>NC_090929.1:888710040-889331498 GCF_040938575.1 Ambystoma mexicanum
AAACAGATAGATATCGGGATTGCCCCATCGTCTAAAGAGTAGATCCACTTGATCCTGCCGCAGCTCCCACTCGTGGCAAGAGCGCAGCTCCCTGCTGAGTGAGACAGTGACTGTGTTCTTCACTCCTGCCAGATGAAAGAGTACCAGGAACATCCCCTGGGTGACGGCCCAGTGCCACAGATCCTGAACGTCCTTGAAGAGGGCCAGGAATCTGGTGCCCCATGCTTCCGAATGTAGAACATCGTGGTGGTGTTGTCAGTGTAGACCTGCACCACCTTGCCCTTGAGGGACGGGAGGAATGATCTGAGGGCCCTCCGGTCGCCAAATGCCTCTTGCGGGGAGATCTCTGGTGTGCAAGCCCCATCCCTCCAGGGAGGCGTCCGTCGTCATCGTCTCCTGATGTGCTGTGGTCTGAAAGTCCGTGCCCGCCGCTAGATGCTTGCGGACGCCCCACAACCGAATCGCTCAACGGAATGTCTCTTTGAGGTCGATCTTGTCCTCGTAGCTTCCCGACACTTGAATCCAACGGGCGTCGAGGAACTCCTACAGCTGCCGCATCCGCAGCTTGCACACCCGAACGAGGTAGATGCATGACGACATTATGCCAAGCAGGGACTAGATTGACCTCACCCTGGCAACTTCCATGGTCAACAGCCGTTGTACCTTGCCCAGGATGGCTTCTATCCTGTCCTCCGACGGTGAGGCCAGACACGCCACTGTGTTGAGCCTGGACCCCAGGAAGCAAGCGTCTTGCGATGGCACCAAGAAGGACTTTGCATAGTTTATCGAGAACCCCAGTTCCGTGAGCAGGCGGACGGTCCTCGCCATGTGCTCGACAGCTAGTTCCCTTGACTTCGCCTTCCCTTGGAACTCCAGGGTGTGTCCAAGGGCCAGGGCATCCAGCACCCAACGGTCGGTGGAGATGGACTTCCATACGCCGAAGTTCGCTAGCCGGCCTCCCACCGGGGTGCTCATGTGGGGGCCCGATGTCACGGCCGGTTCAGTCCTGTTTCGCCGAGGCCGTACCACCTTTGGCCCCTTGGCGATGACGCCGGTTTCCTCCGGCCTTGCTGCGGCCCCTGTAGGCTTCCTGGGACGAAGAACGGGCCACATGACAGTACGAAGAAAAGCGACCACCAAATCCTTTGGAGGCACCCTGAGTGGCCAGTCCTTCATCCCAAAATTTCATCCAACAGTGGGATCGAGAGCACGGTCTTCCTCTTGCCCTCTCGTCGTTGATAAAGGAATCCTTCCTTCCTCTTTTCCTCAGGGTTGTGCTTAAACAGCTCCAAAGCCGTAGAGATCATGCGTGGAGTCGATCTCGTTGTGGTTGGGGGTCGGGGTACCGGTGATGGGAGATCTGTTGTGTTGTTGTCGTCCGTACCTGTTGTGGCCGTATCCGGCACCGTCGTGGCCGTTTCCGG
The DNA here is from genome assembly GCF_040938575.1 of Ambystoma mexicanum. Lineage (NCBI taxonomy): Eukaryota > Metazoa > Chordata > Amphibia > Caudata > Ambystomatidae > Ambystoma > Ambystoma mexicanum. The sequence continues at coordinate 888,711,465 of NC_090929.1, forward strand.
CTCCGTCTCGTCCCTCGGCGGAGGGGATGGAGGCGAGGGATGGCACGGTGGAGGAGGATGGACTCGTCTCCTCTTAGCTGGTGGATCCTCTGAAGGTCCCAGTGCCGGATCACCCGTCAGGGGCATGGGCAACCTTGTCCGTATCCAGTGCACAGGGTATGCAGAGCTAGTAGGATGTCCTCCGACCTGTCTGTCAGTGGTGGAGGCGGTTGCAACGGGAGCGTTGGAAGTGGCGTGGTGTCCAGTTCCTCACCACCCTGCCTTTCCTCATCGGTTCCCTCGTCGCTCTCCCCATGTGCCTTGTCGGGGTCTTTCCCGTAGGACCTGGCCTCAACGCACTTCTTCTCAGGCACTGTCAGGCTTGAAAGCTCTTCCTGGGAAGAGATCTGAGAGTCTAGCTGGACCACTGCGCCTGTTAGGGAGAATTCTCTGTAAAGACTAATTTCCCAAACCTAGAGAGTTCCCCCGCAGCTTTGCTGGATTTTTGGGGTTTATTTTTTTATCCTGCTAAGAGTGAGACTCTTTTCCTCCCACTCAGACATGATTTGAGGTGTTCCTTTGACTTTGTATGTGTTTTATGGGCTATGGGGTCCTTTACCCCATAGGGCTTCATGTGTTTTTGATATTTGGGTTACACAGCACCCTCCGTGCCATAACCCAGGGGTGTCGTAGCGACCCCCAAACAGACTCCATACCCTGGGACTGACTACTGTCTCCCAGGGCATGTAAAGTCACCATTGGCTTTACTAGTCTCAAATTGTGAACAGAACCAGTACAAACCATCCTATTGTGGACATACTGGTCAGGGCAATTCGATTGCCCCGGGGTCTGTTGTTCGAGGGGCCACTGTCCAGTCCCCCCCGACCAAGTTTTGGCTGGTGGCAGTGGATACTACTTTTTATATTCGACCGCAAATATATTCCTATGGGATTTTCCCCATTGTTCGAGGCTACCACTTTTTAAAATAGCCTTGAACATACCGCCGGTTTATTAAATTAATATTAATTCACCGGTTGGTAATTTTTGCCGAAACTTGGTTCCAAAATGGCGTTTGTGTTCGCTTCTGTGACTCCAACCCAAGTCGAGCCCTTTGTTCCACTTTTTGGCGGGCTTCTCCACAGAAGCCTCCAAAAGTGGTGCTACTCTGTCTGGGTACCACAGGGGATGTGGGAGGGGGTTTAGGCACCCTGGACTGAGTTGCCTCGGCAACTCAAGTCGCACTCTTGTGTGATTGGCCCAAGTGGTGAGCCGCCTGGCTCACCACTTAGCATACTTGAGTAACAGCTAGGCTGAATGAATGGGGGTTTTCTGCATAAAAGCAGGGCTTTGGGGACTGGAACTTCAGAAGTCGCCACAGGACCTAAAGAATCCGAGGAGTGAGAAGCCGAGCCGACCTGCAACGACGACACCACTGGTGGAGCCCCGCTGAACCATCTCACCACTTTTCTCGACGACAGAGGAGATCTCCAGTCCAGAGAGTCTTCTTCCTTTGACTGGTGGGGATAACCAGTTTGCCCGTCTTTTTGCCTTCCTGGACCATCTCGTGGCCGCCTTGCCCATGCCAAGCACCCCGGCAACCGGAATACCACGGTTTACCACTACCGCAAAGAAAAGGGTGGTACCTTGTAACCGGGAAACTCCGCGGCTGGGTTCTTCCCTGGCAGTGCAACGACCTTCAGCTTTCCTCCACGTCGAGACCTCCTCTTCCTCTGGACGAAACACCGACTTGCACCCGCTGCCAGGAACAACTGCCCCCGCTGGAGCGTTCTTCCCACTTTCAGGTACTGTGTCCCGCCTGGTTTCCGTTGCGACAGATCGTTCGGGGTGACAGTAAATCCTCGACTTTCTAACCTGGGCTAGCCTGGGACCTGTTAACTAACTTTTCCTGACTTGATCTCAATCTTTTGTGAACTTTCTACAAAGACTCTTTGGGCATAACCCCACTGTGTGATCCTGGACACATTTTGCTTGCTCTCTCTAAGAGTGGGCCTGACATTTGAACTTCCTTGCTCTCCATTAGACTTTGCCTAACCTGCCTCACTGTGGTTCTTTGAAAAGTATTGAAATTTGTGTGCTTTCATAACTCTGCCTTTTTCCCTCCCTTTTTTTTTTTATAACTTATTAGAGTGCCATCTTATGTTAAGCGCTCACCTCTGTCTGAAAATAAGTGGTGTTTCTCACTAAGACTTGTCTAATAAGTAATCCGGGTTGTATATATATGATAGTGACTGTGTGTTGAATTTACTTACCTCTTTTTGTGCTAGTGTAATTTACGAGTGTGTCTTTAAATAATTATATACTTTTACACCAAAGCTCTGGTCAGTGTTTGCTTGTGCTACTGTATCTCTGTACCTATTGTGTATACTCTATATACTGCCTAACTCATCTTGAGAGAAGTCTGACTGCTCAGCCACAGCTACCAGGTAAATCTGGGTGGTACAGACTGCTACCAATTGGGTTTACTGCCAACCACCTGTAGTCCTAAATCTTTTGCACTGGTCCCTAAGGGAACTGCACAGGTTCCTGCCTAACAGCGCCCCACCCCCCTTCTCGGCCAGGGGCGACTGTCTCGGGGAGATGATTGGCATCGTCTTCACAGAATTCTTCTCAATCGGCACAAAGGACGATTCCCTCCGGACGGGCAGGGAAACTCTCGTCTTGGTGGATGTCTCCTGGGAACCCGCATACGCGGCCTTTGCTGGGACGCCACCACTCCCTCAATAGACTTTCACCTGGTGAACACAGGCCTTGGCGACCATGGGCGCCTCGGAGGCGTTCACCGTAGGCGGAGGGTCAGCGCCTCGCTCCCCCTTGGCTTTCTCTGGAGTCGATCGGGCCTTCTCCCGAAGCTTACCCGGGTGCTCAGACTTCCTCGTCTTCGCTGAGCCGGAGCGTTGGCTCGTGGTTGACTGCGTCAGCGATGCTGCGCCCAGCCTGGGTGCTGCAGAGCCCGTACCAACAGCACTCACGGTGCCTGCGGACTCGCTGTGCTTTGCCTTCTGTTGGGCCCCCATCGCAGGAGCGCCCTCAAAGGTCTTAGAAGTATGGTGCCGGGGCTCACCTGCCGCCGGGTTCATCTCCAGCCACTCGGCGAGCTGCTTGCGACGGTCTTCATTGTGCTTCGAGGACATGTCCTTGCAGAACGCACAGGCCAGGCCTCCTCCAAGTGCGATTCGTTTGAGTGTAGGCAGTAAAGGCACCAGAAGTGCCCATCCTCCAGGAAAATGTTCCTTAGTCCAGATCCTGAACAGAGGTGTTGAGTCTCCCTTATCTCTGGCCATGTCCACGTGGGGTAGGCTTCAAGAATCTTCTGGAATCCTCCAAGAAGTGAAGAGGAAAAAGAAAAAAAAACAAAAAAATCCCCCTGGAGGGGCGTAGAAGCTTCCGAAAATGGGTCCCCGTTAACCGGATGATGAATCGGTGGAGCTTGAGGCTCGATTAACCGAAAAAATAGAGCAAAACCCTTTGAAAAAACGCAATACGCAGCAAAAGCACGAGGACTCCCAGCACTTGAACGTGCGGTAAAAATCTGAAGACGGCTGCCAGAGGAGGGGCTTAGGTAGAGGGCAGTCATTGGCTGGTGGGCAGTATGAACCAGAGACCAGTGATTGGTTATTACGAGAAAGACAGTTCAGAAACAAAACTGAAACTGATTTTTTCTTTACCAAGGATTCCCAGCCTGACTGGGTATATTCATGAGCATGTGAATCCATGCCACTCACCATAGTGACTAATGTACTCTTAGTCCATAGTCCCCCTTTCCTCCATACTGTATGGGCGTCCCTTCCAAGGGACGGGAGACGGAACCCTTTTCACCAGAAAAAAACCTTATTCCCCTTTAAATTTAGAGGTGCGCGTGGGGGCATAGCCCAGGGAGCATGCGCTGCTCTGACTCCACCCTCCGGTGCCACACCTCAGTCCCCATTGATGCGTTGACAATAGATTTAACATTGCCTAATGACAACATTATTATTAACGGGGAGGATGGTGGGACGTATGGAGGAAAGTGGACTATGGACTAAAAGTATGTTAGTCACTACAGTGAGTAACTTATAATTGGAGATTACAACTGATTGTAGACCTAGGGTGGAGAGGAGACCCTCCTTAAGCAAATAGGTTCCTGAGAACCGCTTGTCCGAAAGCGGCATCAGATCTAGAGCTGGCATCCAAACAGTAATGCTTGTAGAAAGCCGAGGGAGAGGCCCAAGTGGCCACCCTGCTCATTACTTGTCAAGGGACATGGCGCTGGAATGCGATGGCCGTTTCCTTGGCCCTGACTTCGTGGGCATGCATGTTGGCCGAGAGCGGCTTGTGCTAACCCTCATACGCTTCTTTGATGGCTGAGACCATCAAGCGGGATATGGAAGCCTTAGAGGCCTGATAGCCTGGCCTTGAGCCACCGAACGTGACGAACAGGGCGTCCAACTTGCGGAAGCCCTTGGTCATGTCCAAATAGAGCTTTAGGGCACGCCTGACATCCAGGCAGTGCAGCATTGTCTGTGCTTCGTCTTTGGGATCGGGAAAGAACGTAGGAAGGACCATTTCCTTGTTCAAGTGAAATGCAGATGGAACCTTGGGCAGAAATGCCGGGTGCGTCCGCATGACAACCTTTTCCTTGTAAAATGTGGTTTATGGTTCAGAGGCGACCAGCGCCTGAATCTCGCTGACTCTGTGAGCCGAGGTAAGACCGACTAGTAACGCTGTCTTGATGGTTACCCGCCTAATGTCCACGGACGCCATTGGCTCGAATGGTTTGTGCGTCAGGGTGCCCAAGACAATATTAAGGTCCCACACAGGGTGCGGTCTCCTGATGGGTGGGTGGAGCCTAGCGAGAACCGTCAGATGTTTGACGATAGGGTTGGAGGAGGAAAAAATGCCTTCCTCCGAGTTCCTGTAAGCCCCAATGGCTGCAAGGTATGTACGGCAGGTGTCGACCTGTACTCCCAAATGAGCAAGGTGCGCCGAAAAGGAGAGCACGTCTAAATTGCACGCCAAGGGGTCAAATCCCTTGAAGTCTGCCCAGTGCCAGAACCTGGTGCATTTGTTCTTGGACTGGGCCCTAGTGGCTTTGCTCCTGGTACCCTGTATAATGCCAGATTGGCCTGAGAGAGGCTAAGGTGCCGAAGCGTTACCTGCTCAGGTACCACGCTGTGAGGGCTGGTTTCCCTGGCGCTGGGTGGATGATTCTGCCCCCCTGCTGTGCCAGAAGATGTGCTGGGCCCATCGGAAGTTGCATAGGTGGCACCTTCGAGAGGCTGAGGAGCTCCGAAAACCATGGCCTGGCCAGCCACCATGGAGCTATCAGAATGATGAGGAGTCAGTGACACTCCTTGATCTTGCCAATTACTCTGTATCAGGAGTGGGCAGAAAGGAGTAGGCTTTCATGCCGGTCCACTGTAGGTGAAATGCGTCGCCCAGGGAGTCGGGGCCCTGCCCTTGCCAGGATGCGAACTGGGGACACTTCTTGTTGTGCCAGGTGACAAAGAACCACGTGAGGATGACTCCACCTGTTGAAGATCTGAGTAATGAGGTTGTTTAGCTGCCATTCGTAATGGTCCGCTCCCAGCCTGCTGAGCCTGTCCGTCTACAGGATGGATTCCCCCGGGAGTTGGACTGCCGAGAGGTACATTTCGTTTTCCAAGGCCCATTCTCGCATGCTGATGGCCAGTCTGCACAGAGGAGGGGATCTGGTGCCTCCCTGCTTGTTGGCCTAGCACATGCTGGTCGAGTTGTCTGACTGGATGAGGACAACCTTGCCCTTGAGTGGGAGGAATGCTCAGAGCGCTAGCCAGATGGCGTTCAGCTCCAACCAGTTGATGTTGGATCCCTGCTCCTGTCGAGTCCAGGTGCTGTGGAACGATAGATCGTCTAGAGTGGTTCCACAGCCCTCAAGCGAGGAGACTGTGGTGATGGTGGCCTGCGGAGAGGGTGGCCGAAAGGGCTTGCCCATCCGTAGGTTGCAGTCCATGGACCACCAAGTTAGGTCCGGGTGGAGAGATGGAGGAACGTTGATCATCTTGGATTGCGAGCCCCACTCCTGATTCCATGAGGCCGCGAAGTGCAGCTGAATCCCTCTCATCCTTAGTCTCGTGTGCAGCACGGCTAACCGAACCGCTGCTAGTAAACCCAGGAGATGTTGGTACCACCATGCCGAGGTCACCTCTCTGCTAAGGAAGTGGGCGGTGGCCCTCTTGATGGCCGAGATCTTGTCTTCTGACGGAAAAACCCTCTCGGAGCACGTGTCCCAAATGAGTCCCAGGAATGTCAGAGTCTGCGTAGTGAGCAGCTGTGACTTCTTGAGGTTGAGCGAGAAGCCCAGGTCGTGCAGTGTGTTCATAAGGGCATGGGACGAGTGGTGAACCACCCCCGGAGATGTAGCCCTGAAGATCCAGTTGTCGAGGTATGGGTAGAAGTGGAGGCCCTATGCTCTGAGGGCCGTTACAGTATTCCTGAGCCTGGTAAAGACCCTGGGGGCCGAGTTGAGGCCAAATGGAAGGATTTTGTATTGGAAATTGTAGCCCATGATTCTGAACCTTAGGAAAGAACAATGGGGCTGCCAAATTGGGACGTGTAGGTACGCGTACTTCAGGTCTAGAGAGCACATCCAGTCTCCCATGTCCAATGTCTTTGCTATAATAGCTGGCGTAACATCTTGAATTTTTGCTGGGGTTAAGGCGAGGTTGAGGGTGGAAAGGTCCAGCACAACTCTCAGGCCTGCCTGTTTCTTCTTCTGAATGGCGAAAATCCTGGAGTAGAAGCTGTTAGGCAGAATCCTGTGCAGTGCCCTTAGGGACCACTACACACGATTAAGACCACAAGTGGTAATACAAGTTCACCTCTGGTACAAGCCTGTACTACTATGTTAAAGTGGTAGCAGTAGCGGAGCAGGCAGGCTTATCTCAAGAGTATATGAGCAGTAGCAGAGATTACATAAAGGGACCACAATTACTGTGACTCAAGCAAACACTGACTCAAGGTTTCAGGTAAAAAATATAAGTACAATAATTTTTAAACCATCTGAAAAACACAACACTTATATTAATTCAAAATCACACGTAAAATCTACTACAAACAACCAATTCTCTTGGCACAGAATAGCTCGAGGTAAGTACCTTATGTTTTGGCGGACCAGTGTTGTGAAACAAAAGACGTTACCGGGAACACACATGAGATCACTTTTTGACAGCTCGGTCGTATTAAAGGTTGGGTTTATTCGCCATTTCTTTTTGTTAAAGTACTTCTTGTGTTTTACTTTGCGCGGCAAACTAGGTTCGCCTTCTTTGTTCACCGTCTTTTGGCAGGCTTCTTTACTTTATTACATTTATATAGCGCAACCATAAACCCATAGGTGTGAGGGCGCAGACAAGACAAAAAAGGTCAAGCATTCTAGTAGATCCGGAAGTAGACGGAAAGATTAAGGATCGTGTACTACTACATAAGGAAGGTTTTTAGGTCCTTCTTGAAGTTGCTCAGGGTTACGGAGTATCTCAACTGCAGTGGTAGAGTGTTCCAGATAACTGGTGCCACAAAGGCGAAGGCATCCCATTGGGCCTTTTTGGTTATGACTTTGGGCTGGTGGAGCAGGTTTTGACTGTTGGAACGAAGATTTCTGCGATTGCGTTTTATTCCTATGTATCTTTGAAGGTAAGAGGGCATAGTGCTCTTGAGACATTTAAAAGTGATAACCATGAGTCTGAAGGTAATCCGTGCATCCACGGGCAACCAGTGCAGCGGGCGACGTGCCTCAGACACATGTGCTCTATAGGCCAGACCCGAGATAACTCTGACCGCTCTGTTCTGCACCACCTGAAGGTGACTAATGGTCTTTTTGCTAGCCCCAGCTAAGGCTGCAGCAATAGTCCAATTTGGATCCTATGATGGCACGAGCAATGGACTCTGCATTAGGTTGAGAGATAAATGGTTGCATGTGGGATAGCAATTTGATATAGTAGGTGGCTGAAGACCCAGTACTAGCCACATAGGAATTCATAGTGAGAGATTGGTCTGCAGAGAAGCCCTCCTCTTGGCGCTTGGGTGTCTAGGTAGACTGAATGTAGGGAAGGGGTGTAGTGCACAGGGTATCCTAGGAAACCCAAGTCGCACTTTGCCATGATTGGCTGAGGTGGTTGTCCCGGCTGGACAACCTCCCTGCTGCGTGATGGACAGCCAGGCTGTGTGAATGGGGGTTTTGTGCATAAAAGGGAGGTCTCTTGGGCTAGAAGTCAGAGTCGCCTCTGGAGCTACAAGGAACCAAAGAGAAGCGGAGAGAATGACGGCTGCTGCACCTACCCCGTCCCGGTGAAGCCCTGCTGCAGTCCTGAGCTATCTACCCTTCGACGACTAAGAGAAGATCCAGTCCGGAGTCTTCTTCCCTTGAGCCTGGTGGGGATAACCAGCTAATTTTCTTCAGACAGAGGTGTCCGTTGTGGTTGAAATCTCTACACACTGCTCTAGTGGTCCGGATAGCCGCCTGCCGAGCCTCTCCTGTTTTTAAGGAGCGCACCTTTTATTCGTTGTCGTTTCTGCCGGCTTCATCTCTGTGTGGTGCAGACCCCCTTCAGACGTCCTCCTTCACAACGAAGCTCCAGGAATCGTGCGTCTGCGGGAAACCAACAGGAACAACTGCCAGTGCACAAGCTGCACCATTGGAATAAGGTACTGAGTTCTGCTCGAGGAAACTGGGTGAATCCATTTTCTTCATCCTCAAGGCTCGTCCTTGTCTTCCATCCTTCTTATAACTTTTGCTTCAGAACATTGACAATATCAAAGTACTTTAGGGCTACGCTAAATCGTGAACTGTCCAACGGTGTGATCTTCGGCAACAGGTCGCCGGTGTCACTTAACCCTGGCTCCGGCCCTTTGACTTTTGAACTCCTGTTTCTGAGTGTTTCTCGATGCTGTCTGCCTAACCTAAATATTGCCTGTGATTTTTGCTCCAACTCCCTCTGGGTATCTCAGGTGCTAAGTGTGTTTTTGCCCCGGTAGCATTTCATGCCAACGATACGCTTTTAGTTAGTAGACCGAACTGTCAAAAAGTGATCGCAACCATATCCGCGGTATTGGGTTTTGTTCATAACACCAGTTCATTCAAACACAGGGTACTCACCTTGAGGACATACTGTACAAAGTGAATTGGTTAGTTGTAGTATATTTAACGTGTGGTTTTGTTTAAAGGTTAATAGAGTGTTGTGTTTATAACTGAAGGTTTAAAAATAAATGTACTTATATTTTTTACCTGAAACCTTGAGTCAGTGTTTGCTTGAGTCACAGTAATTGTGGTCCCTTTGTGTAATCTCTGCTACTGCTCATATACTCTTGAGATAAGCTTGGCTGCTCTGCTACTGCTACCACTATAACTTAGTAGTACAGGCTTGTACCAAAGGTAAAACTTGTATTACCACCTGCGGTCTTAATCGTGTGTAGTGGTCCCTAAGGGCACTGCACAGGATTCTGCCTAACACGCGGTAGAAAAGGTAGGGTAGATAACACTGCCACCAGCCAAGTCTAAATGTTAAAAGAGTGAAACAATGCTCTAGGAGGTACAGATAAAAAGGGCTAAGGAGTAACCCTTTCCAGTACTCCATGTAAGATGGGGTGTACTGGATCTGTGGTTAAATGACTAAGTAAAGTTAATGGCAACTTTACCCTTTTCTGGGGGACAGTAGTCCGCCTCAGAAATGGAGTCGGTGGGAAGTCTGCAAGACAACCCTGTGTCACTGCACTGAAGGTACTGTGTAACACACAAAAGAAGGGGACTACTGAAGTGGTGTACTCCAGAGCCCTCAATCACAAAAACAGATCAGACACATGGCAAAACATGGGTAAGAGTGGGGGGGGAAAAGCTCACACTCTTACTAAGTGTTAGGCAGAATTGTGTGCAGTTCCCTTAGGAAGCACTACAGAGGATTAGGACTACAGGTGAGAGCAAGAAAATCTCCTTTGGTATCAGTCTGTACCACAAAGATTTACTTGGTAGCTGTGCCTGAGCAGTCAGACTTATCTCAAGAGGGAAATGAGCAGTATTCAGGGTTTACACAATAGGCCTTCAGCACTTTGGAACAAGGAAACACTGACCAAAGCTTTGTATTAAAAAGGAATATATATTTATTTCATACACTACTAGTAAAACACATTTATCACAGTTCTTATGCAAGTTAAATTCAGTCAAAGAAAGTACTACACAACTCCCTAGTTAAATTGTAGACAAGATTGAGCAAGAGTGAAAACTGAGCAAGAGTGAAAACTGAGCAAAACGGCACAGTGCAAACCAAACACAAATGGCACTCTAGCAATTTCTCACAAGGGAGAGAAAGCACAAGTTATACAGACATTCCTTCTTACACACCCTAGCAATACTTCCCCTAAGTTTGTGAACCAGTTTAAGCAAGGCAGTGCATCAGTGTTAAAAATACTTAAATTTAAAAGTGGGGAGGAAAGGGTGGTTATAAGAAGTAGGTGCACGAACACATTTCTAGTTGAGGAGCAATCTAGAGAAGGCAGTTCTAACAAATGTAGCCAGAGTCAGTAGGCCTGTGCCAGAGTCAGTGGTACAGGGCAAGGGCCCAGGAGCAAAATGTTCTTGTAGCTGCAGTCAAGTCTTTGGTTAACGATTTTGAAAAGGTGGATGCAGAAGGTGAAAGACAATGTTAAGAGAGAGGGGCGGCCAACCCAACAGGTAGGTAAAGGATTTAAAACACCTTTAGCTCTACCACGCAACAAGGGCGGCCTGGCGGAACAGTGTAACTTAAAATGAAGAAGTGGCTCCTCGGGTGGCGGTTGTTCCCGGTAGTTCCTGCAGTTCGAGGGATCAAGCAGAGGAAGAGAGGCTCTCGTCATGGAGGAAGGTTCGAGTGACTGCACTACCCAGGGATGAAACCAGCCGCGGTGCTGCCCGACGAATAAAAGGTACGCTCCTTTAAATCGCGGTCCGAGTGGACTGGTGCCTGGCTATCTGGCCTCCAAGTACAGGGTACTGGCGATTCGACCAAGGCAGGTCCGGGAGGGCGATTGGCAAACTGGTTGGCCCCACCAGCTCAAGGGAAGAAGGCTCTTGCAGATGAAGATCTTCTCTCGTCGCATGGAGAAAAGTGGTGAGATGCTGCAGCAGGGCTTCACCGGTGGTTCAGTCGTTGCAGATGTCTTTGGCTTTTCTCCTCTTCGGCTTCTTAGTTCCAGTGGCAATGTCTTGCTCTTGCAGTCCTCAGGACCCTGCTTTTATGCAAAAAGATCCCCATTCATACAGCCTAGCTGTCACTCACACAGTGGAGTGGTAATCTTGGCGGGAGACCCTCCAGTCCATCAGGATAGAGTGCGACATGGGTTGCGGAGGCAACCCTGTCCAGGGGTCCTACTCCCCCTCCCACACAATGGACCCACCCCAGACTCAGTGGCGCCGCAAGGGCTTCTCGGCAGAAGCCGGCCAAAAGGATGAACAAAGGATCCCAGACCTGGGTTAGGAGTTTAGAGAAAGACACGAGAAAGAAGTTATATTAAAGTTCTGGCAAACAAAACCTACCAGAGTAAAGTTAATATTAGAATACACCGGCGGTATGTTAGAGGCTGTCAGAAAATGTGGTAGCCTCGAACAATGGGAAAATCCCATAGGGAAATATTTGCGGTTGAATATTTACGGTAGTAACCACTGCCACCAGCCAGAAACTTTTGAGAGAGGGACTGTACGGTACCCTCTTGAAAATGAAGATAAGGGAAAAACTATTAACCCTTCCCAGTACCTCCATAGTAAGATGGGTTGTACCGGTTTAGTACACAAAAATTGACTAGTAAAGTCAATGGGGACTTTACATGCCCTGGGAGACAGTGGTCAGTCCCAGGGTATGGAGTCTATGTTTGGAGGTTGCTACGACACCCCTGTGTTACTGCACGGAGGGTGCTGTGTAACACATGTGAATTAAGATGGTTCCTATGGAGGGGAGAGAAACTCCATAGGCATTAAACACAAAAATAGCCTAGAAAACACATAGCAAAAATGCCCAAGAGTGGGAAAGAGAGTCTCACTCTTAGCAGGTAAAAAGAAACAAACCCTTCAAATCCAGCAAAGCTGCTGAGGGACTCTATTGGTAAGGGAAATTAGCCATAGAATGAGAATTCTCCCTAACACTATGCAACATCCTGCTTGATTCCTTCGCAGGACGCACGGTTTCTGTGGTCCCAACTCAACACAGTGTCATGCCTGGCGTCTCCGTCGGAGAACAGGATAGCGGCCATCTTGGGCAAAGTAAAACAGCTGTTGGCCCTGAAGATCGCACGGGTGAGCTCCATCAAGTCCCTGCTCGGCATGATGTCGTCATGCATATACCTCATTCGGCTGTGCAGGCTTCGGATGCGTCAACCGCAAGATTTCCTCATAGCCCGTTGGATACAAGCGTTGGGAAGCTTTGAGGACAAGATCACACTCAAGAGTTTCCGTCGAGCAATAAGGTGGTGGGGAGTGCGGGCACATCTGTCCACAGGCGCGGATTTCCAGATCCCACCTCATCAGGAGACTGTCACGGCAGACGCCTCCCTCGAAGGATGGGGAGCACACACCGGAAGTATTCCTGCAAGAGGCCTGTGGCTACCAGATGAAAGAAGTTGCACATCAACGTGTTGGGAGTTGCGGGCAGTGTTTTGGGCCCTCAAGTCCTTCCTTCCGTTCCTGAAGGGCAAGGTGGCACGGTTCTTCACGGACAACACCACCACGATGTTCTACATCAGGAAGCAGGGGGGGACCTGATCCCCGGCGCTCTCCAAAGAGGCATAGGACTTTTGGCACTGGGCCGTAGCCCAGTGGATGTTCCTCATCCCGTTTCATCTGGCAGGAGTGAAGAACACAGTTGCCGACTCTCGCAGCAGGGTGCTTCGCTCTTGCCACGAGTGGAAACTTTGGCAGGACCAAGTGGATCACCTGTTCCGCAGATGGGGCAATCCCATGATCGATCTGTTTGCAACGGCGATTAACACCAAGTGCTGGAGGTTCGCCAGCAGGTTTCTCCAGCTGGGGGATGCATTCTTTCCCCTGGGACAGCCTGTTTCTGTATGCGTGCTCTCTGTTGCTGTTGCTTCTTCGATTAGTCAATCAACTCAGATGGTCCTTCTGCAGGATGATCCTTGTCGCACCGGCATGGCCGAGGGAGATCTGGTACCCGGACCTTCTGGACATGTCAGCATCCACTCCAGTCAAGCTTCCGTCGGTCGCAGATCTTCTCTCCAGGGAAGGAGGCGTGATTCTGCACCACGACCCTGGATTTCTGACCCTGAACGCCTGGCTCCTGCACCACTAGAGTTTAGGGGCTACGATCTCCCGGCGGATTGTAAGGAGGTGTTCGTCAAGGACAGAGCTTCGTCTACTCTCAAATGCTACGGGCACCAGTGGAAGAGGTTTGCCGTTTGGTGCCGTACTCCGAAGATCGACCCTCTACGCCGGTGCTTCTGTATTTGTCGTTAGCCAAAGCAGGACTGGCCCATGCTTCCATCAAAGTTCATCTGGCGGCTATCTCCCACTACACCAGATCTGACCTAGACGGTCATCCTTATGGTTGCATCGTTTGGTGAAGGAGTTTGTCAAAGGACTATTTCGTTCGTTCCCGCCGGTGAAGGCTCCGGCCCCGGCGTGGGAGCTCTACGTGGTGCTGACTAGGCTCATGGGTCCTCAGTTCAAGCCTATGCATTCGGCACCACTGACATTTTTGTCGTGGAAAACAGCTTTTCTTGTGGCCATCACCTCTGCACTACGAGTGGGAGAGCTCCAGGACCTCTTGCAAACCACCTTATTTGACATTCCACGATACGAGGTTAGTGCTACGGACGCACCCCTCATTCATGCCCAAGGTGCCGTCGGACTTTCCTCTAAACAAGCCCTTGGTGTTACCTGTATTCTTATCGACGTCGCCGGCTGAGAGGACTTTACACTCGCTGAATATAACTAGAGCGCTGAAGTTCTATGTGGACCGCACAAAGAGTTTCCGGAAGATGTTGCAACTTTTTGTGAACTTTGGCCCTGTGAACCATGGGAAGGCCCTCTCCATGGCTTCCATTTCCAGGTGACTCTCTGGCTGCATCACCCTTTGTCAACGGTTGGCAAACCGACCGTTGTCTGGCCGTCCGAGAGCCCACTCGACCAGAGTGATCGCTGCAACTACGGCGTTCCTGTCTGGTGTGCCCCTGCTTGACATCTGCAGAGCTGCTACGTGGATGTCGACGCACAGCTTCACGAAGTTCTACTGCGTTGACAGGGATTCTAGGGAGGAGTCCAGAGTCGTCCGAGCAGTGCTGCGCGACCTGTTCGCTTGAAGGTGACCCTGGTGAGGAGGTAAGAGATGTTGAGATGCTTAATGTTGAGCCTTGCCACCTCCCGTGGTTGTGCATGTGTGTACTGCTATGTATTCTTTATTCATGAGCATGTGAATCCATGCCAGACCCCATGCTGGAGAAGAAACAAGTTACTTACCTGTAACTGTTGTACTCTTACGTCCCGTCCCCTTTCCTCCATACAGAGTATGGAGATGGCTGGGACCGTAACAATTGGGAGCAGAGTCTGGCACCCTTTATGTATTCTCCGAGGAAGGGTTCTTCATGAGGGACAACCGCTCGTCCCAAATGTCATCCAAGATCGGGATCGAAAGTACGGTATTCCTCTTCGCGGCGCTGGTAAAGGGAACCCTCTTTCTTCTTCTCATCCTCCTCCTCAGGGACAAGCTGGAACAGGGGGGGGTGGAGAGTGGGAGGCAAAGGGTGGAAAGGAGCGGAGGGTGAACTCTCCTCTTCTTGGATGGTGGTTCCTCTGATGGTCCCGGCGCCACGGGTGGGGCCGCCGGCGCAAGAGGCATCATCATCCAGATCTCCGAGCACAGGGTATGCAGAGCAGTGAGAATGTCCACCGAGATATCTCCAAGTGGTTGCGGCGATGGAGGCGAGGGCGTTTGTGGCTTATGCTGGTCCTCCAAGACCTCAGCGCCCTGTTGCTCGTCGGTCTCCTCGTCGGGGTCCTTCCCGTAGGGCCTGCTCTCGATGCATCGTTCCTCGTGGAAGGTCTGGAGGCTGGTAAGCTCCTCCTCTGAGGAGATCTATACCCTGGAGGACCATCATGCCCCCCCCCTTCTCTGCGACCAAGGGAGACGGCATCAGCAAACTGATAGGCATCATCTTCTCCAGTGTCTTTTCGATGGGCTGAAAAGGGGACTCCCTCCTGGCCGGCAGGGATACTCTTGCCTTCGGGGTCGTGCCCTGCCGATACGCTTCAGCGACCTATGCGAGGGACGCCACCACTCCTAAGGAAGGATGGGCCTTCGTCAGATGTACCTGGGGCTTCACAGCCTTGGTCGAGCCTGAGGCCTTCACCTTAGGGGGAAGGTCTGAGCCCCGCTCCCCCTTGGCCTTCTCTGTAGGGCTTGTCTGGGTCTTCCAGAGCAAGCCCGGATGGTCCGACTTCCTCTTCTTTGAAGAACTTGTGCGTTGGCTCGTGGTCGAAGGCGCTGGAGACACTATACTAGCCCTGGCTGCGATGGAGCCTGTCGCAACAGCGCTCCCCTGGCAGTGGACTCTCGGTGCTTAGTCTTATGTTGGGCCTCCGCAGGAGGGGTGCCCTCAAAGGTCTTAGAAGACCGCTCAACTTTCTTCTTCTGGGCAGGGGAGACTTGCTGCTGGGACTCACCGAGAGCAGGGGCCTCGGCCTGCAGCCACTCGTTGAGACGCCTGCGTCAGCCGTTCAGCGTGCAAGTACCATCTTCTGACAAGACGCACAGTCATCCTCCACGTGCGTTTAGTTCTGAGTGCAGGCAGTAAAGGCACAGGGAATGTGTCGTCCGAAAAGGCATTCCGTAGGTTGCAGCCGGGACAAACCTTGGAGAGGCACCGAGTCGTCCTTATCTGCCATGTCGATGCAGCGTAGGCCTTGAAGAAGCTTTTGGAATCCACCAGGAAGAAACTCGACAAAATTCGCCCTCGAGGGGCACTAAAGAATCCGAAAACGGGTCCCCGTTAATCAGAAGGTGGATCAATGGAGTTTGAGCCTCGATTGACTGAAAAAATAGAGCAACACTCTTAGAAATATCACAAAATGCAGTAAAAGCTCGAGAGCTATAGCACGAGGACTCCCAACACTTGAACGTGTGGTAAAAATCTGAAGATCGTTGCCAGAGGAGGGGCTTAGGTAGAGGGCAGACATTGGCTGGGGGCAGTATGACCCAGAGACCAGTGATTGGTTGTTAGGAGAAAGACATTTCAGAAGTGAAACAAACTGATTTTTCCTTTACCGAGGATTCCCAGCCTGACAACGGGGAATATTCATGAGCATTTGAATCCATGCCAGACCCCATGCCGGAGAAACTGCCTTTCTCCTATAAACCAATCACTGAGCTCTGGGTCATACTGCCCCCAGTCAATGAATGCCCTCTCCCTAAGCCCCTTCTCTGGCAGCCATCTTCAGATTTGGTAGCATGTAAAGTGGCAGTATGACCAAGAAGAGCTCCAGAAGTGCAGGAGGGAGGGGTCGCATGTGAATCCATGCCAGAACAATGCTACAGTAAGTCACTTGTTCCTTCTCCAGCATGGGGTCTGGCAAGGAGTCACTGGCTCATGAATAAAGAATACATAGCAGTACATACACAACCATGGGAGGTGGCAAGGCTCAACAGAAACCATCTCTTATCTCCTCACCAGGCTCACCTTCAAGCTAACAGGTTGCGTAGCCCTGCTTTGCCGTCTCTGGACTCCTCTTTGGAATCACTGTTGACGCAGTAGAATTTTGTGAAGGTGTGTGTAGACCTCCACGCAGCAGCCCTGCAGTTGTCGAGCAGGGGCACACCAGACAAGAACGCCGTAGTTGCAGCAATCACTTTGGTAGAATGGGGTCTCGGAGAGCCAGGCAGAGTGGGTTTGCCAACTGGTGACGAGTGAAGCAGCCCGAGAGCCACCTGGAGATGGACGCTTTGGACAAGGCCTTCCCATGGTTCACAGGACAAAGTTCACAAAAAGCAGAAACGTTTTCCAGAAATTCTTCGTGCGGGCCACATAAAACTTCAGAGCTCGAGCCACATCGATCAAGTGCAAAGTCCTTTCAGCCGACGACAAAAAGGCGTTGGTAAAAACACAGGCAACACCATGGGATCGTTGAGATGAAATTTCGATGGAACCTTGGGCATGAAGGAGGGATGCGGCCGCAGCCCCATCCTCGTCCCGTGGAAAGTGAAATAGGGCCGCTTGCAGGCCAGGGTCTGGATCTCACCCACTCTCCTGGCAGATGTGATGGCCACGAGAAAAGCGGTCTTCCATGAAAGGAACTTTAGCTTGATGCATAGGCTCGAAGGGGGCCTCCATGATCCTAGTCGGCACCATGTTGAGTTCCCACACCGCGGCAGGCGCCTCCACCGGCGGGAACGATCGGACCAGTCCTTTGATGAACTCCTGGACTATACAGTGTGACCAAAGAAAAGACCGTTCCAGAGATCTGGTGTAGCAGGAGATGGCCGCCGGATGTACTTGGAGGCGTGTGCCAGCCCCAACTTAGCCAACGACAAGTACAGAAGGACTTGGGGGGCCGTAATCCTCAGAGGGTTCGTCTTTTGCGACCGGCACCAAGTTGCGAAACGCTTCCATTAGTGCCTGTAACATTTAAGAGTCGACGACGCCCTGGACAGGACCTCCATGCAGTCCGTTGGCAGCTCGTAACAACCAAGAGACATGCCTTCAGGTTGAGCGATTCTGGGTTGTGGTGCAGGATTGCGCCTCCTTCCCTGGCGAGCAGATCCGCAACCAGTGGTAGTTTGACTGGAGGGGACTTTGACATGTTGAGAAGGTCTGGGTACCAGATCTGCCTCGGCCACACTGATGCGACGAGGATCATCCTGCATTGACACAGTCTGAGTTGACTGATGACTCGAAGTAGTAGTGGCAACAGAGGAAACACATACAGGAACAGGCCTTCTCAAGGGAAGGAGAACGCGTCCCCCCCATGCTCCCAGGACGGAGAAACCTGATGGCGAAACTCTGGTACTTGGCGTTTGTCGCCATTGCGAATATATTGATCTGGGGACTGCTCCACTTGAGGAAGAGGTTGTCCACTTGATCCTGCCGAAGCTCCCACTCGTGGCAAGAGCGCAGCTCCCTGCTGCGCGAGTCGGCGACAGATTTTGTGACTCCTGCAGGTGAAACTGAATGAGAAACATCCCCTGGGCGACGGCCCAGTGCCACAATTCCTGCGCCTCCCTAGAGAACGCCGGGAATCTGGTGCCCCCCCTGCTTCCGGATGTAAAACATTGTGGTGGTATTGTCCGCGAAGACCCTCACCACCTTGCCCTTGAGGGACGGAAGTAATGACTTGAGGGCCCAAAACACTGCCTGTAGTGCCAGGATGTTGAGGTGTAGAGTCTTCTTCTCCAGCATTCACAGGCCTCTGGAGTGGAGCAGTCCGGTGTGGGTTCCCCAGCCCTCAAGGGAAATGTCCGTCATGACCGTTCCCTGGTATTGGGGGCTCTAGAAGTCGGTGCATGCGGCAATGTTGGAGCGTATGCCCCACCACCTTATCACTCGATGGAACTCCTCGTCAAGTACAATCCTGTCTTTGAAGCTCCCCGATACCAGGACCCAACGGGCGTCCAGGAATTCCTGGAACGGTCGCATCTGCAACCTGCAGAGCCGGATCAGGTAGATAGAGGACATCATGCCAAGCAGCAACTTGATGGTCCTCACTGTGGTGATGTTCAGTGCCAACAGCCGTTGCACATTGCCCCAAATGGCCGATATCCTCTCCTCTGAGGGGGCCGCCAGGCAGGTCACTGTATTGAGCCTGGCCCCCAGGAATAGCACGTCCTGCGATGCCGTCAAGCAGGACTTTGCATAGTTCACCGAGTACCCCAGATCTGTCAGAAGCCAGACGGTCCTCTGTGTGATCGAAGGCAACGTCCCTTGCTCTGATGAGCCAGTCATTGAGGTACGGGTACACAAGTATCCCCTGTAGGCGCAGATAGGCTGCCACCGGGGCCAGACACTTTGTAAAGACTCTGGGCGCCGACTTCAGTCCGAAGAGGGGAAGCCTTGAACTGGTAGTGCTTCCCTGAAGTGCAGGAACTTGCAATGTTTTTCATGAATGGGGACCTGGAAGTACGCGTCCTCTCGATCCAACAACGACAAAGTCTCCCTCCTCCGATTGGCCAAGCAGGATATCAGCGGTTGGAGCGGAGGTGTAGGGTGCCTCTTACTGTTCTTCGGCAGTGGTGGCCCCGGTGTCAACAGGGTCCTCGCCAGTGGAGTGGGTGGTGGCGCTGTCGGCATACTCTTCTGAATCTCCGACACCAGTGTGGAGGGATGAGAGAATATCATGAGACAGATCTCGGGGAGAAAGTGCCTGGGGAGTAGGGTCACTGGGTCTAGCACCTATGTCGTCGTCCCTGCTTCCGGCGGGTACCTCCTTGACGTTCCAGTCATCGTCCCCAACATTTTCCGGGATGGTGCGGACGGAACCCTTGTCCTCCACATCAGAAAAAATATCTGTGCTGTGTAGTTCTTCCACTCACCCCCCGCCTCCCCTCTTTGGGTCCAGAGGGGTCGGCTTCGGGCTAAGGGACAGCATACTCTTTTCCAGGGTCTTTTCCACTGGCTTGGCCGAAGCCTCCCGCCTGGGAGGAACAGCCACCCTGGCCGCCGTAGGGGTACCCTGGACCGGGTCAGACCCTTTCGCCTTGCATCACCTGGGCCTTCATGGGCAGGTTGGCCACCTTTTCATGTTGCTTGGCCTTCTCCGGTTTCTTCCGTAGCTTCCACGGGGTCGCTGACTTTCTCTTCGACGAAGAGCTGGAGCGATGGCTGGAGCTTGAGGCCGCTGCAGATGATGAACGCGCCCTGGCCCTCGTGGGACCCGCTTGCACAGCGACCCCGACGGAACCAGACTTTCCGTGCTTGGCCTTTTCTTGGACCCCCTCAAAAGGACTTGGAAGCGCGCTCTGGCTGGCTGGATACAGAGGAGGCATGTCACTCAACTACACGGGGAAGGGGCCTTGGATTTGAGCCACGCCATCAGCCTGCTGTGCCGATCCTTCATCTTACGCTTGGTAAAGCCACGGTAGATCTCGCAGTCTTCCTCCATGTGCATTGGGTGAAGACAATAAAAGGCACTGGGAATGCTTGTCCTCCAAGAACACAATCCGCAAACAGCAGCTGTTGCAGAGCTTGAAGAGGGACCAGTCATCCTTCTCCGACATGATCCGGCATGCAGTGTAGGCCCGATAGCCTTCTGGAAACTTAGAAGAAACTCAACGATTACACCCTTGAAGGGCGATGAAAGATGCTGATAAACGGATTTCCGTCAGTCGGAAGATGAAATGATAAAGCACACAGGCTCGATCGAGCAAAAATAGGATTTTCCTAGCAAAAAAGCACGCAAAATGCAGAAAGCTCTAAGAGCAAAACACGAGGACTCACAACACTTGGACGTGCAGTAAACATCTGAAGATGGCTGCCAGAGGAGGGGCTTAGGGAGAGGGCAGTCATTGGCTGGGGGTAGTATGACCCAGAGCTCAGTGATTGGGTTATAGGAGAAAGACAGTTTATAAACAAAAGTGAAACTTTTTTCTTTTACTGAGGATTCCCAGCCAGACGACCGGGAATATTAATGAGCATGCGAATCCATGCCAAACACCATGCTGGAGAAATAATAATGGGGACTTGGTTGATTGCCCCCTTGGAGAGGTGTGACTGAATTTCTCACTCACAGCAGTAATGGCAAATGCTTCACAACCTTTGACAAGGGAGGTAAGGAGGGCAGGCACACGAATTCCGGCTTGTGGTCCTGCTGGATTACGGATAACACCCATTCGTCCATGGTGATGGAATGCCACTGTTCGACGACCTTTGAGAGATGCCCTTCCACTAGGGTGTGAGAGTGAAGTGGTGAGTGTTAGGGAGAATTCTCCTTCTAGGGCTAATTGCCCTCACCTAAGTGAGTCCCCCAGCAGCTTTGCTGGATTTCTGGAGTTTATTTTTTCCACCTGGTAAAAGTGTACATCCTTTTTCCACTCTTACATGTGTTTTGGCCTATGTGTTTTTACTCATTGTGTGATCTTGGGCACACCACTCCAGGTGCCCCTGTTCTTGTACGGGTTACACAGCACCTTCAGTGTAGTAACCCAGGGTTGTCTTTAAGACTTCCCTCTGACTCCATTTTGCTGGGGCTGACTCTTTCCCCCAGAGAAAGGTAAAGTTGCCATTTACTTTACATAGTCATTTTTACCACAGACCCAGTACACCCCATCTTATATGGAGTACTGGAAAGGGCTAATCTGTACCCCTTTTCTGTCTGTACCTCCCTGAGCATTGTTTCGCTCTTAACATTTAGACTTGGATGGTGGCAGTAGTATCTACCCTAACTTTTCTACCGCGATTATATTAGATAAACGTGGTACTGTTCTTGGCTATTATATCAGGCTCGAACATAAACCCGCTTGACCAAATCGTCTTTCTTTTGGCTCTGGTTGGGTTTATTCGCCATTTCTTTTTGTTAAAGTCCTTCTTGTGTTTTACTTTGCGCGGCAAATTAGGTTCGCCTTCTTTGTTCACCGTCTTTTGGCGGGCTTCTGCAAAGAAGCCCTCCTCTTGGCACCTGGGTGTCTAGGTAGACTGAATGTGGGGAAGGGGTGTAGTCACCCCCTGCACACGGTATCCTAGGAAACCCAAGTCGCACTTTGCCATGATTGGCTGAGGTGGTTGTCCCGGCTGGAGAATCCCCCTGCTGGGAGATTGACAGCCAGGCTGTGTGAATGGGGGTTTTGTACATAAAAGGCAGGTCTCTTGGGCTAGAAGTCAGAGTCGCCTCTGTAACTACAAGGAACCCAAGAGAAGCAGAGAGAACGACGGCTGCTGCAACTACCCCATCCCGGTGAAGCCCTGCTGCAGTCCTGAGCTATCTTCCCTTCAACGACTACGAGGAGATCCAGTCCGGAGTCTCCTTCCCTTGAGCTTGGTGGGGATAACCAGCTCATAATCAGACAGAGGTCTCTGTCGTGGTCGAAATCGCTGCGCACTGCTGTAGTGGTCCGGATAGCCACCTGCTGAGCCTCTCCTGTTTTTAAGGAGAACACCTTTTTCGTTGTCGCTGCTGCCGGCTTCATCCCTGTGTGGTGCAGACCCCCTTCAGATGTCGTCCTTCACAACGAAGCTCCAGGAATCGTGGGTCTGCGGGAAACCAACAGGAACGACTGCCAGGGCACCAGCTGCATCGTTGGAATAAGGTACTGCGCTCTACTCGAGGAAATTGGATGAATCCCTTTTTCTTCATCCTCAAGGCTCGTCCTTGTCTTCCCTCCTTCTTATAACTTTTGCTTCCGAACATTGACAATATCCAAGTACTTTTGGGCTACGGTGAATCGTGAACTGTCTAACGGTGTGATCTTCGGCACAGGTCTCCGGTGTCACTTAAACCTGGCTCCGACCCTTTGACTTTTGAACTCCTGTTTGAGTGTTTCTCGATACTGTCTGCCTAACCTAAATATTGCCTGTGATTTTCGCCTCCAACTCCCTCTGGGTATCTCAGGTGCTAAGTGTGCTTTTGCCCCGGTAGCATTTCATGTCACGGATATGTGTTTATTGAGTAGACCGAACTGGCAAAAAGTGATCGCAACCGTATCCGCGGTATCGTGTTTTGTTCATAACACCGGTTCATTCAAACACAGGGTACTTACCTTGAGACATACTGTACAAAGTGAATTGGTTAGTTGTAATATATTTAACGTGTGGGTTTGTTTAAAGTTTAATAGAGGTGTTGTGTTTATAACTGATGGTTTGAAAATAAATGTACTTCTATTTTTTACCTGAAACCTTGAGTCTGTGTTTGCTTGAGTTACAGTAATTGTGGTCCCTTTGTGTAATCTCTGCTACTGCTCATATACTCTTGAGATAAGCCTGGCTGCTCTGCTACTGCTACCACTATAACTTAGTAGTACAGGCTTGTACCAAAGGTAAACTTGTATTGCCACCTGTAGTCTTAATTGTGTGTAGTGGTCCCTAAGGGCACTGCACAGGATTCTGCCTAACAGTGGAGACAGAGTCTGGTCATTGACCCATGGTGTGCGAGAAGCCACAGCAGCCCCGATTTCCCCTGTAAGCTTGGGACTTTCCCTTGTAGCTATCTGACGCAGGATAGGTATGGGACTGGTAAGAGTGGGACCGGTAGAAAGGCCTGTAGTTGTGGAATGTCCTTGAAAAATGTGTCTTCCCGGACCGAAAGGACAAACACTTGTCGTTGCAGCATGCCCAGAGAGGACGGTGTCCGCTTTGATTGGTTGAATTGTCATCTACCTTCCTGCCAAACAGGTGCTCCCCATCGGAAGGCATGTCTGCTACCTTTATTTGCCCTTCTGGATGTTAATTAGTGGCCTTGAACCAAACCTCATGGTAAAGAACAGCGCAGTTACCCATCTGCCAGAAGCCTGTGTCCTCAAGGTCCCCCGCAACTGCATGGTCCAAGGTGGCCTCCCCCTCGAAGGAGGGCAAATCTTTATCCTTATCTGGAAGGAAATCCAAATTTGGGCCCATCTTTAACCATAGCTCCTTGTCGTAGCGGGATAGGTTAGCTATAACATTAGCTGCCTTAATGGTGGTTCAGCCATGGAGATGATGCTCTTTCCAAAAGAGCCTAGCTGTTTCCCTTCCTTGTCGGGTGGCACAGTGTACAAGAAGAAGGAATAGCAGAACATTTACTGAGCTCTGCTGACACCCCAGAGTCTGGACTGGGTTGCATCCAGTCACTGGGAGGGGGCAGAAGAGGGATTTCTCATGGTCAAAAGAGTCTTCCCAGATATCCTTGAGGACCACTACAGAATTTCCCATCTACTCCCCCTACTGGTATGAGAAGCTTTGCTTCTGCAGTTCCTATGGGACAAGCTCAAACAACTTGACAGCCCTCGACATGAGGGTGTGGAATGAACCAATTTCATCAGCTGGGGTGTCTCTGAAACGAGGGTCCTTCGGTTCATCATCTGCTGGCACGATACTACCAAACTAGTCTGAGGTATAAGTGTGGGTGGCCACATCAACTTGGGAGATGTCATCCTTGCCATCAGTATATGTAAGGTTGGCAGGAGGAAGAACAGGTGTGCAGGCGCATAAAGGGTGCCCTGTGGAAGGCAGAGGAGCAGGCAATGGGCCAACAGGTAGCTTTTGGCGTGGCGTTACAGACCGAGTAGGAAGCCTATGCTGCAAACCCAAGACCAGTATCGTGGATAGAATGTCCATAGAAATGTAACAAGGCTCCGGTTGAGTGGGAGTTAGCCTTGGAGATGGGCAAGTCGGAGCAGAAAACACCCTGGGAAGCGGCATTATCGCTACAACCTCAGTTGCAGTAGATGGTAGGAACATGGTATCGCCTATGTGGGTGTCGTCCTCAGAAAAGATACCTTCCTGTTCAACATCTGCATCACTGCCAGGTTGGAATATATCCTCAGGTGGAACAATAGTTGGCCCAGGACTGACAGGAGGAATATAGGGGTCTGGTGGAAACAGTGGATGGGTATGCATGGGCTTTGGTAGTGCCGAAAGTGCAGAGTTAGAATCCACAGCTAGAGCCTTGCAGAGCCGTCGACAATGAGCTGTGCACCTTTTTCATGGACAAGGAGGTTGCAGTGGTGACAGATGTCGATGGAATTCTGTGCCGCATAGATGCAGTCATCAACAAAGTTATTGAATTTGAGTTTGACTAGGACGTCAATGGAACAGAGGACTTGGTCTACTTGTGAGTCGTTGAAAGGGTTGTAGATGAAGATGTCAACCAGCCAGGAACTGTGGATGAGTGCTTCTTGGCAGAAGAGTGTAGACCAGCAGAAGATGCCGATGTGCGTTTTGCATCCAAAGACAATGGAGCAGACTTCGTAGTCTAAGTGGTCCCCAATTGCATCACAGACTGAGACGTCGACCGGGCTAGCAACCCGAGCTCGGGTTATAGGACCTTTTTTGCTTTTTTCCCCCCACGGGAAGAGTCACTGACGGACCTGGACCTCATTGATTAAAACGTGCGCTATGGGGGCCTGCTATGCCTGAGGGAAGCAAGGCTAATGCCAGCAGCCGTATCAGAGACTCCAGCACCAACATCTCGAAATGTCTTGTTGGAGAACAACTGGCAGATTGAACAGCCTCCAATCCCACGGTCAGAATAAAGACAGACGCAGTCGTGATGAAGATCCCCACACAGACTTCTTTTAAATGATAGGTAGTATAGGACTTTAAAAAGGTTGTCTTCCTGGTGGCCCCATAGCTTCACAGACAGGTCGAAGGTCACAATGAGTGGACAACGAAATAGTATCCGCGGAGGCGGAGAGATGTTAAAGGTATTTGTACCGCACACCGTCACCAACGGAATTGGTCCCCGGGCGCTCTGGCGGATCTGTAAAGGATAAGGTGGGATGGGTTAGTAAGGTGAAGAGGGAGTAGGATAGTGAGAGGAGTGGTGTTCTGTTGGCAGCTTCAACTCGGTATACACCGGGTGCTGAGCTTTGGTAATGGATCAGTGTCAGTCCGCGTGTGCTGTTGCTCATGCTTATGTGTTGTTGCAGTGTTGTGAAGTGCGTGCGGCTTGTTGTGCGAGAGATGGTTGTGTGAGTTTTTTTTGAGTGAGATAAATATGCAGAGTTTGAGTTTATATTGGTTAGTGGGTTACCTGAACTTTAGCATGCTAACATTCACAGTTTTGTATAAGTGTGGCACTTGTTGGACCCCACAATCCTATCCAGACGCGGCGCAGGCCAATGTTCAGAAATCCGTCCAGGTGTGGGCATGCTAATATTCAAAGTCCTATCTAGATGCGACGCAGGCCAACATTCACAATTCCATCCAAGTGCGGGCATGCCAACATTCAAAGTCCTATCCAGATGCAACGCAGGCTAACATTCACAGTTCTTTCCAAGTGTGGGCATGCTAACATTCACAATTCCATATAAGTGTGGACATGCTAATATTCACAACACTGCTGAAACAACTGATGCTGAAACAAAGCCACTGACAGGAGGAGGATGTTCCTGGCATCGTGAAGGGTTGAAGAATTAGTCGAAAAACAAAGAAATCGAGAGATTTTTTGAGGATTCCCAACACTGAATGTGCAGTAAAATATCTAAAGATGGCTGTGGAGGAACGCAACTCAAAATGACACTAATAGAGGACTAAAGAAACAGTTTAAAAAATTTAAACTGCTTAACTGTTACTGGGGATTTCCTGCCCGACAACAGGGGAATATTACAACCGCATGTGAATCTGTGAAAGATCCAATGCTGAACAAATAGGTTTTCATAGTGTTCGGTGTTACAATATTGGAATAGTCGTTTTTAATTGCTTAGTCTGTCTAAAAGCGTAACAAAATTGTGTATATTTCTGTACTTGCCAGTCTAACTAGAACGATTATGTTGCTCTGTGTGGGCTCAAGGTCCCCAACCACTCTCACGCCATTTCCGAGACTAGGCCTTGGCACTCTGCTACCAAACTTGTTTGGGTTTAGCTAAAATCTCTGTCTCCCCATTTCATCATAATAGAGTTGCCTCCCCAGTGTTGATTTTGGAAAACTATAAACATGCACTAGCAGTCAAAATTAAAGGCAACAGATGCAAAACATTAAAGTCAGTCATTGAGAGCAGACTTCCGCCCATGCCGGTGTGAAAAGGTGAGTCAGAAATAACAGCCTGGGTCGGACAATTAATAGCTAGAAGTTACAGGCCAGGATCCAGGGCTGTTCTTGGGCAGAGCCCCATTTAAAGTGAGTTTATCACATCAAAATCACAATATACACAAGTCCATGCTTGCATGAAAATAAAGTAACGCCGACACCTTGCTAACCACATTAAAGTCACAGTTCACCTTTATTGAGGTCAAGTTCCTCCTCTTCCTCTTCTTTCTTTTCTGGCTCTTCATTTGTTGAACTTTTTTCAGAAGCAACCCATTGGATCTCTCCACCAGACTCTTGCCACTCGCCGCTTTTGTCATGCTGCGCTGCTGGAACCTCTTTAATCAATTCATCTGTCTGGCTCTCTGCTAACAGAGCTGCCCTCTCTCGCTCCAGGAAAAGCTGAAGGACGAAGAAAAATATATTTACACAACCAAATATATGAATTCTGCTACCAAAATCTTGGATTCTGGATACTTCTAACGGACAACAAAATGCTGAAAACAGATGCTTTATTCTCTATAGGTGTACAGAACTTCCATACAAATGCTGACATGATGATCAGGTAAGCGAAGTTGCCTCTGATTTAGATGACGGATCAAGCAGTTACAAAATATAATTTCAAATAGATTTAAAAAAAAAAATAAAAAAAATGTGCATGCAAACACTCATCTGTATGACTAGTACTCCTACTTTGTATTAGAAGATTGGGAATAGGAAAAAGAAAATCTCCAATTCATGGTTTGCAGTTCTGAAAGATGGACGGTTTACTCCAATGACTATTTCGCCTACCTCAATGCAGATTAATTCCCTGCTGCACTATCAATCTTTAGACCCAATATGCTTAATACATGGTGAAAACATCACCTGTCGGAGGAGTCTTACTTTTTAAAACTGTCTTGTGCTTACTATATTTTGTGCTCAGTGTATAAGAAAATTATGCGATCTAGGAATTATTAAACCTCCCTGACCAGTTCGACACAGCTTTTCTTCATTTAGTCATGTGACCACCCACATTTGCTCCGAAATGCTCCACTTTGATGGCAGATGTCTCCCTTGCAAGGGACAGAGCAAACTCTACTATTGTGTATATGAGCATGTACACTGTAAAAATGCCATTTAATTATATGAACTAGTCTTGAAGGCCATTTAATAGCAGGCTGTATGTGCTGGGTCACGCACAATTCTTCGAGTGTGGCTCCAAATGAAGTCTTGAGTCAGAGTCTTCCTACGAAAGATCAGACTCCCGCATGGAAAAGATGTTCTTTGTATGTGCACTTAAGACTTCTCCATTACCAGAGCCTTTGACACAGTGCGTTCTTTCGGCACCATAAATGCGAGGTGCGGCCTGCGGTACATACAGGGGTGTAGGAGACAAAATCTGGAAGGGACAGGGGACATCTTGGGGACTTTGCTTTATTTATTTATTGTGTTTGAGTCAAAGAACTCGACTTTTCACAAAATTAGAATTAAAATAGCAGTATGTATTAAATTACAAATATCACTGTATAAAACAAGAGAAAAGAAGAAAAGAAAACAGAAGAACATTAAAGGATGCAGCAGCAAAGAACATGTCTTTGTATGTTGCATTTCTGGATTTTTCATCTGACTATGAGCTCATGGTAAGAGGAAATTACAATTACTTCCAGTGGGCCACAGCTAGGACGCCAGCTCGTTAAGAGGCAGATCACCTGTAAGTGGACTCCTGCCAGATAAAGGAGTTGAAGCCTTTTCTTCAAACTGCAAGTTGCTACTCTTTTTTGTGGGGCAAGGAGACGTTTGTGTCAAAGAAAGAGGAAATCTTCAGTACAGCAAACAAGGAGGATGAGCGATCGCAAGCCCTCCCCCTTATAAGCACCCCCCAGGTCTGCGGCCGGATGTGTCGGACACAGGGCATGCCTAGTAGGTGGGGTGTATGTGGACCCAGGGGGCTGGCTAGAGGGGCAGCCCGCTATGTGGGCTGCCCCTCTAGCGCCTCTGCGAGGGCCGGGCCAGCCTCTCACGATGGGTCTGGTGCCTCTTATTCCATCTCATGCTGGCTTCAGAGCCTAGCCTTTCTTTGCCTTTGTTATTCTGAATGCAGAGCTGGACTCTGTTCCCTTCTCGTTTAACATTTGCTGCAAAGCCTGATCTATTTGATTCTCTCATATGTTACTAGGATGGCAGAGCATGGGTCCTCTACCCTGTTACATTATTCAAAGAACCCCTCTGGCCTTTCTTTGCCTCTCCCTTGTCTCACTGCTTGCTTGCTTAATACATACCTCCTTGCTTGAATGCTCAACATATCCTCCCCAACAAAGCAATGGGAGCTGCAGTCTGTCTTAACTTCTATTTGTTACGTGTCTTGAATTGGCCTCTTATTTCCGCTTTTCTGTATGCAGGGGAAAGGCATTTACCAGTCACTGCCATGATGGTTCTACCTGGCCATAGGAGGGAAACGGCTAGCCAATAATGGAAGAACATGGCATATTATGCCAGAGGCTGGCAACTACCTTCCTAATGCCTACACAAGAGACATAACTCTTGCCTTTGTTTCTAACAGTAATTCAGTGGATGAAAAAACACGCACACACATATTGCTTATAAATGAAGGGGAGGATGTCACACTTCTTTAAGACATTTTGATCACACCAGGAGCTAATTTCCATCTGCAACTAAGCGATTACCTTTTAGACTTCAGGCTTTAAATAACGTTTGTATCACCTGGAAAGCACAGAGGTTGCTCAACAGGGTTCCTGGAGCACGAGGGGTACCCTACAAGTGGGCATTGATGATTGGAGGGCATTCTTGCCATGGTTTGGAGCCTGGACCCTACAGCCATGATGGGGGAGGGGCATATTACCTTTGGTTGTACGTACCCTTTGAGGGTGGGCAGACATTGCCTCCTGCTTTAGCCCACTAACAGCTCTGCTTTGCAACTTTACCACACATACCGATCAGGTGGCATGTAACTCAATGCTACTAATGTTATCAGCCTCAGAAATCTGGAATCGTTTGCCACATCAACTAGGGTACAGGCTTTTGCCACCTGAGACTTACCAATGTCTGAGTTGGCATGTGTCACCCTGTGGGGAAGACACACAGAAAGAGCAGGGCACAGTGTCCTTGTGCGTTTTTCACACTTCTTCCTGGGGGTGGGCACAATTCACTCCGCAGAGAAAGTGGCACATGCTGGGCAACATTCTCCCACTTTGACAATGTCACCCAAAGAGCGAAATTGGCCATTTGAAATACCTCAGTCGACTTATTATTGCACAATCCACACTGATGGGTTTAAGCACCTGCTTAACGCGAGATGGCAATCAAGGGCATTTGCCAACGCACTCAAGAAGCAAGGACACCCTCTTACCAGCAACATGCCATGCTCACTCATTCTGATCACGAATTGGCATTTATCTGGGGTCATGTTAAATGTATTTATTTATTTATTACATGTGTAGCATCACGCAAAACCCCCAAGCATCAAGGCGCAAAGTAAACTGCATGGAGTGGACCACTTCCATTGGCGCACGTTTTTACTTTTCCGCCACAAAATGGAAGATTTTAGCATAAAAGGCAGGTGAAATCACATTGCTTTTCCACTTTGGAAGAGTGTAAATACCTCACGCAATTAGCGATTGGTGGCGTAATTGACAATGGCTTCCTCTGGACTCTGCCCGCTTTTACCAGGTTTCATTTCCAAGCAGATCCCAGAGGAATCCCTTTCCTTATTTCCAGCATGAGAATCTATGCTGGCAGTAAGGCCGCATTTGTCTGGGGGAGTGGGAAATACAGGGGGTCCTGGTGTGTCCACTCGGCTCCCGAACTCGACCCAGAAAATGCACGAAAATCTGGCCAATTAGAAAAAGCGACAGTAATAGTGTTTTCTACCACTTTTTCTGAACCAATCGACCTGGAAAATGATGTGTTGCATCGGAAGCTGAAGGCATTCACTGACTATTATCCCACCGGAAAATTAAGCCAGGTGCTGAACACAGGTGCTGCATATTCCTGTGCACAATCTGCATTTGGAGAATTAACTGAGCTACCTTACAAATGATATCTCCTCTGGGGCTTTACCGTCTTAACCCCTTAACTGCCACGGGTATTTCCCCCCAGTGCCAAGGCCTTTTTTGGTGATTTCGGTATGTCGCCATTCAATCTCTTGTAACCTTTGTTACATGAGATATCTTGGCCAAAGTGGCTCCTTTTTTCCCCACATGTAGGCGGTCGTAACGCCACCCAGGAATCCTAGTTTGCTGTAGGGGGGGGTGAGAGTAAATAACCAAAAAGGAGAACATTTCGTTTTTTTCCAGAAAATGCCAATAAAATGTTGTGCAAAGAAGCCTGTGGTGTTTTCCTTGTAAGAGCTAGGAACAAATGGTTTGCTGTGCTGGATTCGCCATTTTCCAGGATTTCAAGAACAGATTGAGTGGAAACCAAAATAACATTTTGATATGCTAATCAGCCGTTTTGTGAGAGGTAGGCGATTTTGGCGTTTTTTTTGTCCAATAGGACATGCGTGGACGGAATGGAAGAAAAGGGTAATAAAGCTGAATGGGAAGCCAAAAAGGCATACATTTCTGAAAAGTAGACAATATTCCAAGTTTAGGAAGGGGTGATTTGCACAGGTCAGGCAACAACTATGTAGGGAAAGATTCCATAGGGGAGAAATCGGGAAAATGACAGAAAAAAAAGAATTTCTGCACATTTCAATCTGGTTACCCACCGAAACACGCAGCCAACACCACATGGCCTACCTTCCCGTGTTCCCACAGGTTTCCTGATGAAAACGGTACCTCACATGTGTTGGTGCACCTACCTGGGTGCAAAGGGAAAAGCCTAAAACACTGGTAACCCCAAGTCTTTTCGCACAGCAGATTTTCAGGAATTTTGCTCATGTGGACAACCTACAGATTTGGGCCGAGGGTGTTGCAGCCACGAAGGAAAACAGGGAACCCCATGCATTTCTGAAAAGAAGACACTCGTGGGAATCCACAGAGGTCGGACTTGTGCGAATCGCCCCATAATTTAGGACCCACAAACCCTGACAAAGTCTGACATTTTGTGGAAAAACACAATTTTCACTTTGTCTGGGATTGTGGATAATAAATTCTGGGGCGATTCGCGCACGTCAGACCTCTGTGGATTCCCACTGGTGTCTTTTCGGAAATGCATGGGGTACCCTGTTTTCCTTTGTGGCTTCGACACACTAGGCCCAAATATGTAGGCCGTCTCCCCAAACCCTTTGGGGGTTACTGGGGGTTACCAGTGGTTTAGCCTTTTCCCTTTGTGCCCACGTAGGTGCACCCACACATGTGAGGTACCGTTTACGTCGGCCACCTGTAGGAATGCGGGAAGGTAGGCCATGTGGTGCTGGCGGCATGTTTCGGTGGGTGGCAGAGGGAAATAGGTCTGAAAATTGTAGTTTTTTCACCAAATTTCAGACTTTGCCGAGGATTGTGGGTAATACATTCTGGGGCAATTCGCGCAAGTCGGACCACTGTGGATTCCCACGGGTGTCCTCATTTTGGAAATGCATGGGGTTCCCCGTTTTCCTTGGTGGCTTCGACACCCTAGGCCCAAATATGTATGTTGTCCACATGAGCAAAATCTGCTCTGCCGAAAGGCTCTGGGTTACCAGTGGGTTGGCCTTTTCCCTTTGCGCCCAGGTAGGTGCACCCAGACATGTGAGGTACCGCCTTCATCGGGACACCTGTGGGAACACAGGACTGTAGGACATGTGTTGTTGGCGGCGTGTTTCAGTGGGTGGCCAGAGTGAAATGTCTGAAAATTGTGGGGTTTTTTTCCCAAATTTCAGAGACATTTCCCTTTGCCCACCCTCCGAAACACGCCGCCAACAACAGATGTCCTACCTTCCCGCGTTCCCACAGGTGTCCCGACGAAAACGGTACCTCACATATGTCTATGCACCTACCTCGGCGCAAAGGGAAAAGGCTAACCCACTGATAACCCCAAGACTTCCGGCAAAGCAGATTTTGCTTATGTGGACAACCTACAGATTTGGGCCTAGGGTGTCGAAGCCACCAGGGAAAACAGAGAACCCCATGCATTTCCGAAAAGAAGACACCCGTGGGCACCCCTCTTTCCACTAAAAACATACATGGTGGTTTAGTGACCCCCACACCCACCCAAAAAAAGTTATAATTTGTTTTATTTTTGTTTTGCCCTTTTCTTAGGGGCAGATGGGCACATGTGTGTGGCCATCTGCCCCCCGGGGGGCACAACGTACTGCCCCAGGCTTGGGGGTGGCTCTGCCAATATTTGCAGTGGCCTCCCCCACCCCAAATGGATGGGGGCATCTTATGTATCCCTTCCTAGGGGCAGAAATCTGCCCCCAGGGAAGGCTATATAAGGTGCCCCCATCCACTTAAGGTGGGGGGAGAGGGCCACCCCCCCTTCCAAATACAAAAAATCCCGGTGGTCTAGTGGGCCCCCCCACCCAAAACAAATTAAAATATATATATTTTTGTTTTGCCCTTTCCTAGGGGCAGATGGCACATGTGTGTGGCCATCTTCCCCCCCGGGGAGCACAACCTACTGCCCCAGGCTTGGGGGGTGGCTCTGCCAATATTTGCAGTGCCCCCGCACCCCAAATGGATGGGGGCACCCTCATGTACCCCTTCCTAGGGGCAGAAATCTGCCGCCAGGAAGGGCTACATAAGGTGCCCCGTCATCCACTTAGGGTTGGGGGGGTTGGCCATGGCCACCCCCCTTTCAAACACAAAAAATCCTGGTGGTCTAGTGGGACCTCCTACCCACCCCCACTCAAGTTCTAATATATAACTTTTTGTTTTGCCTTTCCCTAGGGGCAGAGGGGCACGTGTGTGGCCATCTGCCCCCAGGGGAGGTGGAGGGCGGGGGGAGTCAAAATGTACTGCCCCAGGCTTGGGAGCAGTAGCAATTCCAATATTTGCCGTGGCCTCCCCCCACCCCAAATGGATGGATGGCATCTCATGTACCCCTTCCAAGGGGCAGAAATCTGCCACTTAGGGTGGGGGGAGAGGGCCACCCCCTTGCAAAAATCCCTGGTGGCTAGGGGTCCCCCCCGCACCCACCACACCCAAAACTACGTTTAAAAAAAAAACATTTTTTGTTTGCCCCGCACGACACACAAACACATTATGGGGGGATTTGTCCGCCCCTTCGCCCACCCCCCCATGTCCTACGCTCATGGGTACATACTCGCCAGCGAGCCGTACAGAGTCATGCTATTGTACAATGCCATGATGGACTTCAGGGCCTTTCAACACTAACATTTTGCATTACCACGTTTTGAAGTTCCTCATATTTGTTTCAGTGAGGTTAATCACCTGGGCCAGTTTTGTGGTACATGTTTGGAACACCATGTTGGATGGCAAGCCCTTAAGTCTATTTTTTGGGGATTAAGTGCGAACATGTACTTTAGTGGTCAGTCTCTTGCGTTGTAATGTGTTGTGATACACATGCTTAATCCACAGCTTTTCTGGGTGTCAATGAGTATGGAGAGGCCTTTCAGAGCAAATGTGTTCCTCAGACCATTGAGCTTCTCAGACTGGGTAATCTTGCTACACCTCCACGTTTTGGGAGTAACACTCAACTAATATTGTAGACAAATGGCTACAATACTGTGTGCTCACAATAAAAGCACAAAGATGGCATCATCATTCATATTAGCATTAGGTTGGTCACAATATTGTCAATAGACTTGTGTAGGTGACTGACCGGTATTCCTAATCAAAGGATGTCATAAAACAATACATTTTGTTGTGGGAAACTAGTGAGATTTTGGGGCTTGCATGCGAAATATCTTATCCTCGCCACCATTTTTGTGTCTTTCATCAAGAAAGACGAGCATGCAGCAAGAAAACATAGGCAGAGTCGGAGATGCACCCTGTTGAAGGAGAATAGTTATCCGAAATCCATTGTCCATGAAACCTGTTCTGTTTTAACTGTATTACGGCATCCTTTGATTATAAATACTTTTCAAATCACCTACACAAGTGTTGACAATTTTTCTAGCCCAATGCGAATATCAACGATGCCATCATTGCACCTCTATCGTGAAAACACAGTATTGTAGCAATTTGTCTACAATCTTATTTGTATTTTGTTTATTTGTATAGCGGTCCAAGCCCAAGGGCATCTGGGTGCAATTTCTTGCATAGCAAAGTTACAGGCCGTACAATAACACAGAAAATAATTTATAAAATTACAAAGGTTACAATGGCAGAGTTACATATTTACAAGTGTACAATTTCTTACATAAGCCAATAGTGCATGGTTGCGCCAATACATGCATTTAGTGAGCAGCCGAAGGTTTTAGCTAGGGAGCAGACATAGGGCCAGGGGCATCTAGACCTCTTGGTCGAGGAGCCACATTTTTGCATTTCTCCTGAATGGAAGGTAGGCAGTTTCTGTTCTTAATGGAAAAGGTAGTGTGTTCCACAATTTCGCTGCAAGAACGGGAAAGCTACTGCCTCCTGTAGCTTGAAGCTGGGAATTTTGAGGCAGTCTGCTTGAGCAGACCTGGTCGGGCGATCTGAAGTATTGCGTGCAAAGTTATTGGTTAGGTATCTAGGTGCTTGGTTCGCGAGACACTTGTGGGTAAGTGACAAATGTTTGAACGGAATCCTTTGCTTGACCGATAGCCAATTAAGGTTGCGTCTTGAATCGGAGATATGTTGGGATCTAGGGATATTCAGTGCTGACCTGATGGCACTGTTTTGTATAACTTGCAACTTTTTCAGGTTCTGTTGGCTGGCTCAGAGGTAGAGTGCGTTGCAGTAGTCCGGTTTTGACAGTACTAGGGCTCTGACTATAGAGATGCAGTTGGGTGTGGTAAGGAATGGTCTGAAGGCCGTAATTAGCTTGCAGGTGTATGCTGTTGCGGAGGCCATCGCATTGACTTGCCTAGATAGAGATAAAGAGGAGTCTATGTATGTGCCAAGTGTTTTCACATCCTTGGAGACCCTGATAGAGTTGCCGTCTATTTTGAAAGAGTCAAATTGTTTGTCTAGTCTGTTGAGTTTTAGTTTGGAGCCTAGGAGGAGTAACTCAGTCTTCTCATTGAAAAACAGTCTGTGCTTAACCATCCAGGCTTGTTTGATGCTGCAGATATCATTGAGTACTTTTACTTAGTTTCTGCATACATTTACCCAACAGTGCTTCTTGGGTTACTGCAGTGCTCCTCTTAGTGCTTTTTTTGTTTACTATTTAGGTACATTTTATTAGGGTAGTGCCCACTCCTAACACTCGGAAATCATCAACTGGCTCCAATGCCAATTCAACTTCTTACTCAAACTTCAATAAGATGAATAAACTACTTTAATCTCTCTAATATTCTTTGATTGATGTTCTTTCCACAGATTTTTCATATGCAATATCCATCTCCCCAAGTAGCTGCTCTTCAGAAGCTTTGCCGCCACCAGTGGGTGGGCCCAAGGCTCCTCATCAGCTTCCCGATGCCTCTACGCACAGAAAATGTCACAGACACTATATAGCAAGGCACCACGCCCTGTGACCTTAGTTCTACCGGGGTCAGGAAGAATCAGTGGAAGGAAAATCCATCCGTAAGAAAATGATCAAGAGGTACATTTGTTGTAATGGATTCCTTCCTCCAATGAATTCCTTATCTGTGATGGACTACCATAGCAGTATTTGGATCTGCAGGAGGGAGGAGAGCAAGGACACCACCTAAAACTGAAAACTGATGGACCACTATCAAAATGAGCATCATATCCTGACTGAGAATCCAAGCTGTAATGCTTTGAAAAAGTGTGCAGAGAAACCCACATAGCCGCCTGGCAAGTGTCCAGAACAGGGTCTCCACTTTGCTGAGTCGAGGTGTCAGTCAGCTCTCTAAGAGGAACGATCCCTGAGATCGTTAGCCACATCCTTACTAGCCAGTTTACAGCATACCGAGATGCAAAGGATAATCCACCTCGACAGGCTCGGTTTGGTCACAGCCCTGCCATCACTGGCAGCAGCACAACCAACAAAAGCTGTTAATCTTTCCTTGTCTGCCGAATCCGAGAGATGTAGTAGCAGATGACCTACACTGGGTGCAGTCAATGAATTTGTTCCTCTGCCTTGGAAGGATGAGGTGGAGTAAAAAAAGGGAGGAAGATGAATCTTTTGAGAGAGAGATGGAAATAGGAGACCACTTTTGAGAGGAAGGATGGCTTCACTCTCAATGTCATCTCTTTGGAGAAAATCAAATAAGGAGGTTAATCAAAGTTACTCACCGTAGTGAATAGAGTACTCACAGTCCTTAGTCCCCTTTTCTCCATCCTTTTGGGCGTCCCCCAACATGGGGACATACCAGAACTTTTGGCAACAAAAAATGGAGCTTCCACTTTAAATTTAGCATAGCGCGTGGGGGCACAGCCTCGGGACTGGGAACGCCCTGCTGAGGCCCTGCCCTCCGGCGCCTTTCCTCATCCCCTTCGAACAGAGACGACTAGATACCTGGCAAAGCTCATCACATATTAGCCTTTGGCATACAAGCGGGGGAAGGTGGGTGGGATGTATGGAGGAAACAGGACTATAATTACTCATATGTTCCATCCCCTTTCCTCCATCCTTGTGGGTGATTCCACCGAACAAGACCATAGGGAGGAGCTGTGACAACCTGCCTCAGATCTAGAACAAGGCAAAAAGGTTCTTCAGAACCGCCTGACCGAACTAAGCATTGCGCTTGGAGCTGGTGTCGAGGGAATAGTGCTTACAGACGGCCAACAGAGTGGCCCAAGTGGCCGCCTTGCTGATATACCAAGAAGCAAGTCTCTGAAACGCGACGGCCGTGGCCTTCGCTCTGACCGCATGGGTGTGACTCCCCTCAGGGACTGGTTTGTCCATGGCCATAGAAGCCCCTGAAATGGTCTGAACTATCCAATAGGCGATGGAACCCTGAGCGCCTGGGGGAGGAGCCCCCAAAGATCAAAAACAATGCCTCTGACTTCCTGAAGGATGTCAGCGAGAGGTAGAACTTGAGGACCAAGGAATGCATAGCCCTCTCTGCCTCAGTGGGTTCGGGAAGAACAGCGGCAGGGCAGATCTCTTCATTCAGATGAAATGGAGAGACCACCTTGGGAAAGAAGGTTGGGTGAGTGCGCAAGATGACCTTGTCCATGTGAAACGTGGTGAAGAGCTTGCACAAAGACAAAGCCAGCAACTCAAACCTGCGTGCAGAGGCGAGAGCCACCAGTAAAACCGTCTTTAGTGTCACCAAGTGGATGTCCAAAAAAGCCATCGGCTCCAAAGGGTTGTGCTGCAAAGCTGCTAGAACCACATTGAGGTCCCAGACCGGGTGCGGCCCATGCACTGCCGGAAAAAGCCTAGACAACCCCTTAAGGTGGGCCTTAACCACCGGGTTGGGCACAGAAAACACATGCTCAAGGGAATTCTTGTAAGCCCCAATGGCTGCCAAATAAGTGCAGCAAGTTTACACCTGAACTCCAGAACGAGCCAGTTGTGCAGAAAAAGCCAGCATGCCATCCAGAGGACAGGTGACAGGGTCCAGACCCTTGTCACAAGCCCAATGGCAGAACCTAGTTCATTTACTCTTATACTGGGACTGAGTCAAGTGGAATTACCCCACCTCGTCCAGGGGAGAAGCCCTTGGCTGCGGTGAATCGCCTATAGTGGCAATGTCGTCCGTGTCCGTCCCGGTGTCCCTAGGGTGCGGGGGAGGGCACGTGTGGAGGTTGATGTTCTGGGCATAGGATGTCACTTCCTCTTTTTCGCCGGAGGCTGGTCTGAGGCCACTGGCAGTGTCGTTGGCATCCTTTTCTGAATCTCGGATACCAGGGTGTGTAGGGTCGGAAGAATGTCCAGCAATACATCATTTGGAGGGGTCGGGTGATAGGCTTACTGGGCCTGCGCCGTCGGCATTTCCGCTACCTGGGTTTGTGCCATTGGAGTCGTCCCCCACATCCTTCTAGACCATGTGTACGGACACTTGTTCCTCCTCGTTCGAGGAATAAATATCTGCCCCCACCCCCTTTTTTTTGCATCCTAAGGGATCGGGTTGGGGCTTAGGAATGGCATCCTCTTCTCTGGTTTCCTCTCCACCAGCTTGGCTGAGGCCTCAGGGGTAGGGACACTCTGGGCATTGTCTGGGCTACCTTCACTGGGTCAGCACCCATGACCTTCGAGAGGGCTGCCGCCACCAACTCTATTGTCGACGACTTCACCTGGGCACGCCTGGGCCTTCTGGGCCAGGTTGCTCGCCTTTTCCTGCGCCTTCGTCTTCTCTGGCTTTTCCTGCAGCTTCGCCGTGTTAGCCGATTTCCTCTTCGAGGAGGAGCTGGAGCGATGGCTGGAGTTGGAGGCAGATGGTGAAGATGAGCATGCCCTGCCCGTCGCGGGACCCACTTGCGCAGCAACCCCCACGTAAAAGGATTCACTGTGCTTGGTCTCGTCTTAGGCCCCCACGGATGAAGCACCAGCAAAGGATGTAGAAGCCGGCTGGTTCTGGGTGAGGCATGCCCCCCGCTTGTCGCACAGGGCAGAGGCCTTGGCGCTGAACCATGCCGCCAGCCTACGGTGACAATCCTTCAGGGTTCGCTTGGAGAACTCGAGGGGGATTTCACAATCTGCTTCCCTGTGATCCGGATGGAGACAGTAGAGCCTCTACAAATACATTCCGCAGTCTGCAGCTGGGATGGAGCTTGAAATGGGAACTCCCCTCTCTCTTCTCTTCCGACATGGTCAGAGTGTGGAGCAGGATGGAGAACTATTGTTCTCCTGCATGGGTCTGGCATGGATTCACATGCTCATGAATATTCCCGTTCAGGCCGGGAATCCTTGGAAAAAGAAAACACAGTTTCACTTACAAACTGTTTCTCTCCTCTAAGCCATCAAAAAATAGTCATGGGCCCCCACTGTGAGAACGAAAGTGGCTAAATGACATGTTCTTTGGGAAGGTAACCCACTCAAGAGTCCGCAGCCACACTTCAGCTCACTGTACCTTTCACAGAAGGGAAATAACCATTTGCATATCAGTCTTTGTCCTGGCCACATGGGCAGTCCAGCACAGAGATGCTATGGCAATTCTCCTCTGAACAAGAGTATCAACAGCAAACCCAGACACGTGTTAAGCCTTGTTGGGGGTCCACGTCTGGATGACCCTAGGAAACTAAGGGTGACTAAACCCAAGTCCCTTAGGCAATCAAAAAATAGTCATAGGCGCCACTCTGCGAGAATGAACACGGCTAAATGATCTGTTCTTTGGTAAGGTACCCACTGGAGAGTCCGCAGACGCACTTAAGCTCACTGTACCTTTCACAGTATCACTGTCCTATGGGTCATACTGCCCCCATCCAATGACAGTTCTCTCCCCAAGCCTCGCCTCTGGCAGCCATCTTCAGATTTGGTAAGCACGTAAAATGGCAGTAAGACCAAGAGCCGCTGCAGAGGGACCAGAGGGAGGGTTCGCATTGTGAATCCATGCCAGACCCATGCCAGAGAACAGTAGTTACAGGTAAGTAACGTAAACCTTCTCCAGCATGGGGTCTGGCATCGAATTACATGCTCATGAATAACGAATAGACATCAGTACACATTACACTACGGGAGGTGTCAAGACTCAACCAATGTAATTAACACTTAGCCCTGGAACAGACCCACGTCAAGCAAACTGGTTGCGTAGCACTGCCTGGCTGACTCTGGGCTCCTCCCTGGAATCCCTGCCGACT
Source organism: Ambystoma mexicanum (assembly GCF_040938575.1). Lineage (NCBI taxonomy): Eukaryota > Metazoa > Chordata > Amphibia > Caudata > Ambystomatidae > Ambystoma > Ambystoma mexicanum. The sequence goes on from NC_090929.1 coordinate 888,751,773, forward strand.
CAGTAGAACCTCGTGGAGGTATGCATGGACCTCCACGTCGCAGCCCTGCAGATGTCCAGCGGGGGCACACCAGAAAGGAACACCATTGTTGCAAAGATCGCTCTGGTTGAGTGGGCAAGCGGACGGCCAGGCAGAGGCTGGTTAACCAGCCAATGACAGTGCATGATGCAGCCGGAGAGCCTTTTTTTAAACTGTACTTATTTGCATTTTTATTTTAATCATAAAATATTTAGCAAAAAATGTGAAACTATTCCATACATTCCTTTCTCTTAAATGCAGCGTCAACTTAGCCTCTCATTTGCGGGATCCAATTTTGTCTAGTAGCAAAGTATCCTCTAGAAAATTCCTGAAATAGTTGAGTTGCAATGAATAAGGAGGGTTCTCCTCATCGCCATCCGCCACCAGTCCTCATCTGACATTTGCCTACAGCCTGCTAAATGTTGGCCAAAATAATGAGTCCTTTCCAGGGTAAGACCCGAGCATGCAGTAAATAGATGCGTTTTGGATTCAGTTGAATTTTCTGGGTTACAGAACCTACAGATTTTGGCTTCACCCCCTTCCTTGAACTTTCGATCTTACTGCTAGCACTTCAATTATTTCATAGAGGTTGAGTCATAAATATCAATCTTACATTCGGGTCAAGGTATTTCTTCAGGTATGGTTGGATCTCGCCTTGTTTTCTCTCTTCGTAAACCACGGTTTTGTGCAGCTTTAATTTATTAACCTCCTCCGATGTGATGATCCAATCCTTTTCTCTTACTTTTTTCTTCCTTTTCCCAGGGTTTCTCAATAGCTCATCAATCGAGCTCTCTATTTCAATGAGTAGCTTCTAACACTAATTTTCCCAGTTCAAAAGGGCTGTATTATCTTCTCTGGTCAGTTTGTGTTTTATCCAGTCGATCATCCGTGGCGTACTAGCACTCATACCATTTCCCAAATAGTTTGTGATTTCGATTGGGCTGCCATTTTTAATGACGACAATCCTAGTTCTTTCCTGATAGTCTGTATTGGAATTGACCTGGAAAGGCAAAGAACCTTCTTCCAAAATATGCCCTCCAGCAGTTTATTTATTGATTGTGGGAGTATGTTTAAAATCAAACTTTACAAGCATGTAGTCAACAAGGAATACAGAATAAAACACAATAAAAACAGAGAGATTCATACAGTAATAAAAGCAAGTTCAATAGATTTGATACATTAATTAGCAGCCTATTGTTCGTTAGCAAATTACACCACAGGTCATTCCAAGTTAAAAGTGGATTAAAGCTAAAATATGGTTTAAAAGTCACTTCCTGAAGAACAGTTAAAACCGAACAAACAATGATTAGGTGTTTCAAAGTGTCAACTCTCAATGTACAACAGCAACAGACGATTGGGTAAGGGCACTCCAGATCGGTCGCCTATCACATCATATGTTAAAAGGAGATTTAGTTGAATGCTTAACCAGAGGGGTCTAAGGTGTTGTGAAGCATGCTTAGTTAAATATTTCTGCAGAACATTAAAGGGTTTGATGTCCATAGAAAAGTGATCAAATACTTTGTACAGACAAATATCCCTATATGCTTAGTTAAATATTTCTGCAGAACATTAAAGGGTTTGATGTCCATAGAAAAGTGATCAAATACTTTGTACAGGCAAATATCCCTATTTTTATTCCAGTCTGCCTCAAATAACAGCTTCTTCACCTTACTTGTATTACGGTCCAGCTCCTCAAGGGAAATAGATTTGTCAGCCACCATTGACAACACAGAGGCGACCCAATGGTTAAGAACCACACAGTTCCCCTGATTAAGTAATACATTAAGTTGAATGAATAGGGTAGATACTGGGGGAAACAATATAGATTGCAAGAGGAGAATTATTTTCCAATCAACCGTCGAGCTCAATGAAGTGATGCCCAAAATATGCTTTAACGGGGAATGGGGTGGCACCTGGAAGCTTCAAAAACGTTTCCACATGAAAGCCTCCTCCTTATCCCAATCTAATTTAACATCTTTAGCTTCTGCCCTGTAAGTCAGTTTCAGAACAATCACCCGATTGTATAATTTTAGAAGAGGGATCATTGAAAAACAACCATATTTTCTATCTAGTGCACAGAATTGTGCTGCCACTGCAATAGTACCCAATTTTAATTCATCAGTCACCAGCAACCTTGAACGTTTGGAACTAATAGTAACTCCAAGTATTTGAACTCTGGCACCACCTGTAGCCTCTTGCCATCAATGTGCATATAAAATTAGCTCTCCTGACAAGCTCTTTCTACGGTTGAAGATCAAAATCTTTGATTTCGCAACACTAATCTCCAGGCCCAAATCCCTGAAAAAGTTGTGAGCCCGCAGGAGAGACTTCTGAAGTCCAACTGCTGTATAGTCAATTAAAACAAGGTTGTCTGCATAGAGACGATATTGAATTGTAACATGACCCAAACTTGAGGGGGGGTGTCGGGGTGGGGAGGGGGTGTGGGGGGGTTAATCCCTGGCCCTTCCAATGCAGTCCCAATAACCAGGATATACACATTAAAGAGAAATGGGGCAAGAACACAACCTTGTGAAGACCATGGTCAACTGAAATCCACCCCAAGTTTGCCCCCCACCCCCCACTTATCCAACCTGTCATTGATCCTCAGGTCTGTATAAAAAGTCCAACATTGAAACCAGGGCCTCAGGGCAACCCCACAGCCTAAGCATCCCCCATAGCTTGTTACGATCTATGCAAACAAAAGCTTTGGTTATATCAAGAAAAGAGAGATTAATAGTCCATTTGGTTTGAAACGCCTGATTTTTCAGGAGCTGCAAAATGACAATTGAGGGCTGTACTCGTACCCTTACGAAAGCCGGACTGATTGCAGTCCAACGTATTTGCAAGGGTAGCGCATCTCTCCAAGGCATGCAATAAAAATCCAGAGAAGACTTTATACAAAACGTCCAAGAGGGAGATAGGGCGATCGTTCCCCAGATTTTTCCTTTCCCCCATTTTGTATATTACAACAGTGGCCTCTCTCCAGGTGTCGGGGCACACGGACCGCCCTACAACATTACGGTACACCTGTAATAAAACCACAGCCCATAAAAAGGGGCTCAGATTTGAGCGTTAAATTACAAGTACCATCGGGACCAGGGACATTTGAAGACGGCCTTCTTAATAGCCGTTAGTATACCTGCCAGATCAATATCTAGCAAGTCCCAAGTGTCTTCACCCAAGGAGGCATCAACTTTTGCTGTTTAAAACCCCTCTTTGGAACCTTCTAAGGCGTACAACTCAGTGAAATAATCCTCCCACTCCTGGCCTGAAATAGACTGGTTCTGTAACAAAAGTTGCCCCACCCACCCTCTCGAATAAGGCTCCAAAAACTGTCCATCTGTCCCTAATAGTCTGTATGAGAATTGTTCTGGGAAGGTAAAGAATCTTCTTCTAAAAGATGCCCTCCTGCAGCGGCCAGAGTTTTGTTGGTAATGCAAATAGAACATCGGAACCATAGGTAAGCACTGGGGTTACCTTAACTTTGTAGAACTCTATGATGGGGAGCAGCGAGTATATACAGTATTTCCTCTTTGAAATTAAGGCTTGGGTCCCAGTGCAGTAGTTTTCCTTCTAAGGGATTCGATGGAATAGGTTTCGGCTATACTATTCGAAATCTGTATCCCTAGATATTTAAAGGATTTTACCTTCATTATTTCTCTGTGGCATAGGTACCATTTAAATTTATTTTTTTCTTGTTTCCTTGCCATTCATTAGGGTACACATTTTCGTCTCAATGTTAATTTTCAGATCATTATCCGCTGCATATTCTGCTAGTCTGTTCAAATGTCTTTGCAGACTGACATCTGTGTAGTCAAATAGAACCAGATTGTCTGCATACAGAATATGGGTGATCTTTACCTTGCCAATTTTAGGCAGAAAGCTTCTAATTTGGTCCATATATTTTCCCAAATCTGCGATTTACAAGTTATATAGAGCTGGTGGCAAAGAACAACCTTACTTAAGACTCCTCCTTGTAGGTATTTCATCACTGAGCAGTCATTAAGGAGAATTCTTATTGTTGTATTGTTGAGGAGGCCACCGAGTTGTTCAACCAGATCACTAGGACAGATTTTTATCACCAGCCAACTTTTTCCACAGATGATTTTGGGTAAGGCTATCAAATGCGTTTGAGAAATCTATAAATGCCAGGTTTAACTTGCTGCTATAGTTCAAGATTTTGGCTTTCAGTAGTGTGATTAAGAGATCGAGGGAGAAGCTCCAAGTCCCTTAACAGAGCCTGCCAGGAATGTGTCATTTATCCCGTTCTTCTGAGACCAGTCTATCAATCATTTGAGAAGCGGATTTGCGTATATTTTCCCTATGATATCCAACAAGGCTATTGGCCTGTAGTTACTGGAATCAGATGGACTACCATTTTTGAAAATTGGGATCACATGGATCACATGGGCCGTTCTCCAAGATGGCAGAATTGATCTTGTGGCTAGCACCTTTGTCAGAACCAGATCCATTATTTTGGCCCATTGTCCTGGATTTTCTTTCAATGTTGCATTAGAGAGCCCATCCAGTCCTAAAGCCTGTGATGGACTGAGGTTTGAGCATGGTAAAAGTATCTACAGTTTGTAGGGGAAGATCTTGCAGTAACAGGAGTTCTTTAAACAGCCAGCCAAAAGAAGTCATCCAGTTTGCTTCAGTTACTCCATTTAACTGTTAGAATTCCTGCCTCCAATTAGTCTAATCAGAGACCAGATCTCAGCTGTCAATTTTTTAGCCAGAGATCGAAGAATGGTTTCTGCATCGTGTTGAATTAAGGAGCTTTGTGATTGATTAGCAAGGATTTCTAATTTGCCTTTATTCGCTTAGTTTCACTTTCAATCATTCCTAACTGAAGTTTAAGGGCCCGCAGTACATATCGCTTGTCCTTGCGCTTTTGCACTAACTCTTTATCAAAAGTATGTTGATGTATTTACATGGGGAGGGTCTTTTCTTTTATACGGTATAGAGCAATGAAGGCCGCAATGGGTTCATGTTCCCCATTCTATGGGCTGCTTTCAGCATTGCTCCTAAACTTGTTCATCTACAACTTGGAACCTTTATTTATTTATTACTGCGACTTCAGTGGGTCGGTGCTGTCCTGGCCGTATGGTGACATCAGTCCAGGTGAATTTTGACTGATTATGGTCCCTTCTGCTGGTGGTAGTGACCTAAAAAGAATTGATGGCTTCAATTAGGTCTCTTGAAATGAAGACGTAGTCTAAGACAGAGGATCGAGAAGCTCTTTTCCACATAGGATGGCACTTTCCATTGGCTTCATAGTGGCCATTTATAACATGAAGCTCCGCTTGACTATTTGTTGGAGGTTATCAGATGTTTTTATTCCGGCTAGGGGTGTCTAAGGTGCTGCTATCCTTAAGTGGCTCAGATTCTTGGAGGGTACTCAGACCTATACGTTGTACCATTGTAGAGTCCTCTCTATAAAATTGGTCCCTTCCTTGCAGAGTATCTGGCCGAGTGTCACTCTCCAGTTGTAGCTTGACAGTGATGTAACCTTCCACATATATCATTTTTGATTGGACCATAGCAAGCAGCGTAGTATGGTTAGCCATGGTATCATTTATAGCCTCATATAACTTCCTGAATGGGGCAATGGCAATAGTGATCATTGACATCTGAGAGAATCCTGTTTTAAGCCTTTTGATGTTTAGGATCATGTGTCCGAGTTGGTAGTGGCCTATCTTTAGTATGCTCTTTTGTTCTAGATGGGGTAAAATACTGAGGAGTGCTAAAAAGTATAAGGTTGTGTCAACAGGATAGTGGAATTAGGTGGAGCACAAAAAGATGCAGACCGCCTTTCTCCTACTTCTGTGAATGGAGTCTCCTCTGTTTTTAGCAGTGGGAGATTCAGCACTATTTCTTGCTGAATAATCGTTGTGCCCCTCACCCCCCCCCGGTTTCATCGTGTAGATTAGATTCTGTCCTTTTTTCACTCCTTTGGGTTCCATGGCTCGGATCATTGCTTTTAGATTCTACACATCCCTTTGAATACCGTTTAGATTATCAGAGGATTCTGTAACCATTTGGCTCTCTGATATCCTGGTCACGTTACGGATAGTCTGCTTAATCTGCTCAAATTCTGGGATTTCTACAGGATTTTGATTTGTGCTACTAGGGTCTTGCCCATGAGTCCCACCTAGTACTGCATCAGAATTTAGTCTTGGTCTTTTAGACACTGGATCGCTTCTTTCCGTTAGCTCCTTACAACCAGGGTGGGATCTAGGTTGCAAAGTAGTTTGGGCTGGGCTGTACGTGGACTATCTTCTCCCTCCAAGACTTCTAATAGTTTGTGGTCCGAAGGTTCTCTCAGGACATCTTCTATTGAGTTTTTTATGCTGGATTTAGCATTAGAGTTTAGATGATTTCGGGGACAAATTAATGTAGTTCTCTTACTTCTCTGGTCCAACGTTGTCCCGCACAAATAGCTGGGCTTTAGAGTGGCCTTTTATATGTTTACCAGGGCCCGCCCAGTTCAATTTTTGCATAGCAGAGGCAGTATTGGTGGTATTGGGCTGCAGCGACCTAGGGCTAGTGGCATTAGTTGTAGACATGTTATGCCCTGATGTTTTGAAAGAGGCCACTGCCATCGGACACAGAACTCCTATTGCTCCCTGTCCCACTTCTGTCCACAACTGGATGGAGTTGTTGGGTTGTTGCATGCACTGCTTCTAGGGGGAGAGCGCTTTGATAGCCAGAATTACCATAGGTCCACCGGGTCAAAAAATTATTTTTGCTCTTCACCGCGTATAGATAGCGAGGTACTATCAGAGTTTTGGATTGTATCAGGTAGGGACGATCGAGTTGAGTCCAGGCTTTCAGGTGCTCTAAGGACTGATGTGTCTGCCATCCCCTCCAACTCTAAAATCCTCCTCTGGCTGTACACCACTGGGCCGCCCTCTGCTCCTAACACGGCAGACTCCTGCGGACATAACAAAGCCCTGTCCCCCTCCATACCCCTAGGGCCGACCTCACCAGAGATGGGCACGGGAGGGAGCAATGGGAGGCGGGAAGAGTTCAATGGAGATTGATCCCGGACAGGGGAGCAGGCAATTAAGCAGGCATGGGTAAGGGACAGGTTGAGCACGAACAAATCTTCAGGCATAACCCAAGTGACTTCTAGGTCTTTGGCTGGCTCCTTGGTTGGCTTACCTGCCACTCTCTGCGGTGCACACACTGGGCCAGCCATGTCTCCCGATGTAGCTCTCAGGCTTGCGCTTCGTAGGCTCCGTGAACCGATGGCTCATTCTCCTCCTTGAGATTCTACCTGCTCCAGGTTTCCAGCTTTCTTAGTAATTTCACAAACGGTGCAGTCCAGCCACTTGCGACAGTCGGTTGACTGGCGAGTGACTGGACCCGTCGCAGGTCTCAGCGCAGGGTCCGGGTTAATAGATTTTCCTTAAAGCAAAAGTCACTGAAAGACCGCAGAGCAGTCAACACGCCTTTTCCTTACTCCAGAAGAGCCTTCTTGAGATGGAAGCCTTGGACAAGGCCTACCCATGATTCACAGTTCCAAAGCTCACAAACAATCGAGAAGTCTTCCAAAAACTGTGTGTGCCACGTAGAACTTCAAGGCCCAAGCAACGTCCAGCGAATGCAAGGTCCTCGCTGCTGGCGACAAAGGGTTCAGGTAAAAAAAATCAGGCAACACGAAAGGCTTGTTGAGGGGGGAATTCCGACTGGACCTTCAAAATGAAAGTGGGATGCGTAAGCAGTACCACCGTTCATTCATGGAAAGTCAGATATGGCTACTTACAGGACAGGGTCTGGATCTCGTCCACTCATCTGGCTGAGGTGATGGCCACAAGGAACGTCATCTTCCACAACAGACACTTGAGTGGGGCTTGTTGCATAGGTTCAAAATGTAGCCCCACAAGTCTTGTCAGAACTATGTTAGGGGGTGGGGGGTAGACGTCTTCACCAGTGGTAAATATTGAAAAAACGCCTTGAGAAACTACTTGACGAGTCTGTGGCACCACAACATGGATCTTCCCGGGGATCTGGTTTAGCATGAGATGGACGACAGGTGTACCTTGGATGCGTGAGCCAGACCAGCTTTTGCCAAGGAAAGAAAGTATGGAAGAATCTGTGGGGCCGTGACCATCAGAGGGATCATTTTCTGCGACCAGCACCACATAAAAAAAACACTTCCATTTATGGCGGTAGCACTTTAGTGTTGACGACGCCCTGGCTTTGGCGAGGACCTCCCTGCAGTCCGCTGGCAGCTCATAACTTTCAAACTCTAAAGCTGCAGGAGCTATGCTTTCAGGTTCAGAGATACCGAGTTGCGATGAAGGATTGCGCCTCCCTCTGGTGAGCAGATCCGGAAGTACCAGCAACTTGACTAGAGGAGACAGTGACAGGCTGAGTTGGTCCGGATACTAAATCTGCCTCGGCCACGCCGCGGCGATTAGCATCATCCTGCACCAACACGGTCTGGGTGTGTTGCTCACACGTAGCTGGAGAGGTAAAAGGGGAAAAGCGTACAGAAGCAGACCATCTCACGGGAAGGAGAATGCGTCCTCCATGCTCCTCCGCTGGTGGAAATTAATAGTTCCTCATCGTAGTGACTAACAAAATCTTAGTCCATAGTCCCCTTTCTACCATACTGTATTGGCATCCCTCGCTAGGGACGGGAGACTGAACATTTTTCACCAGAAAATACCAACTTCCCCTTTAAATTTAAGGGGGCGCAGCCCTGGGAGCATGCGCTCCCCTGACGTCACCACCTACCACCCAGCACCACTCCTCAGTCCCCATTGACTCATCAACAATATTTAACATTGCCTAATAACACCAGTATTATGGGGGAGGGGGGGGGCAGGGGAGGATGGTGGAACTTATGGAGGAAAGGGGACTATGTACTAAGAGTACGCTAGTCACTATGGTGAGTAACTATTAAATCACTCTTACGCCCTGTCCCCTTTCCTCCATACTGCATGGGCGATTACAACTGAATGTAGCCCCAGGGTGGAGAGGAGAGCCTCCTTAAGAAAACAGATTCCTTAGAACCGCCTGTCCAAAAGCTGTGTCTGACTTAGAGCCGGCGTTCAAACAGTAATGCTTACAGAAAGTTGACGGGGTGGCCCAGGTTGCCGCCCTGACGACATGCCACTGTACCTTCCGCTGGAAGATGATGGCGGTGGCTCTGACAGTGTGGGCGCGCATGTTGGCTGGCAATGGCCTGTGCTGCCTGCTGGCAATGGCCTGTGCTGCCCCTCATAGGCTTCCTTGATGGCGGAGACCATCCACCGTGCAATAGAGGCCCTGGATACCCGATACATGGGCCTTGATCCTCCTGAAGGTAATAAGCAGTGCGCCCGACTTGCGGAAGTCCTTGGTCCTGTCCAGATAGACTTTCAGAGCGCGTCTGACATCGAGACAGTTCAAGACCCTCTGAGCCTCCTCCTTAGGGTCAGCAAAAAACACAAGACTATTTCCTCGTTTAGATGGAAAGCGGAGGGTACCTTAGGTAGGAACGCGCTGGACGCTATTAGACAATGTAACAGGGCACTCAAGGAAATGCGGGTCCCATTACACACATATAATTGACACTGTAGTAGTCACTTCTAACCAAATCAAGATCATTGGATACGCATGACAGATAATCTGATGAGTACTGGAATTGAGAAGTATACATATTTCTCTTTCGCCCTTTACAGTTGCCCCTGTGGATATAACTGGATCCCCAGGCAATCAAACGGAGAGACATTTACGCCTTTTCGGAAAAGTTACATATATAACAAACATGAACAAGGCGTTAATAAGGTAATGAACATTAGGTACGAGTAATGGTTTGAACAATAAAAATGTGTAAGAAGCTTTCTTTTGCTTATAAACGCGAATACCTAGTTCTCCCTTTGAGATCCTTCTGGCACAACTAATACTGGGATGTGGTGTGTACCTAGTAGATGTGGTTTTGGGAGAGGGGCATACAAGAAAATGTCATTGAACAATATATTGATACTAGCATGTAGTGCCTATATTAGAAATTGGCTTACTTGATCAAAAAAATTGGCTAAAAACAGGTAATTCTTTGACTCTATTCCCTGGGTTGAGCTGGGTGCCCCTTCGTACTTGGATGGATGGATGACTGATTGCATAAGTGATAAAGAAATTGGTCCTGAAAATGATGACTTAAAAAAATATGTAATCGAAACCTGTCGACCAGCGACTACGCAGATCTCTAAATCATGCGAGATAGATGCCTTAAAATAACAATCACGAATGACCAGTGTCTAGATGATCAGAGATTGGTTTTAGCTCTATTTGTTTTGTCTTTCTAATTGCTTTTCAAAAATGCAATAATGATTATTATTGCGAGTGTTACACTTTCTCCTCTGTTTTAAGCGATTTGTATGCATAGGTTGAGAACACTTCACAGCGGGTGAATAACCTATACAGCAATGTGCCATTTACTAAATATTCCCACGTGAACTGCTCCTCCACCATTTTCAGCCATGGGACTGGTACCCAGATTGTTTTTTAATAAGAATGTATATTTCATTTTAGTGATAGGGCTAGCTTTCCCCCTCCTCCTATCCGGTTAGCTAGGTGGCACACCACCATGACCTAGGGTGAGAACCATCTGCAGGGACAGGGTGTTCTGGCGAGGGTGAGATTTAAGGAACACAATAATAGGTTTTGGAAAAACAACCTTAGAATGAATGACCATGTTCCTGCCCTTGTTTGTGTGATATTGAGTCTGCAGGACCACCTTATCTCTATGAAAAGCAGTATAGGGTTCTGAGGCCACCAGAGCCTGGATCTCGCTGATTCTGCAAGCAGAGGTGAGGCCCACTAATAAAGCTGTCTTAATGGTGACCAGCCTGATATCCGCGCCCAGCACTACATTGATGTCCTACACAGGTCGCCGTTTCCCAATGGGTGGGTAGAGCCTGCCAAATGTCTACTGACTATCGGGTTGCCAAATAGGTGCAGCATGTGTCCACTTGCACGCCTAAGTGTGCACGTAAGGGGGGGGGTCAATCTCTTTAGAGTCCGCCATTGACAGAACCTAGTCACCTACTCTTGTACTGGCTCTTGGTAGCTTTGCTCCTGCCCCCTGAATGGTGCCGTAGTGATGGTGACCTGCTGTTAGGGAGAATTCTCTGTTAAGGCTAATTTCCCAAACCTAGTGAGTCCCCCAGCAGCTTTGCTGGAATTTTGGGGTTTATTTTTTCTCCTGCTAAGAGCGAGACTCTTTTTCTCCCACTCTTAGACATGATTTGAGATATCCTTTGACTTTGTAATGTGTTTTATGGGCTATGGGGTCTTTTACTCCATAGGGTTTCATGTGGTTTTTGGTAAGTGTGTTACACAGCACCCTCAGTGCAGTAACACAGGGGTGTCATAGTGACCCCCAAACAGACCCCATACCCTGGGACTGACTACTGTCTCCCAGGGCATGTAAAGTCACCATTGACTTTACTAGTCTTAAATTGGGAACAGAACCAGTACAAACCATCATATTGTGGAAGTACTGTTAGGGGTAATTAGATTGCCCCTGGGTCTGTTTTTCGAGGGGGCACTGTGCAGTCCCCCCCTCATCGAGTTTCTAGCTGGTGGCAGTGGTTACCACGCGAAATATTCCGTAAGAATATTTTCTATGGGATTTTCCCATTCATTTTAAACGCACCACTTTTTGGTGCAATGTTAAAGATACCGCCGGGTTATTTATTTAATATTTATTCCCTGGTTGGGTCTTTTTGCCAGGACTCTGTTTTAAAATGGTGTTTGTGTTCGCCTCTATAACTCCAACCCAAGTCGAGCCCTTTGTTCTACTTTTTGGCGGGCTTCTACACAGAAGTCTCCAAAAGTGGTGACACTCTGTCTGGGTCTACAGGATGTGTGGGAGGGGGGTTTAGGCACCCTGGACTGCGTTGCCTCGACAACTCAAGTCGCACTCTTGTGTGATTGGCCCAGTGATGAGCCGCCCGGCTCACCACTTAGCATGTTTGAGTGACAGCTAGGACTGATGAATGGGGGTTTTCTGCAGAAAAGCAGGGCTTTGGGGACTGGAACTTCAGACATCGCCACAGGACCAAAGAATCCGAAGAGGGAGAAGCTGAGCCGACCTGCAACAACGACCCCACCGGTGGAGCCCTCCTGAACCGCCTCACCACTTCTTCCAACGACAGAGGAGATCTTCATCCCAAAGAGTCTTCTTCCTTTGACTGGGGGGGATAACCAGTTTGCCCGCCTTTTCGCCTTCCCGGATCATCTCATGGCTGCCTTGCCCGTCTCAAGCACCCCGGGATACCACGTTTTACCACTACCGTGAATAAAAGGGTAGTACCTTTTAACCGGAGAACTCCGCGGCTGGTTTCTTCCCTGGCAGTGCAGCGACCTTCAGGTCTCCTCCACGTCGAGATCTTCTCTTCACGACGCCGCGACTTGCACTCGCTGCCAGGAACAACTGCCCCGCTGGAGGATTCTCTCCACTTTCAAGGTACTGTGTCCGCCTGGCCTCCCTCGCAACGGTTTGTGTGGGGTGTCTCTTAAATCCTCAAATTACCACTTGGGTTGGCCCTAGGCTGGCTAACTGAACTTTTCTGAGCTGAACTAATTCCTTTTTGAACTCCCTGGAAGACTTTTCAAGCCTTTTAAACTGTGTGATCTTGGGCACATTGGTATTCTACTCTCTCTAAGAGGGAGGCTGGCCTCTGAACTTTTTGCTCACAAGTAGACTTTGACTTTCCTGCCTTGCTGGGTGCTTCTAAAGTATTCTGTGCTTTTCTAATTTCTGCCTTTTCCCTCCCTTTTTTGATAATTTATTGGAGTGCCATCTTTAGTTAAGCGCTCATCTCTGTCTGAAAATAAGTGGCGTTAACTAAGATTTTGTCTAATAAGGAATAAGGGATGTATATATAGTGATGTTTTGAACTTGCTTACAATAATAGTGCTGGAGTGTTTCTAAGTGTGTCTTTAAATAAATAATTATATACTTTGATTCCAAAGCTCTGGTCAGTTTGCTTGTGCTACTGTATTTTGGTACCTATCTTGCATACTCTATATACTATCCAACTCTTCTTGAGAGAAGTCTGGCTGCTCAGCCACAGTTACCAGGTAAATCTGGGTGGTACAGACTGCTACCAATTGGGTTTACTGCCAACACCTGTAGTCTTAAGTCTTTTGCAGTGGTCCCTAAGGGAACTGCACAGGTTTCTGCCCAACACCTGCGGGGGTCGGCTGCCGGAAGGGCTTGCCCGTCGGCAGGTTGCAGTCCCTGGACCACTCCTTTGTGGGGTATGGCCAGTAGGACGGCTGCCCTGGTAAGTGAGTAGTGGCTCTCTTGATGGCCGTGATCTTGTCCTCCGAGGAAAAGACTGAGCTTGTGTCCTAGATGACACCCAGGAAGGTAAGGTTCTGCGTAGGCTGCAGCTGCAACTTCTTGAGGTTGAGTGACAGACCCAGCTCATGTAGTGTTCATAAGAGCGTGGGAAGTGTGGTGCACCGCCTCTGGAGATCTCGCCCTGACGAACCAGTCGTCCAGGTAAGGGTGGACGTGGTGGCCCCGAGTAGGGCTGCCACCGCATTCAGGAGTTTGGTAAATACCATGGGAACTGAGTTGAGGGCCAAGGGAAGCACCTTGTTTTGGAAATGACAACTCACTCCTGAAGCGCAGGAAGGCACGATGCAGCTGCCAAATCGAGACGTGTAGATAAGCGTCCTTCAGATACAAGGAGCACATACAGTCTCCCCTGTCCAATGTTTCCACAATGAGTGCTGGCGTAACCATCTTGAGCTAGGAGGTTGAGGGTGGAAAGGTCCAGCACAACTCTCAGGCCTGCCTGGTTCTTTTTCTGAATGGCAAAAATCCTGGAGTAAAAGGCCAAGCCTCGCTGGGAGGCTGGGACCTTCTCCACTGCCTGGATCTCAACAAGGGACCGGATCTCCGTCAAAAGAGTTGCTGTCCAAACCTGTGGGAGCTGAGAGGAATAGGGAGGTGGTACTCCATGGATACTACGGAGAGGATACAGCGGTCCGTGAAATTCTGGAGCAAAAATGTGCATGGAGAGCAAGCCAGCCCCCCACAGGATACAAGTGGACCCAAAGGGGCGGTCATGCCTTCTTTCCCCTCTTAGGCTGTTGTGGTGGAGGGATATTGGAAAAAGCCCTTACTCCACTCACGCTCTGCCTTTTGTTGCATGCGCCAATGTTGGGTCGGCGAATGGTCAGGTTGCCTGGACCTCCGCTCTTGGAAGCCGCAGAACCCTCTGTATTTACGCCCCTTGTTAGAGAGCTGCTCTGACTGGGCATACGTTTTGGGTTGGCGTTTGTAAGGTTGGATAAAAACTTGGCCGTTTGTGAGCTGTTTTTCTTTTTGTCCAGCTCCTCATCCATGGTGGAGTGGAAGAGGTCACTCCCCCTTCGAACAGAAGGTCTAAGATGCGTTCCGGGACATCCGGGTTGGATTTAGTAGCACAGAGCCAGGCTGGTCTTTTCATGTCCGTGGCAATGCAGATGGCCCTGCCAGAGGTGTCGATGTGGGCCAGGGTGGACTCCATGATGTTTTGTGCCACCATCTTGCCCTCTGCCAGTCCCACCTTGAATCGTGATTGGCTCTGCGCCGGAAGATATGGGAGGAAATCCGCAATTTCCCGCCAAAGCATCTGGTTAACGGCTGCCATCATGGCATCCGCGTTGGCTTGACGAAGCTGCAGGGACGCACTGGAATACAGTTTCTTCCCGTTCTTGCCTAACAGCGCAGCAGAGGAAGTGGCCGTGGATGACTGCGGATTGGAGTATAGGGAGGCTGAGGGTGGGCCGATAGCAAGAGTGTATCCCCCTCCATCTGCCTGTACTTGCCGCAAGGTGTCGATTGACTAGCTGGACCAAGTGGGGCTTGAGCCAGCTCTTTTTGGCCAAGGCGACTGTTAGGAGATTTCGTAATTGTAGGTAATTTTCCTTCCATGTGGCAACCCCTAAACTTTTTGCTGTTGTTTTGCACCTTGTTCTTGACTTTGCCAGAGAAGTGCAGCCTTCTGCTGCACTCCTCTGGGCTTTCGCTCCTTCTTACGGGGAAACTGACATGCCCTTAAGACAGTCAGTACCGGGGAACGCTGTTTCCCGTAGTTTCTTTTATCGTGTTGCGGCTTTAGTGCAACATGACACAAGAGGGCACTGTAAGCTAAGTTACAGCTCTCTTGGGTCTCTAGCCTTCTACAGGCCCTAGATACTCTTTTAGGATGGTATTTGATCGGTGCAAGTCATTCAGGGACTCGAATGGTGGCAGCTATCGTTTTGTTTATTTTGAGCTCCTTTTGGCGTTCTGAGCACGTTTTTCGCACTGAACCCAAAATGGTGGCCTGGCTCCCAAAATGGCCAGACCACGAGGCTCCTTTGTCTTGTCCACTGACCGTCTTGCTCCCTTCACCTTCCCCAGGTCGAGCGACCCGGGGCCTTCCTTATTTGGGCATGTACTTTCCCGCGAAACGTGGTTGCTTTCGCGGGCTTCGACATGTCGTTTGTGTGCCTCCAGGGTGTGGGCTGGGATGTCTGGTCCCAATACACATCCTGGGTGCCAGAGAGTCTAGGGTGGTGTGAATGCCTGGGACCACCGTGGTCCGTGATTGGTCCACGTATGGTATGTGTGTTGATGAGCGGATCTCCCATTGGCTCCCCTCCGTTTTGGCGCGAAGGGAACCGTGGATAAGAGGGGGCTGGAAACACCACTACCATGTCGATCCTGAGTTCTCACGAACGAAGGAATACAGGAGCCAAGTATCCTGTAACCAAGAGGCTGGACCGAGGAATCGCTGGTGACCCGCTGAAGGAATCCTCCTTTGCACTGCTGTCGTCCTGTGAAACCCTTTCCTCCTTGGATCGAACCAGAAGGCCTGTACTGGTGCTTCGACCTTTGGAATAGCAGGAACAGCTATTCCCGGCGACTTCATCATCTCCTGCCAAGTAAGCCTTCGGAAGTCTCTGGGCCATCCAGTTGACTGACCAGCTTACAAGGGAGTCCTGCTCTGTAACCGCCGCCAGGTTGTGTTGTATTTCGAGTCCTTGTCACTCTCCCACGCTTCGTACACTTGGCGTTCCCAAGTCTGAAGGGAGGAGTGTACCTTTGGCTCGAATACACACGGCCGCTCCGTTGTCCTGCTGCGGCAACAAACTGTGCTGGTTTCGTCGATTGGGACGTTCCTTTTGCTCTACACGACTACGAGGCGTTCCCTGCTCTTCTGAACCTGCCAGCTGCTGAAACTAACGTGGAGAAGCCTGGGGCTGCTTGCTTCGGGGACCGGTGAGTAGTTTAGCTAGGATCTGGTCACCCTCCTGCAGTATCCCATTGCTTTTCCCTGCTGTGTAAAAACAGCACCCTTTTGGCCGTACTCGCGCTCTGCTTCTGCCCGCTGTGGAGGCTGCGCTTGAGTTGCGGAACCTGTTCTCCTTCTGCTGTGCACTAACCCGAACTGCCTGACTTCCTCCGAAGAGCTTCCCCTTTTGCCCGTTGGCACCGGCGTGGCAGGTACTTTGAGCACAAGGCTCCACTCTTCGCAGGGCTCGGACTTCCATCTAGTTAGGTGCCTCTGAAGGCGAACTGAGTCTAAAGCGTTATCGCACTGCCTGTTTTCCTTTCCTTTCAGGTGGACTACATATTTCGTGCTTTAAACGCTTGCGACTGTGTATTTGTATATATATTGTATTGATATGGTATGTGTTGGTTTAATATTGTGATATTGAGATTTTCTCGCTACGGTCATTATTTTAAAGGCCTTAAAATAAATGTGTATCTATTTTTGATATAACAACTGTTTGGAGTAGTTTGTAAGCGCTCTTGCTTTGTGTGCTCATTGCGGGCTTTCAGTCACCCTCACCCCTCTTGAGACCTAGTCTTGACCGCCGCGATCGCTACCTTGATTGGTCTGGCTTGTCCAGCGGTTACCCTGTTCCAAGTAATTAGGTTGGCCTTCTGAACTTCTGCGCCACCAGGACAGAGTTCAGAAATCCGTCTTAACAGCGACCAAGTCCTTCTGCATTGGGATCCCTGTTCTTGCTGTGGGACGTAGCGGGAGGACTTCTGCAAGGACTCCCTCTGTTGGTTGCTCACCTTCAGGTTGAGGAAGGCCCAAGTAGTCTGCCAGTCCTGCAAGACGTTCGTGAAAGGCCTTGGCTGACGACACTGTCAGGGGGGTCCTCCTCATCCGTGTCCACCTGAAGGTCCGGTTAGTCCGGCAGCAGTGGAGGGGTGCTGGGAGCCGAAGGCTGGGGAGTGGAGACCGGAGCCTGCAGCTGGTACAGAACCATCTGCACGATCGGTTGGTGTGCCAGAGCAGGCAGCTGAGGCTGCACAGGGGCCATTGTCACCTGTACTGGTGCCTGCGGTGCCAGGGTCTTGGTGGGAGCATGTCCCCGAGTATGTCCCCCATCCGAGGAGATTTCAGGAGCCCGAGAAACCTCTGTCCTCACAGGCCGGGGTGGTAGGCGATATTGACGGGGTAGCGGGCGGCTGCTGGAGCAGCTGGAACCTGCCCAGCGCAAATGAAGGGTAGGCTGTAGGCCACATACTTGCTTGACACCAGTCCCACCTAGACAAGTTCCTCCACCTGCTCCCCTGCCTTAGTGCAGTATCAGGCAGATGTCAGGAATGTCTGGCACGGCAGTCATTTTGTCTAGCAGCCTTCCACGTGCCTGTGTCGTGTTGCTCAGATCACTGGGCCCCGCCCCGCCCAGGACTCTTGAGTGTGAATCATGGGGCCTACACTGTTCCTCAAGCCAACACATGGTAGGTGCTTCGCCCTCGGTGGATCCGCTGGTAGAACTGCGTATAGGCTACCCTCGGACATGTTGCAGGTACTAGGGCGTGGCCCCTCGGGTAAAGACCCGGTAAAAGAACCTTCTGGTCCCACAGCACTGTCACCGGGAGGATCAACTGACCCCTCGACCTGTTGGCCGGTAGCTGATGTAGCCTCGGTACTCATGCTGGTAGGAGGATCTGATTGGTACCTGCGGCATGGGCGAGTCCTTGGGAAAGGAGTCTCCCTTGCGGGGGGACCCTGGAAAAGAGCGTCCCTACTTTGGGCTTCAATCGATGATATAGGAAGTCCTTTAGGTCCTTTGGAGGCGATCTCTGGAAGAGCTCCCTCCACCTTTTTTTTACTCGGTTCTTCAGAGACTTCGAGCAGAGCGCGTCGCATGCGGTACAAGCTTGCCAGCCGTGGTCTGGGCCAAGGCAATGTAGGCAGAGGGCGTGGGGGTCTTTAGTTGGAAAGAGCCCGTCGCAGGATGGACACCTGCTGAGCCCTGTATAAGTCGACATGCACCGGGGAGGAGCGTGACGCCTGAGGACAGAGTACCTGAATGATAAAAAGACAAGACGACAGAAGAGAATAAGTATCTGCGCGTGGAATTACATGGCCAAAGCCAAACCCAGGAGCGCTGGTGAATTCGGGCCGTTCCTGTCGACGTGGAAAAGGGGACTGGGGTGTGGCGCCGGAGGGCGGAGTCAGGGCAGCGCATGCTCCCACAGCCGCAGCCCCTGCTCCCACAGCCGCAGCCCCCACGCACCTCTAAATTTAAGGGGAAGGTGTTTTTTTCTTGTGAAAAAGGTTCAGTCTCCCGTCCCTTGGAAGGGACATCCATGCAGTATGAGGGGAAAGGGGACAGGTTCATAAGAGTAATACCCAGACACTGGTTTCCAACATGCATCCAAAAATTCCTGTAGGGGTCGCATGTGCAACCTGAAGAGATGGTCGAGGTATATGCAGGACGAAATCATGCCCAGCAACGACTGGATGGCCCGAACCGTTGTAGTCTTCACCGACAGTCGCTGCACCTTCCCTTCAATGGCCGCTAGCTTGTCTTCCGAGGGGGATGCCAGGTAAGCCACTGTTCGAGCCTGGCACGAGGACCAGGTTGTTCTGTGATGGCATTAAGCAGGACTTTGGATAGTTTACTGAGAACCCCGGCTCCATCAGCAGCCGGACGGTCTCCTTCGTGTGTTCGTCAGCCAGTTCCTGGGAGCGGGCGCGTATCAGCCAATCGTCCAGGTACGGTTATACGTATATGCCCTGCAGACGGAACTTCCGATGTTTCCTATGGATGGGGGACATGAACTACGAAGTCAAGAAATCCCGTTCCTCAAGTTGGCTGAGCACGTGTTTCAACTGGACCATCCGAAATTTAGGGGACTTCAGGTCCTTGTTAAGACGGCAAAGGTCTAGGATGGGTCTCCACATCCCTCCCCTTCCCCCCCCCCCGTCCGCCACCCTGCCCCCCCCCTCCCCTGTCTTCTTTCTGCCCAGAAATTATCTGGAATAGACTCCAAATCCCCAGAGCCATTGGGGAATGAGCTTTTATCGCCCCTTTCCGCAACATGGCTCACACCTCTTCTAGAAGCTGAAGGATGTGCTGCTCCTGACAGGGAACTCGCGGGATACGAGGGCACATGCCTTGGATCTCAAAGGTTTGTGCCTCTGCGAGAGCCTCCAGCACCAATCTGTCAGTGATGTTCTTGCACTCGCTTATGTACCTAGCCAGCCGGCCTCCCACCAGAGTGCATGAGGAGGGGCCTAACATGGCCGGTTCAGGCTTGCTTGGTCGCTGGCGCTCTGACCTGGGGGTGCCGCTGACCTTCGCTACCATAGGCCTGGGAGCGACCACTGTATAAGCTTCATACGTGGAGGATCGGGGAGGTTGCCTGTAAGACGTGGAGTATCCCTTGGATGATCTGCTCGATTTTCCCTTGGAGGAGCGAAAAGACGATGAGCGATGCTGCTGCAGAGTGCCAAGGGAATGTGCCGTCTCCGTGTTCATCTTTATGGCTTTAAGGGATTCAGCGACTGTCTTCTAGAACAGATTTTCACCGCCATAAGGCATGTCCAGCACCTTTGTATGAATGTCCTGGCAAAAGTTAGTGGCGTTAAACCATTCCTGCCAACGAAGGCACACACTGTTACACATCTGTCGGCAACTCTTGTTGGCGATGTCCCCTGACACCGTAATTATATGGTCAGATGCCACCTCCCCTTCCTGGAAGAGGGCGAGAGCCTCCGTTTTCTTGTCGCCCGGAAGGAATTCCAGGATAATGCCCAACTTGTACCAAAGCTGCCGGTCGTACCGTGACAAGATAGCCAGAGTATTAGCTACTTTGATCGTGGATTCTGCCATGTAGAGGACTCTTCACAATGGCGTCCAGGGGGACTGATGACGCAGCCAGCGGGTTGGCTGAACATTTTCTTGCAGCGGCCGACACTACAGAGTCCGCGACGGTTGTCACCTCAAGCACTAGGGTGCGGAATCTGGCACCCTGTATTTCTTCTCCAACCTGTCGTTTGGGTGGAGCCATGCATGGGTTTTTCATGAGGTCCAGGCCTTCCTCCCAAATATCATCCAAAATGGGTAGATACATGATTGTCTTCCTCTTGCACTCCTGTCGCTGGTATAGGAAGCCCTCCTTTTCGGTTCCCTCTGGCACCAGCTGGAATAGCTCAGAGGCCTGGGAGATCAAGTGGAATGATCCCAACTCGTCTGGTGGAGAGCCCCTATGAGGGGCATCCAGGTGCAGTGATTAGTCATCTGCTGGGATGAAGTCATCTTCGTCGGTTCCCGTGGCCATACCAGTGTCCGAGTGTGTATACGGGTCCGCTGGTAGAGTCGGGTCCCGACGTGGTGGAGGAGACTCATGCGGTGGCGTCAGGTGACACTTCCTCGTCTTACTTGCCGGCTGGTCTGGGTCCTGCGGTACAACAGGTGCCGGTGTTGGGAGGCAAACTTTGAGGGATCTCTGTCACTAGGGTGTGGAGAGTTGACAGGATGTCCATGGATATGTCCCTCGGCTGTGGAGGGAGTGATGGAGTGCTAGGCAGTGCGCCGCTGTCCCCCTTGTGGGCTGTATGGACAGACGCTTGGTCGTCATCTGAAGTAGATGTCCATTAGCTGATTGTATGGGACCTGGGCAGGGGATGGCTGCTTTGGGGCCTCCTCGCCCCCCACCCCTTTTCCCTCAGTAGGGCTGTGTACCGGTGCGCGCCCTCCCCCCCATGGGTGCCCACAAGCCTTTGCTGTTGCCTAGGCAGCCGTGTCGCAGGGATACTCTGCTGTGGGGACCACCCTCGTCGGGTCAGTACCACCCACCGTAGTGGTCGCCGCAGAGGATGTCGAAGCGGTCAATTGTGTCTTCGGCTGCGCTGGGTGAGCCTGCTGTGAGGTTGCCTTCTCTTCCTCCAACCTTTCTCTAATATGTCCAGTAACTTGGCCAGGGTGGAGGACTTCATCTTTGAGGAGGAACCAGATGGCAGGCTAGCTGAGGTGGCGACGGCGATAGTGATCGTAGTCTATCCGACCTGGGACCTGCACAAGCTGCGAACCTAGCGGAATCAACCTTGCGGTTCTTCGCCTTGTCTTGGACCCCGACAATCGGGCGTCCTCAAAGGACTTCGACCTCTTTCCTGTGGGGGACCGTTCCTCGGACTGACTGGTCCTGGGTGAGGCATGGCCCTGCACGGAAGAGGGTTCATCAGGGGCGTTGCTCGACTTGAGCCATGCCGCCAGACTGCTATACCTATCTTTCTTCATTTTCTTCGAGAAGCCCAGGCATATCTCGCACCCATCCTTGTTGTGGAGGGGTGCAGGCAGTACAGACAATTTTGAGCTCTGTCCTCCACAAAGACGTTCCTTAGCCCGCATTGGGCGGAGGGCCTGAAAATGGTCCTTCCCTCCTTTTTCTCATCCGTCATTGCTAGAAGGGGCAAAGTATGCATGGGGGTCCGAGGCCGGAAACGAGCGGTTGCATGAGGCACATCTTGTAAATACCCCTGCAGCCGACATGCACGGATGGAGGCGAGGCACCGAAGGGAAGTTAAAAAGATTGAAAAAACAAAAAGGAGTCTCTGCACTGGCTGCTAGTTCCGACACCGTCCGTGTGGAAAAAGGGCCAGAGGGACGTGCCGGAGGGCGGGGCCTTGAAGGGGCGTTCGCAGACCTGAGGTCGCGCGCTCTACTAAATTCAAAGGGGAAGCTCAATTTTTGGCTGCCAAAGGTTCTGGTACCGTTCCCATATTGTGGGATGCCCAGAAGGATGGAGGAAAGGGGACGCGACGTAGGACTATCTACTACAGAGGAAGGTGATTTACTGAAGACCTTTCCATATTCATTTACATCATACCCTTGGGAGTAAGGAAGGTGTTTAGTTTGTGATACTGTTGCTGGATTTCTAAACTCTGACCTGGTAGGCAGAAGTTTAGGTGGCCACCCTAATATAGTGGAACAGGGGAACCTTCTGGACAAAAGACCAATCTACGGTAGCTTGGCAGGTCAGTCAAGACTACGTTTCAGGAGGGGTGAGAATGATCGGAAGCCCACAATAAACTCCACAGATTACCCTTAGACAGATTTATATCAAAAATACAATTATATGCCTTTATAACAAAACATGATTGAACCACAGTTTCAAGAAAACAATTACCACACACGCATATTCACTATGTAATATATACACACCGAATTACATTTAGCCTAACGCTGATGAGAGGGGAGAAAATACCTACTACCTGTGACAGAAAGGGGTACGTTTAACACAGATAGCGCATTAAGCGTTTTTCGTAGTCTATCCCTAACTTATGTAGTACGGCTCCAAGAAGTGAGGAGCCTTGTGCTCAAAGTACAGCAGTTTGTTATCAAACGCAAGGTTGTGCGTAAAGCGGGTTCTCATCAGGGGGCTGTAGCTTCTCAGGAAGGGGCTCGAGGCGATATAGAATAAAATCCTATTCCTAGAGGAGGGTCTACCTTTGCAGATAGATCGACTTTCAGAGTTCAGGAATAGCTGGGGAGCTCAGGCTAGCCCAGCCAACCAGACTATCTTTGAGGGATTCTCGTGCGTGAAAACAGATTGATGTGCCGGGGGGCACCTGTAAGTGATGAAAGTACTCAACGACCCTCTACAGTCTGGACCAAACTTTGGCAGTCTAGTCCACGTCGTTTATAGGTCTCAACCCTGCAGTTTCAGGATGCTCCGGCTCTCAGCAGCTCCAGGACGGGACAGGCAGGTACAGTGACAGTCACCACAGCGGGGCGAGACAGGGACCACAAATTCTCTCAGCGTGGCAAACCTCTCATAAATCGCGACCCGGAGGAGCTAGGACAACTAGTTTCGACGGGAGAAGGCCCAGCACCACAAGTATGCGATTCCCTAAGTCTCAACTTTGGATGGCGGCATTCCTGCGCAGTGCCCTCGGTTCGAGCTGGGCAGTTCACTGGATGGCCCAGGAACACTTCCTAAGGGGCTATTTTCGAGGGTAAGTATGGGGTGCCAAGAGTAGTTCCCAATACTCCAAAAGGGGCGAAGCGCCCTTGCAGGCCTTCTTTGTACGATGCAAAAGCAGGGGTCTGACGGGACAACAGCAGGGACAGGGTGCCAAACTTTCCTAGCACGTGACCAGCGGCTTCTCGAGTCTGCTCTTTCGATAAGGATACTTGGCTCCTTCTGTAGTTCGGTGTGAACTTCAGTTATTCGACCTGGAAATGGATTCAGAGCCCCTTCTCTTATCCAAGATTTGTCTCGCGCTCAAATCTCAGATAGCCAATGTAAGATCTGCTGTCTCGCATGCAGGCCAGGCGTGTGTTAAGCAGAATCCTCTGCAGTACCCTTAGGGTACACAGCAAAAACAAAGGGATGATGGCTGGAGGGTTTATAATGAATCTTAACCACTGGCATTGCTCTGGGCAACCCTCCAGACCATCGTTCTTCACCTGCCAAGCCATTACAGAAGGGGAAAGACCATATGCAAATCAGGCTTGGTCACACCCCAAAAGGGGCAGTCCAGCCCGAACTGCTAGGTCACATCCCTTCTGCACGAGACCACAAGCATCCCCAAACATGTTTCGGCCTTTTTGGGCCTCATCAGTGAGTAGCAGCTTGGGTCTCTAGGCCCAGCAGGCACGGGACCCACGTCTGGGGTGGGGCCAAGCCTGATTTGCATATGGTCTTTCCCCTTCTGTAATGGCTTGGCAGGCAAAGAACGGTGGTCTGGAGGGTTGCCCAGAGCAATGCCAGTGGTTAAGATTCATTCTAAACCTTCCAGCCATCACCTCTGTTTTTGCCGTAGGGAACACTACAGGTGATTAAGTCCACAAGTGGCAGTACAATTTCACCTTTGGTACAAGCCTGTACTACACAGTTCTACTGGTAGCAGTAGCGGAGCAACCGGACTTATCTCAAGAGCAAATGAGCAGTAATAGGGATTACACAAGGGACTACAATTACTGTGACTCAAGCAAACACTGACTCAAGGTTTCTGGTTAAAAAATAAATGCAAAATAAGTACATTTATTTTTAAACCATCTGTTCACAAAACACTTCACTTCTATTAAACAAAACCACACTCTTAAATATACTACACACAACCAATTCCCTTGGTTTAGGACAATTCAAGTTAAGTACCTTAGGATTTGACCGAACGGTGCTGTGAAACAAAAGACGTTACCGGGGGTTAAGAAAAGCTCACTTTTTGACATTAATGAAAGTTCGGTCTTACGAAAGAAAAGCATACCCGTGGGAAGAAATGGAACCGTAGTCAAACACACTTAGCACTTTGAATAAAAACCAAGGCAAAGGGGATAAAAATCACAGGCAATACTTTTGTCAAGACACTAGAATCAGAGGACGTGTTCAAAAATGCAGATAAATTCAACAGGCCTGCACCAGTGTCAAATGGAGCAGGGCTCTGTTGTCGATCACACGTTTAGAACAGTTCGACATGAACGATGCCAGGAGTATTCAGATATTGTCAAAGGGAGGCAAAAGTTACAAGAGGGAAGGAAGAAAGGACAAGCCTTCGGTAAGAAAAAGGGTTCACCCCGATTTCTCAAGGTCGGACGTAGAGAACGACCAAATGTGCACAATTACCTTATTCATATGAAGAAAGCTGGTGCCACAGCAGTTGTTCCTGGTAGTTCCTGCAGACTCACGGTTCCTGAAGCTTCAGTCGTGGGGACAAGGACGTCTAGAGCGATCTGCAGTACCCAGGGATGAGGCTAGTAGCAGCGAAAGCAACTGTGAATAAAAGGTGCGCTCCTTTAAAACAGGAGAGGGTTCTTCTGATGGCTATCCGGACCACTACAGCTTCGTGCAGAGATTTCGACCCAGGAGAGGACACTCTGGCTGTAGAAAGGTGAGCTGGTTGATCGCACCAGGCTCAGGGGAAGACGACTCCGGACTGGATCTTCTCTGTCGTTGAAGGGTAGATAGCTAAGGACTGCAGCAGGGCTTCACCGGGACTCGGGGGTTGCAAGAGCAGTCTTCTTCTCCGCTTCTCTTCGGTTCTTGTAGTTCCAGTGGTGACTCTGAATTCCTGCCCAAGAGTCCTGCCTTTGATGCGAAAATCCCCCATTCACACAGCCTGGCAAGTTGTCCAGCCCCGGACAACCCCTCCAGCCAATGGACACAAAGTGTGACTTGGGTCTCCAAGGAGCCCCTGTGCAGTGGGTTACTAAACCCCTCCCTCACATCCAGCCCACCTAGACACCCAGACGCCAAAGGAGGGCTTCTTCGTAGAAGCCTGCCAAAGGTCAGCGAACAAAGAAGGCAAACCTAGTTTGCCGCGCAAAGTAAAACACAAGAAGGATATTAACACAAAGAAATGGCGACTAAACCCGACAGGAGCCAAAAGAAAGAGTATTTGGTCATGCCGGTTTATGTTCGAGGCTAATACAATAGCCTAAAACAGTACCACGTTTATATAGTATAATTGCGGTAGAAAAGATAGGGTAGATACCACTGCCACCAGCCAAGTCTTAGTGTTAAGGGAACGAAACAAAGCTCCAAGAGGCACAGACAAAAAGGAGTAGGAATTAACCCCTTCCAATACTCCATGTTGGATGGGGTGCACTGGGTCTGCAGTTTAAATGACTACATAAAGTAAATAGCAACTTTACCTGTTTCTGGGGGGCAGTAGTCAGCCCCAGAAAAATGGAGTCAGTGGGAAGTCTCAAATACAACCCTGTGTCACTGCACTGAAGGTGCTGTTTAACACACAAAAAGTGGGGCTCACGGAACACATGTAAGAGTGGGAAAAAGGCTTTCTTACCAGGTGGAAAAAAATAAACCCCAGAAATCCAGCGAAGCTGCTGAGCGACTCACTAGGTGAGGGAAATTAGCCATAAATGAGAATTCTCCCTAACAGCGTGGGCCAATCGTGGCCCACTGTGGTTCCAGTCATTCAGGCATACCAGACATACTGGCACCAGTAGTGTGGATTGCGACCAGACAGTCTCAACCCTCTTCCTGGGCACTAGCACACGTGGCATGCAGGAGCCTGTGAAAAATGTGCTTTTTCTAGGAGGCTGCATGCCCAAATAAGGAATACCTGGGTCTTCCGACTTGGGGGAAGGCAAAGGGACAAAATGGCCAAAGGACACAACAAAAGACTTCATGGCATGGCCATTTTCAGCACTGGCCACAGTCTTGGGCCAAACGCGGTATGGTCCATAACACCAAAGTAAAAATACTTGAAAGTAAACTGCTGCCACTAGTTCATCCTAGGCACACTTGTACAAACATACAACACATCCTTAGAGAGTGGCTGTACTTTAAAGGTACTTGGCACATAGATAAAAAGTTACCAAGCAATGGCAACAAAGTCGAAGACTAAGGGAAACAGTTTCCTAGTACTGACAGCCTGAAGGACGCGTCCGTTTCTTCATAATAAATGAGCGAAAGCCCAGAAGAGTGCAGCTGAAAGCTGTGCTCCACTGGAAAAGGGTTAGGTAAGCCAAACAAAAGTAAAATATTTGGGGTGTTCACAAATGGAGGGAAAATTGCACTCAAGGGAAATCTTTCCTAACAGATACCCGAAAAGATCATTCTTTTGGCTCAGAAATCACAAAATTTGGATCCACAAACCTAGATCTAATATGAGGGTTAGGGACATTAGGATGACAAAAACCATTACCTCTTTAGGTACCTTGGGAAGCATCTTCCTTCCAGAGGAAAAGTCCTGCGTCTTATCCCACTGAATCTCTTCCCCACCCTGGGCACTGTCTCCTGCATGGTGATCCAGCCGGAGTACACCACCCCCATGGTTAGGATCAGGAAAGGTCTGCCTTCCCCTGGCCAGCTGGGAGGAGACTTGAGGCAGGCTTTCAGTGAGGGATCAGTTAGATTCTTCTCATGTAGGAGGTGAAGGAGTGAAAACCCATGTCCTTGCTTGTGGGGGCCGCAGGCTGTTGCTGTTGAACAGCTAGACCCAGAGACTTAGTGACATTTCTGGGATGCATTAAAAGGCATTACCAGGAGTTAAGCCTGGATATCTGGGGCCAAACTCGAAGTCCTCAACCAGGAGTACATCCGACACCGTCCCCCTGGCCATCAGTTGACGTGACACCTTTTTACAAAAGGTCTTCAAAGCTCACATTTCTATCTCCTAAAGTGATGTTCTCCCATACACGCATTGTCAAGAGAGCGTGCCATGTGGTCCCCATCGCAAGTCATGGTGTCCTGGGTTTAAATGGAGCCGCCTGCCCAAGCCCAACATTTCCCAGCATATAGTCCACCAAAGGTAGACTGGGATCAATCTGAAGCGTCAGAGAAGGAGAGCAGGCTGATGAGGAATCTACAGAGGAGACATCACACCCTTCAGAATCAACATTGTCTGTAAGGAAGGCAACCTGTTTTTCTAATAGATCCTATCTGATCTGCAAATGCCTAATTTATAAATAATTACCAAAGAAATGCCAGCCAAAATATAAGGAAGAAGGGGCCCTCTGCAATACCAGGACAGGGAGACCAATCTCACCCAAACATAATCAGCACTAAGGCTTTGCAAAACAAGGTTTGAGCTGGTGTATCAGTGTATAGGCAATAATGCTTTGTAAATGTAAGCAGATTTGAACAAGTGTCAACTTTGCAGACGTCTAGAATTGGGACACACCCCACCCCTCATAAAAGCAGTTGTAGATACATGACCCATAGTGGTGTTCACCATAATCCCCACCAGCAGAGTTCTATGAGCAAAATCTCGTAGCAAATCTTGATAAAATGCCACAATCCTGGAGATGATTGGTCACAACTATCCCTTTCCCTCCTGACGCTTCAAGGCCACACACAGTTGAATGTCCATATGGTTTTTTGTCCTACCTATTTATGTAACTGCTAAACTCCCACTCAGATCGAGTCTGTGCAACCTCTACTTTGCCTTGGAAAGGTTTGTTGGAAAGAGCGCTGAAAGTAGTCTGGATTGGGTAAAATGGAATTCACAGATCACCAGGGTAAGAAAGATTGCTCGACACCTGAAGCGTCACCATTTTTAGAAAGAAATTTTATACAGCCTGTCAGGTGACAGATCCTAAAGTTCATGCACTTATATTCCTGATCTGATGGCCACTGGAAAGGCAACCTTTAAGGCAATATTTTTCAAGTTGTAGCCCTATGTGGGCTCAAAGGGTGACGCCATCAGTTGAAACAAGACTAGGATCAGGTCTCATGGTGCCTGCATGTATGGTGCTTGCGGGTAAAAAAGGACCAACCATTTAACAGTGCACCACAAATGGGATCTCAAAGGAGCACTGTTCTGACTTCTGAATAAAGATGGAAAGCAGAGCCCGATATGCCCTCAGGGTAATGTCCTAGAATGTGAGACACATTCAAGCAGAGCTACACAGACATTGCTGAATTACATTTTTTCTTCAATTTTTGGTGAATGGTGGCTTTAATTATTTTGCCATTAGCGTTATTCATTTATATTTAAATTTTTGTAACGCGCCAACATGCCAGCAGGCTTCAGGGCGCACACAGAACAAGGGACAAGACATACTAAACATGGACCAAGCAGAAGGGAGTGAAGATAGATGATCTTAGTCGAAATTAAAGAGATGAACAAGTTACTTACCAACTGTAACGTTCTTTCGATTGGATGTTCCTCCCACGTATTCCTCATCTTGGATATATCCTTACCGTCAGCTTGCTGCTTCGGGAAAATGTTTTCTCTCCACCAGGGGGCGCTCCTCTCAAGGCCGCGGCGTCGATGTCCCTCGGCGGCATCCGTCGAGCATCAACATCATCCACTGTATAAGAGCCTTGAGCGCGCCCGTTGGCTTCAGTTCTGTTTTTTCGTACATTATAGCCCATGGATTTTAATTAATGGCGTGCCTCTTTTGATCCAAGCCTTACAAGAATTTAGAGAGTAATTCACGTAAACTGTACTGTGGGGTTGGTTGGGAGGGTCGATGAGGAATACGTGGGAGGAACATCCAATCGAAAGAGCGTTACAGTAACTTGTTCTTCGAATGGATTGTGTCCTCCCACGTATTCCTCATCTTAGATAGACTCCCAAAGCAGTTTTGTCTCGGAGGTGGGAGTTCAGAATTTTTTCTAATCATGTACAGAATGGAGTACAGATTTACAAACAGACTTCCTTGAGAAGAAGTAGAGTCCAGAGCATAATGTTTTATAAAGGTAGGATTGGATGACCATGTGGCTGCTGCACAAATATCTTATACAAGGACACCCCTTTTTTATGCTGTTGAAGTTGCCATGCCCCTGGTTGAATGAGCTCTCAGTCCATCAGGTGGTTCTTTCCCAGCCAATCTATAACATTCTGTTCTAGCCACAATTATCCATGTAGATAATGTTTGTTTAGTTACTGCAAGTCCAGTTTGCGTCCAGTGTACTCCACAAAAAGTTGATCACACTGACATACTTTTGCCAATCTTGAAATGTAGAAACTAAGAGCTCTTCTGGGATCTAGTCTATGTAGCCGCTCCGCTTTGCTTGCATGAGGAGGAGGGTAAAAAGTAGGTAAAGTAATTTTCTGTGACAGATGAAAATCCGAAACAATTTTTGGCTAAAAAGATGGTTTAACTCTAAGAACTATTTTGTCTTTATAAAAGATAGTGTGAGGAGGGCCGATAGAAAGCGCCTGCAACTCACTTACCCTGCGGGCTGATGTCAATGCTACAAGGAGTATTGTTTACAAAGTAAGGAGCCTTAGCGGACAAGAGTGTAAAGGCTCAAATGGAATACATGTGAGAAATTTTAGAACTAAGTTCAAATCCCACACTGGAACCTGGAAAGGTATTGGTGGAAATACATTTAAAGCTTTTAAGGATTGAATTATTAAAAAGGTATCTGGAAGTAAGATTCTTCTTCTGAAGAGCGCTAAAAAATGGATAGCGCTGCTAATTATCCCTTTATCGTACCAACCTGGAGCCCCAGATTAGCTAAATGTAACAGAAAAGATAAAATTGTGGGGATATTACATTGAAATGAATCCACATTCTTTTCTCTGCACCAGTTACTGAACTTGTTCCCACGACACAGATAAAGAGATTTGGTTGATGGCCTTCTGGCCGAAAGCAAAATCTCCATCACGTCATCTGGAAGATCCCAATCCTTATATCTCAACCTCTCAGAAGCCATGCGTGAAGGTTGAGTGTGTTGACCTCCGGATGGAGAACATGACCTTCCTCTCGCGAGAGAAGATCCTCTCTTCTTGGAAGACATATTGGAGGGCAGATGGACATGTCCAGAAGGTCCGGGTACCACGTTCTCCTGGCCCAATCCGGGGCAAGGTTTTCCTGACTTTCTCAACCTCCTGATTACTTGCGGAATCACAGGGACTGGAGGGAATGCATACAGGAGTGGAAACTCCGAGTCCACCACAAACGCGTCCCCCACAAACGCGTCCCCTAGAGCTCCTCTCAGGGGAAATTCCCTCGAGCAGTACTGCTCGAACTTCCGGTTGGTACTGGTTGCGAATAGATCCACTTGAGGGGTTCCCCAAAGGGTGAAGATCTATTGAATGACTTCCTGAGCTATCTCCCACTCGTGGGAGACTGGGCTCTGCCTGCTCAGAGCATCCGCTGCTGTGTTTTGCTCTCCGGCTAGATGAATTGCCGAAAGAGATCCCTTCTTGTATTGCCCAGAACCATTGTTGCATCACCTCTCTGCACAGTGGCAGTGACCCCACTCCTCTCTTGTTGAGGTAGTACATGGCCACTGTGTTGTCTGTCATTATAAGAACATTCTTTACCGGTACAGAGGGCAGGAAGGCTTTCAGCGCTAGTCTGATTGCCCTCAACTCCAAAAGGTTGATGTGTAGTTTGGACTCTGATGGAGACCAACGACCGCTGATTGTCAGATTGTTGGTATGGGCTCCCCACCCAGTGAGTGAGGTGTCCTTTACTACTGTTATCTCCGGCCATGGTTGCCAATAAAATTCTCCTCCGAGGATATGATGTCGGCAAGCCCACCATTGTAGATCATGTGCTACTTTGGTTGGAACCTGCAACAGATCTGACATTTCCCCTGAGAATTGGGACTATTGAGTTCCGAGAGCCCATTGAAGGGATCTCATTCTCAATCTGGCTTCTGGCACCAGAAAAAGGCAGGATGCTTTCAAACCGGGCAACCTGAGAAAATCGAAGACCGTAAGATTCTGGGCATTCTGGAATTTTGTTACCATCTGCAGAATGTGGTGCTTGTGATCATGTTTGACTTTTTTAAATTCAGAGAAAACCCTAGCTTGTGAAGGAAGTGACAAGTCTTGGACAGATGATCCTGGGCTTGCTCTGGGGAACGTGCGCTGATCATCCAATCGTCCAGATGGGGGTAGACATGAATTCCCCCCTCTCCCGAGACTCGCTGCCACCACGGCTATCAACTTGATGAAAACTCTTGGAGCGGAGGTTCCCCCGAATGGCAGAACTCGAAACTGATAGTGAGAATTGCCAATCGCAAACCGTAGGTACTTTCTGTGCTTGAGATGAATTGGCACATGAAAGTAAGCATCCTGAAGGTCTAATGATACCAACCAATCCTGGAGTTGGAGAGCCTGAAGGTTCTGAGAAAGTGTGCACTTGTCCTTCCTTAGGAACTTGTTCAAGTTTCTCAAGTCCAAAATGGGTCTCAGTCCTCCGTCGTCCTTTGTAATGAGGAAATATGGGGAATACCAACCCTTGTTCCTCTCCGCTACAGGTACATGTTCTATTGCACCCTTCTGTAGCAGGGTTAAGACTTCCTGCAACAGGAGCGGATCTGGATGTTTGACAGTTGTATCCCAGGGTGATTCTGAGGTTTCTTTAGAAAAGGAAGGCAGTACCCTTGGGATACTGTTTCCAGTGCCCAAGCATCTGAAGTAATGCCCCACCATTCTTCTAGATGCTGTGGGATTCTGGCTCCCACCGGGGTCTTGTGGGTCAAAACCTCAGAGTGGTTTTGTGGCAGCTGCAGCAGCGGCTGAAGGGACAGATGCCGCTGCTGGGGCAGATCAAGTACCTTTTCCTCACCCCCCCCCCCCAGGACATTTTCTTTGATCTCTGTCTGGCCTCCCCTCTTCCAATTGAGGAATAATAACGAAAAGGACGACCCCTCCAGGAAGATGAGCCTGTGTAGGGGCGTTGCTGAGGTTGTCTTATAGTGGCACAGAGATTTTGCCGCCACTTTGGAGGTCTGCACTTCTACAAACTTTCATCCGCCTTGCTGCCAAACAACCGCGCGCCGTCAAAGGGCATATTAAGAAGCCTGGATTTCATATCCGGAGCGAAACCAGACTTTCTTAGCCACGCAAATCTACGTAGCACCATGCTAGTTGCTATGGACCAACCGATGCTGTCAGCTGTGTCCAAACCTAATTGAAGGCATTCTCCCGAAGCCTCCTTTCCATCCCTTATAATGGCTAGAAAGCCATCACGCACATCACCTTCTGGGGTGTGTTCAGCTGCCACTGACATGCAGTCCCACAGGGTATATGTGAACCTTGCCATGGTACAGGTTACATTAGTAGACTTCAAAGCCATACTCCCTGATGTAAAAATCTTCCTAGACCATGCATCCACCTTTTTATCGTCCCTATCTGGAGGGATTGTAGGATATGCAGCATTTCTTGTGGAAGTGCCTGCTTGTACAACCGGACTTTCTGGAGTTGGGTGTTTGCTCAGGTATTCTGGATCAGAATTGCAGGGTCTATATTTTGACGCACATTTTTTATTTACTGCAGGTATGGCTTCTGGGTGTACCCATGCTGAATTAACCCTTCTCTGCAAGGCAATGTGAAAAGGGAGAATGGGGACTTGTTGAGGTGTTCCTGATAGTATATCAGTCATGTCAATATCCTGGTGAACTTCTACCCCACCCAATAAATTCCGTAACTCTATTCATGAGTTTTCTGTAACCTGCTTCAGCTTGCTCTGATCGGTCTGGCTTGTCAAATTCGTACTGTGGAGAAGTGTCCAGCCAACTTGCTGTTTGTAGACATTCTTGTAAATCTTGAATTTTTGATTGAGGATTAATTAATTCCTCTGGAACAGATCTTGTGCCAAATTTAACACCAGCAGAGGTTACTTCTTCCTCTTCTGATGATTCTCCCTCATAGATGGATGAAATGGTCCTGAAAAAATCAGGTCTACTCTCTCGGTTGAAAAACCTTTTCTGGTAATGTGGGTTTTTCCCTTATTAAAGGCTTGGGCGTCGACGTAAACGTCTATGGCGCCGATGCCGTAACCACAGCCTTCGATGTCGTTGAGGGAACCTTCGATGACCTCGATGTAATAGTCGAGGGAGTTGTGGAACCGGTCGAAGGAGCTTTTGAAGTTATCGATCATGAACTCGACGTAACTTCCTTCAAAGGAGTTGTCGACTCGAGAGCCTTCGAAGTCTTCGATGGCGTTGATGTCCACTTCGATGGCATATGATGTTTCAACGGCATTTTGTTTCCCTCTACCTTCGATTTATGCACCGAAGGGTCTTTTTCACGAGGTGATTGGGAAGAGTCCCTCGATGACACCCTAGACTACTTTTTAATCAGCTTTTCTTGTTTTGGACCTTCCTGTGTCACGTTTTTCATGAGCAGGAGCATAGTCTTCTTTAGCCTTTTTTGAGGGGGTCCGAGCCGCGTTCTCAAAAATGTTTAGCATGGAAACTCGAAAGGCTTCCCATTTACTCGGGGAGTCATGCTTTGATGGGCATGCCATCACCTCCTCCGAAGACGTCGAGGAGGATGAGGGAGATAGATGCTGTCTTTTCTTTGTCTTCTTGGATGACGAAGAAGAAGACTTTCTCGATTTACTTCTCGACCTATGCTTTTTACGATATTTTTTTTCAAAGACTCGGCCGAGTCTTTCCCCTTCAAAGTAGACTTCGATCAACCCTCCCCCATCGCCAGTTTACCTCTACGTTCTTTTAAGGCCTTATGGGTCATCGACTGGCATGAACCACAGTCTTTAATTCGGTGGTCGGAACCGAGGCACCAAAGACAATTCTTATGTGGATCGATCAAAGACATTTTCTTTCCACTTTTCAGACATTTTTTAAATCCAGTCTTCGGTGTGGAGGGGTTCGAAGAAGACGACAGCTTTCTTTTTCACAAAAGAAAGAAGCGCCGTTTGAAACGATCCGAAGCAAAGCTAACGGAAAAACGGAACTGAAGCCAACGTGCGCGCTCGAGGCTCTTATATAGTGGATGACGTCGATGCTCGACGGATGCCACTGAGGGACATCGACACCGCAGCCTCGAGAGGAGCGCCCTCCGGTGGAGAGAATTTTTTTTTCCAAAGCAGCAAGCTGAAGCTAAGGATATATCTAAGATGAGGAATACGTGGGAGGACACAATCCATTCAAAAGGTTTTTACAGCCTTTTTAAAAAGAGTAATTCTGAATTTGGCGCATGGCTGCCGGAGGTAAGTTCCAACATATGGGGCCTGAGAGTCAAAACTGGTGCCTCCGAACCTGGTAAGTTTGGATTTCGGCTAAGCAAGTACCGTAGCTACAGTAGAACAAAGGTTTCTGTTCTTCGGCTTGCTCTTGATGCGCTCTGATCGGTATGTGGGACTTGAGACACACATTTGTGCGCTAATGAGAGCGTTTTGTGCGTTATTCTTTGTTTTATGGGAAGCCAATGTAGCTTTTTCCGAAAGGAGATGTGGGTGCGACGTGATTTTTTGAAGATGGTGCGCACAGCATTATTTTGTGTGACTTGGAGTGCTTGTATGTTTGCAGAAGTAGTGCCGGTCAACAGGTTGTTACAGTAGTCCAGCCTGGAATTTATCAGTGCTATGGACAAAAGAGCACAGTTGTCAGTTATGAAAGGTCGGATATATTGTATTAGTTTATTAATGAGTCCACAGCATGATCGGGTATTGGGCACATGAGGCTTCATGGAGAGTTCATCGTCCAGGATAACACCCAGTGTTTTCACTTTTCTTAGGACAGTTATGACATTGTCTGCAATCAGGAAATTGGAGTAGTCAGGTGTTCGGTTGCTACGGGTATTCTTGATGGAGACAATCATCAGCTCGGTTTTATTGTTGTTGGGAGTCAGAGTCACAGGCCATCCAATTCTGGATGGCTCTGTAGATGTTATTGAGGGTTTCGGTGTCATTCTTGTATTGGGCACTGAGCTGAATGACCACCCGAGTGTCATCTGCCTAGTTCGTATACTGGACACACAGGCTGTTCAGAAGATCTAATAGTGGTCAGATATTAAGAGCAACAGCGACAGGCAAGAGCCTTGCGGAACACCACAAGTTTGAGAGATGGGAGTGGAGTGGTTGTTGCCAACACAGACCGTCACCATGCGTGGTCCCAGGGAGGAGGCAATCCATTTGGATGCCAGCGTGGAGCAGTTTGCAACCTCTGAGCCTTGTCACTAGTAGGGTGTGAGCAACAAGATCGAAGGCTGCGGAGTGGTCTAGCAGCATCAACAGAGCGGCTTGATTTTTATCCGCTATGCCAGCTAGAGTGGACTTCAGGTCAAGCATGCAGTTTCTGTGCCATGGCGGCCCTATAACCGGATTGACGAGTGCCCAAGATATGCTTTTCAACAAGATCTTGAAGTTGAATATATCCCAGCTTATCTAGAATCTTCAAAATAAAAGGAAAATTAGTAATGGGTGGATAATTGTCTATTATTGGGGTCAAGATTTTCTTTTTTCAGGAGAGAAGTCATCCATGCTGTTTTCAGGACATCTGGAACCATGCCCTCATCAAATGATAAATTGATCAGTTTGGTAAGCCATGGGATTAGAAGATCAGCTGATTATTTGAAAATGCTGGTGGGACAATCGTCCCTTGGTCAGGATTTAGCTTTTGGATCCTGAATCACTTTTAACACCTGTTTCTCTGAGGACTGACACAATGAAAATTGTGGGATTTGTTCTAGGTGGTTGGTAGGCAAATTTGCGTTGTGGTCCAAGAACAGAGGGTCCATGTTGTTGAGGGAGTTATTGATGCTTTCCTTGCGAGCTGACATTTTTGATAAAAACCCATTGTGAATATCTTGGCACCATACTGAATCCTTAATAGGATTGTTTGCGGGAGTAGGTCGGTCTTGAAATTAGGCCAGTATTTTAAACAGTTCACCTACATTGGCTGGGCGTTTATGATTCTTTTTTTATAGTGAGTAGCTTTGGCAGAGGTGATGAGTGCTTTAAACTCTTGTATAGATTTTTTTGTAAGCAGAGACAGTGTCTGCGTTGGGGGTTTTCCGCCAGGATCTTTCCAGGGCCCTTTTGGATTGTCTAGCACTGATTTCTTATGAAAACCAGGTGTTTTTGATGGCTTCAGGTTTAGTCTCTTTCATTCTCAGGGGAGCTAGTTCATTTATTACTTGCTTGATGGCATGAGTGAGGTGGTCGACTAAGGCAGAGGAGTCTGCAAAATGAGCCAATGGCTGCAGGTTCGATGACATTAGGGTGGAGAACTTGGCGGCGGTAATGTTTTTTAAATTCCTTGTCAGTTGACAAATGTGCGGGCAGGAATTGAGTTTAGGGGGAGGATTAGGCAGAGTGACTTTTGCCTGGATTAGAGCGTGGTCAGACCAAATACATGGGACCACTGTCAGTTGGGCGATGTTGGCATTTTGCGAGATAAGCCAGTCAAGTATGTGACCACTTTTTTGTGTAGGTCTGTTAACTCATTGTTTTAAGCCTATGGAGGAGATGGAGTCTAATAATATGGTACCAACTTTGTCAAGCTGGTTGTTTGCCCAGAGGTTGAAATCAACTATTATAATAAGAGGGCTTCTTGATTTAGAGATGTGTGCATTCAAGTCGAGTAGTTGTTCCTCGAAGAGAGGAATGTCCTTGGGTAGCCGATCGATTGTGACCACATTTAATGGTGTGTGAGGAGTAGTTTGATTCGTAACCCATAAGGATTTGCATCCATCAGGTGAAGTTTGAGACAAGACGTGACAACCGAGGCTTGATTTGCACATAAGCTCAACACCTCTTCCCTTGCCATGTGTGCGATCTACTCTACAGAGGGTGTAATCATCAGGGGTGGAAAGCGTGGCTTGCGTAGCTAGATTTGAGCCAGGTTTCGGTTACTCCAAAGATGTCCGGGTTATGTTGAGCGACATGGTCTGTGATTTCTACGCTACGTTTGAAGAGAGAACGAGTATTCAGCAGTGACAAAGACAAAACTGGCAAAGGTGCCATGTTTGACGCTTTGTCTCTGTGAGAGTGCGATGTTTGTTTGAAGCACATGGTGATTAGGAACACGTAGAATCGTGAATAGTGAGGAACCAAGAGGAAAACCTACCAGTGCCGTTAAGCAAGGCGTGCAGGTAGCCACAGAGTAAGCCTCCGTTAGGGAGAATTCTCATTTATGGCTAATTTCCCTCACCTATTGAGTCCCCCAGCAGCTTCGCTGGACTTCTGGAGTTTTTTTCTTTCACTTGGTAAGAGTGTGAGCTTTTCCCCCACTCTAACCCATGTTTTGCTATGTGTCTTTTACCTGTTTTTTGTGATTGTGGGCTCTGGAGTACACCACCTCAGTAGCCCCCTTCTTGTGTGTGTTACACAGGGTTGTCTTTTTAGACTTCCCACCAAATCCATTTCTGGGGCTGACTACGGTCCCCCAGAAAAGGGTAAAGTTGTCATTAACTTTACTTCGCCAAATTACCACAGATCCAGTACACCCCATCTTCCATGGAGTACTGGAAAGGGTTACTTCGTATCCCTTTGTATCTGTACCTCCTAGAGCATTGTTTCGCTCTTAACATTTAGACTTGGCTGGTGGCAGTGGTATCTACCCTAACTTTTCTACCGCGATTATATTATATAAACGTGGTATTGTTTTAGGCTATTATATTAGCCTCAAACTTAAACCAGCTTGACCAAATACTTTTTCTTTTGGCTCTGATTGGGTTTATTCGCCATTTCTTTTTGTTAAAGTCCTTCTTGTGTTTTACTTTGCGTGGCAAACCAGGTTTGCCTTCTTTGTTCACCGTCCTTTGGCAGGCTTCTGCTAAGAAGCCCTCCTCAAGGCGCCTGGGTGTCTAGGTGGGCTGAATGTGATGGAGGTGTGTAGTCACCCCCTGCACAGGGTATCCTAGGAAACCCAAGTCGCACTTTGCCATGATTGGCTGAGGTGGTTGTCTGGGCTGGACAACCCCCCTGCTGCGTGATTGACAGCCTGGCTGTGTGAATGGGGTTTTTCGCATAAAAGGCAGGTCTGTTGGGCTAGAAGTCAGAGAGTCGCCACTGGAACTACAAGGAACCAAAGAGAAGCGGAGAAGTCGACTGCTGCAACTATCCCGTCCCGGTGAAGCCCTGCTGCAGTCCTGAGCTATCTACCCTTCGACGACAGAGAAGATCCAGTCCGGAGTCTTCTTCCCTTGAGCTTGGTGGGGATAACCAGCTCATCTTCTACAGCCAGAGGATCCTCTTCTTGGTCGAAATCGCTGCACACTGCTGTAGTGTTCCGGATAGCCGTCTGAAGAGCCTCTCCTGTTTTTAAGGAGCGCACCTTTTATTCATCGTCGCTATTGACTTCTTCATCCCTTTGTGGTGCAGACCCCTCCTTTACATCGAAGCTCCAGGAAACCGTGGGTCTGCGGGAAACCAACAGGAACAACTGCCAGGGCACCAGCTTCTCCATTGAATAAGGTACTGTGTTCTGCTTGAGGAATTAGTCTGAATCCATTTTCTTCATCTCCAAGGCTTGCCCTCGTCTACCCTCCTTATAACTTTTGCTTCCGAACATTGACAATATCAAAGTACTCTTGGCTACATTGAATCGTGAACTGTTCGACTGTGTGATCCTCGACAAAAGGCACCCGGTGTCACTTGACCCGGGCTCCGGCCCTTTGACTCTTGAATTCCTGTCTATGAGTGTTCTCCGATTCTGTCTGCCTAACTATAATATTGCCTATGATTTTTGCCTCCAATTCCCTCTGGGTATCTCAGGTGCTAAGTGTGTTTTTGCCCCGGTAGCATTTCTTGTCACGGATACGCGTTTATTTAATAGACCGAACTGTCAAAAAATTATCACAATCGTATTCACGGTAACGTGTCTTGTTTCATAACACTGGTCCATTCAAACACAGGGTACTTACCTTGAGTCATACTGTACAAAGTGAATTGGTTAGTTGTAGTATATTTTACGTGTGGTTTTGAATTTAATGGAAGTGTTGTGTTTATAACAAATGGTTTAAAAATAAATGTACTTCTATTTTTCTACCTGAAACCTTGAGCCAGTGTTTGCTTGAGTCACAGTAATTGTGGTCCCTTTGTGTAAGGAACAAGTTACTTACCTGTAACTGTTGTTCTCCAGCATGGGTCTGGCATGGATTCACATGCTCATGAATATTCCCCGTCGTCAGGCTGGGAATCCTCGGTAAAGAAAAAACCAGTATCAGTTTCGTTTCTGATCTGTCTTTCGTAGTAATAACCAATCACTGGTCTCTGCGTCATACTGACCACAGCCAATGACTGCCCTCTACCTAAGCACCGCCTCTGGCAGCCATCTTCAGATTTGGAAGCACGTGAAGTGGCAGTATGACCAAGTGAAGAGCCGCAGAGGGGTAGGCGGGAGGGTTCGCATGTGAATCCATGCCAGACCCATGCTGGAGAACAACAGTTACAGGTAAGTAACTTGTTCCTTCTCCAGCATGGGGTCTGGCATGGATTCACATGCTCATGAATAAAGAATACATAGCAGTACACACATGCACAACCACGGGAGGTGGCAAAGGCTCAACATTAAGCATCACATCAACTCAACATTAAGCATCTTACCTCCTCACCAGGCTCACCTCAGGCGAACAGGTTGCGCAGCACTGCTTGGCCGACCCTGGACTCCTCCCTGGAATCCCGGTCGACGCAGTAGAATTTCGTGAAGGTGTGCGTCGACCTCCACGTAGCAGCCCTGCATATGTCCAGCAGGGGCACACCAGATAGGAACGCCGTGGTAGCTGCGATCGCTCTGGTGGAATGGGCTCTCGGACGGCCAGGCAGCGGTCGGTTTGCCAACCGGTGACAGTACATGATACAGCCGGAGAGCCATCTGGAGATGGAAGCCTTCGAGAGAGCCTTCCCCTGATTGACAGGTCCAAAGTTCACAAAGAGTTGTGACGTCTTCCGAAAACCTTTCGTGCGGTCCACGTAGAACTTCAGCGCTCTAGCTACATCCAGCGAGTGCAAAGTCCTCTCAGCCGGCGACGAAGGCGACGGGAAGAACACAGGTAACACCAAGGGTTCGTTGAGATGGAAGTCCGACGGTACCTTGGGCATGAAGGAGGGGTGCGTCCTGAGCACTACCCTCGTGTCGTGGAAAGTCAAGTACGGGGCCTTGCAGGAAAGGGCCTGGATCTCTCCCACTCGTCGTGCGGAGGTGATGGCCACAAGAAAAGCTGTTTTCCACGATAGAAACTTCAACGGGGCCGAGTGCAGAGGCTCGAACGGAGGTCCCATGAGCTTGGTCAGCACCACGTTGAGCTCCCACGCCGGGGCCGGAGCCTTCACCGGCGGGAACGATCTGAACAGTCCCTTCATGAACTCTTTCACCAGACGATGAGACCACAAGGACGTCCGGCCCGTGGTTCTGGTGTATCGGGAGATCGCAGCAAGATGAATCTTGATGGACGCATGTGCCAGACCAGATTTGGCCAGCGTCAGCAGGTACGGCAGTACTTGGGGAGCCGTAATCCGTAGAGGGTTAATCTTCTGTGCGTGGCACCAGACAGAGAACCTCTTCCATTTGTGTCCGTAGCATTTAAGAGTCGAGGACGCCCTGGCCTTTGCAAGAACCTCTCTGCAATCGGCCGGTATGTCGTATCCTCCAAACTCTAGTGCTGCAGGAGCCAGGCCTGCAAGTTCAGCGACTTCGGGTCGTGGTGGAGGATGGCGCCTCCTTCCCTGGAGAGTAGATCCGCGTCCGCCGGCAGCTTGATCGGCGGGGACGCTGACAAGTCCAGAAGGTCCGGGAACCATATCTGCCTCGGCCACGCAGGTGCGACGAGGATCATCCTGCACCGTGACCTCTTGAGCTGGTTGACGAGCCGGATTAGCAGAGGCAAGGGAGGGAACGCGTAGAGGAACAGGCCCTCCCAGGGGAACGAGAAAGCATCGCCCATGCTCCTCGTCTGGGGAAACCTGCTGGCGAACCTCCGGCACTTGGTGTTCGTCGCCGTCGCGAACAGGTCGATCTGGGGTGTGCCCCACCGTCGGAAGAGGCGATCCACCAGATCCTGCCGTAGTTCCCACTCGTGGCACGAGCGCAGCTCCCTGCTGAGTGAGTCGGCGATGGTGTTTTTTATCCCTGCCAGATGAAACGGCACCAGAAAAATCCCTTGGGCGACGGCCCAATGCCACAGGTCCTGCGCCTCCTTGGACAGCGCTGGGGACCTGGTTCCGCCCTGTTTCCTGATGTAAAACATGGTGGTGGTGTTGTCGGTGAAGATCCTCACCACCTTGCCCTTGAGGGACGGAAGGAAGGACCTGAGGGCCCAAAACACTGCACGGAGCTCCAGGACGTTGATATGTAGGGACTTCTCCGTCGGGAGCCAGAGTCCCCTTGCGTGCAGATTTTCGGTGTGCGCTCCCCACCCTTCCAGGGAGGCATCCGTGGTCACAGTCTCCTGGTGGGCTGGGGTCTGGAAGTCCATGCCCGCCGTCAGATGCGCGCGGGTGCCCCACCACCGTATCGCTCGTCGGAAACTCTCGTCGAGCTTGATCCTTTCCTCGAAGCTGCCTGTCGTCTGGATCCAGCGCGCATCCAGGAATTCTTGCAACGGGCGCATCCGGAGCCTGCACATGGGAATGAGGTAGATGCAGGAAGACATCATCCCGAGGAGGGACTTGATGGACCTCACTTTGGCCGCGTCGGCCACCAACATCCGTTGCACCTTGCCCAAGATGGTCCTGGTCCTCTCCTCCGACGGGGAGGCCAGAAGGGACACTGTGTCGAGCCTCGCTCCCAGAAACAGTGCGACTTGCGCGGGCACCAGGTTGGATTTGGCGTAGTTCACGGAGAATCCCAGGTCCGTGAGGAGTTGGACGGTCCTTGCCGTGTGGACCACGGCGAGCTCCCTCGTCTTGGCGCGGATGAGCCAGTCGTCCAGGTAGGGGTAGACGTGGATCCCCTCGCGGCGCAGCTGCGCCGCCACCGGTGCAAGGCACTTGGTGAATACCCTGGGTGCCGACCGTAGTCCGAAGGGAAGGGCTTTGAACTGGTAATGACGCCCTTGGACCACGAATCTGAGGAATTTGCGGTGCCCCTTTAGGATGGGAATGTGGAAGTAGGCATCCTCCAAATCCAATGACGATAGGAAGTCTCCTTCCTCCAGCTGACCCAGGACGTGCTGGAGGGTGACCATCCGGAACTTCTGCGCCTTGATGAACTTGTTCAGACGTCGCAGGTCCAGGATGGGGCGCCATCCTCCCGTCTTCTTCTTCACGAGGAAGTATCTCGAGTAGACTCCGGAGCCCCGAAGCCTCTTTGGGACGAGTTCGATGGCGCCCTTTCTGAGCATCGCCTTTACCTCCAGGAGAAGTTGAGGGACGTGAAGTTCTTTCCTGGCCACGGGGGGGACGCGCGGGCACCTTCTTTGAAACTCGAGCGCGTGGCCCCGGGCCAGGGCGTCCAGCACCCAACGGTCGGTGGAGATGGACTCCCACACGCTGACGAAGCCCGCCAGCCGGCCTCCCACCGGGGTGCTTCGGTGGGGGCCCGACCCCAAGGCCGGTTCAATCCTGCTTGGACGCCGCCTTGCCGCCTTGACCTCCTTGGCGACGACGGCGGGGTCCGCTAGACTTGCCTCGTCCTCTGTAGGCCTCTTGCGACGACGAGCGGTCCGCTTGACGGTAGGAAGCGAAACCGCCGCCGGAACCTTTGGAGGCGCCCTTGCCTCCGCCGCTCCGAAAGGGCGTCCGTCGTTGCAGGACTCCAAGGGCCCGGGCCGTCTCAGTATCCGCCTTGATGGCCTGAAGGGAATCGTCCACTGTCTTGCCAAACAGGTTGTTCCCGTCGAAGGGCATGTCCAGGACTCTGGTCTGGACGTCCTGCCGGAAGTCCGTAGCTTTGAGCCATCCACGACGTCGAAGGCAAACACCGTTGCCCAGCTGGCGGAATCCAGTGTCGGCGATGTCCGTCGCCACGGTGATGGCGTGGTCCGAGGCCACCTCACCTTCCTGCAGGATCTCAAGGGCCTCCGCCCTCTTGTCGTCCGGCAGAAAATCCAGCAGGGGAGCCATCTTGTACCAGAGCTCCCTGTCGTAGCGGGCCACGATAGCCAAGGCGTTGGCCGCTTTAATCGTCGTCGCTGCCGACGAGATGACTCTACGCCCCATAGTATCCAATTTCTTTCCCTCGCCGTCCGGCGGGGAAGTCGATGTGGAGGCCGCACCCCCCCCGCTTTCTTCCTGGCTGCCGCGGAGACGACGGAGTCCGGGGTAGGCTGCGCCCGGAGGCATAGGGGGGCCGTGTCCGGGACCCGGTACTTTTTCTCGTACCGGTCTCTTCTAGCTGGCGTCGTGGAAGGGTTCTTGAGGAGGGAAAGGCCCTCATCCCAAATGTCGTCCAACAGAGGCACTGCGAGGACCGTCTTCCTCTTGGCCTCGCGCCGCTGATAAAGGAAGCCTTCCTTTTTCTTCTCCTCAGGGCAGAGTTGGAAAAGCTCGGAAGCCCTGGAGATCATGGAGTGGAAAGATCCGATCTCGTCGGGCGGAGGCGCCCTGGTGGGAGGCGACGACGGAAAATCCTCGTCGTATGCCTCGTCGTCCGTACCCGTCGCTGCCGTGTCAGTCCCCGTATCATCCCCTCGGGTGGACGGGGAGGAGGGCTGGAAGGGGCGCGACGGTTGAAAAGGAGGTGGTGGATGGATCCTTCTTTTCTTGGTAGGGGGAACACCAGAAGGTCCCGGTTCTGGATCCCCCGACGGGAGAGGTTCCTCCGTCGGTAACGGTAGCCTCGTCCTTATCTCGGAGCATAAGGACTGTATGGCCAACAAAATGGCCGCCGAGTTGTCTTGCGGCGCTGGCAGAGGGGAATCCGACGGGCGAGCAGGGGCCCCGTCGGTATCCTCGACGATGTCGTCGTCGT
This sequence comes from Ambystoma mexicanum, assembly GCF_040938575.1. Classification (NCBI taxonomy): domain Eukaryota; kingdom Metazoa; phylum Chordata; class Amphibia; order Caudata; family Ambystomatidae; genus Ambystoma; species Ambystoma mexicanum. The sequence goes on from NC_090929.1 coordinate 888,796,060, forward strand.
CACCTGCGTCGGGGTCCATTCCGACGGGCTGGCCTTCTTCCACGCCTAGGCCGTGGCTTAAGACCTCGATCAGTTCCTCTTCTGAGGTTGAGGCCGACTCTACGACGACGCCCTGCCCCCCCTTCTTCCCCACGGAGGGTTTCACGGGGGTCCTATCGATGGGCACAAAGGAAGACTCCCTCCGAGGAGGCAGGGAGATTCTGGGCCCTGAGGTCGCCACCACTGGTGCAGCCACCACAGGCTGAGCCAGGGCCGCCGCGACCGTTTCGATAGAGGGCTTAGCCGGATGGATCAAGGCCTTCACCACCTTAGGTGCGCTCACCGCCTTATCCTTGAGGGAGGGGGCACTGCCACGCTCCTCCTCTGCCTTAGAGCTCGACCGGGGCCTCTCCAGGAGCTTCGCCGGGTGCTCGGCCTTCCTCTTACCCGACCCAGAGCGTTGGCTCGTGGTTGATGGTGCCGGGGAGGGTGCGCCCTGCCTGGCGCCCGCAGAGCCCGACCGTTCGGCGCTCCCGGTGCCAGCGGACTCGCGGTGCTTGGCCTTATGTTGGGCCCCCGTCGCCGGGGCGCCCTCAAAGGTCTTAGAAGACCGCTCGGATTTCTTCTTCTTCTCGCCAGACGGGCTCTTACCCTCCAGCCAGTTGGCGAGACGTTGATGGCGGTCCTTCATGGTCCGTTCCGACATGTTGCCGCAAAACGCACAGTCCTTCTCCACGTGCGTCTTGTCCTCATGAAGGCAGTAAAGGCAGAAAGAGTGTTCGTCCTCCTTGAAGACGTTCTGCAGCTGGCATCCAGGGCAGACCCTGAACAGCTTTCCGGGCGTCGAGCTTCCCTTCTCCTGGGCCATCTCCGAGACAGGGCCTGAGAAGCTTCTGGAGTCCTCCGAAGTGTAGCTCGACGAAATCTTCACCCTTGAGGGGCACAGATGAATCCGACACGGGTCCCCGTTGATCGGATGTAGGATCGGTGGAGCTTGAGGCTCTTTTGACCGAAAGAATCGAAGTTTTTTGTAAAAAGCGCGAAAAAATAGCACTAACGCTCGAGAGCAATAGCACGAGGATCCCAACACATGAACGTGCGGTAAAAATCTGAAGATGGCTGCCAGAGGCGGTGCTTAGGTAGAGGGCAGTCATTGGCTGTGGTCAGTATGACGCAGAGACCAGTGATTGGTTATTACTACGAAAGACAGATCAGAAACGAAACTGATACTGGTTTTTTCTTTACCGAGGATTCCCAGCCTGACGACGGGGAATATTCATGAGCATGTGAATCCATGCCAGACCCCATGCTGGAGAATCTCTGCTACTGCTCATATACTCTTGAGATAAGCCTGGCTGCTCCGCTACTGCTACCACTTTAACATAGTAGTAGATGATTGTACCAAAGGTAAAACTTTTATTGCCACCTGTAGTCTTGATTGTGTGTAGAGGTCCCTAAGGGCACTGCACAGGATTCTGCCTAACAGCTTCTGTGTCGGAGCAGCGAGCCAGCGAGCTGCAGAGATGACCGCCACGACGCTGAAGCGCCTGGACTCCCAATAAATGCCTGGTGATTATGGTTAATGTAGTCTCAAGGACTACGGCACACACACGTGATAGTTCTTGGTTTCAAGCAGTCACACATGAGAGTTCATGCTCTCTGACAATCACACCGAAGGTAGTAAATTAGCAAAAGAGCTGCATACAATTGTGAAATCAAATTACAACAATTTCATAAGTGTTAATGGTGTGCCAGAAACAAATATAGCCCTTGAAGAAGCTCCTAGATTTATTCTGAAATGACGCAATAAAACATGTAGGGCGTTTTTTATTAGGGAACACATTTTCTTGATTAAAGTGTGTTGGTGCTAATATTATATTCACTCAGGGTGTAAGTGTTTAAAGTCTATGCTTACTAGCATAGAAACACTATTAGCACATTTGCACTTTAAGGGTTTGATATTGTAAAATTGTTTTTATTGATGTATTTGTGTGGAATATTTTGTTGTATGTGTCCAAGTTGTATATTTTTATGATTTTTTGTCTGCAAAATGTACCCAGTGATGAGTAGGAGAAACGCACATAAAAATAAATGTTTGTTTTGTGATTATTAGGAAGTTGTTGCATCATGATCTAAATGTAAATATGCACTAGCAGCAAAGGAGTTTTGTTTGTGTAGTACTTGCCTTCTGGGGCTTGTGAATCTACTTGGATTCACATGCTTTGCATAGATTAGCAAGCAGTATTCTGTGAAGGAGGAGCGTGAGCTGAAGGACTTAATGTACATACATGTCTTAAAATTGCTTGACCTAGTTCATCTGCTTTTGATTGTGTCCCCACACAATGTTGTGTAAAAGTATGTACTGAACTCCATGTATCAGCCTTTTAAAGTGATATTAGCAAGGAAAACCAATGTTGATTCCCTAGTTCTGGTTGAGTGTGCTTTCAGGGTAAATGGAAGTGTCTTGTTTGTTAAAGAGCGGCACATTTGAATACATCTGACAATCGACCTTGCAATAGTTGCTTTAAAGACTCTCCCTCTCCGCTGATTGCCATTGAAACAAAAAAATTGATGTTTTTCCTATTTCTGTAGTTTTGTCTAGATAGTATATTACATCTCTACGAAAGTCAAGCGTGTGTAAGGCTTTTTCTTGTCTACCTTGTGGATTTTGGAAGAATGCTGGTAACTCGATTTATTGATGACATGGAACTTTGAGATTAATTTTGGTGAAAACCTTTGGTGTGCTATTAAACTAATTTTTGTGAATGGTTACAAATGGTTCAGATACCAACAGAGTTGCAATTCATTGATCCTTTGGATTGATGTGCTATCAACCAGGAAAGCCACCCCAAAAGACAGTTCTTTAAGTGGGGTTTTATGCATTGGTTCAAAGGGTGGACCGCCATAACCTGTGAAAGCACTGTGTTTAAACCCTACCCTGAGGGGCAGGGAGTGAGACACTGGAGGATAAATACGTTGAACACCTATTATAAAGGCTTTAACTACTGGTACCCTCCACCATGATTTCTGCTGTGATGTGGTATGCAGCTAAATGTACTTTAAGAGAACTTTAAACTAGACCTGAGTCTAATAGAGACATAAGGTATATTACCACATTTGTTGCTGAACAATCAATGGGATTCATTGTTCTTTTCTTACACCAAATGACAGATCTTTTCCCTTTGTTGAAAAAGCAGAGTCCTTGTTTGGTTTTCTTGCCTCCTTTAAAATAGCCATACATCATGAGGGAAGATGTAATGACCAAACTGTGACCTCAGGAGCCAGGCTGCTAAGTTCTTTGAGACATCAGGTGTGTTATTTGCCTATTCTTCTGCGTCAGTTGGTCTTGGATTGGCTGAAGCTCATTTTGCAGAATAGTGGTGATGGGGTGGGGGGAGGGGTTAATGGCCTAGGGACCCGGTTGCTGGTGCCTGGCTGCAAAGTTTTGGCATTTTTCTGTTTCTCTAATTGCAAATAGGTCACCTGTTGGGTGTCCTCATGAGGCAAAGATGAGTTTGAGTGCTTGAGTCCCCACTCATGCTCTGGTATCAAAAATCCAGCTGAGCGAGCCTGCCAAACAGTAGTGTTCGCCTTGGAAGTGCTGTGTTTGAATGAATATGTACCTCTCTGTATGCACCAGTGTCAAGTGTTTTGCTCGAGAATGGACAGTTGTTAGAGTGTGTTCTTCCTTGCTTGTTAATTAAAACATTGTGGTTGTATCGTCTGTATGGGAATTAATTTCCCCTGTCTGAAGAGGAATCAGTGCCATTTGTCGTGCAAGCAGTTTTTACCAATTTATGTGGGAGCATTTCTGCTTTGCTGACCATTTTCCTTGTACAGCGAGGTATTGGCCATGCACTCTGCATCGTGGCAAACATGAGTCGATTATTGCGATTTGTGGCAGTGGAGAAATTAAAGGTCTTCCTTTGATCATATTGTCTTTTAACCACCAAAGAAGACTCCCGTTTACTGTTTGCAACACTACCAGTATATCGTCCCACTGACAGTGTTTAAAACTGCAACAAGGAAGACTTTCACTTTGCTTGGTATGATGCTGGACTTTTCGTTTGAGAAACCCAGGCTGAATAGCAGCTCTATGATGATGTGTGTGTGACAAGACACTTGTGTGCATTTTTTCTCATTAACCAATCGTCTAAATAACGATAAACAAGTTGCTTTGCGCCATAGGTGTGTTGCGATCACTTCAAGTACCTTGGTGAATACAGAAGGTGCCAAAGCAATTCCAAAAGGTAGAACCTTGAATTGCTAATGGTTGTCTTAGATCTTGAATCAGAAATACTTTCGATAAGTTGGGAACATTGAAATATGAAAGTATGCATCTTTCATATCTAAGGTTGTCATGAAAGGGCTTATTTTTAGGAGTGGTAGAACCTCTTATAGGGGTGTGTAGAAGGGCAACTCCAAAATCCAATATGAAAAAACATCTCCAAGGAGAGTGAACGCACTTTTCAGAACAAGCAGGCTTAATGCACATGGCCAGGAGGAGTTTGTTTTCAGCTTCATGAAGCAGACTAACAATTCCAGACTCAAAACACTTACAGCCTATATACACAATTAGAACCCTGGGAGGGTGAATTACCCTTCCCCATTGGTCAATTTGCGGGCTATACGAGCTCGTATGGGCTCAGTTTTCTCATAGCCCTTTGCTTTCTTTTTTCAGCTCAGAAAGCCGTGCACTAACATTGCTTCACACCTCACTAGTGGGCACATTTAAAATGACATTTTCCTATAAATACCATCCTTTTTTCGTTTGTTACTTTAAATTAATGAAAATAATGTACTATAAATAAGCATGCCATTTTTGTCACGCTATTTTTCATGTTTTCTGTCAAATTTAATATTCCACATGGAATATTTAAGTGCCCCCCAAAAATAGAATTATTTAAAAAAATAAATGTTTACATTAGACTTTTTTTGTGTTTGGCCACGTGTTCTAATAACTTTATAGACCTCACCATCGGCCCATAACGTTATGAGTCCTCATACCTCATAACCCGCGGAACGGCCCTCGTGCGAGGTCTATAAAGCTATATTACATGATTTATATAATTACACATTCTAGTTACAAAGTCATCCCACGATACTCATTGGCTAACTCTATTCATAACATCCAAGTATACCTTACATTCTCTAATCCCACTGGATACATGTAATTAAGCAAAATTCCTTTTCCAGACGGTTTGACACCCTGAAACTGTCCCACTTATCAGAGAAACATTAACTCCATATGTGATGTGCAAGGATTTAGCCAGAATTATTCAAAACAAGAGGAGGGAAATAAACAATCACTCCTTTAAATCAAGCAATAAACATCTTATCCCAGATGCGCTGGCGTCCCTTATTATTCCTTCTACATTCCTACAAGTCGAACAAGTTACTTACCAACTGGTAACGTTCTTTCGATTGGATATTCCTCAAACGTATTTCACATCTTTGACATGTAATGTCCACAGCTTTGTAGTTCAGAAACTTTTTCGGCAGAGCGAGTCCTGCGTCGATGGCGTTGGGTCGCTGTCCCTCGAAGGCCTCCGTTGAGGGCGACGTCACCGTATGTTATAAATAAGACGCACGGCGCCCGCAGCCTTAGTTTATGTTTTTTCCCCCATAACATGTGGCACCAATCCAATGCCTGCTTGACTACATATAGCCTTGCGGAAACGTAAGCTCCAATCGCATAGGAAATTCCAATCGAAAGAACGTTACCAGTTGGTAAGTAACTTGTTCTTCAGATGGATTGTGTCCGCCAACGTATTCCACATCTTTGACAGAGACTGTGCCAGAAAATGGAGGAGGCAAAATAATTTAGAGTACCCAATCAGATAGCGGAAAAAAGAACCGCCTTACCAAAGGCCATATCTTGACCATGGCTCGTATCCAGGGAATAATGTTTAACAAAGGTGTGGATAGAAGCCCATGTGGCTGCATCACACACATTCCTAAAAGGAACTCCCCGTTCTAGGGCTGTGGAAGTAGCCACACCCCTAGTGGAATGAGCTTGCAGCCCTTCAGGAGGGTCCTTACCCACCAATAGGTAACATTCAGTAATGGTGAGGATAATCGACCTCGATAAGGTCTGTTTGGTAACAGCCTGGCCCAATAGGTCTCCAGCATATCCCACACAGAGCTGATCGTCCACTCTGACCCTGGATATCCTAGAAATATAAAAGCCCAGAGCTCTCCTAGGATTCAACCTATGGAGTCGCTCCTCTTCCTTACCAGGATGAGGAGGATAGAAAGAGGGAAGAACCACTTTCTGGCTCAAATGAAATTCAGATACTACCTTAGGTAGAAAGGAATGACGTACCCTTAGTACAAGCCTGTCCTTGTGGAACACAGTATAGGGCGGCTTAGAGGAAAGTGCCTGCAATTCACTCACTCTGCGAGCGAAGTAACCACAACCAAGAACACCGTCTTGAAGGACAATCTCAAAGGACAAGAATGCCAAGGTTTAAACGGCGCACCCATTAGAAATCTCAAAACCAAATTCGAATCCCAAACTGCACCTGGAAAGGGGACGGCGGGAACACAGTCAGTCCTTTAAGAAATTGAGAAATCAAAGGCATCTTAAAGTAAGAGCATTCTTCAGATGAGCGCTTAAATATAGACAGCGCCGCCAGGCAACCTTTAATGGTACCTACTTGAAGGCACCTGTGGGCCAAAGAAAGTAAGAAAGACAAAACCATAGGAATGGAACACTGAAAAGGATCAACAATTTTTCCTCTGCACCAGTCGCTAAACTTATGCCAACGGCACAGGGATTTTGTTGCTGGCCTCCTGGCCTAAAGCAACACCTCCATCACATCATCCGAGAGGTCCCAATCATTATATCTCAACCTTTCAGATACCAAGCGTGAAGGTTGAGAGTTCTGACCTCTGGATGCAGAACCTGACCCATGTCTCGTGAGAGCAGATCCTCTCGGAAGGGAAGACGGCGTGGAGGGCAGATGGACATTTCTAGACGGTCCGGGTACCAGACTCTCCTGGCCCAATACGGAGCAATGAGGATCATGAGACAACCGAACCTCCGTAACCCTTGAGGAATGACGGGGACTGGAGGAAACTCGTACAGCCGTGGAAATGACCAATCCACTACAAATGCGACTCTCAAGGCTCATCTCGGAGGAAGGAACAAGTTACTTACCTGTAACTGTTGTTCTCCAGCATGGGTCTGGCATGGATTCACATGCTCATGAATATTCCCCGTCGTCAGGCTGGGAATCCTCGGTAAAGAAAAAACCAGTATCAGTTTCGTTTCTGATCTGTCTTTCGTAGTAATAACCAATCACTGGTCTCTGCGTCATACTGACCACAGCCAATGACTGCCCTCTACCTAAGCACCGCCTCTGGCAGCCATCTTCAGATTTGGAAGCACGTGAAGTGGCAGTATGACCAAGTGAAGAGCCGCAGAGGGGTAGGCGGGAGGGTTCGCATGTGAATCCATGCCAGACCCATGCTGGAGAACAACAGTTACAGGTAAGTAACTTGTTCCTTCTCCAGCATGGGGTCTGGCATGGATTCACATGCTCATGAATAAAGAATACATAGCAGTACACACATGCACAACCACGGGAGGTGGCAAAGGCTCAACATTAAGCATCACATCAACTCAACATTAAGCATCTTACCTCCTCACCAGGCTCACCTCAGGCGAACAGGTTGCGCAGCACTGCTTGGCCGACCCTGGACTCCTCCCTGGAATCCCGGTCGACGCAGTAGAATTTCGTGAAGGTGTGCGTCGACCTCCACGTAGCAGCCCTGCATATGTCCAGCAGGGGCACACCAGATAGGAACGCCGTGGTAGCTGCGATCGCTCTGGTGGAATGGGCTCTCGGACGGCCAGGCAGCGGTCGGTTTGCCAACCGGTGACAGTACATGATACAGCCGGAGAGCCATCTGGAGATGGAAGCCTTCGAGAGAGCCTTCCCCTGATTGACAGGTCCAAAGTTCACAAAGAGTTGTGACGTCTTCCGAAAACCTTTCGTGCGGTCCACGTAGAACTTCAGCGCTCTAGCTACATCCAGCGAGTGCAAAGTCCTCTCAGCCGGCGACGAAGGCGACGGGAAGAACACAGGTAACACCAAGGGTTCGTTGAGATGAAAGTCCGACGGTACCTTGGGCATGAAGGAGGGGTGCGTCCTGAGCACTACCCTCGTGTCGTGGAAAGTCAAGTACGGGGCCTTGCAGGAAAGGGCCTGGATCTCTCCCACTCGTCGTGCGGAGGTGATGGCCACGAGAAAAGCTGTTTTCCACGATAGAAACTTCAACGGGGCCGAGTGTAGAGGCTCGAACGGAGGTCCCATGAGTTTGGTCAGCACCACGTTGAGCTCCCACGCCGGGGCCGGAGCCTTCACCGGCGGGAACGATCTGAACAGTCCCTTCACGAACTCTTTCACCAGACGATGAGACCACAAGGACGTCCGGCCCGTGGTTCTGGTGTATCGGGAGATCGCAGCAAGATGAATCTTGATGGACGCGTGTGCCAGTCCAGCTTTGGCCAGCGTCAGCAGGTACGGCAGCACTTGGGGAGCCGTAATCCGTAGAGGGTTAATCTTCTGTGCGTGGCACCAGACAGAAAACCTCTTCCATTTGTGTCCGTAGCATTTAAGAGTCGAGGACGCCCTGGCCTTTGCAAGAACCTCTCTGCAATCGGAAGGTATGTCGTATCCTCCAAACTCTAGCGCTGCAGGAGCCAGGCCTGCAAGTTCAGCGACTTCGGGTCGTGGTGGAGGATGGCGCCTCCTTCCCTGGAGAGTAGATCCGCGTCCGCCGGCAGCTTGATTGGCGGGGACGCCGACAAGTCCAGAAGGTCCGGGAACCATATCTGCCTCGGCCACGCAGGTGCGACGAGGATCATCCTGCACCGTGACCTCTTGAGCTGGTTGACGAGCCGGATTAGCAGAGGCAAGGGAGGGAACGCGTAGAGGAACAGGCCCTCCCAGGGGAACGAGAAAGCATCGCCCATGCTCCTCGTCTGGGGAAACCTGCTGGCGAACCTCCGGCACTTGGTGTTCGTCGCCGTCGCGAACAGGTCGATCTGGGGTGTGCCCCACCGTCGGAAGAGGCGATCCACCAGATCCTGCCGTAGTTCCCACTCGTGGCACGAGCGCAGCTCCCTGCTGAGTGAGTCGGCGATGGTGTTTTTTATCCCTGCCAGATGAAACAGCACCAGAAGAATCCCTTGGGCGACGGCCCAATGCCACAGGTCCTGCGCCTCCTTGGACAGCGCTGGGGACCTGGTTCCGCCCTGTTTCCTGATGTAAAACATGGTGGTGGTGTTGTCGGTGAAGATCCTCACCACCTTGCCCTTGAGGGACGGAAGGAAGGACCTGAGGGCCCAAAACACTGCACGGAGCTCCAGGACGTTGATATGCAGGGACTTCTCCGTCGGGAGCCAGAGTCCCCTTGCGTGCAGATTTTCGGTGTGCGCTCCCCACCCTTCTAGGGAGGCATCCGTGGTCACAGTCACCTGGTGGGCTGGGGTCTGGAAGTCCATGCCCGCCGTCAGATGCGCGCGGGTGCCCCACCACCGTATCGCTCGTCGGAAACTCTCGTCGAGCTTGATCCTTTCCTCGAAGCTGCCCGTCGTCTGGATCCAGCGCGCATCCAGGAACTCTTGCAACGGGCGCATCCGGAGCCTGCACATGGGAATGAGGTAGATGCAGGAAGACATCATCCCGAGGAGGGACTTGATGGACCTCACCTTGGCCGCGTCGGCCACCAACATCCGTTGCACCTTGCCCAGGATGGTCCTGGTCCTCTCCTCCGACGGGGAGGCCAGAAGGGACACTGTGTCGAGCCTCGCTCCCAGAAACAGTGCGACTTGCGCGGGCACCAGGTGGGATTTGGCGTAGTTCACGGAGAATCCCAGGTCCGTGAGGAGTTGGACGGTCCTTGCCGTGTGGACCACGGCGAGCTCCCTCGTCTTGGCGCGGATGAGCCAGTCGTCCAGGTAGGGGTAGACGTGAATCCCCTCGCGGCGCAGCTGCGCCGCCACCGGTGCGAGGCACTTGGTGAAAACCCTGGGTGCCGACCGCAGTCCGAAGGGAAGGGCTTTGAACTGGTAATGACGCCCTTGGACCACGAATCTGAGGAATTTTCGGTGCCCCTTTAGGATGGGAATGTGGAAGTAGGCATCCTCCAAATCCAACGACGATAGGAAGTCTCCTTCCTCCAGCTGACCCAGGACGTGCTGGAGGGTGACCATCCGGAACTTCTGCGCCTTGATGAACTTGTTCAGGCGTCGCAGGTCCAGGATGGGGCGCCATCCTCCCGTCTTCTTCTTCACGAGGAAGTAACGCGAGTAGACTCCGGAGCCCCGAAGCCTCTTTGGGACGCGTTCGATGGCGCCCTTTCTGAGCATCGCCTTTACCTCCAGGAGAAGTTGAGGGACGTGAAGTTCTTTCCTGGCCACGGGGGGGACGCGCGGGCACCTTCTTTGAAACTCGAGCGCGTGGCCCCGGGCCAGGGCGTCCAGCACCCAACGGTCGGTGGAGATGGACTCCCACACGCTGACGAAGCCCGCCAGCCGGCCTCCCACCGGGGTGCTTCGGTGGGGGCCCGACCCCACGGCCGGTTCAATCCTGCTTGGACGCGGCCTTGCCGCCTTGGCCTCCTTGGCGACGACGGCGGGGTCCGCCAGACTTGCCTCGTCCTCTGTAGGCCTCTTGCGACGACGAGCGGGCCGCTTGACGGTAGGAAGCGAAACCGCCGCCGGAACCTTTGGAGGCGCCCTTGCCTCCGCCGCTCCGAAAGGGCGTCCGCCGTTGCTGCAGTACTCCAAGGGCCCGGGCCGTCTCAGTATCCGCCTTGATGGCCTGAAGGGAATCGTCCACTGTCTTCCCAAACAGGTTGTTCCCGTCGAAGGGCATGTCCAGGACCCTGGTCTGGACGTCCTGCCGAAAGTCCGTAGCCTTGAGCCATCCGCGACGTCGAAGGCAAACGCCGTTGCCCATCTGGCGGAACCCAGTGTCGGCGATGTCCGTCGCCACGGTGATGGCGTGGTCCGAGGCCACCTCACCTTCCTGCAGGATCTCAAGGGCCTCCGCCCTCTTGTCGTCCGGCAGAAAATCCAGCAGGGGAGCTATCTTGTACCAGAGTTCCCTGTCGTAGCGGGCCACGATAGCCAAGGCGTTGGCCGCTTTAATCGTCTGCGTCCCATGGCATCCAATTTCTTTCCCTCGCCGTCCGGCGGGGAAGTCGACGTGGAGGCCGCACCCCCCCCCGCTTTCTTCCTGGCTGCCGCGGAGACGACGGAGTCCGGGGTAGGCTGCGCCCGGAGGCATAGGGGGGCCGAGTCCGGGACCCGGTACTTTTTCTCGTACCGGTCTCTTCTCGCTGGCGTCGTGGAAGGGTTCTTGAGGAGGGAAAGGCCCTCATCCCAAATGTCGTCCAACAGAGGCACTGCGAGGACCGTCTTCCTCTTGGTCTCGCGCCGTTGGTAAAGGAAGCCTTCCTTTTTCTTCTCCTCAGGGCAGAGTTGGAAAAGCTCGGATGCCCTGGCGATCATTGAGTGGAACGATCCAATCTCGTCGGGCGGAGAAGCCCTGGTGGGAGGCGACGACGGAAAATCCTCGTCGTATGCCTCGTCGTCCGTACCCGTCGCTGCCGTGTCAGTCCCCGTATCATCCCCTCGGGTGGACGGGGAGGAGGGCTGGACGGGGCGCGACGGTTGAAAAGGAGGCGGTGGATGAATCCTTCTTTTCTTGGTAGGGGGAACACCAGAAGGTCCCGGTTCTGGATCCCCCGACGGGAGAGGTTCCTCCGTCGGTAACGGTAGTCTCGTCCTTATCTCGGAGCATAAGGACTGTATAGCCAACAAAATGGCCGCTGAGTTGTCTTGCGGCGCTGGCAGAGGGGAATCCGACGGGCGAGCAGGGGCCCCGTCGGTATCCTCGACGATGTCGTCGTCGTCACCTGCGTCGGGGCCCATTCCGACGGGCTGGTCTTGTTCCACGCCTAGGCCGTGGCTTAAGACCTCGATCAGTTCCTCTTCTGAGGTTGAGGCCGAATCTACGACGACGCCCTGCCCCCCCTTCTTCCCCACGGAGGGTTTCACGGGGGTCCTATCGATGGGCACGAAAGAAGACTCCCTCCGAGGAGGCAGGGAGATTCTGGGCCCGAGGCCGCCACCACTGGTGCAGCCTCCACAGGCTGGGCCAGGGCCGCCGCGACCGTTTCGATAGAGGGCTTGGTCGAATGGATCAAGGCCTTCACCACCTTAGGTGCGCTCACCGCCTTATCCTTGAGGGAGGGGGCACTGCCACGCTCCTCCTCTGCCTTAGAGCTCGACCGGGGTCTCTCCAGGAGCTTCGCCGGGTGCTCGGCCTTCCTCTTACCCGACCCAGAGCGTTGGCTCGTGGTTGATGGTGCCGGGGAGGGTGCGCCCTGCCTGGCGCCCGTAGAGCCCGACCGTTCGGCGCTCCCGGTGCCAGCGGACTCGCGGTGCTTGGCCTTATGTTGGGCCCCCGTCGCCGGGGCGCCCTCAAAGGTCTTAGAAGACCGCTCAGATTTCTTCTTCTTCTCGCCAGATGGGCTCTTACCCTCCAGCCAGCTGGCGAGACGTTGATGGCGGTCCTTCATGGTCCGTTCCGACATGTTGCCGCAAAACGCACAGTCCTTCTCCACGTGCGTCTTGTCCCCATGAAGGCAGTAAAGGCAGAAAGAGTGTTCGTCCTCCTTGAAGACGTTCTGCAGCTGGCATCCAGGGCAGGCCCTGAACAGCTTTCCGGGCGTCGAGCTTCCCTTCTCCTGGGCCATCTCCGAGACCGGGCCTGAGAAGCTTCTGGATTCCTCCGAAGTGTAGCTCGACGAAATCTTCACCCTTGAGGGGCACAGATGAATCCGACACGGGTCCCCGTTGATCGGATGTAGGATCGGTGGAGCTTGAGGCTCTTTTGACCGAAAGAATCGAAGTTTTTGTGAAAAAGCGCGAAAAATTAGCACTAACGCTCGAGAGCAATAGCACGAGGATCCCAACACATGAACGTGCGGTAAAAATCTGAAGATGGCTGCCAGAGGCGGTGCTTAGGTAGAGGGCAGTCATTGGCTGTGGTCAGTATGACGCAGAGACCAGTGATTGGTTATTACTACGAAAGACAGATCAGAAACGAAACTGATACTGGTTTTTTCTTTACCGAGGATTCCCAGCCTGACGACGGGGAATATTCATGAGCATGTGAATCCATGCCAGACCCCATGCTGGAGAAATTCCCTTTAGTAGAATCTCTCGCACTTCTGGTTGGCACTGGTGGTGAAGAGATCCACTTGTGGTGTTCCCCAAAGGGCAAAGATCTCCAGAAGGACTTCCTAAGCCAACTCCCACTCGTGAGAGATTGTGCTCTGCCTGCTCAGAGAGTCCGCTGCCGCATTTTCATCTCTGGCCAGATGAACTGCCGAGATCGAAATTCCCTGCTGGATGGCCCAGAAGTAGAGCTGCATTCCCGCTCTGCATAACGGGAGTGACCCTACCCCCCCCCCCTTTTTTGTTGAGGTAATGCATGACCACTGTGGTGGCCATCATGATCAGGACACTCTACCCCCGCACAGACGGCAAAAAAGCCTTCAGGACTGGCCTGATGGTCCTCAGCTCTAATAGATTGATGTGGAGTTTGGACTCTGACGGAGTCCAACGACTGCTGGCGGTCAAGTCGTTGGCATGAGCGCCCCATCCTGTGAGAGAACAACAAGTTACTCTCTTACCTGGTAACGTTCTTTCGATGGGATGGTCCGACGACGTATTTCATATCTATGACAGTAAACACCACAGCTGTGCTGCTTCGGAAAATCTTTCGGCGTCTGCGTCGATACACCGTCCTCGAGGGCCTCCGTCGAGCCGCCATCACCGGATGTTATAAGTAGGACGCATAACGCCTGTAGCCTTAGTTGTAGTTTTTTCCCCAGAACGTGTGGCAAACCACTGGCAGTATGACCACAGAAAGCCTTGCGGAAGCTTAAGCTGCAATCGCATAAGAAATTCTGTAGCGGGGCAGGTAGGGAGGGAGCGATATGGAGTACTTCGGACCACCCCATCGAAAGAACGTTACCAGGTAAGAGAGTAACTTGTTCTTCGAGGGGATTGGGTCCTCCGACGTAGTCCATATCTATGACAGACTCCCAAAGCAGTACCAACGTATGGAGGAGGGAAAAAGAATTTAGAATATGGAAATTTAGAATGCCCAATCAAATTGCAGAGTAAAGGACCGCCTTGCCAAAGGCCAGATCCTGCCCATGGATAGAATCTAGGGAGTAGTCTTGTACAAAAGTTTGGACCGAAGCCCATGTGGCTGCTTCACAGATGTTACGAAAAGGAACACCCCTCTGCAGGGCAGTAGAGGCAGCCATACCCCTAGTAGAATGGGCCCGTAAGCCTACCGGAGGGTCCTTACCCGGCAGGCGGTAACATTCAGAAATTGCCCAGATAATCAATCTAGACAAAGTCTGCTTAGTCACAGCTTGTCCCAAACGCCTTCCAGCGTAACCAATAAAGAGCTGATCGTCCACTCTGACCCGGGACATGCGTGAAATGTAGAAGCTTAAAGCTCTCCTAGGATCCAACCTATGGAGCCTCTCCTCTTCCTTACGAGGATGTGGAGGAGGATAAAATGCCGGAAGAACAACCTTCTGGTTTAAATGAAGTTCCGACACCACCTTCGGAAGAAAGGAAGGACGAACTCTAAGGACAACCCTGTCCTTATGAAACACAGTGAAGGGTGGCTTAACTGAAAGTGCCTGCAACTCACTCACTCTGCGAGCGGAAGTGACCACAACTTTAAACACAGTTTTAAGGGTTAACAGCCTCAAAGGACAAGAATGTAAAGGCTCAAACGAAGCACACAAGGAATTTCAGAACATGGTTCAAATCCCAACCAGGCACCTGGAAAGGTGACTGCGGAAACACATTAGTGAGTCCTTTGAGAAACTGAGAAATTTTGAAATAGGAACACTCCTCAGACGAGCGCTTAAATATAGATAGCGCCGCAGGTAACCTTTAAGAGTTCCCACTTGCAGGCCCCTGTGGGCCAACGAAAGTAAAAAAAGACAGAACCACAGGAATGTCAAATGAAAAAGGCTCCACATTCTGAACCCAGTCGCAGAACTTTCTCCAACGGCAACGGAACAGGGACTTAGTCGCCGGCCGTAAGCAACACCTCCATCACGTCTTCAGGGAGGTCCCAATCCTTTTACCTCAACCTTTCAGAAGCCAAGCGTGAAGGTTGAAGGACCTGACCTCTGGATGGAGAACCTGACCCCCCTCCCGTGAGAGCAGATCGTCTTGGTAGGGAAGACGGTGTGGAGGGCAGATGGACAAGTCGAGACGGTCCGGGTACCACGTCCTCCGGGCCCATGCCGGAGCAATGAGGATCATCCGGGAACCGAACCTCCATATCCTCCACAGCACTTGTGGGATGACGGGGACTGGAGGAAAAGCATATAGCAGTGGGAAGGACCACTCCACCACAAACGCGTCTCCTAAGGATCCTTTTGGAGGAAATTCCCGCTAGCAGAACTGTTAGGCAGAATCCTGTGCAGTGCCCTTAGGGACCACTACACACGATTAAGACCACATGTGGTAATACAAGTTTTACCTTTGGTGCCAGCCTGTACTACTAAGTTATAGTGGTAGCAGTAGCAGAGCAGCCAGGCCTATCTCAAGAGTCTATGAGCAGTAGCAGAGATTACACAACGGGACCACAATTACTGTGACTCAAGCAAACACTGACTCAAGGTTACAGGTGAAAAATATAAGTACATTTATTTTTAAACCATCAGTTATAAACACAACACTTCTATTAACCTTTAAACAAAACCACATGTTAAATATACTACAACTAACCAATTCACTTTGTACAGTATGTCTCAAGGTAAGTACCCTGTGTTTGAATGAACTGGTGTTATGAACAAAACACGATACCGCGGATACGGTTGCGATCACTTTTTGACAGTTCGGTCTACTAAATAAAAGCGTATCCGCGACATTAAATGCTACCGGGGCAAAACCACACTTACCACCTGAGATACCCAGAGGGAGTTGGAGGCAAAAATCACAGGCAATATTTAGGTTAGGCAGACAGCATCGAGAAACACTCAGAAACAGGAGTTCAAAAGTCAAAGGGCAGAGCGAGGGTTAAGTGACACCGGTGACCTGCTGCCAAAGATCACACCGTTAGACAATTCATGATTCAGCGCAGCCCAAAAGTACTTTGATATTGTCAATGTTCGGAAGCAAAAGTTATAAGAAGGAGGGAAGACAAGGACTAGCCTTGAGGATGAAGAAAAGGGATTCACCCAGTTTCCTCGAGCAGAACACAGTACCTTATTTCATTGGTGCAGCTATTGCCCTGGCAGTTGTTCCTGTTGGTTTCCTGCAGAGACACGATTCCTGGAGCTTCGTTGTGAAGGAGGACGTATGAAGGGGGTCTGCACCACACAGGGATGAAGCCGGCAGCAGCGACAACAAATAAAAGGTGCGCTCCTTAAAAACAGGAGAGGCTCGGCAGGCTGCTATCCGTACCACTACAGCAGTGTGCAGCGATTTTGACCACGACGGAGGCCTCTGTCCGAAGATGATGAGCTGGTTATCCCCACCAGGCTCAAGGGAAGACGACTCTGGACTGGATCTTCTCTTAGTCGTCAAAGGGTAGCTAGCTCAGGACTGCAGCAGGACTTCACCGGGAGAGGGTAGTTGCAGCAGCGGTCGTTCTCTCCGCTTCTCTTCGGTTCCTTGTAGTTCCAGAGGTGACACTGACTTATAGCCCAAGAGACCTGCCTTTTATGCGCAAAACCCACATTTACACAGCCTGGCTGTCCATCACGCAGCAGGGGGGTTTGTCCAGCCGGGACAACCACCTCAGCCAATCATGGCAAAGTGCGACTTGGGATCCTAGGATACCCTGTGCAGGCGGTGACTACACCCCTTCCCCACATTCAGTCTACCTAGACACCCAGGCGCCAAGAGGAGGGCTTCTCTGCAGAAGCCTGCCAAAAGATGGTGAACAAAGAAGGCGAACCTAGTTTGCCACGCAAAGTTAAACACAAGAAGGACTTTAACAAAAAGAAATGGCGAATAAACCCAACCCGAGCCAAAAGAAAGACTATTTGGTCAAGCGGGTTTATGCTTAAGGCTGTTAAAATAGCCAAAAGTATTACCATGTTTATCTAATATAATCGCGGCAGAAAAGTTAGGGTAGATACCACTGCCACCAGCCAAGTCTAAATGTTAAAAGAGCGAAACAATGCTCAGGGAGGTACAGACAGAAAAGGGGTACAGATTAGCCCTTTCCAGTACTCCCTGCAAGATGGGCTGTACTGGGTCTGTGGTAAAAGTGACTATGTAAAGTACATGGCAACTTTACCTTTCTCTGGGGGACAGTAGTCAAACCCAGCAAAATGGAGTCAGAGGGCAGTCTAAAAGACAACCCTGGGTTACTACACTAAGGGTGCTGTGTAACCCATACAAGACCAGGGGCATCTGGAGTGGTGTGCTCCAGTGCCCAAGATCACACAATGAGTAAAAACACATAGGCCAAAACACATGTAAGAGTGAAAAAGGATGTACACTCTTACCAGGTGGAAAAAATAAACTCCAGAAATCCAGCAAAGCTGCTGGGGGACTCACTAGGTGAGGGAAATTAGCCCTAGAAGGAGAATTCTCCCTAGCAAGAACTATTCGCACTTCCGGTTGAGACTGGAGGTGAAGAGATCCACTTGAGGGGTCCCCCAAAGGGCGAAGATCTCCAGGAGAATCTCCTGAGCCAGCTCCCACTTGTGAGAGATCGCGCTCTGCCTGCTCAGAGCGTCCGCCATCTCGTTTTCGTCTCGGGCCAGATGAACTGCCGAGATCGAAACTTCCTGCTGGATGGCCCAGAACCCGAGCTGCAATGCCTCCCTGCACAGAGGAAGTGACCCTGCCCCCCCCCCTTTGTAGAGGTAGTGCATGGCCACTGTGTTGTCCGTCAGACTCAGGACATTCTTCCCTCGCACAGTCGGCAGAAAAGCCTTCAGGGCAAGCCTGACGGCCCGCAGCTCCAACAGATTGATATGGAGTCTGGATTCCGACGAAGACTAACGACCGCTGACTGTCAACTCATTGGCATGAGCTCCCCATCCCGTGAGGGATGCGTCCGTCACGATCTATCTACGTTCTTGTATTGCGCCACTAACTTCGATGGCCCACCACAGAAGATCCTGGGCGACCGAGGGCGGCACCTGAACGGGGTCCTAAATCCTGCCGGAGGACTGTGACCACTGGAGCTTGAGGGCCCATTGCAGAGATCTCATCCGCAACCTGGCCTTTGGCACAAGAATAATGCAGGATGCCATGAGGCCGAGCAACCTCAAGAACTCGAACGCCGGGAGAGTCTGGGCAAGCTGAAACTTGTGCACCATCTGCTGAATGTGAAGAGCCCTCACCTGGGGAGGGAAACACTGCCCCAGGGATGTGTCGAGCACTGCTCCGATGTACTGGAGCCACTGTGTTGGCGTCAAGTGGGAATTCTTTAAGTTGAGGGAGAAGCCCAGCTTGTGAAGGGAGTGGCAGGTGATGGACAGATGATCCAGGACCTGCTGGGGTGAGCGTGCCCTGATCAACCAATCGTCCAACTAGGGGTAGACGTGAATCCCCCCTTTCCCGAGATACGCTGCCACCACCACCATGAGCTTGGTGAAGACCCTCGGGGCAGAGGTCAATCCGAACGACAGGACTCGAAACTGAAAAGTGCAAGTCACCAACCGCAAACCTGAGGTATTTCTTGCGCTTTGGATGGCTCGGCACATGAAAATAAGTGTCCTTGAGGTTGAGAGACACCAACCAGTCCTGAAGTTGAAGGGCCTGAAGGACTTGAGAAAGAGTAACCATCTTGAACTTGTCCTTCCTGAGGAGTTTGTTCAAACCGCGCAAGTCCATGATGGGTCTCAATCCCCCCGTCTTTCTTCTAAATTAAAAAATAAGGGGAATACCATCCCTTGTTCCTCTCCGCTACAGGCACCAGTTCTATGGCGCCTTTCTCCAGCAGGGATTGAATTTCCTGCGCAAGGAGCGGATCCGGACTCTTCAAAGAGAGGTTCCCTGGTGGATTGTCGTGAGGCTTCTGCCAGAAAGGAAGACAGTAGCCGTGGGCTATGATCTCCAGAACCCACACATCTGAAGTAATTGCACGCCACTCTACAAGATGCTGTGCCAGCCTTCGCCCAACCGGCAAACCATGGGACATGGCCTCATGACTGAGCTGAAGCGGCTGCGGCAGTGCCTGAGGGCCAAGAGGCAACTGCCCGAGTGGCCTTGGCACCTCTATTACCTTGTTTTCCACCTCTGGCGCTCCTACGGTGGCCCCTTTGACTAGCAGCTACTCTCGATTTACTAAAGGACGAGTAATATCGAAAGGAACCTCCCCTCCATTGCTGTCCCCTAGGACGAAAAGGCAGAGGATGGCGAACTGCAGCGCCCAACGACCCTGCAACCTCTCAAGGCTCTCGTCAGCCTTGCTGCCAAAAAGATGTTCACCATCAAAGGGCACGTTGAGGAGCCAAGCTTGCACATCAGGAGCAAACCCTGACTTCCTCAACCACGCAAACCTGCGTATTACGGTGCTCGCCGCCATGGTCTGGCTGACGCAATCAACCATGTCCAGACAAGACTGAACGGACTCACATGGCGTCCTTGCCATCCTGCACAATAGCAAGAAAACCATCCCATTCCTCCCCTTCGGGAATATGTTCAGCCGCTAATGCAACACAGTTCCATAGAGTGTGTGTGAAACGAGACAAGGCACATATGGAGTTGGCCGCCTGAAGCGCCATACCCCCTGAAGAAAACACTTTCTTCGCCCAGCCGTCAAAACGTTTGTCGTCCCTATCCGGAGGGATGGTAGGATAAGACGCCTGCTTTGCTGGGGCCGTAGCCGCCTGCACCACCAAACTCTCCGGAGTGGGGTGCCTGGACAAGTAGCAGGGGGTCGCTACTGGCTGGACGGTATTTTCGTGACAAAGTCTTGCCCACTGCCGGGAGACTCTCCGGAGCAGTCCAAGCCACCGCCACCCTTCTCTGCAGAGCCATATGAAACGGCAGTATCGGGTCAGTGGAGGGGACCAAGATCAAGGATGTCCGTGAGATCATCCTGAACGAACTCCCCTGGGGGAGCCGACCATCCCAAGTACTCGGTGACCCGAGACATAAGGCGCTGGTATGAAGAATCCGCATGAGTGCCAGGCTCCGGCCTACAAAACTCCACCTCCGGAGAGGTGTCCAGTCCACTGGCATCATGCAGTGACTGCCTCAGGTCATCAAACTGGCTATGGCCCGAGAGAAGCTCATCTGGTACCGTAACCGGAACCAAGCCTTCATCAGAGCCTTCATCACCCTCTGAAATGTACTCCAGGCGGTGAGAGGAAGACACCTGGGGATCAAAGCAATGCCTGACCTTAGCCAGAGCCTTTCTAGGGGCTAACCCCGTGCCACGGGGCCCCTACGACACCACCGCCTCGAAAGGCGTCGAGGGTGCCGAACGAGTCGGCGACGAGAGAATCGGCATCGACGTCAGCTGCAGCACCGCCAGCATCGACGGCGTCGACACAGGCCTCGAAGCCGGAGCTCCGAGCGTGTCTCTCGACGACCTAGGCGCCGACAGCATCGACGACCCCCTCGGAGGCGGAGCCTCGAGAGAAATAGTCGACGACCTCGGCGCCACAGGCGTCGACGTCTTCCTCGAAGACGGCACAGGATCACGCGGTCTCGAGCGCATCGAGGACCGGGATCTGAAACGGGCATGGCGAGAATGGCTACCCTTGTCTGAGTGGGACCTATCCCGCGAGCCGTGCCGACCACCCGAGCCGAAGGCGTACGAGCAGTGTCTCTCCACCGGTGCCGACCGACCCCACTCGGAGGCGCAGACGGACCAGTGCCCTGCGATTCAAGAATCACTAACATCTGCTTCCCGAAGAAAGCCCATTCCTCCGGTGTGGCTTGCATGGTGGGATAAGCGACTCCGCCGATGGGCGGAGTCCTCGGAAGAGGAAGGCGACCGATGCCGGCATTTCCGGGAATGCCTTGAAGAGGCGGAGGAGTGGCGAGACCGACTAAGGGAAGGAGACCCACTGGACTTCCGATGATGACGCGGAGAGTCGCCTCTCGAGGACCGACTTTCGGGGCTTAGACACCCGACCTACCGACAGCTTCTTCTTGCGCTCCTGCAAGGCCTTGGCCGTGAGCAACTGGCAGTCGACACAGTCATCCATATCGTGGGCCTGCCCGAGGCAGCAGAGGCAGGCGTTGTGCGAGTCCGTGACCGACATCTTGGACCCACAGTCCCCGCATTTCTTGAAGCCCGGACGCGGGGTTGAAGACGAAGTAGACATCGTCACGAACAGGTTGAACGAACCGAGAAGAATACAGCAAACTCCAAAGAGTCTAGGCGTACCGAGATCAACGAAGCGAACATGTTCGGTGAAAAAACGGAACTGAGGCTACGGGCGTTGTGCATCCTACTTATCCCATCGGGTGACGTCGGCCCTCGGGGATGGCGCATCGACGTCATCGACGCAGGACGCAGACGCCAAAGGTTTTCTGAAGCAGCACAGCTGTGGACATTACCTGTCATAGATATGGAATACGTCGGAGGACCCAATCCCCTCGAAATTGGCAATTGTAATATGGCAAATATATACAGAGTACAAAGTGTGTTATTAAATGGATGTACATATTGTGAACCTTATTTATATAAAGAACTGTGTTAGCACATAAGAGTGTGTGGACATTCCTTTGTGGACGGGGGGCTTGGGGACTACACTACTTGTCAGGAGGTACCTCAGTGGAAGCTAGGGGTGTGCCTGCCCGCTTTCTGGTTGTGGTAATGACTAGAGAGTCAGGTTTCAGTTGACCTCTCATATAAAGGGGGTCAGTTTGCTGGTCCGAAAGCTCTCAAAGCGGGGGTTGACCACTCTTGTGAGGTTGGGTGTCAGTAGGGAGGGCTGGATGCGCTTCTGCACCGTATGAATTGTGTTACCCATCTCTTGTTCCCCAAAAATTATAAGTTACACACCTTAGTGACTAACATAATCCTAGTCCATAGTCCCCTTTCCTCCATACTGTATAGGGGGTCCCTCCCTAGGGACGGGAAACTGAACCCTTTTCTTCCACTTTAAATTTAGATGAATGCCGGGTGCGGTCTGGGAGCATGCGCTCCCCTGCCTCCGCCCACCGGCACCACTCCTCAGTACCTTTTGATGGGTTGACAATATTAAGATTGCCTATTGACATTGTTTTTTTTACGGGGGGGGGGGAATGGTGGGACGTATAGTGGAAAGGGGACTATGGACTAGGAGTGCGTTAGTCACTGCAATGAGTAAGGAACAAGTAACTTACCTGTAACTACTGTTCTTCAGCATGGGTCTGGCATGGATTTGCATGCTCATGAATATTCCCCGTTGTCCGGCTGGGAATCCTCAGTAAAAGAAAAAAGTTTGACTTTCACTTACAAGCTGTATTACTCCTCTGAACCAATCACTGCACTCTGGGTCATACTGGCACCAGCCAATGACTGCCCTCTCCCTAATTCCCTCCTCTGGCAGCCATAGAGGGGCAGGAGGCAGGGTTCACATGTGAAGCCATGCCAGAGCCATGCTGGAGAACAGTTTACAGGAAAATAATGTGTTCCTTCTCCAGCATGGGGTCTGGCATGGATTCACATGTTCATGAATAAAGAATACATAGCAGTACAACATTACACAACCACAGGAGGTGGCAAGGCTCAACAGAAGTAGTTACCCTTGCCTCCGGAACAGGCTCACCTTCAACCGAACAGGTTGCGTAGCACTGCCAGGCCGACCCCGGACTCCCCCTGAAATCCCTGTCGACGCAGTAGAATAGCATGAAGGTGTGCGTAGACCTCCACATAGTAGCATTGCAGATGTCCAGCAGGGCCATGCCAGACGGGAACGCCGTTGCAGTGATCGCTCTGGTGGAATGGGCAATTGGACGACCGGGCAGCGGTCTGTTCGCCAACCGATGTGTGTGATGCAGCCCGAGAGCCACCTTGAAAAGGAAGCCTTGGACCAAAGTGAACAAACAGCTGAGACGTCTTACGAAAACTCTTTGTGCATGCCACGTAGAACTGCATAGCACGAGCAACATCCAGCGAATGCAAAGTCCTTTTAGCCGGCGACTAAGGTTTCGGAAAAATCACAGGCAACACCAAAGGCTCATTGAAGTGGAATTCCGACTGAACCTTTGGCATGAAGGAGGGTTGCGTCTGCAGCACCACACTAGACTCATGGAAAGTCAGATTGCAGGAAAGGGCCTAGATCTCACCTACCTTCCTGGCAGAGGTGATGGCCATGAGGAAAGCCGTTTTCCATGAGAGAAACTTGAGAGGGGCCTGATGCATAGGCTCGAAGGGGGGGGCCCCCATGAGCCTTGTCAGCATCCTGTTGAGCAAACCGTGAAACGAGACAAGGCACAAACGGAGTTGGCAGCCTGAAGTGCCATACCCCAGAAGAAAACCCCTTCGCCCAGCTGTCAAAATGTTTGTCGTCCCTATCAGGAGGGATGGTAGGGTACGACGCCTGCTTTGCAGGGGCTGTAGCCGCTTGCACCACCAAACTCTCCGGAGTGGGGTGCGTGGTCAAGTAGCATGGGTCGCCACTGGCTGGGCAATATTTCTTTGGCAAGGACTTGCTCACTGCCAGGAGAGACTCTAGAGAAGTCCAAGCCGCAGCAACCCTTCTCTGCAAGGCCATATGGAATGGCAGTACCAGGTCAGTTGGTGGACCTTGTTCGAGGATATCAGTCGGATCATCTTGCTGAAAATCCCCGGGGGGGCAGACCACCCCAGGTAATCCGTGACCCTCGACATCGGGCACCGGTTAGAGGAGTCGGCATGCATGTCAGGCTCAGGCCTACCAAACTCCACCTCCGGAGAGGTGTCCAGCCCACTGGCGTCGTGCAACGACTGGCGCAGGTCCTCAAGTTGGCTATGACCAGAAAGGAGGCCATCAGGAACCTCTGCAGGAACCTCACCTTCCTCAGACCCCTCATCCACCTCAGAAATATAATCCAGAGGCTAGAAAGAGGGTACAGAAAAAGGAACAAAGACATGTTTAGCCTTGGCCAGAGCCTTTCTGGGGGGGGGGTTCCACCATGCCACGGGATACCCCTGAGAAAGCCGCCTCAAAAGGCGTTGACGGAATCTGCGTCGACGTTGAGCGCGGCGCTGACAGCTTCGGCAGCGTCGACACAGGCCTCGAGGGCGGAGCCCCGAGCGTGTCTCTCGACAGCCTCGGCGCCGATGACTTCCTCAGAGGCGGAGCCTCGAGAGAGTTCGTCGATGACCTCGGCGCCGCCGGCCTCAATGTCTTCGTCAAAGACTTCACAGGTTCTCGCGGTCTCGAGGGCGTTGATGACCGGGACCTGGAACGGGCATGCCTAGAGCTACCATCCTTGTCCGACCGGGACCTCGAAGGCCCCCGGTGGTCACGACGACTGCTCGAGCCCGAAGGCGGACGAGCAGTGTCTCTAGCTTGGCCACGCCCGCCGTCCTCAGATGGCGCGGACGGACCGGAGCCCTGCAATTGAAAAATCGCCAACATCTCCTTTCGGAAGGAATCCCATTCCTCAGGAGTGGAATGTGACCTGTGACGGCACTTCCTGGAGTACCTCAAAGAGGCAGAGGAATGGCGGGACCGACTCCCAGACCGAGAACCCTCAGACTCATGACGACGATGCGGAGAGTCGCCCCTCGAATCATCTGTCGAAAGACCAGTGGAACGCGACTTCCGGGGCTTGGCCACCTTACCGACCAACAGCTTCTTACGATCCCGCAAGGCCATAGATGTGAGCGTTTGACAGTCGATACAGTCATCCGTATCATGGTCCTCCCCGAGGCACCAGAGTCAAGCGTTGTGCGTGTCCGTCAAAGACATCTTGGACCCGCACACCCGACACTTCTTAAACCCGGACCGCTGGGTGGAAGAAGCCGAAGACGACATACAATCTTCAATGAAGAAAGGTTCGAAGAACCGAAAGAACAGGATTCAGTAGAATCGAGGCGCACTGAGATCTCACAAGCGAACACGTTCGTGCAAAAAACAGAACTGAGGCTACAGGCGTCGTGCGTCCTACTTAACATCTGGTGACGTCGGCTCGACGGAGGCCCTCGAGGACGGCGTATCAACGTCATCGACGCAGGAAGATTTCCTGAAGCAGCACAGCTGTGGTGATTACTGTCATAGATATGGAATAGGTCGGAGGACCCAATCCCCTCGAAGCATCCTTCACAAGTCACCTCCGGCCACAGTTGACAAAACGGCTCCCCCTTCATCAGGTTCCCTTCGTTGGCCCACTACAGAAGATCCTGGGAGATCGAGATTGGAATCTCAATGGGATCCGACATCTTGCCTGAGAACTGCGACCACTGCATCTTGAGGACCCATTGCAGGGATTCTATCCTCAGCCTGGCCTCTGGCACCAAAAAAAATGCAGGATGCCATGAGGTAGAGCAACCTTAAGAATTCGAAAGCCAGGAGACTCTGGGCATGTTGAAACTTGTCCACCATCTGCACAACGTGATGAGCCCTCACCTTGGGAGGCGAGCACTTCCCCAAGGACGTGTCCAACACAGCCCTGTTGTACTGGAGCCGTTGAGGTGTCATATGCAACTTCTTGAAATTGAGGGAGAATCCCGGCTTGTGGAGGGAGCGGCCGGTGAGACCAAGGTGATCCAATGCGTGCTCAGGAGATCGCGCACGGATCAGCCAGTCGTCCAGGTAGGGGTAGACGTGAATCCCCCCCCCCCCCTCGCCTGAGATACGCTGCCACCACCACCATTAGCTTGGTGAAGACCCTCGGGCGGAGGTCAATTCGAAGGGCAGGACCCGAAACTGAAAGTGCGAGTCGGCAGCCGCAAACTTCATGTACTTTCTGTCCTTGGGATGAATCGGCACATGAAAGTAAGCATCCTGTAGGTCCAGAGACACCAACCAATCCTGAGGTTGAAGGGCCTGGAGGACTTGCGAAAGAGTGACCATCTTGAACTTGTCCTTCCTGAGAAGTTTGTTCAACTAACGCAAGTCCAGGATGGGTCTCAATCCCCTGTCTTTCTCTGGATTAAAAAAATAAGAGGAATACCATGCCTTGTTCCTCTCTGCTACAGGCACCAGTTCTATAGCACCTTTCTCTAGCAGGGTCAAGATTTCCTGAACAAGGAGCGGCTCCGGAAGCTTCAAAGAGATTCCCCGGTGGATTGTCGTGAGGCCGCTATAGGAAGGGAACCCACGCATCCGAAGTAATGGCTCGCCACTCTTCGAGATGCTGAGACAGACTGCTCCCAACCGACGAATCATGGGACAGGGCCTCATGACTGTTTTGGAGAGGCTGTGGCAGCGCCTGAAGGCAAAGAGGCAGTTGCCTGAGCTGCTTTTGCACCTCTATTTCCCCAACCACCACGGGTACTTTTACACTGACCCCTTTGACTGGCGGCTCCTCTCATTCTACCAAAGGAGGAGTAGTAACAAAAAGAACCTCCCCTCCACTGCTGTCCCCTAGGACGAAAAGGCAGAGATTGACGCACAGCTGCGTTTAAAGATTTCGGCACATCTTTTGAGGTCTGCAACCTCTTAAGGCTCTCGTCAGCATTGCTGCCAAACAAATGCGCACTATCAAAGGGCATGTTCAAAAGACGGGCTTGCATATCCGAGGCAAAACCAGACTTCCGCAACCACGTAAATCTGCGTGTGACGGTGCTCGCAGCCATGGCGTGGCTAACACGGTCAGTCGTGTCCAAACCCGACTGAAGGGATTCACACATGGCATCCTTGCCATCTTGCACGAGAGCAAGGAAACCAACCCTTTCTTCCCCCTCGGGAATATGCTCAGCCGCAAGAGAAACACAGTTCCACAGTGTGTGTGAAAATCTTGCCAAGGCACAAGTGGAGTTGGCTGACTTAAACGCCATACTCCCCGCAGAAAACACCTTGCGTCCCCAACAGTCGAAGCGTTTCTCGTCCCTGTCAGGAGGGATGCTAGGGAACGCCGCCTGCCTCGAGGTGATCGTTGCTGCCTGAACCACCAAACTCTCCGGAGTGGGGTGAGACGAAAAGTAGCTAGGGTCGCTACTGGAAGGGCAGTATTTTTTGGTCAACGAATTGTTAACAGCGGGAAGAGATTCAGGTGACTGCCAAGCAGCCGCCACCCCTTTTTTGTAAAGTCAGATGAAAAGGTAACACCGGGTCAGAGGACGGACCTGGATCTAAAATGTCCATTAGATCATCTTGCACAAAAGCTTCATGAGGGCTGGACCAGCCCAAATACTCCGGGACCCTAGCCATGAGCCGCCTGTAGGACGACTCTGCATGAGCCCCAGGCTCAGGCCTGCCAAATTCCACTTCCGGGGGAAGTGTCAAAACCACTGGCATCATGAAAAGTTTGCCTTAACTCTTCCAACTTGCTGTCTCCTGAAAAGACAGGAGCAACATCAGGCTCAACAGGGTCCAGATCGAAGTCTGACCTCTCCTCCTCCTCATATATGTCATCCAGAGTGAGGTAAAAACCCTGCCTCGGGACAGAAGAGGGTCTGGAGTCCACCACCGGCCTCACAGACTTGGAAGTAGCCTTCCTAGGAGGATCCACAGCATCAGGGACCTCCAAAGGCAAATTTCGGGCAAAAATACCCAAAGGCGCCGAAGGCTTTGGCATCGAATGAGTCGATGTCGAGAATGGCGGCAATGGCACTGAGGGCTGGAACGAAGGCACAGCTTCAACGTCGGTATCCGATGGACACGGCGCTGATGGAGTCGATGCCGCCCTTGAGCCGTTGCCTGGTTTCTGCAGACGAGGACCGAGACCGCAAAGCACGTCTTTTGCGACCCTACTGAGCCTTGTCTGAACGGGACCTCGAAGTTGCCCGATGAGTCGCGTTGAGGACCCGAGCCCGAAGGCGTGCGAGCCATGGTACGAGACTGTTCCTTGTCGGCTTCGTCAGAAGGAGCGGACGGAACTGTGCCCTGCGATTGAAAAACAGCCAACACCTGCTTCCGAAAAGCAGCCCATTCCTCTGGAGTCGAGGACTTGGTCGGAAAAGCCACTTTCCTCGCAGCACCATCCTCTGAGGAGGACGGGGAAGGCAACCGGTGACAGCGCTTTCTAGAATGTCGAGACTAGGACGAATGGCGGGAACCACTCCGGGACCGAGACCCCAGGACTCCCTCTGACGCAGAGAATCACCCCTCGAGACGTCTGTTGACATCCCCTTGGAATTAGATTTACGGGACTTCTTGGGTTTAGAACCCCTAGCTACCTGAAGCTTTCCCTTATGCTCCTGCAAGGCCTTAGCAGTCAGCGACTGGCATTTGGAACAGTCATCAGTGTCGTGACACTCTCTCAAGCACCACAAACAAATGCGATGGGGGTCGGTTATCGACATTTTAGACTTGCAGTCCTGGCAAGTCGTGAAGCCAGACCGTGAAGTCTGAGGGGTTGAAGAAGAAGAGATCTTTACAAGGTAAAAGACGAGGTGCGCCGAGTCTCGAAGCAAACATGTTTGCGGGAAAAACTGAACTGAGGCTACAGGCGCCGTGTGTCCCGTTTATAACATCTGGTGACGTCGCCCTCGACGGAGGCCTTCGAGGGACAGCGACCCGACGCAGGATGCCCTCTGCCGAAAAAGTTTCCGAAATACACAGCTGTGGACGTTACATGTCAAAGATGTGTAATACGCTGGAGGACACAATCCATTAAAAACCTTATTTGCGACGACCATCTCAGATCATACAGCATCTAGCACACATCTTGCTTATCTTCCGGAGAGTCTAAATGAAACCGATAAAACATTGGCAAACTCTGCCCTCCAGTACCCCTTCCATATTTTTTACTAAGCAACCCCAATTCGACCCACCACTTGGTCAGAATTCACTCCATGCTCCCAGGAATATCATGAATTATTTATACAAACCTATCTAGTCGTAAACCCACGATTTAGTTTGAGTAATTTCTTACGCACACCAGACAGATAGCTGCATTCGGGCGCAGGTTTTAACTAGAGATTGGATGTACCGCTGTGGGAGCCTGAAATAGCCCATAAAGGATATATTCATTTAAATAGGAAGGTTTTGAGTTCTTTTCTAAACCTTGCCAAAGTAGTGCATGAGTGGATGCCAAAGGGCAACTGGTTCCATAGCTCAGGCCCAAACACAGAGAACCTCCTGTCACCTTTAAAGATGCATTTTGTCCTAGGGACACGTAACAGGAGTTTATCTCCTGATTGAAGGTCTCTGGATGAGTGATAGCGAAGGATTCTAGTATTTAAGTATCGGGGTGCATGTTTATGATAACACTTGTACACCAAGCATGCCACCTTAAATTTTATACGATCCTTAATGGCACTTCATTTCGTCCTCGCCTCAAGTAGCCATTTCATGTCATCAACATCTGCCCAAATGCATTCCGCTTCCTTCCCTTTTACCTGGCCCGGTCACCCAGTTCTCCAGGCCAAGCAAAGTTCATCACCATAAACCAAAGACTCTGCGGACTACACAAACTTCAGCTATGTGAGAACTGTGAAATTCCCATATTATTCCCAACAAACACCTACTTTTATCATATCCCAAAACAGTTATTTAATCTTAGCAATTGTCAAGTCCCACGTATACATTGTTCAAGACTACCACATCCTCTCATAGTGGTGTTCCCTTCAGCGAACCTCTATCCTCGCATGCGCAAAGCTCCTCACTTCCCACCTCTAGGCACTACATGTTTCATTACGCACAACATTGTTCCCAGACTACTTCTAATTATGTTATTACATGATGCAAATCTAAAATGTTTCCAGAACTAAACACAGGTAACACTTATCCCAATTCCTCCAACTACACCTAACACACATTAAATTACAACATAACATCTAACCCAGCCACAACACTGATCTAATATAACATGCACAAAACTCTTTTCCGAGTTGGGACATTGAACTTGCATCCCAACAGTTGTCATTCTGAATTTTGTGGATTTACATATTTATTCGCAAGGTCTTGGATCTATCACATGTCTCAGTTTTATCTTTTTTGGGAACCAGAGTCTAAACAGCATATTTTTTTGTTTACCTGCTCTCTTGGTACTTACTATCTTGGTCCTTTTGGGATGAGTGCCTGGATCTATTCCTGCAGGACCCTTTGATGCTCTTGGGCTACTGGTCTTGTTCTAGGCAGATGGTGTGGTTTTGATATTCGTTTGATGCATTAACCCTTTTTTACTGCGCTCAACACCCATGTGATTGACGTTATCCCCTCCCATGTGTGGGTTTAAAATGTTATGAGTCCTGCTACTGGAGAAGCAAAGGAGGGGACTTTTATTGAGCAGGCATTTTGTGGTGGGGGCTGCCCCTCTGGTGTCCTGTCCTGTCCACCATGTGCTCGACCTCTGTGAGGTTGTTGCACACTTCACTAACCTTGCAGGAAGTTGGAATGTCCTACAAGTCAACTATACTGTTGCGTCAGAAAGGACTGCCTGCGGCAAAATACTTTGTGGTGAGAAATGTTGCTGGTTATCTGTTCTAGGCTTTTTATAGTGTTGTGCTCCTTTATTGTCTTCTCTAGAGACTAGTCTACTGCCGTACCAAACAAGCATTTGTCCTGCAGAGGTTAGTCTAGTAGGGTAGCTTGTGTTTTGGGTTTAAACACCGACCCCTGTGAGAAATCCATGGGTATCCTCCGTCCTTTTCCTGGATTAGCCGCCACCCAGGTGGCCATTGAAAGGCTGAAGCTGCCGGATCCTGACCCTGGGCGTGGATCTGCGTGGGAGGACTAGCAGCGAGGAAGTGAGGTACCCAAGGATGAGACATAGTAGCCCCCTTTTCACTTTCATGATCTGTCAATCTCCGCCCCTCTTCCCCCCAAGCCTTTATGGATTGACATTCCCTTTCTGGTTCTTCCATTGCCTTTGACATATATACACACCACTTTGGTACTGGGACGTGGAAGAGGTGAGCAAAGTTTGTCAGATTTTGACTTGGCCAGTAAGTGGTCCAGTGTTTGGCAAGCCAATCATCTTGGCGGGAGATTTGAAACTCACACGAACAGAGAAGAAAAGATAGTCTGTTAGGGACGTTCAATTCCCATGCGAGGTGCGTAGTGGCAGGCGAGATGCTGGTGGAACCAAGCTGGTTGCAGAGGACGCGCAGTAAGAAGCGAAGCTGGCGACAGGTGGAATCCTGCAGAAAGGTGCTGTACCAAGGCAGAGCCAGTGCAGAGGAGGCGTGCATTGAGAGGCGGTCCTACGGAAGCAGACCAGGCTTGGCAGAGAGGAAATAGGACGAAGCAATGCATGCAGCAAGGACCACGGCGGCTCAAAGACTTCCTCGGACAAGGTGGAAACTACCAGTGAGTCCACCTGACTGAGCAGGGACCACGGGGCAAGGCAAATGGGCGTACATGCACAGAAAGACATTTGCTTAAGTTGTGAATGCAGACACAAACGTGAATGAATGTAAGAAGTTAAAACGAGAATGTAGATTGAATTAATGATACTTTGTTAAGTCCTGAAACCAAGCACTGGCAAAAGCTAGGAGACATGGTGAATATGATATGTGAAAGTAGAGACAGCTGGCACACAAAACCAGAGAAAGGCATTAAGAAGTGAAGATGAGAAAGTTGAATCACTGGGGCAGCGTCCTGGCAGGAGCGCATCGGGCGAGCCACAAACAACCTGTCAGCAGAAGTGAACTGTTGAACTATAAAATCCTGGTAAGGGAAATTGCCAGGTTACAAGAAAAGAAAGATTACAGTAATTTTGTTGTGGAAAGAAATCTGCACCTCAGGGTAGAGTGTCCCAGGCTTGCTCTAATGTGGAAGAAGAACTGCTTTGTTACGTTTACCACTTGATCAACTCTTGTGAAGTTGGAAAGGGAAAGAAACCATCTTCTAAGTGGATGAACCTTACGTTGTGTGAACACTAACACAAGTGTGGCTGACGCACCCACTGCTTGCCCTTTTTGAAGTGTCTGAGAACCTCGGGAAGGGATTTCCCTCCTACAGCGAGAACGGTTGCAAACATTTGATTCATTATTGAACACTTGTTATTTTTTTTAGACATAACCCTCACACCTTTTGGTCCCATTTATTATGCGGGGGCAATAATAGTTTTGACATAGACAGAACATTGCTTTGGACTTCTTGACTTAGAATGGCCCTAGATTTAGTTAGGTAGGAAAATTCCCTCTCGGATAGGGCAAGTTAGGACTTCTCCATACCCTTTTCATTTAGTAATAAAAGCTTATAGCCCAAACTTTATCTCGTGTTTGTCTCCTTCATGATGCCTTCATAGCTCTTAAGCCAGGCATGTCTTGATAATGCTCAATCCTGCTAATATCCTCCCTGTGTTTCTACCGCATTCAAGCGGTTTTTAATAACAGCATTGGCAGAATTATTACTCTCAGCTATAATTTAAATCATTGTCAATGTAATGGTTTCAGCAACCAGATGAGCGAGACGTTCAATTTCACACATTCGAACCCTACTATATCTTGCCATGAGGGCTGTTGCATTAGCAATTCTGACCTTGCGAGCTGGCGAAGTTGCTTTTTATCTCCCAAAAGCATATCTTTTCTTGTTTTTTTTTGTTGGGGGTTGGGAGGCTGCTTTGGGGAAGGAGGGAGGGTTGGTGGGGCACTCGCTAGTAAGGTAATCTACTTTATGGTGACCCCTTATGGATAATGGGTTGCTGCTTCATATTTCTTTACAATTCAAGGACTAACTGCTTTAGTTTGCAATGAGTTAAGGATGAGAATATTCTTTAAAAGCACACTTTAGTAGAGGAATACACTGTAAAGGAGAAATTACGTCTCGTAATGATCTTTCTATGGATTCTACTCCTGCAGATTCCTCATCTTGATAGATATCCATCATCCAGCTCTGCTGCTCGTAAAATATTCGACAAGGGGCGTAGTGGACCTCGACTCTGCAATCAATACGTCTTGCGTGATGGTCGATCGTCGGCTCTGGAAGTGACATCCCGCGCCATTGTTAGGCAAGATTGTGTGCAGTATCCTTTGGCAGACTACTGCAACCATGACCTCCTGGCAATAGGAACCCAACCTCTGGTATACGTCTGTACTACACAGATTGGTAGAGTGGCTGAGCAACCAGGCTTATCTCAAGAGGGGTCAATATGAGCTGTAGGGGAGTTACACAGAGATTCACAGTGACAAGTATTCAAATAAACTCTTACACTCAAGGTTTCTTGATTAAACAATTATTCATTTGTTTAACAGTTATATAAGCCTTCTTCAGAAGGGAGCAAAACCTGTAACACCAAAATACACTTCAAAACACACTTTCTCTAAAACAGATGATCCTCATTGGGGATGGCACACAGACACTTCCTACACCATCAGGTGACTTAAATAGCTAGGACTTTTTGGAAATTGATTTATCACTGGTACATTTAGAGCAATACTTAGTTTGGTTCAAAGGTTAGGTAGGGGAATAAAACAAAGGTTAACAAATAATTCATGTACAGGTAAGTACTTTTTGAACCCTCCAATGCAAAGTAAATTAACCCTTTCCTGGGAGAAAGGTAAAGAGACAGTCAGAGTTAAGAACAGTCTCAGGGAGCCAGGACAGCCAATCTGAGTTGAGCAATGTCTAGGGGAGCTGAAGATCTTCTTTGCAGGTAAGTAAACATCTTGCACAATGTTTTTAGAAAGGTTTGTAGAAATAAGATCACTTGAAGGGCAACAAGCTGGGAGGCTTGTGAGGGGCAAAGATGCAAGCAACTCTGCAAGGTTAACCATGACACGTCTCAACTTAGAACAAGTAAGGCTACACCACAAGAGGTAAGTTCTCTTAGACTTTACAGTACCTTTGGTTATAAGAAATTATTCCAGCTGCCTTCTGTTCCTGTGTGGCTCTGCAGAACCTGTTCCTGTGCCTCAGTCGTGGGGACAAGAGGGAGGACTTCTGGGGACTCCTGCAGCACAATGGGAAGGTCGGTGGCAACAAAAGTCACTTCAATTCTGCAGCACTTTGCGGTTTCAGCTCCTCGCGTCTTAGCAAATAGCAACACCACAGACCCTCGGATACCACGCAGGACTTTCCTCGCACCTGGGGTCCAGCACTCTGTTGAGGTGGCTCACGCTTGGTCAGTCCTGCTTCAAGGGAGTCCAGATCTTCCTGAGGCTCAGAACCGAACTTAAAAGCGATGCACTCCGTTTGGTGTTCCTCTCCCTGGCACTTGGATTCCAGCAGCAGTGGAAGTACAGCCAGCTCTAAGAGGCTGTTCAAACAAGTTCACTTTGGAATTGATTGGTCCCACCAACTCAAGGGGAGAAGTGTTCCTTGCAGGGCTTTTCTAGTCGAAACGAATTGGGAGCTTCAGCACAGCAGCAGGGCTTCACCAGGCAAACCAACGGTCCAGGAGTTGCAGCCGGCGTCTCTTCCAAGTTGTTCTTCGGATTCCTTCGTCCAGTGGTCGACTCTGCCTTCCAAGCCAAAAAGCCTTGCCTTTTATGCAGGTTTCTCCCATTCATTCCAGCCTCGCTGTCAATCACACAGTAGGGTGGCTGTCCTTGCCGGACAGCCAGCCGGCCAATGACCTAGAGTGCATTCCTGTAGCTATGGGGATTAAGCACAGGGAGTTTCGGGCACCCCCCTCACTTCCTGCCCATGCCAGACACTCTGAAGCCAGAGGCAGGCTTCACTCGTGAATCCCGCCAAAGACAAAAAGAACAAAGGGACCAAACCTGGTTTGGCGCACAGAGTAAATCTCAAGAAGGACCTTTCCAGAAACAAAAGGCGAAAAAAGACGACCAGGGCCATTTTGACTAAATGGGCACCCAAGGGTGTCTTACTGCAGCTGCGAACACAGGCCGCGGTAAAAACACACAATGGTAGTAAAAAGTAAACTGCCACCAGCCATTAATTGTAGAAAGGGTAACAAAAATGTTACACTATTGCAAGATAGTGTGTGCTGGGTCGAGAAAGTTACAAATGTAAGTCAAGTCAATTTCACTTCGGTGTTCTTGGCAACAGTAGTTATCCAAGAGAATGTATTTAAACCTTTGGGAATTTTAAAAACACTTTCCTGTGCCACTGCACTGAAGGTGCTGTGTGACAATGTAAAGATGATGCCTATGGAGTTTGTCAGACTCCAAAGTCAAAATCACAGAAAAATACATGCGAGGGGGGGAAAAAGGTCTCACTGTCTCCAGGTAATATATTAAAAAGTCCTAAAGTCCAGCAAAAGTGCTGGGGGTCTCTAAGGTAGAAGGGAATTCGCACATTTCTGAGAATCCTCTCCAACAGCCGTACATATACGCCCCATACTTCAGTTCCTCCCAATTTTTCCTGTGCTCAAATGCTGCATAGAAAAACTGAAGGAGGCTAACCAGCCTTAAAAAGCAACTATGGAACAGAAACCAACAGGTTAAAAACATTCCAATCAGATTTTTTTATTTTTTTTTATTTAGTAACCGATATGAGCACCCCAAAGCCATTGCGCTTCATGAAATCAGACGTGAAGAGCCACAACACTGAGCGGGGACAGCTGGGAGGGGTGATGAGGAATCTGCGGGAGAAGAATCCATAGAAAGATAAGTAATTTCTCCTTCAATGGATTGCTTTTTCCCCTCAGATTACTCAACTTGATAGACTCCCCAAGCAGTAAGCTAAAGGAGGAGGGCAGAAATTATAAGTTACTCACCGTAGTGACTAATGTACCTAGTCCTTAGTCCCCTTTCCTCCATACTGCCTGGGCATCCCTTCCAAGGGATAGGAGACGGAACCTTTTTCACCAGAAAAAACCTTCCCCTTTAAATTTAGAGGCACGCAGGGGTGTGGCCCTGGGAGCATGCGTTGCCCTGACTCCACCCTCCGGAGCCACACCTCAGTTCCCATTGACGGGTCGACAATAGATTTAACATTGCCTAATGACACCAGTATTATTAGGGGTGAGGATGGTGGGACGTAGTCACTACGGTGAGTAACTTATAATTACTCTTACGTCCCATCACCTTTCCTCCATACTGCATGGGCGATTACAACTGAATGTAGCCACAGGGTGGAGAGGAGACACTCCTTAAGCAAATAGGTTCTTGAGAACCGTCTGTTCGAAAGCCGCATCAGATCTAGCGCCAGCATCCAAACAGTAATGCTTGCAGAAAGCCGAGGGAGTGGCCCAAGTGGCCACCCTGCTTATGACTTGCCAAGGGACATTGCGCTGGAATGCAATGGCTGTTGCCTTGGCCTTGACTGCGTGGGCGTGCATGTTGGACGGAGGCGGCTTGTGCTGGCCCTCGTACACTTCTTTGATGGCCGAGACCATCCATCGGGATATGGAGGCTTGGAGGCCTGAAAGCCTGGTCTTAAGCCTCAGAAAGTGACAAACAGGGCGTCTGATTTGCGGAAGTCCTTGGTCCTGTCCAAGTAGAATTTCAGTGCACGCCTGACATCCAGGAGTGCAGCACTCTGTGCTTCGTCATTAGAATGACCAAAGAACGTAGGAAGGACTATTCCTCGTTCAAGTGGAAAGCAGACGGCACCTTGGGCAGAAATGCTGGGTGTGTCCGCAGGACAACTGTCCCTGTGAATGGTAGTATATGGCTCTGAGGCGACCAGTGCCTGGATTTCGCTGACTCTACGAGGCCGTACTAGTAAGGCCGTCTTGATGGTGACCAGCCTGATGTCCGCGGACGCCATTGGCTCAACCGATTTGCGCGCGAGGGCGCCCTAGACTATGTTAAGGTCCCACATGGGGTGCAGCCTCTTGATGGGCGGGTAGAGCCTTGCGAGCTCCGTCAAATTCTTGGCGATAGGAGGAGAATATCCCCTCCTCAGTTCCTGTAAGACCCGATGGCTGCGAGGTATGTACGGCAGGTGTCCACCTGCACACCAGAGTGGGCAAGGTATTTGTATTTATATTTATTAGGTTTATATAGCGCTTTATGCCAAAGCGCTTTACATTAAACAACAAGAATACATTAGAATAAAATGGAAGCATAATTGTAAAACACGAGACAAACCATCAAAAAGAACATATAGAACAATTTGCATAGGAGTGTATAAGATAAACTAAAGAGAGGAAGAGTAAGAGGGAAGCAAGTTTAACAGGACA
Source organism: Ambystoma mexicanum (assembly GCF_040938575.1). Classification (NCBI taxonomy): domain Eukaryota; kingdom Metazoa; phylum Chordata; class Amphibia; order Caudata; family Ambystomatidae; genus Ambystoma; species Ambystoma mexicanum. The sequence continues at coordinate 888,833,144 of NC_090929.1, forward strand.
GGGAGTGCCGAAGATGCGCTTTCAAGGAGGAGCGGAAGGAAGAGTAAGAGGAAATCGAGCGGATAGAGAGAGGTAGAGTGTTCCAGTGTAGAGGGGCAAGGAGCAGAAAGGAACGGAAATGAGAACGGGCACAAGGGGAACGAGGAACAGTAAGAAGGAGGAGATCTGCAGATCTGAGGGGGCGAGAGGGAGCGTAGAACAAGAGGCGAGAGGAAAGGTATGGGGGCAAGATCATGAAGAGATTTAAAGACGAGACAGGAAGTTCAATTTAAGTTGAGAATGAAAGGGAAGCCAGCCTAGGTAAGAAAGCGAAGAGAAAATGGAATTGTGAGGAGAGAGAAGACAAAGGGTACGGATAGCAGAGTGATAAGAGTGATTTGAAGGAGGATCAGATTTTACGAACATTGAAGGAGGTGGAAGCGACAGGTGCAAGGGGGTAAGAGAAATGTGGTGTGTAAAGCAGAGGGAGGAGTCGAATTGAAGGCCAAGATTGCGAGCAGAGATGGGGAGATTAGAAAGGGGAAAAGAATAAATGGAGGGGGACGGGGAAGAGTGTTGGAGGGGAAAGAATAAGACTTCAGTCTTATCAGTTTTGAGGGAGAGAAAGTGAGAGGACATCCAGTTTCTGATAGAGAGACAGGAAGAAAGATCAAGGTCGATGTCAGGAGTGAAAGAAGAGAAAGAGCTGGGTGTCATCAGCATAGAAATGGTGAGAGATGCCGAAGGAAGAAATGATCGGGGCAAGAAGGGAAGTGTAGATTGAGAAAAGGACAGGGCCAAGTACAGAGCCTTGGGGAACACCGAAGTTCAGGGAGAGAGTAGAGGAGGTACGACCGCCCCGAGAGACAGCAAAAAGAACAGTTGGAGAGATAGGAGGAGAACCAGTTGAGAACAGGGCCTTTGAGACCAAAGGAGGAAAGAGTGTTAAGGAGTAAGGGGTGATCAACGGTATCAAAGGCAGCAGAGAGATTAAGGACGACGGGGACAGAGGATTGCTTAGAATGGCGAACGGTAAGGAGGGATTTGAGAATAGAGGTGAGGGCAGATTCAGTGGAGTGTTTAGGGTGGAATCCAGACTGAGAAGGGTGGGGGGAGAGAAGAGAGATTGGATACAAAAGCTGAAAGTTGAGTGCAAACTAAGCGTTCAAGAAGCTTGGAAAGGAATGGTAGAAGAGAGATTGGAAGAAAGTTGGAAGTAAGGAGAGGGTTAGCAGAGGGTTTTTCAGGATAGGGATAATAGCGTGTTTGAAGGAGGAAGGGAAGGCGGCAGTGGAGAGAAATGTTGAAGGAGGTGAGGTAAGGGATGAGAAGAAGGTAGATTTTTAGAAATCAGGGCGGGTGGGGAGGGGACTAAAAGGGGGGCAGCAGTAGAGTGAGTTTTGGACAGGAGAAGTGAAACATCAGAAGGAGTAATAAGGGAGACGTTAGACATGTAAGAGGAAGGGGTAGTGAGAGGGGGAGGAGAGTAGGAAGGCGAGCAAAGAATGTTTTGACAAAGAGTGAGTATCTTAGATGAGAAAAAGTCAACAAAATTGGAAGGAGAGAGGGGAGAGGTAGTGGAAAGGTTGGGAGTAGGTGGGGAATGAAAACAAGAGGGTCTGAAAGATACGGCGTGGATGGGAGGATTGTGATTGGTGGAGGTTAGAGTAGTAAGAACACTTAGCTGAGTTAAGGCAGGAATCATAAAGAGAGTGGTATGAGAAATCTGAGGCTTGATTAGCAGGGGAGCAAGCTTGAGCCAAGGTTGCTCAAGGCGGCGGCGCATGGACAGAAGGCGAGGGGAAAGCCAGGGTTGAGAGGGTTTGCAGGTAGGGTGGAAAGAGGAGAGGGAGTGAAGATGATCAAGGCTGGAGGAGATGGAAGAGGACAGAGGATAAAGCTTCATTAGCCGAGAGAGAGGAGAAATCAGAAAGAGGAGGGAGGGAGGCAGAGCAGGTATCAAGGACAAGAGAAGGGCTTAAGTTAGAGATCCCGCCGAGAGAAGGAAATGGGGGGAAGAGGAGGGAGTGGATGGAAGGAGGGGGGAGTGAGGGCGAAGGAGAGTAAGGCATCGTCAGAAAGGTAGGTGGGAAGGGTAGATATTGGTGAGGAGGAGAAGGTAGAGATAAAGAGAAGATCAAGAGTGGAACCCGAGGAGTGAGTAGGAGAAGTAGGGAGGGAAGTGAGGAAGTAGGAGTCGAGAATGGAAAGAAGAGGGGATGGTTAATGAGAAGAGGGGAGGTGAAGGTTGAAGTCCCCGAGAACAGTAAGGGGGGAGGGGGAGATGAGGGAAAGAAGGTGATCAAGGTCATCATAGAAGGAAGATAGGGTGGGCCAAGAAAGAGAGAACGTCATCCATAGTACATGACAGGGGGTCGATTTCCTTGGAGTCTGCCCAGTGGCAGAACCTGGTCCATTTACTTTTATTCTGTGCCCTGGTAGCCTTGCTCCTTGCGCCCTGTACGATTTCCAGATTAGCCTGTGAGAGGCTGAGATGCCATGTTACCTGCTCAGGCGCCATGCTGTGAGGGCTAGTTTCTGAGACGCGGGGTGGATGACCCTGCCCCCCTGCTGCGCCAGAGATGTGCTTGATCCGTCGGGAGGTGAATCCGAGGCATCTTCGAAAGGTTAAGCAGCTACAAAAACCATGGGCTGGCCAGCCACCATGGAACTATTAGAATGGTGTTTAGCTGGCGAGACTCCTTGATCTTGCAAATCACTGTGAAACAGTGGAGTGGGCGGGGAGGCGCAAGCCGTCATGCCGTTTCACTGAAGTTGAAATGCACGTCCAGGGAGCCGGGGCCCTGTCCCTGCCAGTAGGCGAACTGAGGGCACTTCTTGTTGTGCCAGGTGGCAAACTGATCCACCTGGGGATGACCCCACCTGTTGAAGGTCTCCTGAATAACGAGGTAGTTTAGCTGCCACTCCTAATTGTCTGCTCCAAGCCTGCTGAGCCTGTCCGCCTCCAGGTTGGATTCCCCCAGGAGGTGGACTGCCGTGAGGTAGAGGTTTTCCAGGGCCCACTCCCATATGTTGATTGCCAGTCTGCACAGAGGAGGAGATCTGGTGCCTCCCCGCTTGCTGACGTAGTACATGCTGGTCGAGTTGTCTGCCTGGATGAGGACAACCTTGCCCCTGAGAAGTGGTAGGAAAGCTCAGAGCGCTAGCCAGAAGGCGTTCAGCTTTCACCAATTGATGTGGTATTCCTGCTCCTGTCGAGTCCAGGTGCCGTGGACCGAGAGATCGCCCAGGGTGGCTCCCCAGCCCTCGAGCGAGGAGTCTCTGGTGATGGTGGCCTGCGGGGTGGGTGCCGAAAGGGCTTGCCCATCCGTAGGTTGCAGTCCCCGGACCACCATGTTAGGCCCGGGTGGAGAGATGGAGGAACGTTGATCATCTCATTTCGAGACCCCCGCTCCTGGTTCCATGAGGCTGTGAAGTGCAGCTGAATCCTCCTCATCCTCAATCTTGTGTGTAGGACGGCTAATAGGACCGCCGCCAAGAGACCCAGGATATGCTAGTACCACCATGCCGAGGTCGCCTCTCTGCTGAGGAAGTGGGTGGTGGCCCTCTAGACGGCCAAGATCTGGTCTTCCGACAGAAATACCTTCTTGGACACGTGTCCCAGATCAGGCCCAAGAAAGTCAGTCTGTGTGGGCTGCAGCTGCGACTTGGTGAACAGCTTCCAGATATGTAGCCCTGAGCCAGTCATCGAGGTATGGCTAGATGTGCTGGCCCTGCGCTCTGAGGAGGGCAGCCACTGTATTCATAAGCCTGGTAAAGACCCTGGGTGGCGAATTGAGGCCAAAAGGAAGGACCTTGTATTGGAAATGGTGCCCATGATCCTGAAACGTAGGAAAGAATGATGGGGCTGCCAAATCGGGACGTGTAGGTACGCGTCCTTCAGATCCATGGAGCACATCCAGTCTCCCTTGCACAATGTCTCGCTATAAAAGCTAGCGTAACCATCTTGAATTTTCGTAGAGGTAAGGAGAGGTTGAAGGTGGAAAGGTAAAGCACAACTCTCAGGTCCGCCTGGTTCTTCTTCTGAATGGTGAAAATCCTGGAGTAAACGCCCAAGCCCCGCTAGGAGGCTGGGACTTCCTCTCCAATGCCTGGCTCTCTACGAGAGACCGGATCTCCGCCAGAAAAGTTGCTGTCCCAACTTGAGGGAGTGGAGGCTGGAATGGATAGGCGGCACCCCGTGGATACTACGGAGAGGATCCATGGGCCGAGAAATTCTGGTGCCAGAAAAGTGCATGGAGAGCAAGCCTGCCCCCCACTGGAGACACGTGGACCCAGAGAGGCGTGGCATGCCTTCTTTCCCTCAGAGGCTGTCGCGGAGGTGGGGGACTGGAAAAAGCACTTAACCCCCCACCCTCTCTTTTTGTTGCTTGCGCCGGTTTTGAGACATCGAGTGGTCAGGCTGCCTGGATCTCCGTTCCTGGAAGCCGCGGAACCCTCCATACGTACGCCCCCTGCCGGAGGGATGCTCTGACTGGGTGTACGACTTGGGCGTGGTCTTTGTCATGATGGATAAAGACTTGCCCATTTGTGAGCTGTTTTTCTTTTCGTCCAGCTTCTCACCTGTGGTGGAGTGGAAGAGGCCGCCCTCCTACCCCCTGAACGGCAAATCTAATATGCGTTCCTGGACGTCCGGGTTGAATTTCGTTGCCCGGAGCCAGGCTGTCCTTCTCATGTCTGTGGTGATACAGATGGCATGGCCAGAGGTGTCAATATGGGCCACGGTGGATTTAATGAGGTGCTGCGCCACCAGCTTGGCCTCAGCCAGTCACACCTTGAAACAGGATTGGCTCTGCGTAGGGAGTTCCGGGAGGAAGTCAGCAATTTTCCGCCATAACCTTGGCATCAGCGTTGGCCTGACAAAGATGTAAGGACGTGTTGGAAAATAGCTTCTTCCCGTACTTCTCCAAGATCTTCTCCTTGCCTAGTAGCGTCGCTGCTGAGGACGACTGAGGCTTGGAGTATAGTGATGCTGCAGCGATCACTGAGGAGTGTGGCTGAGGATGGCCCGATAGCAAGAGTGCACCCCCCCGCCATCTGCCTCTACTTGGCGTCCAGGCGTCAATTGACTGGCTGGACAGAGTGGGGCTTCAGCCAACCTTTTTTGGCCAGGGAGACTACATTGGTCTGCAGTAGAATTCTGGTTTTGGCAGAGGGGCGTTGTGCGAGTACTTCAGCCAGAACCACCTCTGCTGGCTGCTCCACCACGGTTGGGGTAGGCCCAGGTACTCCGCCAGCCCATCAAGACGTTTGTGGTAGGCCCTGGCTGAGGATGGGTCCTCATCCGTATCCTATGGGTCAGGAGGATCCTGCGTAGGTGGACGACTAGCAGGAGCCGGAGGCTGTGGTAGGTGGACCGGAGCCGGAGGCTGGTACGGAAACGCCTGAGGAATCTGCTGGGGAGCCAGAGGCTGCCTCGTGCCGGGGGCCCCAGAGGAGGAGCCTGTGGTGCCGGTAGCATCGTAGGGAGCATGTCTCTGATGGCGTCCCTGGGGATAACCCCATCCAAGGTGTCTTCATGAGACCGAAGAACCCTTCTTCACAGGCCAGAGAGGTGGTAGGGGATACTGACGGGCTAGCGGGAGGCTGCTGGAGCCGTTGTATACCCTGCCCTTAAGGACACAGTGGGACCCTGCCCTGCGCAAATGAAGGATGGGCTGTAGGCCACGTAACTGGTTGAGTCCAGTCCCACCTTGACACTCGTTCTTCGCCGTACTCCTGGAATGACGGACGGGTGCCGATATCTGGCGCGGGGGCCATTTTGTCGAGCTGCCTGCTACGTGCCTGCGTCGTGTTCCTCGGCGGGCCCAGCCTCCTCCAAGACTCTTGAGTGTGGATCGTTAAGCCTACCCTGCTGCTCGGCCCGTGGGCCGGTAGAGCTGCGTTTAGGTGTCCCCTCAGCAGTATTGCCGGTACTAGGGCGCGGACCCTTTGACATCATGCTGGTAAAAGGGTAGATCTCCTCTGGTGGAGACCCAGTCAAAGAACCTTCCGGTCCCTCAGCACTGTCACCAGGAGGATCTGAGAATCCCCCAGCCAGTAGGCCGGTAGCTGGAGCAGCCTAGGTGCGGCCCCTCTTGCGCGGGGGAGTCCTTGGGAAGGCCTTCTGGAAGAGCTCCCTCCACCTGGCAAGTCTGTTCTTCAGCGATTTTGATGACAGGGCGTTGCACGCTGTACAAGCTTGACAACCGTGGTCTGGGCCAAGGCAGAGGGCCTGAAGTTGGGAAGAGCCCGTTGCAGAATGGACACCTGCTGAACCCTGTGGAAGTCGACATGTGCCGGGGAGGAGCGTGACGCCCGAGCACCGAGTACTAGAATGATAAAGACAAAAAAGACAAATAGAAGAAGTATCCGCACCTGGAATTACATGGCCAAAACCAAACCCAGGAGCGCTGGTGAATCTGACCTGATCCCATCAATGCGGAAAAGGGGACTGAGGTGTGGCCCTGGAGGGTGGAGTCAGGGGAGCGCATGCTCCCAGGGCCGCAACCCCACGAGGCTCTAAATTTAAAGGGGAGGGTGTTTTCTGTTGAAAAAGGTTCCGTCTCATATCCCTTGGAAGGGACACCTATGCAGTATGGAGGAAAGGGGACAGGACGTAAGAGTAAGGATTATACAAGCAGGTTCTGCAGAAAGGATTTGCAAAAATGTGCATCAGCCCCACGTGCAACGTCCGAAGCACAATGCTTTGTAAAATTATGTAATGAAGAACACGTGGCAGCATGGCAAATGTCCGAACAGGAACGGAACTCCACCCCACCCCTCCCCTCCCCTCCCTCACCCCCCCCATTGAAGGGCTGTGGAAGCAGAGACTCCCTTTGTGGAATGAGCCCCGACTCCCAGTGGGAGTCCTTTTGCTGCCGACTGGTAGGATTCAGATGCATAAAATCATCCAGCATGAGATGGTTTGTTTTGTGATCACAAGACCCTTGCGGGAAAGAGAATGGGTGACTTAACAACTGGTCAGTCTTCCTGAACTCCACTGTGTGGGCAACATAAAAACTCAAGGCTGTTTTTGGGTCGAGATGGTGAAAGCGCTCTTCCTCCTTTGAGGGGGTGAGGAGGAGGGTAAAACAACCTTCGGAAGGAACCCTGGTCTAACTTTAAGAGAGACCACCTCTCTGAAGAAATGCAAAAAGGGGGGCTTGCAGCATAAGGGCTGCAGCTCGCTGTTAGGCAGAAACCTGTGCAGTTCCATTAGGGACCACTGCAAAAGATTTAAGACTACAGGTGTTTGGCAGTAAACCCACTTGGCAGCAGTCTGTACCACACAGATTCACTTGGTAGCTGTGGCTGAGCAGTCAGAATTCCCTCAAGAAGAGAGGCAGTATGCAGAGTATACACATTAGGAACAGAGACACAGTAGCACAAACAAACACTGACCAGAGCTTTGGTGTAAAAGTATATAATTATTTATTTAAAGACACTCGTGATTTACACTAGCAAAAAGAGGTAAGTAAATTCAGCACACAGTCACTATCATATATATACAACCCTATTCACTTATTAGACAAGTCTTAGTGAGAAACACCACTTATTTTCAGACAGAGGTGAGCGCTTAACATAAGATGACACTCTAATGAGTTATAAAGAAAGGGAGGGAAAAAGGCAGAGTTAAGGAAGCACACAAGTTTCAATACTTTTAAAAAGAACCACAGTAAGGCAGGATAGGCAGAGTTCTAGTTGAGAGCAAGGAAGTCAATTGCAAGGCCCACTCTTGGAGAGAGCAAGCAGAAGGGGTCCAGGTTCACACAGTGGGGTTATGCCTAAAGAGTCTTGTAGATAGTTCGCACAAAAAGAATGAAATTAAAGTCAGGAAAAGTTAACTAGGTTGTCCCAGGCTAGCCCAGGTTAGAAAGTCGAGGCTTTACTGTCACCCCAAACGATCTGTCGCAAGGGAAGCCAGGCGGGACACAGTACCTTAAGTGTGAAGGAAGCTCCAGCGGGGGCAGTTGTTCCTGGCAGCAGGTGCAAGTCAGCGTTTCGTCCAGAGGAAGAAGAGGTCTCGCCGTGGAGGAAAGATGAAGGTTGTTGCACTGCCAGGGAAGAAACCAGCCGCGGAGTTCTTCGGTTAAAAGGTACTACCCTTCTCTTCGCGGTAGTGGTAAACCGTGGTATTTCGGTTGCCGGGGGGCTTGGCAAGGGCAAGGCGGACACGAGATGCTCCAGGAAGGTGAAAAGAAGGCAAAACTGGTTATCCCCACCAGACAAAGGAAGAAGACTCTCCGGACTGGAGATCTCCTCTGTCGTCGGGAAAAGTGGTGAGATGGTTTAGCAGGGCTCCACCGGTGGTGTCGTCGTTGCAGGTCCGCTCAGCTTCTCCCTCCTCGGATTCTTCGGTCCTGTGGCGACTTCTGAAGTTCCAGTCCCCAAAGCCCTGCTTTTATGCAGCAAACCCCCATTCACTCAGCCTAGCTGTCAATCAAACATGCTAAGTGGTGAGCCGGCCGGCCGGCTCACCACTTGGGCCAATCACACAAGAGTGCGACTTGAGTTACCAAGGTAACTCAGTCCAGGGTGCCTAAACCCCCTCCCACACTCCCTGTGTTACCCAGACAGAGTGGCACCACTTTTGGAAGCTTCTGTGGAGAAGCCCGCCAAAAGTGGAACAAAGGGCTCGACTTGGGTTGGAGTCACAGAAGAGAACACAAACGCCATTTTAGAAACAACAAAAAATACCAACCGGTGAATTCATATTAAATAAATATACCGGCGGTATGTTCGAGGCTATAAGAATGAAATAGTTAAAGTTGGTAGCCTCGAACAATGGGAAAATCCCATAGAGATATATTCGCGGTCGAATATAAAAAGTAGTATCCACTGCCACCAGCCAAAACTCGATCAGGGGGGACGGAGACGTACCCCCTCGAACAACAGACCCCGGGGCAATCGAATTGCCCCGACCAGTACGTCAACAATATGATGGTTTGTACTGGTTTCTGTTCATAATTTGGGACTAGTAAAGCCAATGGTGACTTTACATGCCCTGGGAGACAGTAGTCAGTCCCAGGGTATGGAGTCTATGTTGGGGGGTCGCTACGACACCCCTGGGTTACGGCACGGAGGGTGCTGTGTAACCCACATCAAAAACACATGAGACCCTATGGAGGAAAGGACCCCATAGCCCATAAAACACATTGAAAGATAAAGGAACACCTCAAATCATGCCTAAGAGTGGGAGTAAAAAGGATCTCACTCTTAGCAGGAGAAAAAATAAAACCCCAAAAATCCAGCAAAGCTGCTGGGGGACTCACTAGGTTTGGGAAATTAGCCTTACAGAGAATTCTACCCAACACTCGCTAACCCTCCTGGCCGATGTGATGCCAATCAAAAAGGCAGTTTTAAGGGACAACAACTTAAGTGAACAAAAATGCATAGGCTCAAACGGAGCCGCCATAAGAAATGTCAGAACTAGTGAAGGTCCCAATCTGGAACAAAGGGAGTTGGCGGAAATTTGTTGAAGGCCCTTCAAGAATTGGATCATGACTGTTATGGTGAAAAAAGAACCTTGATCTGGGGACCTTTTAAACACAGAAAGGGCCACCAAATATCCTTTGACCATTGTAACCTGAAGGCCTGCGGAGGCTCGTGACAGAAGGAACTCCATCACCGTTGTGGTGGGGCAAGCGACGGGATCAAGCTCGCGCTCCCTACACCACGTCGCAAATCTTCTCCACCTGCACGTATACAGAGATCTTGTAGACAGCCAGCAACACCTCAAGAACTTCCTCAGAGAGGTCCCAGTCATCATCCCATCCGCTCAAGAGCCACGCATGTAGGTTGAGGGAATTTGGGGTCGAGTGCAGTATCCAACCCCCCCGACTGGGTGAGGAGAACCAGCCACCGAGGCAACCAGTGAGGTGGACAGATGGACAGATCCAAGAGGTCCGAGTACCACATCCTCATCGCCCAATCTGGGGCGATCAAGATCATGGTCACTCTAAACCTCTTTAACAGCCTGAGAATCCAAGGAATGACGGATCGGAGAGAATACGTAATGGAGAGGGGAAAGTCTAATCCACCAGAAACGTGTCCCTCAGTGCATCGTTCGCTTGGAATTCCCTCAAGCGAAACTGTTTGCACTTACTGTTGGCTTCCATGGCAAACAGATCCACTGCTGGGGTGCCCCAGAGAGCGAATATCTCGTCAAGGACTTCCTGGCACACTTCTCACTCATGCAAGACCGTGCTCTGCCTGCTCCGAGCATCCGCCAAGCTGCTTTTTGCACCTGCCAGATGAACTGCCAAGACGGAGATCTAATTCTCTAGCAACCAGAACCATAGTTGCACCACTTCCCGGCAGAGGGGACAGAAATGCGCTCCACCCTGATTTTTCGGGTAGTGCATGGTCACTGTGTGGTCCTTCAGAATCCGGACATGCCTCCCCTTGAGCTATGGGCAAAGGCCTTCCGGGCTAGCCTGGTGGCTCGCAAGTCCAGCCTGTTGATATGTCACCTGGCTTCCGTAGCTGTCCAAAGGCGCTCACCTGCAAATCAATTTCTCGCAGTGAGCGCCCCAACCCTTCAAGGACGCATCTGTGACCACTCGGGTCTGAAGCCAAGGAGGCCAGAAGGGTTCCCCAGCCATAAGATTCCTGCAAGTGTCCCACCAGCCAAGTCTGCGAACTACCTGGCTGGACACCATGAGAGCATCAGAGAGCCCCCAGATACTGAGACCACTGGTCCCGTAGGAGCCACTTAAGGGATCTCATGAGCAGTGCACCAGGAAAATGGTAGGAGGCCATGAGGCCCGAAAGGCGGACAAAGGAAGCCGCTGGTAAGGTGACATGGTTCCGGAACAACTGGGCCATCTGCTGTATGCTGTCGGCTATCTCCTCAGAAGGGAAGGTCTTCCCTGCCCGAGTGTCTAGGACTGCCCCAATAAACTGGAGCCTTTGGACTGGTGTCATGTGGGACCTCAGTTCAGGGATAAGCAGACAGGTGTCTTCCTGGTGAGACAAAACCTGTACTGCTGACTTCCCCCGTCAGCCAGACATCCCGGTACGGTAATAATTGAAGGGACTTGAGTGTTTCATGTTCTCTTGGCTGTTTCGAGTGCATTGTCTACTGCCTTGCCAAACAGGTTGGTCTCCTCAATGGGTTTATCAAGGCTGCTTGGGTCTCCAGTTTGAAACCGGAGTTCCTCAACCATGCATGTCGCTTGAGCAAGGTACCTTATGCCTGGGAGGTGAAATCTATGAACAGGGCATCAGGGTCCTGGTTGGGAGTAGGGGACGTCCAAGGTTGAGCATCAACGGCTATCTTCCCAATTGTCCATAAGATCTGCCTGGTCAGCCACATTGTAGTTTTCCAGAAAGGTGATCCTGATCATGTGTCCATAACATCATCTGTGAGGACACGGTATACTCCTCATGTGGATTGTCCAAGGTCCTCTGAAACTTGGATACAGGCGTAGAAGGAAGGTCCTCGAGGTCTCTTGGGAGCAGGGTTCACAGAATAAGAGACATTTTTCTAATCTGTCCGTACATCCTCAAATTTCTCCTTGGTCCAAGGGGATGAACCAGAGGGGTCCAGGGGAGGAAAGGGTTCATCTTCCCTGTGACGTTGAGATTTGTCCCCTAATGTGCCTGACAAAGGCACAGGACTCTCAGCATAGTCCTTGCAGGGTTCGGGTGCTGTGGCGTGTCTTTCGGCATGAGTCTAGGCTGTTTTGTGTTTCGCTGCCTCCTTCGACCATTCCTTCAGTTTAACTGCCGAGGTAATCCTTGCAATGCTCTCGACAATGGTCGGAGAACCCGGGTGATCTACAAGATGAACTGGAGGCTGAGCGGTAGATTTCAGCACCACCGAGTCAACTGGAGGCTGAGCAGTGGATTTCGGCACCACCAGGGCCTTAAGCAGCATCTGCACGTCCTCCTGGAGCGCCTCAGCGGCCACGTGTATTTTGGTGTTAGCACCCTTTACTTTAGATCGCCCAGTCGCAGGCCGCGGGTAAGGCTGCTGATCATGGCGATCAGCAGATCCCGTTGAAGTTTGGCAATTCTGTTGGCGTTTTGGTCCGCTTCAGTGTCGCCGAAGTAGCACCTTTGGTTGTGAGTTTGGTGTTATGATCGTGTGTGCCCCCCGTTGACAGGTGTTATCCCCATATAGTGACTCGCGTCAGGCCTGGTGGGGTCCGGAACGGGCGTCGCGGTACAGAGAGCTGTCCGCGGTTAGGTCAATGGCTTCCGAGACAGAGGCCTGGTCATCGCTAGTCCCGCCCCCCCAATCACTTTTCGGCGGGTGCGGCGGAGGAACATTCGGCCTACGACATGCCGTAGGACGCCCACTGCTTCAAGCGGTCCTCCTTAGGCATCTTAGGGCGCAGGAGTCTACAGGCCGCGCGACCCGCTTCGTTGTGGCCGAGGGGAAGACAATTGCTGCACCAAAGGTGCCAGTCTTTCCATGAATATTTGGTCCTGTACGAGGGGCAAAATCGGAATGGCGTCTTTTCCATAGCGAAAGACAGGTGTAGCGATGACAAAACCCAGGAAGCAGATAGCGTGAAAGAGGAAAGGCATACTTGTAAAGAATATGGCCACCCCAACTCCATTCTCCCTACTGTATAGGCTGGCCAGAAGGCCCAACCATATGAACGGCGGCGCTGCCCAGATCAACAGGCGTCGAAAGTCTGCAGCAGTCTTCGGCGTCGTTTCACAGGATTCAGCTGTGGAAGTAACTTAACGGGAATAACGACAAAGTAGATAATGACAATAATTCTCTCTATGTAAGAGCTCCGCATTAGGGCAACCAGTAATCTGAGTGGAAAAAAAAACATCTGAAGGACGTTGACGCGAGGGATTTTGGGTACCCTATTCGTCACGTTAGGGATAGTGTTACAGACACGCCTATGCCGACGTCCCCTTTCGATCCTCGAAAGACTAGATGCAATATTCTGTGGTTACCACTGGATGTCAAACCATATGCACAGCATGTGATTCTAAGCAGATTAACAAGCATCAGAAATTAAAAGGTACTCAACGTAGTGACTAGAGTACTCGTGGTCTATAGTCCTTTCCTCCATCCTTGTGGGCGTCCCCAAACATGGGGACAGTACCTGAACCTTTGGCGCTGAAAAATTGAGCGTCCCCTTTAAATTCAGTATAGCAGGCTCGCGGCATTGGGTGTGGGATTGCCCCGGAGAGGCCCTGCCCTCCGGCGCCTCACCTCAGTCCCATTTCAACACATTGGACGCTTACGATACCTGGCTACGATTAGCACATATTACCCCTTGGCATCCTGGCAGTGGATGTTAGGTGGGACGTATGGAGGAAAGGGGACTATAGACTGGGAGTACTCTAGTCACTACAGTGTGTCACTTTAATTACTCATACTTCAAGTTCCCTTTCCTCCATTCGGGTGGGCGATGACAAGGAACAAGAACATAGGGTGCAGCTGTGATAACCTGGCTCATATCTAGGGCAAACAAAAAACTTGACCAAACACTGCATCGCGCCTGGAACTGGTGTCCTGTGAGTAGTGCCTGCAGAAGGCTGACAGAGGGGCGCAAGTAGCTGCCTTGCTGATAACATCCCCAAGAAGCATATCTCTGAAACACGAAGGCTGTGGCCTTGGCTCAGACCGCATGGGCAGGAATCCCTTCAGGAAAAGGTTTGCCCATGGTAGTGTATGCCTCCAAGATGGCCTGAACCATCCAACGGGCGATGGAAGCCTGACAACCAGGGGAGGAGTCGCCAAAAGTCTCAAACAATGCTTTGGACTTCCTGAAGGATTTTTTCTACGAGAGGTAAAACTTAAGGACCCTCTTCAGGTCAAAGGAATGCAGCATCCTCTCTGCCTGTGACTGCAGGTTCAGGAAGAACACCGGCAGGCAGATCTGTCGATTCAAATGAAATGGAGACACCACCTTGGGCAAGATGTTTGGATGAGTGTGCAAGATGACATTTCATTGTAAAACGTGGTAAAAGGCTTGAACGAAGACAGCGTCTGCAGCTCACTAACCCTGCACGCAGAAGTGAGAGTCACCAGTAAAACACTCTTTAGAGTCACAAAGCGGATGTCCACAGTGGCCATCGACTCGAAGGCTTTTACTGCAAAGCTGCAAGAACCACATTGAGGTCCCAGAACGGGTGCAGCCTATCCACAGGCGGAAAAAGCCTAGATAACCCCTTAAGGTGGGCCTCAACCACTGGGTTGGTCACAGCAAACATGCTCAGGGATATTCTTGTAAGCCCCAATGCCAGGTGTGGTGAAAAAACCAGTACGTCATCCAGAAGACTGGAGACAGGGTTCAGACCCTTGTCACAAGCCCAATGGCAGAACCTAGTCCATTTACTCTTACATTGGGACTGAGTTGAGGGCCTTCTGAGTGATGTCTCAGTTGCCATCGCAATATTTAGCATGCTGGAGCCTCAGCTGGTCAGGAACCAGGCCGCCAGCTGGGCCGGGTCCAGATGTTGCACCACAACGCCCTGCTGCATCAGGAATCCCCTGATGGAGATCGGAAGGTAGACGGGACCCCAGGAACACAACTTCAGCAGATCCGAAAGCCAGTGGGGGGCAATTGGGATAAGGTTGCAACCCACCGAAGCCAGAAACCTGCGGAGGGTCAGTTGGCGCAGAGGGGTGGGCAGGAATGCATAGCATAACCTGCGACCATGCCAACAGATCTGGACGGCATCTACGACAGACCACCCGCAAACCAAACCTGCCATGAAGCAAAGTTGGGGCACTTAGAATTCAGAGGGGATGCAAACAAATCCAGGTCTGCGAACCCCCAATCCTGGAACAGGGGCAACAAGGAGATTGTGTGCAACTCCCACTCGTAGGTATTGAAACATAGGCAGCTCAGCTGGTCCACTTCTGCACTGCTGTCTCACCGGGTGGCAGACTGCTGAAATCTAAACTCTCTCCGCCAGGACACATTCCCAGATCGATACTGCTTCCGTGCACAGGACGCGGGAATGGGTGCCACCCTGCTTGTTCAGGTAAATATTGTAGTAGAATTGTCTGTCCTGACCAGAACCGACTTGTCCCGGAAGAGGGGCAAAAACGCCTTGAGGGCGAGGCCCACTGCCCTGAGCTTGTGTGCTTCCCTCCTGGACCATACTCCATGAATAATTTATCCCTCCAGAGTAGCCCTCAGCCCAAAATAGGAGTCAGTCGTCACCACCAGAAGAGGCTCCCACTGAAACATTGCCACCCATCAGCCACCAGCGAAGATCGGGCAGTAGGAATGGTGGTATTGGGATCCTGTCCAACTCAGACCCCATCTCCTGATCCCAATTGGGTGCCAGGTGGAGCTGGAGTCGCCTCCTCTTGAGGCGAGTGTGCTGCATAGTAAGCACGCAGGAGGCCATCAAGCCCAGAATGTGCTGGAACCACCATGCCAAGGTGGTTGCGTTGGCCAGAAAGTGCCACTCTGCCTTGTGGAGGGACAGAAGCCTCTTGGGCGTAGTAAACACCCGCTGAACGGTAGTGTTGCAATGCACCCCTAGAAAGACCAATTACTGAGATGGGCAAAACGACTTACTCTGGTTGAAGGAGAACCCCATCTGATTAAGAAGATCTGCCAATCTCTGACAGGAGTATACCACCCCTTTGGGTGACGCCACCCTCACCAGCCAGTCGTCCAAATAAGGGTACAGATGATGGCCCTCCAAGCTGAGAAGACCCGCCACTGCATTCATCAACTTTGTGAAGTCACGAGCAGTCGAGTTCAGGCCGAAGGGCAGCACCTTCTATTGAAAGTGGTACGACAATCGTGAACCACAAACATCTGATGCGGTCGCTACATAGAAACATACAGGTACGCATCCTTGATGTCAAGGGAACACATCCAGTCCTCTGCAAAAAGAGACTATGCTATGTGCGCAGGATTAATCATCTTGAAGCGTTCCAGCAGTAAAGATAGATTTCGAAAGGACAGGTCCAGGACCACCCTCAGGCCAGCCCGGTTAATCTTTGGGTACCACAAAAATCCTGGAATAGCAACCGAGAACCCCCTCACTCCACCCATCTACAAGATGAACCGGTTCTATCACCTGCATCTCCAAGAGGGAAAGGACTTCCCATAAGAGAGCCGGGGACCCGATCTGAGCAAGTGGAGGAGAGGATGGTGGAGGCAAAAGAAGAGTAAGACTGAAGCTTGTGGACACTATGGATAGGATATATGGTTTGCTGAAAAGATGCTTCCAGGTGTCCTGGAACAGAGCCAAATGGTGCCCGACAGGCAAGCAGGGGCAAGGGGGGTGGAGGGGCAGTGGCCTTGAAGGCGGCTGGCTTGCTTGTCCGAAGGGAGGTCAGGTAGAAATTCCCAGGGCTCCCGCCACAGCTTCTGGTTAGCCGCAGTCAAGAGGGTGTCCGCATTGGCTTGCCACAGTTGCAGCCCCAAGATGGAGTACCAGCACTTTCCCCAAGGACTTTGTCCTCCTTGGAGAGGCAACTGGACGTGGCTCCCATGGAGGAAGACAACAAAGACAATGGTTTAGAATACGGGGCCGCAGCCAACACACAGAAATGGGGTTGCGGGTGGGAGGCAAGGAGGATTGGCTCTCCGTCCGTCAGCCTAAACCTGCTGTCAAACTTCTTGTTCATCTGGGCGTAGATAGCCTCTCAGAGGACAGCCCGGTAAGGCCCCCGAGCCCCTCAGCTTGGGAGCAAGTAGCCTGGACAGCCTCAGGTCTGTACCCGGAGCGCCCAGAAGAGCACCAGAGCCTCTTGGCTTTGGAGCCGGTAGCCTTAGAGGGCGTGGGCCTGCCAGAACCTTAATCTGAGGAACCCCGAGGAAGGGGTCGCTGCATGGTGGAGCCGTGCTTAACAGAGGGCCTACCTCATCTTGAAGGGAATTCCTGGAGATTAAGTCCTTAAGGTGGGGAGAAGTGTGGATGATCTCGCTCAACCAAGAAAAACGATTTTCCAATGCCCCATGACAAAGCGCTGCAGGCCGAACAGGAGTCTCAGCGGTGGTCGGGCCCCAAACACTACACAAAGGGTGCATGGAGGTCCAAGGTAGGGTACGAGCGGTTGCCTGGGCAGCGAAGGGAAGTGAAGGGAAAAAGGGACTGAGGCAGGGCATTCCCAAGCCCGAGGCTGCAAGCTATACTAAATGATAGGATAGGTTATTTATAACGCGTGTAATACCCAGAGGTTTCTAAGCGCGGACCCGGGGATCGAACCTGTGGTGCTATGTGTCGTCTTGCTTCCAAGGCGAGCACATTGCCCCAGAGTTATCCTCCCGATTTAAAGGGGAAGCTCAGTTTTTCACTGCCAAAGGTTCCGGTAATGTCACCATGTTTGGGGACGCCCAAAAGGATGGAGGAAAGGGGACAGGACGTATGAGTATTTCAAATATACAGGAGTGAGTTTGTAAGTGCAGATTCCAATAATCTTGGTGTCACTGAGTAAGTATGTTGCTACCGCAAAATGTACAAGAAAAAAATAAAAACAATTTAGCATGTAAAGTATTTAGGAGTAGTTTTGGCCCTCACCACTTTCTGATCTCAACTATAGACATTCTAATCATCCAATGAAGATTAAGGGGTGTGTAATCAATAGGAGAGTTTATCAGGGCAATTGGAGTACTTGGATTACATAGTCTGACAAAATAAAGGCAATTATGGGGATATGAGACACTTTAAATTTATGTGAGCACAGAGGAGGCATTCTGACACTGAGAAGAGCTGAAGGAAAGAATACCACCTGTTCCTATTGGATGGATTAAAGAGACCAATTTAAGGGGCGACAGAAGGGAAGGTCCCTGTTCCAGAAGATATGAACCCTCCTCACCTTTAAGACTGTACGGCTGTGGAAGAAGAGACAAATGCAAATGTGATTGGTTTGGAGCACAGTGGTGTGGCCGATGGCAGAAATGACAAATTAGGAATTAACGGGAACAATGCAATGTCCCCCCCCCCAGTTGTTTACTTAGTGGTCGGTGATCCAATGGAGGACTGGGACAACCCTCTACCCAATGCTCAAACAGAAGGAAACAAAAAGAGGACAAGAAGATGCAAGGGTTACTAAACATTGCATTCAATTAGAAGGGCAATTTGATGTGGGGGCCTTGAGTAAAGCCGAGAATGAGAGAGTGATAGTCTTCAATATTGGGATGCCGTTCATAATACTGAAAGACAGAGGCCATACATATTGGGTCTCCCGAACTCAGTCCTGGTAACTAATTCAATCCCCATCAATAACTTCAAGGAATTGGAAGGCGAGACGACCGTACGAGCAAGGCCAAAGGTTAGAGGTATAAATAAACATACATTTAAAAAGTCTTAATTTAAATAAGACTTGTTCTTCAAGGAAGTTCTTAAAGAGCTCAAAGCTACCAAAGTCTGAATTTCTGGAAGCCCAAAAAGGTCAGAAGAAAAATATCGAAAGGAGGCCAAAGGAAAGAAGAAAAGGGCGAAGAAGAAACACCAAAGTGTGATTTCGGGCTTCCAAGCATCCAACAATAACCAAAGCGGATCATAACTTGTCTGTATTTAAGTTGGAAGCAGATAGCCCAATTTCTAAAGAACTGTCATCAGCAACTTTGGGACCAGATCCGAGTGGGCTTGAACCAATTGAACCATGAAAGTAGGGATGTAGAAAGAATTGTTTTTTAATATGGAAAGATGGTGAGGAACCATTTATTAATATGCTGAAACTCTTGAAATATTTGGGCCATATTCCGGTAGTACGTACCATCAGGTCTTCGATATAGATTTCACCAAGTAAGTGGTACCCGAGAAATCTGTGGCTCATTTTTTCTCTAAAATGGTAGCTTCTTTGATGGAAACAGTGGATTTCTGACTAATGGGCTTACATATTTTTATTCCACAACCAACGTCCAATAATAAGGAAATGAACACACTAGAATCTTGTAAGAAAACGTGCTGGGATCATTTTAGGTTGATTAAAATAAGTTGTGTACAGACAACTAAGGCCCAAGAAGGGCACTGTGTTCTAGTGACACTCCCAAAAAGAAAGGTCAAGGAAAATACTGTTCATGATTACCTAGATCACTACATGAATATGTTGCAGCAAATAAGAGGCCTGCTTTTAAAGGAGACCTGGATTATACCAACAACAAACATTATTGAATAATGTGAATCCTTTAAAGAACGAGTACAATAAATGTAAGTAAATGCACATTTAACAAACCAAGATCTGTAAGGTTTAAGAAGAATATACTGACATTCAATTATAGGTAATGAGAAAAGATACATTTGGCTAGAACTTGATGCAAATAAATTAGCAGTACGATTACTAGTATACAGTACAGGTATATATTCAAGTACTTTTAATTGGATGTAGTGTACAAAAAATGGTATGAAATTAGATTTTTTTTTAATACTATAATCGTCTGAATGACATGATATGGCATTTATAACGCGCCTGTACACAAGTGTTTCTAGGAGCGAATAATACTAATTACTTTCATTGTTCATTTTTTTTTACAAATCAATGCGTTTTTTTTATTTCCTTATATCGATGCCTATGATTTTTACTATGCAATTATACAATTAATTTTTAAATATCAGATACTGATTATGTACTGTTAATAGAGAGTTAGCCCCAAAGAAGCTCAGCATAGGCTTGCTACTAAACAGGTCATATGTAGTGAAACACCTGTAGGCAGAGACAAAGGCACAGAATATTAGCATGGTGTAGACTAAGACATGAAGTGGCTAGATTGCAAAAATATTGAATTGACAGATGTTATGTGAAATGGTATTGATTAAATGAATGAATTTTCTAATGACCGTACTGAAATAATTTAATGTAAAATAGAGAACCACACAATTGTGTTGGTTCTTTCATGTATAAATGAAACATATAACTGCATATTTATTGATTTTACTTATGTACTTATCAAATAGATAAATATGTTGTATCATAATTCTAATCTTTTTTATTTTTTATTGTAATGTTAGTTTATTACAAACTTTTATCACTTTTTTTTAATCACATTTCAACATTCAACATCACAATACAAAGGAAAAAAATCAAAACAAAATCAGTCATTTCATTTAATGTATTATTGTCTACCTTAAGCGGATTACATTTAACATAACTCAGGCTTTAGAATGTAATCAAGATAGTCAATTATTGCACAAGTTAACACCAATTCTCCATATTTCCATTAATTGGGGCGAATTTGCTTAGAAAATGAGTCCTTGGAATCTTTACATTCGGGCATTCAATAAGATGTTTTAATGACTCCATTTCTGTTGTACAATATTGGCAAAGATTATCTGTTGTCTCCTTGTCTTTTTTTAATAACATCTCTTTTGTTCTGTATAAGTTCAATCGCAACCTTAGAAATTGGTCCCGATGATGGCGTGATGGAAATTGAACTAAATACTTCGGTGGCTGTTCTAGTCCTTTGAATGCAGGCCCAAGATAGAGCGATGAAGTAAGAAGATTACGTTCAGCTTCATTTTGTATCCAAAGCCATCTTTTCAGTTTCTGTTTAGCAATTTGTGGGCGATGTAATACAGTTTGTGTCAATATCGGCTTGATCTAAGATGACATGTAGCAACTCTGTCCAGTGATTTAGAAGGCCAGCATACGGGAGATTTGTTTTTGGTGCCAGGATCCAATAGGGTGGAGCTGGTACATCTAGGTGCATTTTCCTCCAGAGCTATCGTTTTCCAAAGTACTGTTCCATATAAGGAATCAAGACATAGTTCATATCTAATAGCTGCATTAGATACATTTATTTGGGAGTTTAAGAACCTTCTTCCAAAATGCACCCTCCAGAAACAACCACAATGATTTATTTATATTCCAACCAGCCTTGCTTCCGAAGGCGATTGTTGGAACTACCTTCTGCAAGTAAAATGTCAAAATAGGATTTAGGGAAAATTGTCCATACTCGGCGTGCAGTCTAAACCCGTGCAGTGAAAACATTTGCAGGCGCTCTACTAGGGCTTGACACCACATTTGGATGGGTTAAATTGAATGCCCAAATAGCGAATAGACGAGACTGATTCAATTAATTCACCTGATATTTTACATGGGAAATTTTTAGTTCATCGGCTACTCTGCACACCAAATTTCATAATTTTCGTCTTTTTAACATTGACTTGGAGGTCGTTCCTTTCAAGATAAGTCTGGAGAGTGTTTAATAATCTTTGCATCCCAATTGGACTTGAATCAATCAGCACCAAATCATCGGCATAAGTGACCCAGCTTATTTGTTCACCATTAATTTTTGGTGGGAATGCTTTTGCCTCCTCGAGATATTTTGGCAAGTCAGAAATGAAGAGCTTAAAGAGCAGGGCTGCAAGAGGACAGCCCTGTTTAACTCCTTTTTCGGTCTTTATTTCATTGGTAAGGTCTCCTTGGTTATTAATACGAACACGAATTCTGGTGTTTTGATGGAGGGCTATTATTGGTTCCAATAGTTCTGGAGGACACGACCACGACGCAGCTTTTCCCATAAGAGGCATCTATTTATACTGTCAAACGCCTGTCGAAGATCAACAAAGGTGAGGTAAAGTTGTTTTTTTTTTGGATAGCTTCAAGCTTTAAGATGTTTAACAGGGTTTGATTTAACTCAAAGCCTACCCCTTGCGTGAAGCCAGTTTGGCGAATGTCAGTAAGCCCTGCATTGGTTGCCCATAATGCTAGCTTTTTTTGGAGGAAGGTCGCAAAAATCTTACCTATAATATCTAGTAGGGCAATCGGGCGATAGTTTGAAGGATCGTCCCGATTGCCCGTTTTATAAATTGGAACCACAATAGCCAAGACCAAGAAACAGGTATTTTCATTTCACTTGCGATTTTCTCAAAAAGCAGCGCTATAAATTGCGACCTTGAATCTATATTTGCTTTTAAAGTGTAATTAGTCAGTCTATCTGGACCTGCAGCTCTAGAATTATTTAATTTCTGGATTGCAGCTGCAATATCTTCCGATGTTTCTATAACATTCCAAGGGACATGAACCAGCAATTTTGCAGTTAGACCTGCAGCTGGGGGTATTCCAAATACGGCAGTAAAATGTTTCTCCCATGCGCTGGAAGCAATGTTACTCATTAGCATACAGCTTTGACTTAATGAGCCATTGTTTAGAATTGCCCAGATCTGTTTAGACTTGTGTTTTAAAATTAAGCGAAGAATCTCTTCGCCTCGTTCCTGGTCTCGAATTGTGGAACAAGACTTTAACCAATTCCTATATTTTTACTTCCTTTTCTTTATGGCCAATGTTGTGCTCTCATTCCGGGCTTTTTTTAAATGCTGAATGTCTTGGAGTGTTCTTTTTGCTTCTTTCACCAATCTGCTTGATACATGTTTATTTACACAAACCGTAGTTTTGTTTCCACATGATTTCGACTTGAATTGTGAAAGTAGTGGTGCATAATCAATCACCGCACTTAGGGGACGGACAGTCGAGAACATAAGCTCTTTTAGTGCATTTATTTGTTGATTATTTATCCTCAGTCTATTAGTTCCTTGATTGATTTGAAGGACCTTAGGATTTAATGAACACATGGTCTCGCTATGTAATCTCCAGGTTAATTTTAAGACATCATGATCGCTTTTGGAAGTTTTCTGAATCGATAGATCATCAATCTTGCAAAGACGATTTTTGGAAGACCAAAAATAGTCTATCGTCGAAGAGATGTTGCTGTGCCAGGTTGGTCTAGCGGGAATGTCTCCTCTGACGTTTCCGTTTAACATGGTACAGTCTCTTATTTTTAATTCTAATCTTCATGCATTTTTCCAGAACTACATAACTGTTCAAGTTGACATTGTATGGCATCGGAAGGTAACAGGCCAAGGTAACAGGAGTATCCTGTGATTTGATCGTATCTAAACAAAAGCACAACGTTAGGATGAATAGAGCATAACAGTAGGATGTGCAAAATACCTTCTGGGTAGCCATGTAGTTTCCTATTGAACTAGCACATTTACACCCATATTGGTTGGCTTATGCAGATGGCCTGATCGTCTTTAATCAAACCCTGATCAGTCTGCAAAGGAAATGATCAGCTTTTTTGAATAATGCGGACTGCATTAACATAGCCATACATTCTAAGAAATCTAAGATTTTAAACTTTAAGGAAAATTTAACTGAAAATAATAGTTGGCAGTTGGGTAGAGAAAAAAGCAAATAGAGAAGGAACTTGTATACTTGGGTTTTAAACTTTCAATTGTAAGGGAAATTTGAAGTCCAGCACAAACAAAAAATTAAACCTGCGATAACTCAGCTAAAACATTCTTTTTTACATGTACATTTCCTTCCATTAAATATTAGAATATGAAAATTGTCTCGACTTTATGTTACGGTTTGAGGTTTGAAAATGAGAATCTGGGAAAAAATGTTAAAGATAGGAGATCTCATTGTGTGGAAATATGTGCTGGGGTATCCAATGTTGGTGCCAAACAGTTTAATTAGATTTGAATTAGGGATGGCCTCTATTGAAGCTATTTGGGCATGGAAAAGTCCAACTGTACGCAAAATTGTTGATTTCCCCATTTGAAGATCTAAGGATCATGTGGCTGAATAAGTTAATGGTGAAATTTAACAATTTCACCGACTTTAATAACATAATATTGGTGCATTGGACAGAGATTAGGAGACCCCAATTACAAATCCTTTGCAGGTAAAAAGGAAGCTGTTCAAAAAGGACTGGATTAGTATTGTGGAATCATTGTATCCATACTCACTGTTTAGAGGTCTTGCTGTAACTGAGTGCCAGAGGAAGGTGCAGTCACAGTATTTTATTTGGTTTTTATCAAGTGTTGAGCTTTGTATAGGCAATGCAAATTCAATCTTGTACCAACTAGAGAAGTATTAGGACCAAGCTTACAAATCCTATCAAGTCTTCGGAATTGTTAACATTTCTGCTAACTGAATGTAAGGAAACCTTGGACCTCTGTTAGGCAGAATCCTGTGCAGTGCCCTTAGGGACCACTACACACAATTAAGACTACAGGTGGCTATACAAGTTTTACCTTTGGTACAAGTCTGTACTACTATTTTAAAGTGGAAGCAGTAGCGGAGATTAAACAGGCTCATCTCAAGAGTATATGAGCAGTAGCAGATATTACACAAAGGGACCACAATTACTGTGACTCAAGCAAACACTGACTCAAGGTTTCAGGTAAAAAAAAAAAAAAGTACTTTTATTTTTAAACCATTCGTTATAAACACAACACTTCTATTAATTCAAAACCACATGGAAAATACACTAAAACCAACGAAATCACTTTGGTACACGAACTCAAGGTAAGTACCCTGTGTTTTAACGGACCGGTTTTGTGAAACAAAAGATGGTACCGGGAATACACTTGCGATCACTTTTTGACAGTAATGACAGTTCGGTCTTACTAAAGAAACGCGTATCCGCGGCAAGAAATGTTACCGGGGCAAAAACACACTTAGCACCTGAGTTAACCAGAGAGAGTTGGGGGCAAAAATCATAGGCAATACTTTTGTCAAGGCAGAGAATCAGAGACCACTATTTGACGGAATTCAACAGTCAAAAGGCCGGAGCCAGTGTCAAGTAGAACCGGGTTCCTGTTGTCGAGGATCACACAGTCTGACAGTTCAAGATTCAACGTTGCCAGGAGAACTTGGATATTGTCAACCGAGGAAGCAAAAGTTTTGAGGGAAAACGAGGGCAAGCCTTGGAGGCTAAGAAGAGGGGGTTCACCCTAATTCCTCAAGCAGAACACAGTACCTTATTCAATGAAGAAGCTGGTGCCACGGCAGTGGTTCCTGTTGGTTTCCTGCAGATCCACGGTTCCTGGAGCTTCGGTGCTAAGGACGGCGTCTGGAGGGGTCTGCACCACACAGGTATGAAGCCTGCAGCAGTGACGGTGAATAAAAGGTGCACCCCTTAAAAACAGGAGAGGCTCTTCAGATGGCTATCCGGACCACTACAGCAGTGTGCAGCGATTTCGACCAGAAAGAGGATCCTCTGATTGTAGAAGATGAGTTGGTTATCCCCACCAAGCTCGAGGGAAGACGACTCCAGACTGGATCTTCTCTGGTCGTCGAAGGGTAGATAGCTCAGAACTGCAGCAGGGCTTCACCGGGACGGGATAGTTGCAGCAGCCGCCTTCTCTTCGGTTCCTTGTAGTTCCAGTGGCGAATCTGACTTATAGCCCAAGAGACCTGCCTTTTATGCGAAAATCCCCCATTCACACAGCCAGGCTGTCAATCACGCAGCAGGGGGGTTTTCCAGCCCGGACAACCACCTCAGCCAATCATGGCAAAGTGCGACTTGGGTTTCCTAGGATACCCTGTGCAGGGGGTGACTACACCCCTCCCTCACATTCAGCCCACCTAGACACCCAGGCGCCTGGAGGAGGGCTTCTTAGCAGAAGCCTGCCAAAAGACGGTGAACAAAGAAGGCAAACCTGGTTTGCCACGCAAAGTAAAACACAAGAAGGACTTTAACAAAAAGAAATGGCGAATAAACCCAATCGGAGCCAAAAGAAAAAGTATTTGGTCAAGCTGGTTTAAGTTTGAGGCTAATATAATAGCCTAAAACAATACCACGTTTATATAATATAATCGCGGTAGAAAAGTTAGGGTAGATACCACTGCCACCAGCCAAGTCTAAATGTTAAGAGTGAAACAATGCTCTAGGAGGTACAGATAAAAAGGGATATGGAGTAACCCTTTCCAGTACTCTATGTAAAATGGGGTGTACTGGGTCTGCAGTTTATAAAGTGACTATATGAAGTTAATGGCAACTTTACATGTTTCTGGGGGACTGTAGTCGGCCCCAGAAAAATTGAGTCATTGGAAAGTCTTGGAGACAACCCTGTGTTACTGCACTGAAGGTGCTGTGTAACACACAAGAATTTTGGCTCATGGAGTGGTGTGCTCCAGAGCCCAAGATCACACAAGTAGAAAAACACAGGACAAAACACATGCAAGAGTGGGGAAAAAAGGTACTTGACCAAATACACTTTCTTTTGGCTCTGGTCAGGTTTATTTGAAATTTCTTTTTGTGAAAGTACTTCTTGTGTTTCACTTTGTGTGGCAAACCAGGTTTGCCTTCTTTGTTCACCGTCTTTTGGCGGGCTTCTCCGAAGAAGCCCTCCTTTTGGCGCCTTAGTGTCTAGGTGGGTTGAAAGTGAGGGAGGGATGTAGTCACCCCCATCACAGGGTCTCCTTGGAAACCCAAGTCGCTCTTTGCGTCCATTGGCTGGATGGGTTGTCCGGGCTGGACAACCCCCTTGCTGTGTGATGGACAGCCAGGCTGTGTGAATGGTGGATTTTCGCATAAACGGTAGGACTCTTGGGCTGTTAGTGAGAGTCGCCACTGGAACTGCAAGGAATCAAAGAAGCGGAGAAGAAGACGGCGGCTGCAACTACCGAGTCCCGGTGAAGCCCTGCTGCAGTCCTAAACTATCTACCCTTCAACGACAAGAGAAGATCCAGTCTGGAGTCTCCTTCCCTTGAGCCTGGTGGGATCAACCAGCTTACCTTCCACAGGAAGAGGATCCTCTTCTTGAACAAAATCTCTGCACTCAGCTGTAGTGGTCCAGATAGCCACCCGAAGAGCCTTTCCTATTTTAAAGGAGCGCACCTTTTATTCACCATTGCTTTTGCTGCTGCTGGCTTCATCCGTGGGTAGTGCAGATCGCTCCAGATGTCGTCGTCCTTGTCCCCATGACTGAAGCTACAGGAACCGCGAGTCTGCAGGAACTACCAGGAACAACTCCCATAGCACCAGCTCTTCTTCATTTTGAATAAGGTACTGTGTCCAACTTCGATGAATTGGGGTGAACCCTTTTCTCCTCCCTAAAGGCTTGACCTCATCTTCCATCCTTCTTATAACTTTTGCCTCCCTTTTGACAATATCCAAGTACGCCTGGCAATCTCGAATCATGAACTGTGCTAACCTTGTGATCCTCGACAACAGGACCCCTGTCCCATTGACAATGGTGCATGCCTATTGAGTTATCTTCGTGTTAGGAAAGTGTCTTGTGATTCTATCTGCCTTGACAAAAGTATTGCCTATGATTTTTGACCTCAACTCCCGTGTGTCAATTCATGTGCTAAGTATGTTTGACTATGGTAACATTTCTTCACGCGGGTACGCGTCTTTCGTAAGACCGAATTGTCGTTACTGTCAAAAAGTGGTCCCCTAGCAACCCCCAGTAACGGCTTTGTTTCACAACACCGGTCTGTCAAAACCAAAGGTACTTACCTTGAATTGTTCTGCACAAGGGGAATTGGTTGTGTGTAGTGTATTTTGAAGTGTGGTTTTAATTTAATAGAAGTTTAGTGTTTTGTGAACAGATGTTTTAAAATAAATGTCCTTTTACTTTTTAACCAAAAACCTTGAGTCAGTGTTTGCTTGAGTCACAGTAATTGTAGTCCTTTGTGTAATCTCTACTACTGCTCATTTGCTCTTGAGATAAGTCTGGCTGCTCCGTTACTGCTACCACTATAACAGTGTAGCACAGGCTTGTACCAAAGGTGAAATTGTACTACCACCTGTAGTCTTAATCTTGTGTAGTGGTCCGTAAGGCACTGGCCAGGATTATGCCTAACATTGGCAACGCCAACAATTTCCTCCGGCTTTGCTGCGGCCCCTGTAGGCTTCCTGGGCCGAGGAACAGGATGGTTGATGGTACGAAGAGAAGTTGCCACCAAATCCTTTGGAGGCACCATGGGACTTGCCTCCGGAGGTCGAAAGGGCGGCCATCGCTGTTGTTGTGCCCAAGGCACGAGCCGTCACGGTATCTGCCTGGATGGTTTGCAGAGATTCATCCATCTTGCCGAACAAGTTATCCCTTAAGGATATGTCCAATACCCTTGTCTGGACGTCCCGACAGAAAATGGTGGCCTTCAGCTTACCACGCAGACAAAGGCAAACACTGTTGCCCATCTGGCGGAAGCCGGGGTCGGCGATGCCTGTGGCCACTGTGATGGCATGGTCCGTTGCCACCTCGACTTCTTGTAAGATTTTAAGGGCCTCCACCCTCTTGTCTGGAAGGAAGTCTAGGAGAGGGGTGATTTTAAACCAAAGCTCTTTGTCATAGCGGGCCACGATGGCAAGAGCGTTGGCCGCTTTAATGGTCGTTGCCGCCGACGAGATGACCCGTCACCCCATGGCATCTAGCTTCTTTCCATCGCCGTCCGGCAGGGAAGTGGAAGCCGCTGACCCTGCAGATTTCTTCCCGGCCGCTGCCGAGACCACAGAGTCCAGGGACGGCTGAGATCTGAAACACTTCAGTGCAGTCTGGCACCCTGTATTTCTTCTCGTACCAGTCTCTTTGCCGGGGCCGAGGACGGGTTCTTCAGGAGGGACAGTCCTTCATCCCAAATGTCGTCCAAGTGAGGGATCGAGAGCACGGTTCTCCTCTTGGCCTCTGTGCACTGATAAAGGAATCCCTCCTCCTGTTCCTCAGGGATCAGTTGAAATAGCTCTGAGGCCCTAGAGATCATGGCATGGAATGAGCCAATCTAGTCGGGTGCAGAATCCCTGGGTACCGGCGACGGGAGGTCCGTTCCCTCGTCGCCCTCCGTACCCGTCGTGTTCGTCTCGTCCCTCGGCCGAGGGGATGGAGGTGAAGGATGGTAGGGTGGAGGCAGATGGACTAGTCTCCGCTTAGGTGGCGAGTCCCCCGATGGTCCATGCGCCGCTGGATCGCCCGGAGGCACGGGCATCCTTGTCCTCATCTCTGAGCACATGGTGTGCAGAGCTTGTAGGATGTCCGCCGACATGTCCGTCGGTGGTGGCAGCAGTTGTGACGGGAGCATCGGCAGTGGAGTGGTGTCCTCCGGTTCCTCACCGCCCTGCCGCCCCTCATCGGTTCCTTCGTCGCTTTCCACGTCCGCCTCGTCGGGGTCCTTCCCGTAGGACCTGGCCTCAAACTTCTTGTCAAGCACTGTCTTCAGGCCCGAGAGCTTGTCCTCCTCGGAGATATCGGAGTCCGGCAGGACTACCGTGCCCTCCCACCCCCCTTCTTCTCGGCCAGGGGCGATGGCCTCGGGGTGACGATCGCCATCTTCACGGGAGACTTCTCAATGGGCAGGAAAGCTAATTTCCTCTGAGTGGGCAGGGAAATTCTCGTCTTGGGGGTCGTCTCCACTGGGGCCGCATCTGCGGCCTTCGCCAGGGACACCACCACTCCCTCAATAGATGCCTTAGCCTGGTGAACCTGGGCCTTCACAACCTTGGGCGCGTCTCAGGCCTTCTCCGTGGGGTGAAGGTCAGGGCCTTGCTCCCCTTGGCTTTCTCTGTTGAAGTCGACCGGGCCTTCTCCAGAAGCTTACCCCAGGTGGTCTGACTTCCTTTTCTTTGCTGAGCTGGAGCATTGGCTCGCGGTTCACACCGTCGGCGATGCTGCGCCCGGCCTGGCTGCCGCGGAGCCCATACCAACTAGTAGTGCTTTGCCTTATGTTGGGCCCCCATCGCCGGAGCGCCTTCAAAGATCTTAGAAAACCGCTCAGATTTTCTTTTGGGAGAAGCATTCCTCAGCCCGCATCCTGGGCAGATCCTGAACAGAGGCGCCGAGTCTCCTTTATCCTCGGCCATGTCCACACGGTGTAGGCCTCCAAGAATCTTCTGCAATGCTCCAAGAAGTAAACTCAACGAAAAACCGCCCTTGAGGGGCGTAGAAAGTTCCAAAAAACGGGTCCCCCGTTAGTCAGATGATGGATCGCTGGAGGCTCGATTGACCGAAAAATAGAGCAAAACTGTTAGAAAATTGCAAAACGCAGTAAAAGCTCGAGAGCTATAGCACGAGGTCTCCCAACACTTGAACGTGCGGTAACAATCTTAAGATGGCTGCCAGAGGAGCGGCTTAGGTCGAGGGCAGTCATTGGCTGGGGACAGTATGACCCAGAGACCAGTGATTGGTTATTAGGAGAACAGTTCAGAAACTGAAACTGATTTTTTTCTTTACTGACTGTTCCCAGCCTGACGGGGAATATTCATGAGCATGTGAATCCATGCCAGACCCCATGCTGGAGAATTATTATATTAAGGATTAAAAAAAATATATATATATATATATATATATATATATAGGTAGACATAACAGAGTTGCTTATTGCTGTGCTGAAAAAAGCTCTAGCCCACCTGGTGCTTTCATGGCTGCCGCTGTTTTTCCCTACTTAAGGAGCCCTCCAGCCTCTTTTCCTTTGCAAATGGGGATCGGGTGCAAGTGGATCTAGGTCACCTGGCCCAAGCACCACCTACCTTCTTAGCCCTCCCTCTTCCTTTCTGCTCTTAACTCTTAGATCAAGGGCGTCTCTCGCCTGGCCGTCCAAAGCGAATGGCTGACGAAAAGGGCAATTCCTGTTTGGACCTGTTCGGACCCAAGGCCGACCCCCTGCTCAGACAGCAGGTAAGCATTCACCAACATGTGTTTACTCCCTCTGTCCCCACAGGCCATCCCCATCCCCTCTGGTCCCCCTGTGATGTTCCCTTGTGCCCCCCCCCCCCCGCCGC
Organism: Ambystoma mexicanum; assembly: GCF_040938575.1. Classification (NCBI taxonomy): domain Eukaryota; kingdom Metazoa; phylum Chordata; class Amphibia; order Caudata; family Ambystomatidae; genus Ambystoma; species Ambystoma mexicanum. Next base: position 888,863,524 of record NC_090929.1, read on the forward strand.
ACACAGGTGTTGCCTGTTTTGCTTCATTCCTCTATCCTGCTCTCTCCCCCTCCCACCCTTTCTCAACTCTCATGCTGGACTTCCTTTCATCTTGTACTCATGGTGGCCCCGATTCATGCTGTTCCCATCTTTATCTTGTATCCTGGCTTACAACATTGTTTTACTTCTGACTTCTGCAGTTGTATTCGCTCTCCCTTCTTGCTTCTCCACTCTTTTTGACTGCTTACTCGGTTCTCTCCTCTCCCTTTCTCCCTCCTCCCCTTACTTTCCTCTATGCACTTATTCTTATCAGAATTGTCCCTGGACCTAGTATGATGGCAACCTTGTCCGCCGGCCCCCCTTGTTATTTTTCCTCCCACCCTAACCCCTCCTCCCCCAAGACACCATCTGAAATGTCGTCAGGCCTAGTACGATGGTCGCTTGTTTTGTTGCTCCCCTCCCTTTCTACACCTCTCTCCGTCACCTTTTGTTTTTCTCTGGCTCTACCAGAAACGTCATCAGGCCTAGAGAGGTAGTCGCCTGTCTGTTTCCATTTCCTTCCCACTCTACCCCCTCCCTTCCTTATCTATGTCTTAGCTCTTGCACTATCTGAAATGTCGTCAGGCCGAGTACAATAGTTAATTTCACATCCTTACTGTTCATGACCTGTAAGAATGTCATTGTATTTTCCCCTGTTCCCTCCCTTGAGGTGCTTTGAAACACATTGTGTATTGGTGCTATATAAATAAACTACATCATATCATTGCTCTTACCTGCACCAAGGCATGAACAGCATTAAGTTGTCCGACTACCCTTACACGCTCCTCTCCACATAAGGAGTCATATGAACATGTTGTTTCCATGGTGACAAGGCAGTGTCTGTTGCGTGCACTGTACTCCACCAGATTTATCAGCAGACCCAAACCCTGCAAACCGAAGAAATTGAACATTTTTATAACTCAAACTCTGCTTTGAGAGAACAGTGGTGTTATATTAGCAATTCGAACAGTTTTTGGAGAGTATCATATTCTTGTTCCCTCATCTTCCTTACACATTTAGAAAAGTGTTGATACCCTTCACTTGTGCAATTCTGAAACTCCTTTAAATACTGTTACTAGGGTGGAGGTAGAGTGTTTTCAAGAGAAGGGGTGAGGGGTTGAGGGGAAGAGAAAAGCATGGGCACAGGATGCAGGGTAGTAAGGAAAGGAGGACCAGGCACTTTCTAAGATGAAATTACACAGAGATGCATTTTAAAAATGAAGGACTGCAGACTAAACTAATCAAAGGGAAATTAAAGTATTTTCTTCTAACTACATTAATTTATAAAACAGTACATTAATTCAAAACAGCACATCATTTAAAACTAGGGGATATACATAACGGTATGCTTCATCTGGTTAATAGCAGCTGTTACAGGGGTGCAATATAGGTTGAAGAAATCAAAATGACCAATGTGGGTGACACATGGCTACCCCTTTGCTGTATTTTTCCTAGACAAAGAGCCAACTAACATCTAAGGATTTGTTAGCCAGAAAACACGTATCATAAGGGGCAAGTAAATAATTTGGATGACAGACCAAATGTCTCAGACTAGTGGTAAAGGCATATTAGTGCTGGCAGATTCTTTGGTTTTTGGAAGTCCTTTGGTGTAGGGTTCAGAAAGACGAACATAATAGCAGGTTTTTCCAAACTGGGGCTGGTAAACATAACAGAGCAGACTGGCTGCAGTCCAGTCTCAGGCAGGGAGGGAGCTGGTATAAGGTACAAATCACATGCAGGCATACCGAATAAGACAGTCCAAGTAGTGTATCCTCAAAAATATATACTCTGTACACTTGACTGTTATGCACAAACTGTGTAAACAGGTTAAGTAAAAATATTGTAAAGCAGACTGATAAATCACAAATGTATTTATATACAAAAAAATAAATCATATAGTAAATGTGATCTTGAAGGTAAAAATACAACTTCTGAATTAATTACATAATCAGTGTCCAATGTGCACAATTCAATCTAGAACCAAAGCATAAAACAAAGCTCTACATGTTTCAGGATTACTATCCCTTCCTCAGAAGCAAAGAAATTCTGTTTGTTTTGGTCACACGTTCATTGAAATCTCCAATTCTGACAATGATTTTCTGACAAAGAATACTTGGTGTGCAGGGGACGGCAGTGGTCCACAGACAGTGGACACAGATCTTTCCTATTGCAATTGTATATCCAAGTGCCTAGGGTGTTTTTCTCCCCCGTACCCACCCCCAAATCATAAATATTAGGTATGGGGTGTGGCCAGCCGGGATGTGAAGCGGATGTGTCGCTCCCGAACTCCCTACAGATGTCCCATCCATTTTTTTCGTGCAGCCTGGCAATAAAAAACTGCCAGCTAATAACATCGATGCGGCCACGGAATGGTGCGGGAGTGCACACGCCCGGTATAATGCCTGTGATAGTGTTACGAGGACGTTGATAGGAGAGCTGGAACCTGTTAAGCCTAAAATGGCAGGCGTACTCTACAGCAAGCAAGATCGCTAATGAACCAGCCAGAAGAAGTGATCACTGATCAGGAGTATGCAGGTGGCCAGGAGCACAGCGAGAAGACAAGACGGATAAGATAAATGGTCGGAGCGGACATTGTAGTGGCTGGAAGTCCAGAGGCAGTGGGACACGATCGTGAGGCAGTGGGACACGATCGTATGGCTGTGGGCGGCCTGACACAGAGTAGCGGGAGGCCGCTCGGACCGTGTTCGGAGACAGAGCGAGGGGGCTGAGAAGAACAGTAAGTACATCAATAAGCCATGCAGTGGACCGCAAGAGCACGACCCCCTGAGCGAGGTCAGGGGTGCAAATAGATCGAGAGGAAGGAACCTGAAAGCGCCCAACACCAACAGGCGCACCGCGCCACACACTGCAGGAGCATGGCAATCTACACTCAAAGGACCAGTGGGGAACCAGTACTGACAGAGGCAGCAGGCAGTGCATGACGCCGCACGAAGGCGAGACTGCTCTGAGCGAGAAAGCAAACACAAGGCATTCAGTGGGAGTGCTCCCTGGAAGGATCCGGAGATGGAGAGACCAGTGCCGAAAAAAAACAACTGTGGGAGCGGGTGTAGCAGGACTGACAGCGATAAGAAGTGTGGGAGGAGGATTTGAACCCCCCCCCGCCCTGCTTGCAGGCGGCCAACATTTTGGTGTGCCCTAGGGAGCGGGACTCAGAGGATTCAAACGCTATGCGCAATACGATGCAGAGATCCTCAGAGGCATCCAGCTCCTGCAAGTCTCTGTGGTGGGAGGGTTGGAGGCGGGAGCAGTGAGAGAACCCGGCTGGAGGGTATATGATACACACAGGCCCATCACTAAAAGATGTGAATTCAGCAGTTGCTACCGTGACAGGGAGGCTAAGCCACGAGCACTACAGAGGCACAGCTGGCAAGGAGAGGATTCGGCAAACATTGGAAGGGCCTAGCGATGTACTAACCGGGCAAAAGCCTGCTCAGGAAGCAGTGGATATATGCCGGAACGATGAGGAAGAACACCCCTGCAAAACCAAGGCAGACAAAATTGGAGGCATTGGCGAAGAAAGTTGACCAGATGAGAGCCAGGGACTGCAGAAGAACAACGGATGGAAAATAGCTCTGAACCCCCTACAGATGGCCCTGATAGCAGAATACATGCGTCGATTGCAGCGCTTAGACCATCCATGGAGACCCGCATTGGGAAAATAAAATGCAATGTCAGACTCCTGAGACAGGATGTGCAATCTAGAAGGCAGAGTAGGAAAAACTGAGGCAAGAGTGGAAGAGGTCTGCGCCACCATGAAAGAGCTACAAGATTAAATCAAGGAATTGACCACACAGTGCGCGTGTTGCAGGACCCAGCAAAAGACGTTGAAGGGAGAGCACAGAAGTAAGGAACAAGTTACTTACCTGTAACTGTTGTTCTCCAGCATGGGTCTGGCATGGATTTACATGCTCATGAATATTCCACGTCAGGCTGGGAATCCTCGGTAGAGAAAAAATCAATTTCAGTTTCTTTTCTGAAATGTCTTTCTCCTAACAACCAATCACTGGTCTCTGGGTCATACTGCCCCCAGCCAATGATTTCCCTCTACCTAAGACCCTCTGGCATCCATCTTCAGATTTGGTAGCACGTAAAGTGGCAGTAGGACCAAGAGAAGAGACGCAGAGGGGTAGGCGGGAGGGTTCACATGTGAAACCATGCTAGAGAACAACAGTTAGAGATAAGTAACCTGTTCCTTCTCCAGCATGGGGTCTGGCATGGATTCACATGCTCGTGAATAAAGAATACATAGCAGTACACACATGCACAACCACAGGAGGTGGCCAGGCTCAACATTAAGCATCTCAACATCAAGCATCTCTTACCTCCTTACCAAGCTCACCTTCAAGTGAACAAGTTGTGCAGCCCTGCTTGGCAGACTCTGGACTCCTCCCTGCATTCCCGGTTGACGCAGTAGAATCTTGTGAAGGTATGCATCGACCTCCACGTAGCAGCACTGCAGATGTCCAGCTTGGGCACACCAGACAGGAACGCCGTAGTTGCAGCGATCGCTCTGGTCGAATGTGCTCTCAGACGGCCAGGCAACGGTCGGTTTGCCAACCGGTGACAATGGGTGATGCAGCCGGAGAGGGCTTTCTCTTGGTTCACAGGGCCAAAGTTCATGAACAATTGTGACGTCTTCCGAAAACTCTTCATGCAGTACACACAGAACTTCAACGCTCTAGCCACATCCAGCGAGTTCAAAGTCCTCTCAGCCGCGACGAAGGCTACAGGTAACACCAAGGGCTCATTTAGATGAAAGTCCGAAGGCATCTTGGGCATGAAGGAGGGGTGCGTCCGTAGCATCATCTTGTGGAATGAGAAGTAAGGTGGCTTACAAGAGAGGGTCTGGATCTCTCCCACTCATCGTGCGGAGGGGATGGCCACAAGAAACAATGTTTTCCACAACAAAAATGTCAGTGGCGCAGAATGCATAGGGTCGAAAGGTGGACTCTTGAGTCTAGTCAGCACCACATTGAGCTCCCATGCCGGGGCCAGAGCCTTCACCAGCGTGCACGAACGGAAAAGTCCTTTGACAAACTCCTTGATCAGGCGGTGTGACCACAGCGACGACCGTCCCGGAGTTCTGATGTAGCGGCGATAGCTGCCAGATGAACCTTAATGGAAGCATGTGCCTCCCCCACTTTGGCCATCGGCAGCAAATATGGCAGCATCTGTGGAGCCGTAATCCGTAGAAGGTTGATATTCTGTGCACGGCACCATACTGCAAACCTCTTCCACTTATGTCCGTAGCATTTCAGTGTAGACAAAGCCCTGGCCTTGGTAAGCACCTCCCTGCAGTCCGCCGGGATATTGTATCCTCCAAACCCTAGCGCTGCAGGAGCCAAGCCTGCAAGTTCAGCAACCCTGGGTCATGATGCAGGATTGCGCCTCCTTCTCTGGCAAGGTGATCTGCGATCACTGGAAGCTTAATTGGTGGGGACGCCGACATGTCCAGAAGGTCCGGGTACCATATCTGTCTCGGCCACGCCAGTGCGACGAGGATCATCCTGCATCAGGACCGTCTGAGTTGATGGACTAGTCGCAGAAGCAACGGCATCGGAGTGAACGCATACAGAAACAGGCCGTCCCATGGGAATGAGAATGCGTCCACCCATGCTCCCCAGCTGGGGAAACCTGCTGGCGAACCTCAGGCACTTGGTGTTCGTTGCAAACAGATCGATGTGGGGATTGCCCCATCATCAGAACAGAAGATCCACTTGGTCCTGCCGAAGCTCCCACTCGTGGCAAGAGCGCAGCTCCCTGCTGAGGCAATCTGCGATTGTGTTCTTCACTCCTGCCAGATGAAACTGGAAAAACATCCTCTGGGCAACGGCCCAGTGCCATAGTTCCTGCGCCTCTCTGGAGAGTGCTGGGGATCTGGTGCCCTGCTGCTTCCGGATGTAGAACATTGTGGTGGTGTTGTCCGAGAAGACATGCATCACCTTGCCCTTGAGGGATGGAAGGAAAGACTTGAGGGCCCAAAACACTGCCCGTAGCTCCAGTACGTTGATATGCAACGACTTCTCCTCCAGTAGCCGCATGCCTCTTGTGTGGAGACTTCCAGTGTGCGCGCCCCATTCTTCCAGGGAGGCGTCTGTCGTGACCGTCTCCTAATGAGATGGGGTCTGGAAATCTGCGCCCGCCGACAGATGCGTGCAGACTCCCCACCGCTGTACCGCTCGAAGGAAATCCTTGTTGAGAGACATCTTGTCCTCGAAGCTTCCCGATACCTGAATCAAACGGGCGTCAAGGAACTCTTGCAGTGGCCACATCAGCAGCCTGCACAGCTGAATGAGGTATATGCATGCAACATCATGCCGAGAAGAGACTTGATGGTCCTCACCCTTGTGATCTTCAGGGTCAACATCCGGTGTACCTTGCCCAGGATGGCTGCTATCCTCTCCTCCGACAGAGATGCCAGGCATGACATTGTTGAGTCGAGACCCCAGAAATAGTGTGTCTTGCGATGGTACACAGCAAGATTTTGCATAGTTCACCAAGAACCTCAGCTCCGTCAGCACCTGGATGGTTTCCGCCGTGTGTGCGATCTCCCTAGATTTGCGCTCGGATGAGCCAGTCGTCCAGATAGGGGTAAACTTGGATCCCTCGTAGACGCAGCCGCGGAGCCACTGGCGCCAGGCACTTGGTGAAAACCATTGGTGCTGACATCAATCAGAAGCGAAGGGCCTTGTACTGATGTTGCACTTGAACCACGAAGCGCAGAAACTTGCGGTGTCCCTTGTGAATGGGGATGTGAAAGTAGTCATCCTCCAAGTCCAGCGACGATAGGAAATCGCCTTCTTCCTGCTGTCCTAGCACATGCTGAAGGGTGACCATCCGAAACTTCTGGTATCTGATGTACTTGTTCAGACGGCGGAGGTCCAGGATGGGCCTCCAACCGCCAGTCTTCTTGACGAGGAAGTACTGAGAGTAAACTCCGGTGCCCCGGGGCCTCTTTGGGACAAGCTCTATTGCACCCTTCTTCAGCATGGGACGCAGCTCCACCAGAAGCTGAGGGACGTGGTTTTCCTGCATGGCCACGGGTGGTATGCAAGTACACTGTCGTTGGAATTCCAGAGTGTGTCTGTGGGCCAGAGCGTCCAGCACCCAACGGTCGGTGGAGATGGACTTCCACACGCTGATTAAGTTTGCAGCTGGCCTCCCACCAGGATGCACGGGTGGGGACCCGACATCATGGCTGGTTCAATCTTGCTTCGCTGCGGAGGACACCCTGGAGACCTTGGCAACGACGGCAAACTACTCCGGACTTGCTGCGGCCCCTGTAGGCCACCAGGGCCGAAAAGCTGGACGGTAGGACAATGAGCTTCCACCAAAGCCCTTGAAGCAACCTTGGGAATTGCCTCCAGCAGTCCGAAAGGACAGTCGTCGCTGTTGAAGCGTGCCCAAGGCACGAGCCATCTCAGTATCCGCCTTGATGGCTTGAAGGGACTCGTCCTTATCCTCCCTCAGTGGAGGGGGCGAAGGGTGACAAGGCGGTGGAGGATGAACTCTCCTCTTCTTCGCAGGGGGTGTGCCTGAAGGACCTGGTGTCGCGGGATCCTCTGGTGCCACAGGGTCTTCCGTCGGCAGAAGAGGCATCCTCGTCCGAATCTCCGAGCACAAGGTGTGAAGTGTCTGGAGGATGTCCACCGAGATGTCCGCTGGTGGATGAGGTGGTGGCAGAGGTGGAAGTGACAGAGGCAGCGGTGTAGGGTTCTCCAAGTCCTCAACGCCCTGCTCCCCCTCGTCGGTCTCATCGCCACTCTCGACGTCTCTCTCGTCTGAGTCCCTCCCGTAGGCCTTAGCCTCAACAAACTTCTTCTCCAAAACGGTCTGGAGAGTAGAAAGCTGCTCCTCAAAAGGAGATGCCCGTGCCCTGCAGGATTACCGTGCCCCCCCCCCCCTCTTTTCGACCAGGGGAGACGGTTTCGGGGAGATGATGGGGATGTGAAAGTAGTCATCCTCCAAGTCCAGCGACGATAGGAAATCGCCTTCTTCCTGCTGTCCTAGCACATGCTGAAGGGTGACCATCCGAAACTTCTGGTATCTGATAGAAACCTCCGTTGTCTTCTATATGGGTTGGAACGACGATTCCCTCCTGGCCGGCAGGGAAACTCTCGCCTTGGGGACCGTACCCTGCGAACCCGCGTCCACGGCCTTCGTTAGGGACACCACCACGCCTTCATTGGAAGGCTTCGCCAGGTGAATCTGGGCCTGCACGACCTTGGTCGAGCTAGGGGCCTTCACCTTGGGGGGAGGGTCAGCGCCCCGCTCCCCCTTGGCCTTCTCCAACTGGTCCAGCCGGGGCTTCTCCAGAAGCTTACCCGGGCAGTCCGGCTTCCTCTTAGCCAAACCGGAGCGCTGGCTCGTGGTCGAAGGTGTCGGAAACGCTGTGCTCGCCCTGGTCGCCGAAGAGCCAGTCACAATGGCGCTCCCGGTGCCTGCGGACTTGCAGTGCTTGGCCTTATGTTGGGCCCCTGTCGCCGGGGTGCCCACAAAGGTCTTAAAAGACCACTCAGATTTCTTCTTGTGGCTGGGGGAGGCATGCTGCCGGGACTCACCCGTAGCAGAAGCCTTGGCCTGCAGCCACTCAGTGAGGCGCCTGCGCCAGTCCTTCATGGTGCTGGGGACCATCTCCTTGCAAAACGCAAGCCATCCTCCACGTGCGTTTGGTCTGAATGCAGGCAGTAGAGGCACCCGGAATGCCCATCGTCCAAGTAGATGTTCCGTAGGTTGCATCCTGGACAAATCCGGAACAGAGGCGTCGAGTGTTCCTTCTCCTCGGTCATCTCCACGTGGTGTAGGCCTTGAAGAAGCTTCTGGGATCCTCCAAGAAGAAACTCGATGAAAAATCGCCCTTGAGGGGCACTGAAGAATCCGAAAACGGGTCCCCGTTAATCGGAAGATGGATCGATGGAGCTTGAGGCTCGATTGACCGGAAAAATAGAAAACTCTTAGAAATATGGCAAAACGCAGTAAAAGCGCGAGAGCTATTTCACGAGGACTCCCAACACTTGAACGTGCGGTAAATTTCTGAAGATGGCTGCCAGAGGTGGGGCTTAGGTAGAGGGCAGTCATTGGCTGGGGGATATATGATCCAGAGACCAGTGATTGGTTGTAACGAGAAAGACAGTTCAGAGGTGAAACTTAAACTGATTTTTTCTTTACCGAGTATTCCCAGCCTGACGACGGGGAATATTCATGATCATGTGAATCCATGCCAGACCCCATGCTGGAGAACATCAGAATGCCAGGGTAACCTGAAGGAGAAGGCAAGGATCCCACCTTGTATGTTGAGACTTTGCAGCTTTAAGAGATCCATCCAGGGGTGGCTCTCGCAGGGCTTCACAGTGGGAAGAGCTCACAGAACGTCCCCCGAGTCCCTCATCGACCCATCATAGCCAAAATACTAAACTTCAGAGACAAGGAGATGATCTTGGCCTTCTCCAGAGAGGGAGGCAGGATTCAACAGGGATCTGCAACACTGGCGATCTATCCTGACTACAACCTGCAAGTCCAGAGGGGGACAGGACAATTCATCCCGACAAAAGAACGACTACGAAAACGGCATGAAATACATGCTTCTATAACAGGCGAGACTAAAGGTGTTTCACAAAGGAAGGGCATACTTTTACAATACTCCCGAGAAGGTCAATGTGCAGATGGACTCCAACCAGATGAGGCCAAAGGAGGAGAACAACGGAAATTAAAGAATCAGCAGGTGATAAGCCCATGAAACACATGCAAAGGTTAGGTTGCACGGACACTTGTGGATGCTACAGCTAGGGAACTGGGGAAGTTCACAATTCTGGTGAGTAGAGTATCTGTGATGCTGGAAATGCATTGGAGGGACAGGGCCTCCTTGTCCTGTAGTCCTTTTTCATTTGTGTTCTGTATTGTTTTCTGCCCATGAGTCCATGTGGGACTCCTGGCAGTGCAGCTCTTCCTGTTTTTGGTTTGGTGTACAGACCCATGGGATACCCTTACGGTGCCCATGGGTGGGGGTACAACCCTGTGCCCCTAGTGTATGTTTTTGGGCACCTGTGTGTGGTCCACAGAGCAGGCTATGGGCTGGTGGCAGCTCCATGCTGAATTTGACAGGTGCTCTGAGTATCCTCCCTTTTGGGATACCCAGGCCCTGCCATTGGAATCAGTTGATTCCTGATAGGAAACAAGATGACCCCTGTGGCCTCTTGCTTTCTATTGCCCATTACCTTGTTTTTCCCCAACGTCCTGGGAAGCCCCGACTCTGTCCCTTCCCCCTGACTGGCTGTTGGTTTTAAGTTCCATATATGGTGTTGTAGTGAAGTCCAGGCCAGACTGGCTGGAGCCTTCCCAGTGACTATGTTGTGGGTACACCCTGTGGGTGGGACCTGAGTGAATGGAGTGTGTGACCAATATGCACTTCTTGTTGTGGATGTCTGGTTTGTGGTGTTTGACACAATGACAAACAGCCCTGCCCGAAACTGGTATGAATGCAGTGTGTAGTGTTGAATGGCTGGGTAATTTTCCCAATACACATTCCTTGTTGTGAGTGTCTGAGAGGGAGGAGTATGGCCTGAATGCACTGTATGCCCAATTGGCTGACTGCTGAATGCCCTGAGTGATTGGTTGCCTGAGTGCGACCCAGCAGAATGAATGGGAGATCAACTAGTATTTCTGGGGGCCTCTCACAACTAGAATTCGTTCAGAAGCTGAAGTTGAAACTGATGCTTAATCTCTAAGCCGAGCCTGAAGGTTAACTGCCGTCTCCCTTCGTGAAAGCCATCGAGACTGATCCAAGAGAGGACCTGTTTAGGTGCCCTCTTCCCAGGCTCTGAGGGACCATCGAGCACCGCTAAACTTCGCCGAAGCACCCTGGCAGTCAGACCCTCGATAGGCTGCCGACCGGAGACTGGGATCTCTGAGGAGAACGAAGATAAGCACCAGACATTCCGTCCACCAGGGTCCGCAGGTTTGCATAACCGCTGGAGGCCCGTTGAAGCCGTGTTGCCCAGAAGAGGGGACCGATTGACGCCGTGCCGCAGACGACCGGAGCCGCAATGCTTCTTTGTCTAAGACTTTTGATTGACGGATGCGCTCGTCCGCACTGCCGCCCGCCTTATCCCGCCGGAGAAGGCCAGGCCGTCGATGTGCCGAGGAGCATCTGTCAGTGGGTTTCCCACCACCCAAAGACCGTAGAGACACCGGACGACTCCACACCCTTGCTGGGCCACAGTTCACAAACTCTTTGCGGTCCTGAACTATCGACATCGAGGTGCCCCGCACGCCTCTTCCTTGCAGGACCGTCTTCACTCCATCGTCGACGAGCACCGCTGGGACTAAAGCCGCCGCCTCAACGCCGAGTTCACCTTCGAGGGATCGCAACGATCCGTGGCTCCTGCTTTAAAGGGAGCCGCTCAAGAAGGATCTGTCGACTACTCGTCGACATCTGCTATTCCAGGTACATTGGGGTGGTAGAAACATTATAGATGGAAATAAGACTTTTAGAACAATATATGGACTGGGTTTGTAGCATATCTTTATTTTACAGGTTGCCCAGGTTATGGGGGGGGGGGGAATCTCCACACACAACTGTGTCTAAACGGTAGGGGCCAGTATTCTGCCAATTTTTCTAACCAACTGCTTTCCTCCTATGTCTATTGTTGGTTACCTTTATTAAGTGATTTGTGCGATATTTAACCAGAGTTCAGATGATGCACTTAAATGAAATCTAATCATAATTGTGGTACCACTTACAACTGTATATAGTTGCCATTATAGATTAAATGAGCACAAAGTGAGTTATTGTGAACATAACCTTGAACTTAATTATATAAAGACTGTTTTAACTAGTACAGTGTGTGGACATTCCTTTGTGGGTGCTTGGGGACTACACTGTACTTAAGAACCAGCCTGCATGACCTCCTGAGAAGCTAGGCCTTGATTGCTCGACTACATTACCAATAATAGAGACTCTTGGTTGGGGTCCTTTGTGTTACACTCACCTGGCTCCCACAGGGGCGTCGATCGGACCCGGACAGCTGCGACCTCCTCCAACGTGAAGTGTAGTGCAGAGATGACAGACTGGACTGCACCGCCTAATCTCGTCTGCTTGACCCGTAGAAATATTCTCCTGCAAGTGGAGAAAGGGATTCAGCCACCCGTGGATTTTAGTAATGGCAACCCACTGTTCTCCCCACTAATCACCACCGATATTCACTTTCTGTAAGATCACCTTATGTTTGTAAATGATGAGCTCTCCATCCTGCGTGGAATGCAGGGGCGCGTAGATACCAGTTACTTCACTGGTTTGAGGGCGTTGGAAGAGTTCCGGATGAATATTGACTCAGAGGTTCCAGGCGAGAACCCGTAAGTATAAAGTTCAAAGAGTTCAATATGTCCGATGTTCACTCTTGTACATTCCTTTCTTGTGTTGCAGCAGGGTCCAAAGGAAGATTGTCTTGTGGCAGCTGATGGTGTTGAGGTAAGAGTCTATTACCCAACACTGTCCGGCAAAAGATGCGTGTGTTTAAATTGCTGGTTTCTCTCTCCTTACAGGTGCGGCGTAAGAAGTTGCGGTTTGTTACAGAATAATGCCTCCGGTTGTTAATCAGGTAAGTCTATGGTGGAGAGGTTGTATTTGTTGGCTCTCTCGGCTCACCTTATGTTTCTTTTGTCCCCTAGATGGTGGAATTCGGCAGAGAAAATGATGGAGGCTGCGCCGGATCGAAAAATGCTGTGAGGACTCGCGAGTATGGCGCGGCGCTGCAGCTGGCGATGCGATGCGACGCGTGTAGAATGTCCTTTTCAAGTTCGAAGACGTGCTGGATCCGGAATTCAGGTAAGGATTGAAATAATATCTGTTTTCTAACCTTTCCTTCTTTCTTCTATTGCTAGGAGCTCTGGATTCGAGACGGGCGTGGCTGAAGTCTGGATGCTGACTGCAGGCCCAGTGAGCGTTACGCTGCTGGATGCAGAATAACACGAAGCATGTGCTGCTGTTCGGGCGTGGTTTAAATAGCCTCCAAAGTAGTTCCAGGTAAGAAGTCCCCAGAACTACACCCGAGTAAAAAATAGTCCCTGTAGAAAAATAGTCCCATCCAGGCCTCACGTTGGCTTGGATTCATTTGACGCATGGTCTGCATGAGGTAAGTAAAGCCTATGAGCCTGGCGCCTAAGGCGCCAGGACTGAACCCAGACAGCCCCCAGCCGGGGCTGCTGGGGTTTTATTAAATACCTGGATGCCTGCTCCTGGGGCTGATGGGCTTGATCCGGATGCCCGGGGGTAGGCATCATGACACTTTGTGCCTCTCCTCTGCCATATAGAGAGCAGGAGCACAGAAACCCCCTTCAGTCTTTACACTATCCTCTTATTGGAACTAGCAGTTCAGAGAAGGAAGCTAGGTGGGCCTAACCCAAGAGATACACCTCAGCCTTAACTGGGAGGGGGGGGTTCTTTACTCTACGAGTGCCCTTTTTTCCACTCCTTCCAATAAGGACTTTGAGGTACTAAAGGGTACCCAGCTGCCAAGTTCTGGGATGGTGGGAAGGAAGGAATGGCAAGGATGCATCTTCAGACTGGTTCTGCTGGGCGGTTAACTTTAGTTCGAGTTCATGGTAGTCTGTTTGACTTGCAACACGGCTTAGTTCAACGTGGGAGTAGACACTGGAAGCTCACCGAAAGGTGGAAAGCGGGTGAATGGCAGTGCAAGACTCCCATTAAAAGGGAGAGAAGTGGAACGACACTAGAAACAACTGATTGATGGAAGTACTAAAAATTGCCTCTTGGAACGTTGGGGGACTCAAATATGTCAAGAGGGACAGGGTGGCGGCGTACATGGGATGTAAATGGGTCAAGGTAGTGCTATTGCCAGAAACTCACCTCACGGATGATAAATGACTCCAGGTCCTGAGAAAATGGGGGTGGGGGGGGTGGAGGGTATGGATCGGCTGTCTCCAACTACGCAAGTGGAGTTATTAACTACATTGCTCCAGGGGTGCCTTTTTGGGAGGCGAGAGTCCACAGTGATAAGGAGGGACATATGGTGCAGTTGCATGGATTCTTAGACAAGAAGGAAGTTTTCCTGATAAACACATACACTCCCAACCATGACGCATCCACTTTCTTCTGCTTCCTATATACACTGCTAGCCCCTTACCATTGGATTGGGAACTTCATTTGTACGCTAGACTCCAACATTAGATAGATCAGACAGCAAATACAAGACCCCACCCCCACCAGCCAATGTCTCAACAACACTGATGGAAGAGCTAGAGTTAAAAGAAATTTAGAGGTCGCTAATGGGGCCTACGAAAGAATTTCTTTACTCCGGGGTGAATAGGGTATACACTCGTATACATTATTTCTTCACTGGTGCAGATCACCTGGGGGAGTTTGCAGGGGTCAAACCTTTCGACCACTTACTCCTAATCAGAGTGGGTGCTCGCCGACTGGTCTGCTCAGATACCCACCTGGAGGCTACGAGCAGAGATTCTGATAGATGGACCGCCTCCAGGAGGGCATAGCACAGCATATATGGGACTATTTTGAGGATAACAAGGGTAGTGTGAATCAGGAAGGGACACTGTGGAATGCCTTTAAGGTGGTGATTAGAGGTGCTGCCATAGCTACAGGGTGGAGGGGTTCAGAGAGAATTGGAAAAAACACTGGAGACTACTGAGGCAGAAATCAAAAGGATGGAGGGTGCTGCCCAACGGGAAGAGAGGACTGAAGTCCCGATAGGACTTGGACAGGAATGTCTTATCATTGGGAAATATTAGGCAGATATAGCTTTGAAAAAACTCAGAAAGGCTACATGTACAGGGGGTAAGCCCGGGAGACTATTAGCATGGTTGTGCCAAGAGGCAGACACTCAGGAGGCGCAATCACAGAAATAGAGAATGAATGTAGAGAACTGTGGTGGTCGCAGGGAGAAATTAATGAGGTATTCAAGAGCTTTTACCAGAACTTATATAGAGGGGATGAAGATACCAAATTGCGGGAGATTACAGAGACTGATATAGACCTTCCCACGCCTAGGTGCGGACCATGGAATAGATGAACAAGTTACTTACCCCTGGTAACATTCTATCGACTATGTTCCTCCCACCTATTCCTCATCTTTGACATATAATGTCCAGCGTCGGCTGAATCAGAAAAAAAAGCAGAGGGCGCTGTGTGTCGATAGCGTTGAGTCGATGTCCCTCGAAGGCCTCCGTCGAGGATGTAAGTGAAGGGTATATATAGCTTGTGCAGCGCCTGCTGGCCTCAGTTCTGGTTTTCCCCATCTCTTGCAGCAGAGATGCCTGCAAATACGAGCATGACCATACTCTGTCTTGATGGAACGGAAGCTGTAATAGCACAGGAAATTCTACTGAGGAGTAGGCTGGGAGGGCGATGAGGAATACGTGGGAGGAACATCCAGTCTAAAGAAAGTTAGCAAGGGTAAGTAACTTGTTCTTCAAAATGGATTGTGTCCCACCACATATTCCTCATCTTTGACAGACTCACAAAGTAGTATTATGTTTGGATGAGGGTGTAGAATTACAATTTAAACATTTTCAAGGGCACAGCAAAGTACTGCTTTGCCAAACGTACCATCCTAACCACGGGAAGCATCCAGACAGTAATGTTTAGTAAACGTGTGGATGAAGACCATATTGCAGCTTCACAGATATTTTTCTAATTGGAACGCCCCTTTGAAGGGCTGTAGATGTAGCCATGGCCATGGTGTAATGAGCTCTCAAACCTTCAGGAGGGTCTTCACCTGCAAGCCTGTAGCATTCTGATATTGTGAGAATTATCCAGCTAGGCAAGGTCTGTTTGGAAACAGCCTGACATAGCTTGTGTCCTGTGCATCTGATAAAACTTGCAGTTTAGACATTCTGGAGATGTAAAAGCTTAGCACTCCCCTAGGTTCTAACCTATGGAGTCTTTCCTCTTCCTTAACAGGATGAGGTGGCGGATAGAAGGCAGGCAGAACAATTTCCTGACTCAAATTAAAGTCAGAAATTATTTTTGGCAAAAAGGAGGGTTTCACCCTTAAAACAACCCGGTCCTTGTGGAAGACGGTAAAGGGTGGCTTGGATGAAAGCGCCTGAAACTCGCTCACTCTACGGGCTGATGTCAGAGCTATCAATAGGATTGTCTTAAAGGTTAACAACCTTAGTGGACAGGTGTGCAGAGGTTCAAATGGAGCACACATCAGGAATTTCAAAACCAGTTAAGGTCCCAAACCGAAACCTGGAAAGGAGATGGAGGAAACACATTAGTGAGCCCATTTAGAAATTGAGTCACCAGTGGAATTTTGAAATAGGAGCATTCCTCCGAAGAGCGCTTAAAGATCGATAGTGCTGACAAGTAGCCTTTGATGGTACCTATCTGAAGGCCCAAATTAGCTAACGATAGAAGAAAAGAAAGGACATCCAGAGTTTCACACAGAAAAGTATCAACATTCTTTTCCTTGCACCAGTTGCAAACTGTATTCCAACGGCACAAAGATTTTGTTTCTAATCTTCTGGCAGAAAGCAACACCTCCATTACGTCATCCGGGAGGTCCCAATCCTTGTATCTCAGCCTTTCAGAAACCAAGAGTTAAGGTTAAGAGTTTTGACCTCTGGATGGAGAACCTGACCCTCCTCTCGCGAGAGAGGGTCCTCTCTTTGAGGAAGGACATCATAATCATAGGACAGATGGACATATCCAGAAGGTCTGGGTACCACGTCCTCCTGGCCCAATCCGGAGCAATTAGGATCATGTGTTTCCCGAACCATCGCAACCTCCCGATTACATGAGGAATGACAGGGACCAGAGGAAACTCGTACAGGAGTGGAAACTCCCAGTCCACCACAAACGCGTCTCCTAGAGCTCCTCTTGGAAATTCCCTGGAACACTACAGTTTGGACTTCCGGTTGACACCGGTCGCAAACAGATCCACTTGAGGGGTTCCCCAAAGAGTGAAAATCTCTTGAAGGACTTCCTGCGCTAGTTCCAACTCATGAGACTGCTCTGCCTGCTCACAGCGTCCGCCGCCGTGTTCTCCTCTCCGGCTAGGTGAACTACTGATGGGGAGATTCCTTCTTGAATTGCCCAGTACCAGAGCTTTATTGCCTCTGCACAGTGGTAGTGACCCCTATGCCTTCTCTCTTGTGGAGGTAGTGCATGGCCACTGCGTTGTCCGTCATTATCAGGACATTCTTTCCCCGGACAGAGGGCAGGAAGGCCTTCAGCGCTAGTCTGATTGCCCTCCGCTCCAAAACATCGATGCGTAATTTTGGACACCGATGGAGACCAACGATCGCTGACTGTCAGATCGTTGGCATGGGCTCCCCACCCTGTGAGTGAGGCATCCGTCACTACCGTTATCTCCGGCCATGGTTGCCAAAAGGGTTCTCCCTTCAGAATATTGTCCTCGCAGGCCCACCACAGAAGATCCTGCGAGACCCTGGATGGAATCTGAAGTCAGTCTGACATTTTTCCTGAGAACTGGGACCACTGTCCTTAGAGCCCATTGAAGGGATCTCATTCTCAAATGGGCCACCACCGGCACCAGAAAAATGCACGAGGCCGAGAAACCTAAAAAAAAAATAAGAAATGGATGTGTCTAGTACAGCTCCAATGTACTGGAGCTTTTGGGAAGTTCTCAGATGGGACTTCTTGTTATTGAAGGAGAAGTCCAGTCTGTGAAGTGGGGGTGGGGTGGGGGGAACTTTGACAGATGATCAAGAGCGTGTGGGGTGACAGATGATCCAGAGCTTGTGCGGGAGAACACGCCCTGATCAGCCAATCATCCAGGAAGGGGTAGACGCGAATCCCCCCTCTCCTGAGATTCACTGCCACTACCGTCATCAGTTTGGTGAAAGCCCTCAGGCTTAGGTCAGCCCGAATGGCAGAACTCAAAACTGAAAACGAGAACCGTCAACCGCGTACCTCAGGTATTATCTGTCCTTGAAATGGATTGGCACATGAAAATAAGCATCCTGAAGGTCCAATGATACCAACCAATCGTGGAATTGGAGGGCCTGAAGGATCTGAGAAAGTGTGAGCATCTTGAACTTGTCCTTCCTGAGGAACTTGTTCAAGTATCTCAAGTCCAAGATGGGTCGCAATCATCCGTCCTTTTTGGGAATCAAAAGAATATGGGGAGTACCATCCCTTGTTCCTCTCCGCTACAGGTACTGGTTCTATAGCACCTTTCTCTAGCAGGGTTAAAATTTCCTGCACAAGGAGCGGATCCTGAATCCTCAAAGAGTGGTTCCCGGTGGATTGTTCGGAGGTCTTATAAAAGGAAGGCAATAACTGGGCTAGGGTTTCCAAAGCCCAAGCATCCTAAGTAATGTCTTGCCATTCTTGCATATGAGACAGTCTGCCCCCCACTGGTGAACTGTGGCTCAATACCTCAGAGTGGTTTTATGGCAGGTGCTGTAGAGACCGATGGTAAGGAGGATGCTGCTCTAGCTGGCTTTGCACCTCTACGCCGTCCACCACGAGGAAATAATCTTTGTCCTGTTTGACTGGTCATTCCTCTCGCCCTTCGAACTGAAGAGTAGTAGCGAAAAGATCTTCCCCGCCAAGGTTGCCCACTAGGACCATAAGGCTGAGGTTGCCTAATGACAGCGCCCAACGATTTGGCTGCCGCCTTTGAGGTCTGCAGCTTCTCAAGGAACTCGTCATCCTTGTTGCCAAAAAGATGACAACCATCAAAAGGCATGTTGAGAAGCCTAGATTGCACATCCGATGAAAAATCAGACTTCCTCAACCACACAAATCTGCGCATGACAGTGCTGGTAGCCACGGATCTGCTGCACCTATCTGCAGAATCCTATCCTGATTTAAGGGACTAACACATGGCCACTTAGCCGTCCTTAACAATAGCTAAGAAGCCATCCCTTTCATCCCCTTCGGGAATGTGCTCTGCCGCCATGGAGATGCAGTCCCATAGAGTATACAAAAATTTGCGAGGGCACAAGTAGAGTTGGCAGATTTCAGTGCCATGCTCCCTGCAGAAAATATCTTCCTCACCCAGCCATCTACGCGCTTGTCGTCCCCATCAGGAGGTATGGTGGGGTACGATGCCTGTTTAAGTATTCGTAGCTGCCTGCACCACCAGACTCTCCTGAGTGAGGAATTCAGACAGGTAGTCTGAGTCGCTACTGGAGGGGCAGTATTTTTTGGTCAGGTTCTTGCCGATTGTTGGATTAGACTCCGGAGTCTACCAGTTCCTATCCACCCGTTTTTGTAGTGCCACATGAAAGGGCAAAATGGGATCAGTCTGAGGACCCTTGTCCAGAATGTCTGTTAGGTCGTCTTGGTCATAGGGTAATGAGGGCCTACTCCAACTCAATGAATTACTCGACCACCTTTGACCTAAGCTGACAATAAGAAGAGTCAGCATTTTCCCCTGGTTCAGACTTTCAGAACTCAAGTTTTGGAGCGGTATTAACCCCACTTGCTGTTTGCAAGTTTTCATACAAATCCTGCATTCTGCTTTCCTCAGAGTTAAAGCTCTCTGGTACATTGGGAGTAGCGTATTGTAACCCAAATGGTGCTTTCTCATTATCAAAATGCTCCTACTCTTCAAAAATGGAAGCGACGTGAAAAAATCCTTCAGGATTGGAGCATACATTTTGTTTGGTTTTAGAATCACAGACTTCGACGTGGTCGAAATTTTC
Organism: Ambystoma mexicanum; assembly: GCF_040938575.1. Taxonomy (NCBI): domain Eukaryota; kingdom Metazoa; phylum Chordata; class Amphibia; order Caudata; family Ambystomatidae; genus Ambystoma; species Ambystoma mexicanum. The sequence goes on from NC_090929.1 coordinate 888,883,216, forward strand.
TTTGTAGACGTCCATTTTGGAGGAGCACTGGGCGCTGACGGCGTGGCTGGTAAATGTAGCGCAGAAGACTTTGGTGCCGATGTCCACATCGAGGAATTAAGAGGAGTCGAAAGCCTGGCGGGCGTCGAAGGCACCACCAGCGTCTAAGGTGTAGATGGCGTTGACAACCTAGACTTTTCACCATGTTTCTTGTGATCCTTTGGTTTTTCAGATCGGGGTCTCGAGGGCTCCTGATGCGGATCAGGTGTTTTACCCTGGCTCGAGGGCGCACAGGTTTTCAACGAGACCTCTCCTTTCTGGCTTCATCCGAAGGCACGGTCGGAGCATGGCTTTGTTTGTTAAATATTTCCAACATTTGCACCCTGAAGGCTGCCCATTTAGCCGAAGTTTTTTTTGTAAAGGGCATCATCAGATGAAGTTGACAAAGGCGACCGTCGGTGCCTGCTATTCGACCTTTTCGAAGACCAAGAAGAGTGGTGGGAACCACTCCTCTACCTAGAGCAGCCCTGATGTCTGTTGGGGAGAATTCTCATTTTATGGCTAATTTCCCTTATCTATAGTGTCCCCCAGCAGCTTTGCTGGATTTGAAGGGTTTGTTTTTTTCCTCCTGCTAAGAGTGAGACTCTTTCCCACTCTTAGGCATTTTTGCTATGTGTGCTCTAGGCTATTTTTGGGTTTAATGCTTATGGAGTTTCTCTCCCCTCCATAGGAACCAGCTTTATTCACATGTGTTACAGAGCACCCTCAGTGCAGTGACACAGGGGTGTCGTAGCGACCCCCAAACAGACTCCATACCCTAGGACTGACTACTGCCTCCCAGGGCATGTAAAGTCCCCATTGACTTTACTAGTCAATTTTTGTGAACTAAACCAGTACAGCCCATCTTACTATGGAAGTACTGGGAAGGGTTAATAGTTTTTCCCTTATGTTAATTTTCGAGAGGGTACTGTACCGTCCCTCTCTCAAAAGTTTTTGGCTGGTGGCAGTGGTTACTACCAAAAATATTCAACCGCAAATATTTTCCTATGGGATTTTCCCATTGTTCGAGGCTACCACTTTTTCTTACAGCCTCTAACATACCGCCGGTGTCTTTTAATATTAACTTTACGACGGTAGGTTTTATTTGCCAGAACTTTAATTTAACTTCTTTCTCGTGTCTTTCTCTAAACTCCTAACCCAGGTCGGGGATCCTTTGTTCGTCCGTTAGGGGGCCTTCTGCCGAGAAGCCCTCCTTTCGGCGCCACTGAGTCTTGGGTGGGTCCATTGTGTGGGAGGGGGGAGTAGGACCCCTGGACAGGGTTGCCTCAGCAACCCATGTCGCACTCTATCCCGATAGGCTGGAGGGTCTCCCGCCAAGATGACCACTCCACTGTGAGTGACAGCTAGGCTGTATGAATGGGGATCTTTTTGCATAAAAGCAGGGTCCTGAGGACTGGAAGAGCAAGACGTCGCCACTGGAACTAAGAAGCCGAAGAGGAGAGAAGCCAAAGACATCTGCAACGACAACCACCGGTGAAGCCCTGCTGCAGCGTCCACTTTTCTCCACACGACGAGAGAAGATCTTCATCTACAAGAGCCTTCTTCCCTTGAGCTGGTGGGGCCAATCAGTTTGCCAATCGCCTTCCCGGACCTGCCTTGGTCGAATCTCCCGTACCCTGAACTCGGAGGCCAGATAGCCAGGCACCAGTCCATCCGGACTGCGATTTAAAGGAGCGTACCTTTTATTCGTCGGGCACCACCGCGGCTGGTTTCATCCCTGGGTAGTGCGGTAACTCAAACCTTCCTCCACGACGAGAGCCTCTCTTCCTCTACTGGATCACCCGAACTGCAGGAACTACCAGGAACAACTACCACTGCAGGAGCCTGTCGTGATGCCTACCCCCGGGACCCAGACCAAGTCCAGCAACCCCGGAAGCAGGCATCAAGTTACCCTAAGCAAGCTCAACAACCCCCGCTAGGGGCTATTTGGGTGCAATCCTGGCGCCTATGGCTCCAGGGTCATATGGAGAGTCAGTCCTGGCGCCATAGGCGCCAGGCTCATAGATTAAAACTTACCTGATGCAGACCATGCTGCAAACTTCCCTGATGCAGACCATGCTGCAAGAGCTCCGAGCCAAACGAGGCTTGGAAGGGACTATTTTTTTTACTCGGGTGGGGCTGGGGAGGAATACTTACCTGGGACTACTTTGGAGGCAATTTAAACCACGCCCGAAGAGCAGCACACACTTCGTGTTATTCTGCATCCAGCAGCGTAACGCTCACCGTGCCTGCAAGTCTGCATCCCGTCTTCTGCCACGCCCGCCTCGAGTTTGGAGCTCCTAGAAAAAGGGAGAAAGAAGGAGAAAAGGTTAGAACAAGAGCAATACCTTTGATCCTTACCTGAATTCCCAATCCATCGCACCTTCGAGCTGGAAAAAAGAAGTTATTTTATGCGCGTTGCCTCGCCTGCTGCAGCGCCGCGCTGAACTCACCGGCCTTCGCAGCATCTTCACATTCCACTGCATCCTTCTGCATGTTCCCGCCGCACTCCGGCACCTAAGGAGAAGACAAGAACAGCAAGGTGAGCCAAGGGAATACGCAGAGGAATACCCCTCATAGAATTACCTGATTTTACCACCGGGGGTACTAATCTTCACGGGTCGGCGCAGCTTCCACTGCATCCTAGCCGAACCCCGGCCCCTAAGGGGAAACAAAAGGACAGCAAGGTGAAACAAGGGACTAACAAGGGGAATCCTCCTCACCACAAAAGACTTACCTGATTTTACCACCGGAGGCATTATTCCCTGAGACTTCATACTTTCTCTCAGCGCCTGAATAAGGGAGAAAGCAACAGGTTACATATGGACATTATTTTATCGAACTGTGTTGGATAATACAAATCCTTACCAGAACATTACCGGTTGCCACGAGGAACTCTTCAGTAGGGTCAAGCTGCAACCTGCAAGGAATCGGACAAGAGTGAAAGTCAGGCATTTGAACTCTTACAAACTACATACTTACGGCGTCTTGCCAGGAATATCGGAGTCAATATTGTCCTGGAACTCACCAATTCCTTTGAGCGAGTGAAGCAACTGGTTATTTACGTGCCCCTGCGCTCAATGCAGGATGGAGAGCTCATCTTTTCAAATCATCAGGTGAGACTATAAAAGGGGACATCCAAGGTGATCAGTGGGGAGAACAGCGGGGTGGGGGGGGTTTACGCTCAACTCCACGGGTGGTTAATTCCCTTTCTCGATTTGCAGAAGAATATTCCTACGGGCCAAGCAAACGAAGCTAGGCGGGCCAGTCCAGTCCATCATCTCGGCCCTACGCGTCACATTGGTGGAGACCGCAGCAGTCCAGATCGACGCCTCTGTGTGAGCTAGGTGAGCGTAACAGAGCCACTTCATTTTAAAGGTACATTGTTCCGCCAGGCCGCCCTTTCTTCGCGGTAGCACTAAAGGTGTTTTAAATCCTTTACCTACCTGTTGGGTCGGCCGCCCCTCTCTCAACATTGTCTTTCAACTTCTGCATCCACCTTTTCAAATCGTTAACCAAAGACTTGACTGCAGCTACAAGAACATTTTGCTCCTGTGCCCTTATCCTGTACCACTGACTCTGGCACAGGCCTACTGACTCTGGCTACATTTGTTATAACTGCCTTCTTTAGATTGATTCTCAACTAGAACTGTGTTGATGCACCTACTTCTTAATAACTACCCTTTTCTTTCCCTTTCTAAACCTTGTGAAATGCCATTTTGCTCAGTTTTCATTTAAGTATTGCCTATACTGATGCACTGTCTTGCTTAATCTGGTTCACAAACTTATGCGAAGTGTTGCTAGGGTGTACAAGAAGCTATTTCTATATAACTTGTGCTTTCCCTCCCTTGTGAGAAATTGATAGAGTATCTCTTGTGTGCGGTCTTCACTGTGCCGTTTTGCTCAGTTTTCACTCTGGTTCACTTGGTCTACAATTTAACTAGGGAGTGTGTATATTTTTCCATCGGCTTATTTAACTTGCTTTAAGAACTGTGATAGATGTGTTTAATTAGAAGTGTATAACAAATATATATACTTTTTAATACAAAGCTTTTGTCAGTGTTTCCTTGTGCCATAGTACTGTAGGCCTATTGTGTAAACCCCGAATACTGCTCATCTCTCTTGAGATAAGTCTGACTGCTCAGCCACAGCTACCAACTAAATCTTTGCAGTACAGACGGATACCCAAGGGGATTTTTTTGCTCTCACCTGTAGTCCTAATCTTGTGTAGTGCTTCCTAAGGGACCTGCACAGGATTCTGCCTAACCATGTCTGTGCTTTTAACTGTATCCTCGTGGCTGAGAGGCCAGAGCTGTGCAAAGTTAGAGAGTGCTGCCTTGCCCCGTGCTGAAAACGTGGGGAAGGGAGGCCAACTGATCAACCGTCCTACATATTTCTTGAACGCTTTTCTCTCAAACCCTTTTGTATTCAGTAGTAAGGATTGGCAATAGGTATAATATTATAGGACCTTTTATTTGACAGACTGAAAATAGGACTGCGCTATTATTTGATGGGCGTAGCTTGCTCCTATCCTTAGCTTTGGGTTTGCATAGGTGTTCAACCAACCCATTTGAAGTTCAACAAACAACCTTGAACAATGATCACTTGTGTCCGTCTTCACCGTTTGCTACCATGCCTTCCTTACAGATCCAAGATGACCGCCGGCTTGGCAGGTTCCGTCAAGTGACCCTCTGCAATTTTGAAGCCTTGCACCACGCCCTGGGCGAGAGGGAGCAACGGTCTGAGTCACGAGAGGATACAGCTCGGGTCCTGCACTCAAAGTGTAAGCGTCAACCTCAGAGATCACTCTGGTAGACGTACAGCCCTCGGGCAGTATTTGCAACGCCCTGACTCACGCCCTCGGAGCAAGCATTGGTGGGCTGGACGTCCTCGCCACCTGTAGCTGTGCTGGATCGAAGACATACTCTTGGAAATGTCACTCGACGATCAAGGATATCCAGGTCGGACCCCTGAGCTCCTCAGCTTGGGAGCCAGTAGCCTGGATAGCCTCAGGTCTTCGCCCATAGCGCTCTGAATAGCCCCCAGACACCTTGTCTTGGGAGCTGAAGGCCTTCGAGGCCTCAGGCCTGCTAGAGCCTGAATCTGAGGAACACCTATCCGTAGAACCGTGGGGAAGGAGTTGTCGCGCTGTGCTGAACAGAGGGCCTACCTTATCTTGACGAGAGGCCCTGTAGATGAAGTCCTTATGGTGGGGAGAAGTGTGAAATATCTCCCTAAACCGCGACAACCAATTCTTCAATGCCCTGTGCCCGAGAGCGCTGGAAGCCGAACATGTGCCCCAGCAGTGGTCGAGCCCCAAACACTCAAGTCAGAGTGCATGGGGGTCCAAAGCCTGGAACGAGCAGTTGCATGAGGCACATCTTGTGAATCCTTCTGCAGCCAACATGTGACTGGGGAGGCGAGAAACTGAAGGGAAGTTAAATAAGATTGAAAAAACAAAATGGGGAGCAAGTGGAAAGCTAAAAGTCTCAGCACTGGCTGCCGGGTCCGACACCATCCGTACAAAAAGGGACTGAGGAGAGGCGCCGGAGGGCGAGGCCTCGGCAGGGCGTCCCCCCCCCCCACCTGAGGCTGTGCCCCCTGCATGCTATACTAAATTGAAAGGGGAAGCTCAATTTTTCGCTGCCAAAGGTTCTGGTACCGTCACCATGTTGGGGGACGCCAACAAGAATGGAGGAAAGGGGACGGGACATACAAGTAGGTAGTTTGTACGACAGGGCCTGGAGCAGGCTTGCCTTGCGCACGGATGTCAAGAAAGTCAGAAAGGCAGTCTTCCAGGAAAGAAACCTGAGCAGGAAGAGTGCATTGGTTCGAATGGTGTGCCAATTAAAATGTCAGCACCAAGTTCCGGTCGCATGCTGGCACCACGAAAGGTGCAGAAGGAAACTGGTTTGTCAGTCCTTGCACTGAAAGACGAAAAGGTAAAGTACAAGCCTTGCTCAAGTGTCCTTTTGAAGATAGAAAGTGCTGCCAAGTACCTCTTAGCTGTAGCCACCTAGAGAATATGTTTCACAAGGTGTAACAAGACGGAAAACCACTGCAGCAATGTCACATGACCAAGGATTCAAGACAAAACAAGCCACAAAATTTCTTCTATCAGCAGCGTTAAAGTGCCCTTGTTGCTGGCCTTCTCGCAGAGACCAATACCTTCGTGGCGTCTTCCGGAAGGTCCCAATCTCTGTACACTATCTTAGTAGCCAGGTGTGGGGATTGAGCGCAATGATGCTGGGGTGGAGGATCCGGCTTTCCTGCACGGGCAAGTTTGCCCTCGTTGGAAGGTGTCGTGGAGGCCAGATGGCAAAGTCAGGAAGGCCAGTGTACCATGTCTTCCTGGCCCAATCCGGGCAATTGGGATCACGGATGCACCAAACCTATTCAACCTGCTGAAGACACGTGGTATGATGGAAATCTGGATCTACATTGAAATCCAGATGCTGAAAAGAGCAAGGCTGGATACAGCGGAGCAGGAAGCTTTGTATTCCGACCATATTAATTGCAGATACAGAGATTTGTCTTTGCAAAGCCCAAAAGCCAAAGTTGCATTGCCTCACTGCAGAGTGAAAGTGACCCTGCGCCCCTCTTGTTGAGGTAGTGCATGTCCACCGGGTTGCCTGTCATGATCAGGATGGTTTTCTCCTGTATTGATGGCAAAATAGTTATCAGCACTAGTTTTATCGCCCTCGACTCCAGAAGATTTATATGGGGTTTTGCCTCTGCTGAGGACCATAGCCAGTTCACCTTGATCTTGTTCAGGTGCGTGCCCCAGCCTTTCAGAAAGGCATCAGACACTATTGTCACATCCATTCAGGGATGCTAAAAGGGTTCTACTTTCATAACCACCTCCTTGCTGAACCAACAAAGAAGGTCCTGTGAAATTCTGGTCGGGACCTGTAAAAGTTTTGTCACGTTGCCTGAATACTGTGGGATCTCATTAGTCTCAGTCTGGCCACTGGCACCACACAAATTGCAGGATGCCATGAGGCCTAGCAACATTAGAAAGTCCTTGGTGAGTAATGCTTGGGCGTTCTGGAATTCTGAGACCATCTGCTGGATGTTGGTAGCTCTGTCCTCTAGGGGAAAAGCTGTTCCCCTTGGATGAATCCTGGACCGCCCGGATGAACTGGAGCGTTTGTGAAGGGGTCATCTGGGACTTCTTGAAATTGAGGAAGAAGTCCAGCTTGTGCGGGAGATGGCAGACTGGGCTTAGATGTACTCTGGTTTGCTCCTTCAAGCGGGCACTGATGAGACACTCGTCCAAGTAAAGGAAGCCCTGAATTCCCCCCTTCTCAGACTGGCTGCCACCACTGATATCAGCTTGTTGAAAGCCCTCGGGCAGAGGTGAGCCGGAATGGCAATAGTCAGAATTGCTAGGGCGTGCTGTCAACTGTGAGTCTTGGTTACTTCCGGTGCTTGGGATGAATAGGCACATGGAAGTAAGCTCCCTCAAGATCCAAGGGCACCAGCCAATCCGGCAACTCCAGAGCCTGCAGGATCAGCAAAAGTTATTTTGAAATTGTCTTTCCTGAGGAACTTGTTTAAGTGGCTCATGTCTAAGATGGGTTCCAGTCACCAGTCTTTAGGACTGGAAAATAGAGCGATTAGCATCCCGAATTCCTTTCCATTAGAGGAACGGGTTCCATCGCCCCCTTATGCAGCAAGGAAATCTCTGAGTGCAGAAACAGGTCCGTATGTTTTGGAATCAGAGTGCAAGGGGGCGACTGATGAAGGAAAGACCATCCAATTAGCAGATTATTTGTTTGACCCACTTTTTCAAAGTATGCCCTGCCATTCTTTGTAAAAAGGGGGCCAGGTGCTCTACCACCAGCGAGGTGTGTCAAATATTAGGAAGGCTTTAATACTGCTGTTCCAGACGGGACTGAAGCAAAAGAGGATTGATTTTTCTTCCTTGCCTCTCAAAGATTTGGGGCGCCTGCTTTGTCTGGAGGTTGCCTGGCATTTTTCCCTTTGGCTGAAGACCCCATAATAACGAAAGGACCTTTTCCAAGCTGAAGTAGGAGCCTGCAAATGTCAGACAAATTGCTGCACTCAAGAACTTTTCAGCCATCTTGGAGGATTGCAGATTCTCTAAGCTGTTGTCAGCCTTGGAGCCAAAAAGGATGAGGCTGTCAAAGGGCAATTCTATTAATTATGCCTGGACATAAAGGTACAAACCCAGTCTTTCTCAGCAATGAGAAGGGTTTCAATGCTGAAATGGTGCCCATTGCTCTCCTTAGACTTTCAAAGGTGTCCAAGTCAGACTGTAAAGCTTGGCACATTGCCTCTTTTCCATCAGCTATTATGTTCAGGAAACTATCCCCCCAACCCTCCCCCTTTAGGGATGTCCTCAGAGGTCTGCTCAATCACAGACCACAAAGTAGGAGTATACTCAGCCAGGGCGCAGGAAGAATTTGCTGCTTTGAGGGCCATGCTCACTGAAGCAAACATTTTCTTAGCCCAGGCATCCACCTTCTTGTCATCCCTAACCCGGGGCAAGGATGGGTAAGCTAATTATCTGGTAGCAGCGCGGACAACAAAGATGTATGGGCTATGGTGAGTATCTAAGAATTAAGGGTCTGAAGATGCAGGCCTGTACTTCTTCGACAGATCAACCTTACTGCTGGCAACGAGGCAGGGCTTCTGCCAAAGCTCCACAAGGAGATCCTCCAAGGCTGCATGGAATGGAAGGATAGGCTCCTTTTATTTGGACCTTTATCCAGAATGCCAATATGGTCATTCAGTGACGATCTTGGTATGATATGATATGGCATTTATAATGCGCCTATACACAAGTGTTTCAAGGCACGAATCCCCCAACCCATAGCTTCTGAGAAATCCCGCATGACAGACCTGCATGCTGCATTGTGGTGCACATGAGTATGACATACATTACTCAGTCATCAGCAATACGATTACAGTATCAGCTTAGATTCACTTGCTGTGCATATAGTCCGACATCTAGTGGTAATCGCAGAGTATTGCATATTTTTTCCCCAAACATCGAAAAGGGCGTCGACATGGGTGTGAATAACATCATCTTTAACATTAAGTGTAGTCTACCCAAAATCCCTATGCGTCAAGGTCCCACTGGTTCTTTTTTTATGCCGTGAGGGAGCCTTATAGTCTGCGTGAGCGAGTACAGAAGAGAGAAGGTGAAAGAAGTCTATGTTCCTTCTACTCCAAGAGGGAAGGAAGGGTGGGCACATGTAAATCTAAGCAGATACAATCATGGGAAATACAGTGTGAGATGTAGGTCTTCTGATGCTTGTGGATCTGCTTAGAATCACATGCTGTGCATAGGCTAGTGAGCAGTACCCAGAGATAATGGCATGTGTGAAGAAGCAGTAGCAAATAGATGTCTTGGCACTGCTTGTCCCACCTGAGAATCAGACCTAGAGTGTGTATCTGGGCAGTAGTGTTGTGTAAAAGTGTGCACAGAACTCCAGGTTGCAGCTTTGTTAATGAAATCTAGAGGACCATTTGCAATTATTCTATGGTAGCCTCCTGTGTACCGAGTCGAGTGCTCTCTAGGCGTTAAGGGTAGATCCCTCTTGGCAAGAGTGCAACAGTGTGATGCAGTTTACGAACCACCTTGAAATAGTCTACTTCTAGAGAGGGTCCCATTCTCTACCAGCTTCCAACGATACGAAGAACTGGTTTGTTTTTCTTAGTGGCTGTGTCTTTTGCAGACTGTAAATTACTGCTATCCTCACATCTAGTGTGTGGAGGCTCCTTTCTGCCACGTTAGTGGGCTTTTGGAAGAAGGTAGGCAGTTCGATTGACTAGTTCACATGGAACTTGGAGATAAATTTGTCAGGAAAGCGTGGTTGTGTGTGCAAAACCACATTGTCTTTGTGAATTGTCACGAAGGGATCTTGAACTGAAAGGGCCTGTAGTTCACTAACCCTCCGTACAGAAGTATTGGCCGCTAAGAAGGCAGTTTTGTAGGTGAGTGCCTTAAGGCTAGCCTTGTACAACAGTTCAAAGGGAGGTCCCATTAGTCTGTTGAGGACAATATTCAGGTCCTATCCGGGAGCTGGGTTGGAAATAGGGGGATGAAGTCTCTTTACCCCCTCCATAAAGGCTATAATGGCAGGAATCTCCCATCATTAAACCCTGCTCTGGGATGTGGTTTATCCAGAAAGAGCGGCTAGGTGGACCTTAAAAGTTGAAAACCAGTCCTGAATCTAATAGGCGGGTTAGGTAAAGAACAATCTCTTTAGAAGAGCAGTTAATAGGGTTGACACCCTTGGTGATGCACCAGGTAACAAAGCGCTTCCATTTGTTGGAGTAGCAATGTCTGCAGTTAGGTTTGTGTGCCTCCTCGAGTATGTCATGCACCTCTGGGCGAGTTGAAGGTGTCCAAACTCTGAATTCAGAGTCTCTGATGAGTACGTCTGCCAGAAGATTAATTTCCCCTGCGACATGTTGGGAGGAGGAACATATTGGGTTTGAGTGCCCATTTCCAGATGTTCTGGGACGGTCTGGATAGCCCTAGAGAGTGAGAGCCCCCTTGTTTGTTCAAGTAGTACATGGCCGTGGTCCTGTCCATGAGGACTGGAACTGTCTTCCCCTGAAGGTGTGTCTGGAAAGCCTTCAGGGCCTTGAACACTGATAGCGGTTTCAACAGGTTGATGTGATGGGACGCTACTGATGGAGACCACATGTTGTGTGCAGTCTGTTGAAGGTGGTGAGCCCACCCTCCCTCCCGACAGATGCGTGGGGGTTGTGAAGGTTTGTCCCTGCAGAAGGTTTTCTCTTGACCACCACTGTGTTAGGGATAATTCTCAAGATATGGCTAATTTCCCTCTCCTAGTGAGTCCCCCAGCAGCTTTGCTGGACTTCTGGAGTTTATTTTTTCACTTGGTAAGAGTGTGAGCTTTTCTCCCCACTCTTACCCATGTTTTGCCATATATGTCTTACCTGATTTCGTGATTGTGGACTCTGGAGTACACGACTTCAGTAGTCCCCTTTTGTGTGTTACACAGCACCTTCCGTGCAGTGACACAGGGTTGTCCTTTTTAGACTACCCACCGACTCCATTTCTGAGGCGGACTACAGTCCCCCAGAAAAGGGTAAAGTTACCATTAACTTTACTTAGTCATTTTAACCACAGATCCAGTACACCCCATCTTCCATGGAGTACTGGAAAGGGTTACTTCGTATCCCCTTGTATCTGTACATCCTAGAGCATTGTTTCGCTTTTAACATTTAGACTTGGCTGGCGGCAGTGGTATCTACCCTAACATTTCTACTGCGATTATTCTATATAAACGTGGTATTGTTTTAGGCTCGAACTTAAAACAGCTTGACCAAATACTTTTTCATTTGGCTCCGCCATTTCTTTTTGTTAAAGTCCTTCTTGTGTTTTACTTTGCACGGCAATCCAGGTTTGCCTTCTTTGTTCACCGTCTTTTGGCGGGCTTCTGCTAAGAAGCCCTCCACCAGGCGCATGGGTGTCTAGGTGGGCTGAATGTGAGGGAGGGGTGTAGTCACCCCCTGCACAGGGTATCCTAGGAAACCCAAGTCGCACTTTGTCATGATTGGCTGAGGTGGTTGCCCGGGCTGGACAACCCCCGTGCTGCAGGATTGACAGTCAGGCTGTGTGAATGGGGGATTTTCGCATAAAAGGCAGGTCTCTTGGGCTAGACGGCAGAGTCGCCACTGGAACTACAAGGAACCGAAGAGAAGCAGAGAAGACGACTGCTGCTGAAGCCCTGCGGCAGTCCTGAACCATCTACCCTTCAACAGAGCTTCAACAGCCAGAGGATCCTCTTGGTCGAAATTGCTGCACACTGCTGTAGTGGTCAGGATAGCCATCTGAAGAGCCTCTCCTGTTTTTAAGGAGCGCACCTTTTATTCACCGTCGCTGCTGCCGGCTTCATCCCTGTGTGGTGCAGACCCCTCCAGACGACGTCCTGCGCACCGAAGCTCCAGGAACCGTGAGTCTGCAGGAAACCAACAGGAACAACTGCTATGGCACCAGCTTCTTCAATGAATAAGGTACTGTTTTCTGCTTGAGGAATCAGGGTGAATCCCTTTTCTTCATCTCCAAGGCTTGCCCTCGTCTTCCCTCCTCATAACTTTTGCTTCCTCTGTTGACAATATCCAAGTACTCCTGGCAACGTTGAATCTTGAATTGTCCGACTGTGTGATCCTCGACAACAGGAACCCGGTTCCATTTGACACTGGCTCCGGCCTATTGACTCTTGAATTTCCATCAAATTGTGTTCTCTGATTCTGTCTGCCTTGACAAAACTATTGCCTATGATTTTTGCCCCCAAATCTCTCTGGTTAACTCAGGTGCTAAGTGTGTTTTTGCCCTGGTAACATTTCTTGCCGCCGATACGAGTTTCTTTAGTAAGACCGAACTGTCATTACTGACAAAAAGTGATCGCAAGTGTATTCCCGGTAACGTCTTTTGTTTCAGAACACCGGTTCGTTAAAACATAGGGTACTTACCTTGAGTTAGAGTGTGCCAAAGTGAATTGGTTGTAGTGTATTTTACGTGTGGTTTTGAATTAAAAGAAGTGTTGTGTTTAGAACAGATGGTTTCAAAATAAATGTACTTCTATTTTTTTTACCTGAAACCTTGAGTCAGTGTTTGCTTGAGTCACAGTAATTGTGGTCCCTTTGTGTAATCTCTGCTACTGCTCATATACTCATGAGATCAGCCTGGCTGCTCCGCTACTGCTACCACTTTAACATAGTATTACAGGCTTGTACCAAAGGTAAAACTTGTATTGCCACCTGTAATCTTAATTGTGTGTAGTGGTCCCTAAGGGCACTGCACAGGATTCTGCCTAACACACTGCAGAGACTAAACGAGGGCAGTCGAGACCACCAATAGATCGTCTGACTGGCTGCTGGCTTGACACCATTGGCTCGAGAGCCACTTCTGGATGGGGCGCATTCGCAGACAAGCGTGAGGAACCAGGGAGACACAGAAAGCCATAATGCCCCGCAGCCGCATGGCCTTGCGTATGGTCACCTGGTGACTGGTTACATATTGCGGAATCTGGAACAGCATGTTTTGAACTCTCTCGTTGGAGGAGGGTAGACTAGCCATTCTTCCGTCCGAATTAGAGCACCCAGAAACTGTTAGGCATGGCTGGGGTTCTAACAGAATTTCTTTGCTTTGATCAAGAATCCTAGGTTGAAGAGAAGATCCACCGTCTTCTGGGTATTTGTCTGGCATGTTCCGTACAAATCCTGTTATGAGCCAGTCGCTGAGGTAGGGACAGACAGGGATGGACTGCCTGCCCAGGTGAGCCGCCACTACCGTCCGTACCTTTGTGAACACCCATGGGGCTGAGGCAATGCCAAAGGGGAGACCCTTGAACTGCTGCTGGGTTTCCTCCAACATGAACCGGGGATACTTTCTGTGCGCTGGCAACATTTAAATGGGAAAGTATGCATCTTTCATGTCCAATGTGGCCATGCAATCCCACTGCTGCAACAGTGATCATCGTGAACTTTTGAGGTGAGGCATACTTGTCAGCAGGACGCAGGTCTAGAACAGGGCACATGGTGAGATCCTTTTTGGGTACAAGGAAGTAAATTGAATAGATACCCTTGTTTACCTGGAGAAGGGGGGACGGCTTTGATGGTGCCCTTTTCCAGCAGGACATGAACTACTTCCAGCAGGATGCGCAGGTGTTCTGGCGACAGGCATCTGCCCTTTGGTGGGTGGTAACGGGATGGTCAGAGGAATTCTATACAGTACCTGTGGGTGACCGTTCGGAAAGTTTCCATTTATGTGCAATTTACCCTCCATTTATAGACCCCCCCACGACCCCAAACTTTTTGCTTTTGTTTGGCTATCCTAACCTGACTTTTTCCAGTAAAGCCCAGCCTTCAGCTGAACTCCCTTGGGCTTTTGATCACTTGTTATGGGGAAACCGACACACCCTTCAAAATGTCATTACTGGGAAACTATGTTTTCCTTAGTCTTTGACTATGTTGCCATATCTTGGTAACTTTTGAACAGTGCACAATGTACCTTCCTTCCAGTACCATGCGCTGGGGTCCCTTTTTGTTTTATGGCCCTAGACTCACGCAAAGGATTTTTTGGGTGATTGTACGAGTGTGCCTGGGACGAACTGGTGGCAGCAGTTACTTTTCATAATGTTTTACTTCTTTTTACCACATTTGGCTCAAGGCTGTGGCCAGGTGCGAAAATGGCCAAGCCACAAAGTCTTTTGTTCTGTCCCATGGCCATTTTCCCCCTCGTCTTCACCCAGGTCGAGTAACCCAGGTTTTCCTTATTTGGGCATGCAGCCTCCCGCGAAAACCGATCTTTCGCAGGCTTCTGGCCATCACGTATGTGTGCCCAGGAAGAGGGCTGGGACCGCCTAGTCCCAATCCACACTGCTGGTGCCAGGATGTCTCGAATGCCTGAAGGACAGACCACCATGGGCCGTGATTGGTCCACATCTGGGATGATTGCAAGAGAGCAGATCTCTGATTGCAAGTCCTCTATTTTGGCACAACGCTAACTTTGGATAAAAGAAGGGACTCTGCAGCCATTCCGGGTCGATCACCAGTGTTCTCACTGAACTACAGGAGCCAAGTCTCCTACAGGAAGAAGAACCGCCAGAAACGCTTTGGCACCTTTTGCCCTCTGCTGTCCCGTCAGACCCCTGCTTTCTTCTTCGATCAAGAAGGCCTGCCAAGGCGCTTTGCCTCTTTGGAGTAGTGGGAACTACACTCGGCACCCCCAGCTTACCCGCCGAACGAGCCCCTGGGCCATCCAGTGAACTGTCCAGCTCTACCTCAGGGTAATCCGCAGCTCGCCGCCGTCTCGAGTGCAGGCCCGAGAATTGGGACATTGCTTGCTTGTGGTCCGGTGCATTCTTCCGCCAAAGTTTGCAGGCCTAGCTCCTCTGGGTCCCGAATTAGGAGTGTGCGTATCGCTGTCCACATCCACGATTCCAGCGTCACTAGCTGGTGGTGACGGTCGAATAGTTGCCATGCTGTTCTGCCCTCCTGTGCCCTGAAGTCAACTGCATCGGAATTTTCTTCATACCTCCTTCGGAAGCTGAGAAAAGGCAACTGTCCCGTCACGGACAATCGTTCTCCACTGCAGCTGGTGAGAGCCAGAGCGCTGCGAAACTGTAGGACTCTAACCTACTAGTGACTTCAACTAAACTGGCAAAGTTGGGTCCGGACTGTGCCGAGGGTCGGTGTGTTCTTTCATCACTTACCGGTGGCCTCCTGGGACAGGCGATCGTTTTTAGACACAAATATCCCTTAAAGGTATTCGAACTTGGCTGGGTTAGCCTGCGCTCCCTAGCCATTCCCCCCCAACCCCCTATTGAACACTGCTTTGCTGCCAAGGGCAGGGCCTACTCGAATAGTGGAAACCAATTCTTCATCGCTTCATGCCCCTTCCTGACTTGCTGCAGCCCCTAGAAGACCCGGTTTTTGTTCATCTGTGCGATTGTGCGCTCTTATCCATAACTGTACTGTTGAGCACAAGACTCCCCCCTCTTAGAGTTGAACTTGAAAGTTAGGGAACCTCCAGAGCCATATTGAACATGGGGAGAACGGGAGAAGGATTGACCACGAAAGGGCCAGCGGGTGTTCGGGCTGCCGTGCTTGTTAAAGGATTTAGCTGAGATCTGGTGGAGTTATTTTAGTGTCTCATGCTCCGTTTTTTGCGGTCTCCAGTGCGGCATCGACAGCCTTTACGGAGAGGTTGGCTTCCCTACACAGGCTTATTAAGGAGGCTTGTGTTTCGGGTTTGAACCTGGAATTTCAGAGCCATGCATGTAGCTTGAGACGGGTCCCTTGAGCAAGGGTGCGTTCTGCCATTTCAGCAGAGTCCAGAGTGTTCTTCAATTATCCGGAACATCCTGGTCTGCCTTCAGCCACGACTGCCAGTAGATGTGTTCGGTTAGGCTCTGGAATTTCTTGAAGGCCATCCTGTAATAGGCCCCACTGAACAGCACTATAGCTCGCAAGGAGCATGGTGTTTGCAATTCTAGTGGAATGAGCTGCAGAGGTGGCGACACGCTTAGCAAGGGCGTAGCGTTTTTTACAATCCTTTTCTGGAGGGGATTCTGCCGAGGATAGGCGCACCCCAACCCGCTTGTGAGTAATGGTTACAACCAACGAGTCTTGTGTAGCGGGGCCCCTAATGTAGAGGGGTTCACAGGGGGCTGGGTGAAACATCTTTTCCACACTGGGATTATCTGCCCTTGTGAGGGATGGAGAAAGTAATGAAGGTGGCAGGCGTTTCTTAATGGAGTTTAATTAGGGGATGGCTTGGCTAACGGGTGCCTTCTCCAAGAAGATGTTCTCCACGAATTCTGAGTCAGGGATGGCTTTGTGAGTTACAATTTTAAAGTGTTCAGCCGTCCCTTTTTCAAAGAGAGTTTAACAACATTTGGTAGTCTATGGGTGAGGAGTAGTGAAAGCATCAAGACAGATGAGGTTGGGGTCATGTGATGGTGTGTGCCACACACCCTGGTCGTCCACCTGGTCCCAGTTGTTAGGTAAGATTTCCACAGAGCTGGTAAATCTTCCTTTCCTGGTTCAACTCCAGAACTTTTAGCATTTCTAGTGGGATATTTGTCATTAATACCTCAGTGAGTGGGAACCTTTTTCCACACTCACCTAATCTTTAACTCTTTTTATGGATGTCAGTTTTAAGACTCTCCATAGTGTCTTTTTAAAGCCATCATGTCTAACAACTTATTGGCAATAAGTGCCTGTTGCTGGGTTGACCTAGGGGCTCCCCATTTAACTTTCTTGTGCTAACCTTGAGTGAACTACAGTTCCCAAGGGTAGAAAGGATCTTTGGATCCCTTTTCCATTTTATACTGTGAAACCAGCACACCTCGCCTTATGTGGAGTGCTGGGGAGATGCAATGTATCCCCTTTCACATTAAAACTGTAACAATTATGTTACAGTGACAAGCTTACCTTTAATGGCTGGTGGCAGGGATACCTTTTACTAATTTGGTGCACCTTTTCCGCAGGCTGTAAATACAGCTGCAGTAAAGGCCCCTAAGGGTGCTCATTTTACCAAAATGGCCCTGGTCTTCTTTTTCTGCCATTTTAGTGTTTGTCATTTCTTGTTGCTTCCCCTGACATCCAGGGTAGGAAATTCCTTTGTTTGAGTTGTGTCTTTGGCGAGAGTCCCCTGGACATCCCGCCCAGGCTCCAGTCAGTCTGTAGGCACAGGAAGTGGGGGAGGAGTCCAAAACTTCCCCCTCCTTTGTCTTGCGCCTTCCTTCAACTGGGACAAAATTCTTGTAAAATGCAGGGAGAGAATGCAGAAGTTGTGCTGTAGTTCCTGATAAATACTGGAAACCTGGAAGCTGAAGTCATGTCGACCACTGGAACAGAAAACCGAAGAGGACGAAGGAAAAGTGGCGGGAATGATTTCCAGCGACCAGAGAGCCTGCTGTGTAACCAGAGACTTCTGTAGCCCTTCCTTCCAATCGACCTGGTGTCTCTGAAAACGACAACCCGAAGCCAGAGCCTGGTGAGACCCACTAGACTCAAGACGACCTGCATTTTGAGCCATCCCACGGTCTGCTGCGACCTTGCGTTCTGGCAATACCCCAATAACCTGGGACCTCCAGCCACTGTGCACGGTCTTCCGAATTCCGAATCTCGCTGAAACTTCATGGCCATCCTTGTGTATCTCCAGAGACACGAATCGAGTCCAAAAAGTCCCCTCACAAGAGTGTTGGACCTTTTAAACAACAAGAATTCAACCACGATTTTCTGTCTTCTTCTGTGCTCAGCCGTGAGAGAAATCTTGCCTAGAGTCTTCATCGATCTCTGCTACAACGTCCCTTCTGAGGTCTTGTGTTCGGTCTCCAGGACAATGAATCCACTGACCGGGTATTTGAATGCAGTCCCTGAAGTTCTCCTGCTGCAATCTCATCTTCATTGCGGAGGTAATGTGCTGGCTTGGGTATATACTTCCCTTAAGCCTGTTGGGATTTCTGTGTAGTGCTGGGGTGTTTTCTGTGATTGGGAGGTCCCTCATCCAGTGCACCCAGTCCCACTGCTAGAATCCTGCTGGGGTGTCTTCTGTGAAGCCCCTGGACACTCTTCTAACCCTAGAAGTAAAGTACTCGCCTGTTTGCCAGTTTTCCTAAGGAAACTGACTTTTGCTACTAAAGAACTTATTCTAACACTGCCTGTTGGTCACTAGTCCTAGTGACCCCCCTTCTGCCACTGAGAACACTCATGCTCCAAGAATAAGGGAAATACTTTGAAGGGATTGGGACTTCTGCCTAGAAAAGAAATCAAGTGTTTTACTTACTTGTAAAGAGTTGGTGGGTAACTAATTCTAAGAGTGAACAGTTACAAACGTTCTTACTGATCTTGAATGTGTGATGCACTATTCTTAAAAGTATGGTTAACATCTTTTCTTCCTTAGCCACTGTTTTACCAGTCTAAAAGAAAGTAGATGTAAAGGTATTTTACTCTCCTGTGATTAGGTTGTGCCTCTTTACAAAAGTAATGTGTTGGTTTCAACAGATTGTTCCTGAAGGGTAATTGTATGAGTGTCCTCCAACTGTTGGTATCACCAGGTTAGTCCCGTTAGGATAACTGTACGAGTGTCCCCCAACTGGGTCTTGCTTCCCCTGACTTGCTGCTAGCTTGTCCTTAATAAGTCCACATTAGGTTGTTGCCTACCTAGAATAACTATTCAGTAAAGTGTGACATTGGGTTTTACTTTCCCCTTCATTGTGAAGTTAAAGTATGTGGGTTTTACTTACCTTGTGTTAGCTGTGTGCCATCCAAAACAAGTTACCGGAGTTATTGATTACCTCAATCTGGGGTTCCCTGATTTCCAAAGCATCTTTAATCGTATATTGCTTCATTAGGTTTCTACTGCACCTAGAAGGAACAAGTTACTTACCTGTAACTGTTGTTCTCCAGAATGGGTCTGGCATGGATTCACATGCTCATGAATATTCCTCGTCGTCAGGCTGGGAATCCTCGGTAAAGAAAAAAATCAGTATCAGTTTAGTTTCTGATCGATCTGTCTTAGTAGTAACCAATCACTGGTCTCTGGGTCATACTGCCCCCAGCCAATGACTGCCCTCTCCTTAAGCCCCTCCCCTGGCAGCCATCCTCAGATTTGGTAGCACGTAAAGTAGCAGTATGACCAAGTGAAGAGCTGCAGAGGGGAAGGAGGGAGGGTTAGCATGTGAATCCATGCCAGACCCATGCTGGAGAACAACAGTTACAGGTAAGTAACTTTTTCCTTCTCCAGCCTGGGGTCTGGCATGGATTCACATGCTCATGAATATAAGAATACATAGCAGTACACACGCACAACCACGGGAGGTGGCAAAAGGCTCAACATTAATCATTAGATAAACTCAACATTAAGCAACTCTTACCTCTTCACCAGGCCCACCTTCAGGCAAACAGGTTGCACAGCACTGCTTGGCCGACTCTGGACTCCTCATGGAATCCCGGTCGACCTAGTAGAATCTCGTGAAGGTGTGCGTCGACCTCCACGTAGCAGCCCTGCAGATGTCCAGCAGGGGCACACCAGACAAGAACACCGTAGTAGCAGCGATCGCTCTGGTCGAATGGGCTCTCGGATGGCCGGGCAACGGTCGGTTGGCCAACCGATGACAGTGCATGATGCAGCTGGAAAGCCATCTGGAAATGGAAGCCTTCGAGAGAGCCTTCCCCTGGTTCACAGGTCCAAAGTTCACAAACAGCTGTGATGTCTTCCGAAAACTCTTCGTTCGGTCCACGCAGAACTTAAGCGTTCTAGCCACATCCAGTGAGTGCAAAGTCCTCTCGGCCAGCGACGAAGGAAAGAAAACTGGCATCACCAAGGGCTCGTTAAGATGGAAGTCCGACGGCACCTTGGGCATGAAAGAGGGGTGCGTCCTCAGCACCACCCTCGTATCGTGAAAAGTCAAGTATGGAGGCTTGCAGGATAGGGCCTGAATCTCTCCCACAGCCAGGCTGTATGAATGGGGGAAAACTGCATAAAAAGCAGGTCTCTGCGACTGGAAGAGCAGAGTCGCCACCGGAACGAAAGAACCAATGAGGAACTGGAAGAAGAGGACCCCTACCAGGACTGAACCGCCCTGCGAAGCCCTACTGGTCCGAATCAAACGACAGAAGATCCTCCCGAAAACGTCTTCCCTTGAGCTGGTGGGACCAACCAGTTCGCCCAAACTACAAGCCAGGCACCCTCCTCTGGTCGAATTCGCTGTACAGAGCTACAGTGGGCCGGATAGCCAGGAAGGTCAGACCCTGCTTGTGTTTTAAGGAGCACACCTTTTATTAGCTGCTTTGCTCTGCTGCTGGCTTCTTCCCTGGGTGGCGCAGGACCCTCCAGTCTTCTTACTTCGTGTCAGTCCGACAGTCGCTTCAGGAACCGTAAGCCTGCAGGAACTACCAGGAATGTCCGCCTAAGCTACAGCTCCCTCTCCGTTTAAAGGTACTGTGCAAATCTGGTTGTCTGTTTAGTTCAACTGCGGTGACCGTGTTTGAAATCTTTCTCCAATCCGAGGGCTTGTCCTTCTCTTCTCTTTGAACTAATTTTTTTACCTACCAACCAACCTCGCCCGGAATCTGTGCCACAAACTGTCATGATGCCTACCTCCAAGGAGCCGAGTCCGACCCAGCAACCCCAGAGGCAGGCATCATTCCCCCCAGGGAAGTGCCAGCAGGTCCAAGCTGGGGCCCTTTGGACACAGTCCTGGCGCCATAGGCGCCAGGCTCATGTTGGACCCCTGTCCTGGCGCCTTAGGCGCCAGGCTCATAAAGCTAGACATGTGTTCAAGTGTTTCAATGTGCACTTACCTGATGCAGACCATGCTGCTACATCCAGGCCCTCTTGAGGCCTGAATGGAACTACTTTCCACCTGGGTGTGGTCGGGGAAGGATACATACCTGATCGGTGGAAGGATACATACCTGGAACTTCTTCCAAAGCTATTTAAACCACACCCGATCAGCAACTCTTGCTTTGCGTTGTTCTGCTCCTCGCAGCTGGACGCTCACCGTGTCAGCTCCTGCATCTGGACTTCAGCCACGCCTGTCAGCATCCTGGGTCACCTGCAAAGGGAAATAAGAGAGAATTGGAGAGAAAGAAGACTGACCCCAAAGGGTGGGAGGAAGGGGGTGGGGAATGAGAGGGGAAGGGAAGAGGAAACCCTTCTTCCCCCGGTTTCCTCTTCCCTTCCCCCCCTCTTTCACCCCTCCCCTTCTTCCCCCTGGTTTCCTCTTCCCTTCCCCCTTCTCCCCCCCATCCTCCCCCTGTGGGGTCAGTTGTCTATACTTTTAGCCACCATTCAGTGGCAATGCTCCAATTTAACAAGTGAGCATATACATTTCTAGCATTAATCGCTTTGTAACAAGATTTTTGAGCAAGTTTCTGGATACTCCACTCTGTAAAATTGCAATTAGAGGTTGACTCACGCCCTCCTTGCAATGTTCCCTTGTGTCTCCTAATCCAGGATTCCAGGCAGCCTGCCACGCTGCCCTACTACGAGGACAGACATGATTGATCACCGCATGAAGATTTTTTGTGTCCTGAAGAAGATGGTCTACGACCACTCATAACCATTGAAACCGGTCGACCAGACCTGTTGTGGCTTCACCATAAAACTAAGATATCCCCAAGACCAACAGGGGGGTACCAAAAATAACTGAACTCAAAACCCAGAGACGCATGGGCTTTCAGCACACCCCACAGCCAGTGGGACTGTGCTTTTTAAAGAAAAAAAGCAAAATAAAATACTTTGGTGAACAACCCGATTCACGCTTTGGGCAACCATCTACATGGAAAGTGCTTCGAGCCATCAGGGTGAATAAAGAACAAACCATAAATCCTGGTGTCTCCAACTTGTACATGTCAACCAAAGTGGTTTGGTTTATCAACTACGAGATCTAATCCCCCTCTCGTATTTATCCACCACACTGCTGGTTGCACACCCCCCCACCCCAATCTCTCTGCAGGATGTTGGTGCTAGCACTGCATGTGGTACGTAAATAACCACATGCAGACAGCTAAAATTAGTTCCTACCTCTCCCTCCCAGACAGACATCACACCTTCCGCTGTCCAGGGTCAGATAATCCACCACTCACCCACCCAAACCACCTTTCCATCTCCGGCCGGGTTTGGGTGTCCCACCAGAGGGCCGGAGCAGCTCACCATCTTGTGTTCAACAGTTAGGACTACCACCATAACCACTCCTTTAGTCTTGCCTTTATCTGCAAGCAGATCAATGTTTCCCCAGTGAACCGTCCATTGTGTACCAATATGCCCTTACGGTTTGGGAAGGCAATTGCTACCCCGGCTCAATTGACCCTGTTATTTTCGGGGATTGGCGTATGCCATGGGGATGTCACAAAATGAACATATCCTCATGTTGAATATGCAAATTTCATTCAACTTGTCTTTTCCAAATGAAAATGCACTGAACCCATAAGCATTTGCCAAGAAAACATGATTTTCCTTTTACAATGCATGTGTAAATAGTACCACACCTTTTATATTTAAGACTCTATAACAAAGCACATCCTGTATAGCAGAATGAGATATTTGAATGCTTTATGCTGAGAGGTTTGAGTGGCCTTTCATCAGCACAGCCTGGAATCAAATCCAGACCATGAGACACTGTACTTCGAGTCGGTTGTAGCACATACATATTTTGTTGAATTTCTGAAACACAGTTGGGTCTGGCATCTGAACTCATAAATGTGGGCGGACACAATCCACCTGTGTGGGCCTACATCGTGCCCTACGAAAAACAATTCTACATTCATTTCTCCCCTCCTTCCTCCCCCTTGATTGGCATTTTGGTAGACCCAGACAAGCCATTTCTTACTGATGCCTGGCATTTTTTACTCGGTATCTCTGATCAAGCTATCGTAAGTGTTAAGTGGCTAGACTGAATTTTGATGCAACGAGTTTGGACATGTTTTCTTAACGTAGCATGGCACTGTTAATGGTAAACCCTACAGGAGTATGCACTTAAGTGGGGATACAGCCATATATTGGCAGAACCAGCATAGACATGATAAAGTACCATGGCTATTATTATGCACAAAGCAAACATGAGTAGTTATTATATTGGAATTCTGACATAAATGTGCAGCCAGCATGGCAATGTATGGGCACAGCCACCGTAAACTATTTTTCGTAGTCGCATATATTGTGGGAAAGGGCATCATGAAAACGGGTTGTGAAATTCTCCTGTACACTGTTGATAACTTGCCTCATTAGATTTTTTCATGTGAATAATGTGTACGTTCCCAAACAAATCCAATTGCAAACTGTTTTTTTACACAATTGTTCCACTTAATGTGCCTTAAAATGCTCCATTGTAAACCACACCCCACCATCCTCTTGTTCAGGCCACCTCGCTACGCTCAGTACCTGAAGCCTATTTGTTGAAAATATTTACACTCCTCCGATTAACAAATACACCAGCCGCTACTGTTTACATACATACCAGTACCCTTGACTGGAATCATTTTTCAGTGTGTGTGCTTCGATTGAAACTTTGTGGTATCAAACTTCGATCATTATACTTCTCGTGTTGTGGTGATGTCCCTTTCTCACATTACATTTTGCTGCTTCAGTATATTGGATTGAACTGTCTAATTTTTTATTTAGTTCTTTTCCTGGCAGTTCGCTTGGTGCTAATCTTTGGCATTTTCCAGCTTTTCACTCCGATTTTGGACCTCAGTGTAAGACAGGTTTTCTCCAAACATACACTGGTGGGGTTTCAGTAAACAAGCATTTTATAGCATAGGGTCATTAAACTCGCCAATTTGGCTATCTTGCAGTAACTAAGATGTTGCAAGGTAGTAGCACTTAAACACTGCTGCAAGCCTGCACCAAAAACATAGCTTGGGTGAAGGGGGCTCACCCCAGTGCAAGAAGATGCGGTACAAGAGTTCCCCTAGCCCTTGTAGCCATAGGTTCTACCAGGTCTTCCCATTTAAAATGAGTTACTGTGGTTCCTAAGAAAGTTTGTGATAGACATGGGCCCTCATTACGACCCTTGCGGAAATCGGAAAACGATGGCGGAAATGCAATACCGCCATCGAATAGCGCTCGGTGCGACTATGACCCGTCACCGCAAAGTACGAAGCCATTAGCGACACCGTAGTGAACGCCAACGCTAACTGCACCAAGCACGCGCGCGCGCGCCATGCGAAACCGCAAACACCACCATGGCGCAACGGTACGCCAATTCCGACCCTAGCGGACATGTACCTAACGCCATCAGGCATGGCGTAATGTACCATTCCGCCATGGTGAGAAGTACGGCATCGCGAATCAACCGTAAACGGCCCCACTGAGTGCCTGTACACCGCTCCCTGCCCACAAAGTACAACTCCCCGTAGGTGCAATGAAGCCACAATGCAACCATTGAAATGTACAAGTCACCCATGCATGGCAACGAACAAAAGAAACACAAGAGGGGCCAATGGGAGCTGCAGGGCACAGATGGCACGAATACAGAAGCCATCCCAATGGACATGACCACAGTCCCCCACCAAGAAACGCACGCAAACACAGGCACCTGTGACCAGCCATATTCCGAGAATCACATCATTCCACCAGTCCACCTGGCTGACCGGCATCTGTTACACAAAACCCAATCCCCCGCCCCTGAGCATGACAACATTCAAACTGTCATATTGGCAGCCCCCATCCCTGACCTCACGGGCTTAGTAGGCAAACGCGCCCAGTACAGTACCACGCAACTAAACTCCGAAGCTGGAACCCAATGCAGATCTCCTCACAATACATCGCCCCCCAAATAGGCATATGCCACATCACTTGCAAAGAAAAACGCTACACGGGCCAAATCAGAATAGAAATTTAATGCACATCAAAGTCACCAAGCCCATACAGCCATCAGGCCATGAACTCCTAAACACCAATCACCATTGTGGGCTGCATCCGCAAGAAATGACCAGCCACTACTTGTGTGTCGTCCTGTTCCCTCATGGTACACAGAGCCACATTCACGTACGAAAAGGCAACATGGAAGCGCACAGAACCGCAGGGCCGTCCCAATGGGGAGGCACTAGTCCAGCTGAAAGGCCGAAATGTTGCTCCGAGCCACCAGTACTGCGTAAGGGCATGTGGGCCATTGGCGATCGTCCCATAAGATCGTAATGCTGCTCCACTGATTAACACGAAGCAGCAGGTGTCGGGAGTAAAACCCATCTGCAGGAGTGGCATACAGATGGCAGTGGCAAAAGGGGAGGAGATACCTGTCAACCAAAAGAAAAGAAAAAGAACAGAATGGCCATCAGAACTACATTCCAACAACTCACTTCAATGATCACACGAAATCCACAGCCATATGCATGCTAGCCCACTCCAAAGGATCATCACCACCCCAAAACCACTTGCGACTCCTAACCATCTATATCGAGGTGCAAACACCATCACAAACGAGTGTACCTGTGCATGCGTCTGTCAAAACAGAATCCATCAGATGGGAATGTTAATGTGCATGGACACAAGTGTCTGAGGGCGTGTCGAGACAGGGAGGGCTCAACAAGGCCAGATAGACGATGGTCCCACCATGGCAGCCCTGCATCACATAGCGTAGGGGAGGCGGATAGATCCCAAGAAGCCCTGTACATGGCAAACTCTGTATCAAATCACCTGCCCATGCATCCATTCATCATTCCCTCATCCCGGAATCAAAACGCCTGAATAATTACTCACATAACATTAGAAACATCCATTGAGTCTGTGCGTTATGCAGCCTGCAAAATTCACAGTGCCCCAGCCCGTAATTCCAGTGTTGTGAAGTAACATGTATGTGGGAACGGCCGGCCTCATCGCCCACGTAGCAATTGCGCATCCCAAACTATTCATATCAATCATTGCTTCCTCGCCATGGGCCCTGTCTCAAGGACATTGAACAACAGAACGTTATATTTGCAGTCAGACCTGTGGGCATCTCCTCGCCGCTAGCTGGAAACCGAAAGCGCCGCCCTTGGAATTCCACATTTGCAACATCACGCCGAAAAGGCATCTGTGGCCGTTTGAAATCACTAATTATTCCATCGAGTGCGGCTGTGTGTGAAAATGGCAACTGCCTTCACCCACAAATGGGACGCCCCGCCCGTCATTGCAACTCGGTAAAGTGATGCATGAGGGCCCACCGTTACTCGAGTACTACGTTCCACTGACCCTTCACAAGTCTGTTCGCGACTGCACAGATAGTATGTACAACAATGGGACCACAGCAGAATGAACATGTCAACCAATGTTACACGGCCATCGGGTACAAATACATGATTGCAATAGCAAGATGCCATTCCCAGATTTGCAGCGTTGTGCGCGGGACGTGCTCGGCCAAAGGGGAGAGCAGCTTGCACAGGTGGAATTAATCACCACAGGTGGAGGCCATACAGCCTGAAAACACATAAATTGCACAGCCAGTCTCCTCCCACAACCACACCGAAATGCTACCGGCAGGACTCGCGATGTTGGCCCTGGGGGACCTGATAGCACTGCAACTACTCCAACTCCAAGAAGAAGACGAACACCAACTGCTACCGGCCGCACGAAGGAGACGCAGGAGGAGGAGGAGGCCAAGGCAGGGCCAGCAAGGGCCGCCAGCACAGCCACTACCACCACGCAGGCAGCCCGCAATCCCACGCCTCCGAGCACATCCGTTCAACCTCACTGATGAGCAGATCCACACCCTCTACCGTCTGGACCGGGACACCATAGCCGCCATTGTGGACATGACACAGGCTGACCTTGTCAGCATGATAGATAGCCCAACCGCCATCCCACCCCTACTGAAGGTGGTGTCTGTACTACACTTCCTGGCCACAGGCACCTACCAGCACACAGTCGGACAGTTGCATGGCATTTCTCAGCCACTGTTCTCACGGACACTATTGCAAGTGCTCGATGCCCTCCTGCAGCACGCAGACGACTACATCTCTCTACCACGCTCGGAGCAGGAAATTACCAACACAAAAGTGGGATTCCATGCACTTGCCGGCATACCGGGTTGCATTGGTGCCATCGACTGCACCCATGTGGAATTGGTCGTCCCACATGCCATGGAGGCCCAGTACCGCAACAGAAAACAATTTCATTCCCTGAATGTACAAATGGTGTGTGACTCCAACAGGATCATTACACATTGTTGTGCCCGATTCCCTGGATCAACCCATGATTCTATGGTCTTGAGGAACTCTACAATACCACGCTACATGGAGCGACACGCAGGGAACAGATCCTGGCTACTCGGTGAGTCTCATTACATGCATGATTATGTGGGGAATGTGATTTGGCAATGACCTGGCAGGAAGGGGGGGGTGTGCGTACGTAGCAATGGCATTCCACATCATACGTTTCTCGTCCACATACAGGTGATGCTGGATATCCACTGAAGAGATGGCTCCTCACACCAGTCCGGAACCCACGGGACCAGCATGAGGAGGACTACAACCATGCCCACTCACGTACCCGTGTAGTCATTGAACAGGCATTCGGCCTACTGAAGACTCGTTTCCGCTGCCTCAGCAGGTCTGGCGGGGCACTCCTGTACCGCCATGAGAAGGTTGCAAAGATGGTCATGGCATGTGTCATGCTCCACAACATGTGCGTACGTAGAAATGTGCCCATGCCCCCTGACGCAGAACTGCAAGCACCTGATGATGGTCATGATGAGGGTGGGGATGTGGCAGCACCTCATGGAGTCTGCGAGGCACCGGAGGCCCGTGACATTCGTCAGCATCTCATTGATGTATGCTTCTAGCACTCACGCCTGGTGGCTGATACATGGACACGGGACTCGTGGCACTGTGCGTGTCTGGGACATGCACAATATGGACTGTACGCCTATGATGGCCTAGTACACAGAAATCAATGTCCACACATCTCATTGGTTGATCGTGCACTTTTTATGGCATATGTGATGTCATGTTGAACACCCTATCGACCCGCCACCCAAGTGAGCCCAACACACCCCCTCCACCCTCCTACCTCCCCCACGAACCCCAGTGTCCAAAGATGTTCACTGTCAGTGGGCTGTCGCTATTGCAAGCCCCCTCTGCGGGTATCAGGGGCACCCCTGCCTGTGGAGCGCAGGTTCCTTCCAGATCTACGTTGGGGGCTGCCCTG
Source organism: Ambystoma mexicanum (assembly GCF_040938575.1). Taxonomy (NCBI): domain Eukaryota; kingdom Metazoa; phylum Chordata; class Amphibia; order Caudata; family Ambystomatidae; genus Ambystoma; species Ambystoma mexicanum. Next base: position 888,911,381 of record NC_090929.1, read on the forward strand.
GACGGAACTTGCAACGGATGATGTGTCTGCCTGCTCACGTCCATGCATGTCCCTAAGGGTTTGCGAGAGCTCAGTGAGCACACGGCGCACTGCGGCAAGTTCGGCACATACGTCTTTGGACGTCGCATGCAGTTCCCCCCACAGGCTCTCGGTGCTTCTCTCCATTTGGACTCTCAGGCTCTCGGTGCTACTCTCCATTTGTGCCCTCAGCGTCTCTGTGCCTCTCTCCATTTCTGCCCTAAGTGTCTCAGTTGATGTTTCTATGTCTGCCTTAGTGCCCCCACATTCATCGGCATGGTCCTTGAGGAGCGTGGCCATTTGCTGCTGTTGCACGATTAACTGGTCGAGGGACTGTTGCCTCTGCTGGGCCATGCCCATTTGCGGGGGTGTCACAGAGGGGCTGTTGTCCTCATGTTGCCTTGCCACAGGGCTTGGGGGGGATGGCCAGTCGTTGTCTTGTGGGTGCCCCTGCGTGGTATCCTCATGTTGTAAGGGATGGGACAGACAGGGGGATTGGGACAGGTCATGGATGGATCTGACTTCGACATCCCCGTTTTCTGTGTCGGAGCATGCTGCCATCAATGGGGTGTCACCTATGGTGCTGCTGCCACCAGAGGCAGTGCCTTCTGTGGCATCCATTGGGGGGACCTGTGGTGGTGGTGTTGTGGGCATGCTGGCTGCTGGGGTGCCTGTTGATGTTCCCTCCTCTGTGCTGCCACCTGATTTGTGCTGCTGCCGTGTCTTGATGCGTGCAGCTGAGGTGGAGGGTCTCTGGCCGTTGGTCTTGGCCCTCTTTGCAGGTGTGCTGGTAGGGGTGTCCTGTAGCTCGTCGTTTGGATCGGACCCTGTGGTGGAGTAAAGGAGGGCGAGGGTTAATGATGGGTCTGTGGGAATTGGAATGGCATTGTATCACATGCTCTGGGGTGGTACCTGAGGGTGATTTGGGTCGGGTCCTTGGAGGTGCTTTGATTTGTGTGTGGAGTGAGGGTGCAGTTGTTTGGCAGCCTGCAGTTAGGGTGTGCCTGCTGCACGTGTAGTGCGTGTATTAGGGGTTTTTAATTATTTATGTATTTATTGTGGGTTTTAACGTGCGCTATCAGGCCGATGTGTGTGGCCGTTCTCCTGGACATGTGTTTCTGTTGCACTATGTGGACGCATGGTACTTCACATGGATGGACTGTGTGGATTTGGCATTGTTTTATCTGGTACACCTACCTGAATCTTCGGATGTCTGCACTCCTTTCTCCATCCCTCCGACTCCCTCTATGCTCTCCATTCCGATGGTGGAGGCACAGATTTCTTCCCAGGGGGTCAACTTGATGGGTGATTCAGGACCTCCCCCGGTGGCTGTGGCAATGTTGCGGTTGGCAGAGAGTATGCTGCGTACGCGTATCCGCAGGTCGTCCCATCGCTTGCGGCATTGCTGTGGGGTGCGGGGTGCGGTCCCCACCGCACTTACCCGCTGTGCCACCAGAGCCCATATGGTCTTCTTGTTTGCAAGTGCCGTTCTGGTCATTTGCGTGGAGAAGACGACGGCAGCATTCTCCTGGAGGGTCTCTGTTAGCACGGTGAGTTCCTCGCGGGAGAAGTGGACCTGCCGCTTGCGGTCGCACGCTTTCTTCGCTACTTTTCCCATTTGTCTTGGTTTCGCTAGGGTGGGTGACGGGTTGGGGTGTGTTTCAGGGTAGTGATTTTAGTGGTTGTGTGGTTTTAGTGGTTTTATAGGTGTACGCCGGGATGTTTCCCGTTCCGGGCCCATGTTTTAACTTCCGTTTCCGTATATTTCCGGTCACCGTACTTTCTGGTAGGCGCACACTGCGGTGACCGCTAAGAGGGGTGGCGGTATTGCACCTAGGGCGCCGTACGGCGGCGGTGTGGGCCGTTTTGGGGTCATTTCCGCCATCGCGGACTTTGCACTTCCGCCGTGGCGTGGTGCTCGTGCCCGATGGGTCGGAATGGGCCGCACTTTGCTCCTTCGTGCAATGGCGGAAACGCTATTTACGCTGTGGCGCTCCGGTCAGTCGCTTTCCGCAAGGGTCGTAATGAGGGCCATGGTCTGAAACTATGGTCGGCAGAGGGAGGCCATTCAGTTGATGCATGTATTTTTCTCCACGTTCTAGGTTATCAATTAGATATGCAGTTGCAGCTGAACTGATTTTTCCCATTTATATGGATCTGAATGAAAATATACTTGCAGAAGGAAGCTTCTTCATAATACTGTTGCATGTTAAAAATGTACACAAATATTTATTGTTTTCTTACCAGCACTCGGATATCAAATCTTTGTTCTTGAGGTAGGTATTGCGGCACTTGAAGCACACAGCTAAGGGCAGTGCTTATTAGGTTCTCCTGCTCACCTGTTTTCGTGCTGCCCCATTCTGTAAACAGATTGAAATTATTTATTGAAGCTGATTAAGTTTTGCATGCCCAATAACATTAATTTTCCTATGCCATGTTTAGGATCAATGAAAAAAAGTAAATGGCTATCTTCTGACTAGACGAGCAGTTATAGTTATGACATTTTGAGATACATTTTAAGGTTTGTAGTAGACAGCTGTAAACTTGGCTCAAGATTAGCTTATTTATCTGCAATGTTTACTATTATTTGAAAGACCACTTAATTACAATGTTCGCAAATGTGAATGTGTAGGTTCCTAAATAATCTGCCCAAACATACAGAGAAAGGATGTGGGGTCTGGACACTTTCCCTAGTATTATTGGTCTTTGGCAAGGGCCACACCTCAAACAGCAGGAACACATTTGGATTCAAATGGAAAGTGAGAAAAGGAACAAGTTACTTACCTGTTACTATTGTTATCCAGCATGGGTCTGGCATGATTCACATGCTCATGAATATTCCCCATCATCAGGCTGGGAATCCTCGGTAAAAGAAAAAACAGTTTCACTTTCAAACTGTCTTTCTCCTATAAACCAATCACTGAGCTCTGGGTCATACTGCCTCCAGCCAATGACTGCCCTATCTCTAAGCCCCTCCTCTGGTAGCCATCTTCAGATTTGGTAGCACAAAGTGGCAGTATGACCTAGAAAAGCTGCAGAGGGGCAGGCAAGAGGGTTCACATGTGAATCCATGCCAGACCCCTGCTGGAGAACAATAGTTATATGTAAGTAACTTGTTCCTTCTCCAGCATGGGGTCTGGCATGGATTCACATGCTCATGAATAAAGAATGCATAGCAGTACATCATTACACAACCACATGAGGTGGCAAGGCTCAACAGAAGCAATTACTCTTACCTCCAGAACAGGCCGACCTCCAAAGCTTGGCCGACCCTGGATTCTTCCCTGGAATATCTGTTGACGGAGTAGAATCTTGTGAAGGTCTGTGTAGACCTCCACGTAGCAGCCCTGCAGATGTCCAGCAGGGACACACCATACAGGAACACCATCGTTCCAGCGATTGCTCTGGTGGAATGGGCTCTGGGACGGCCGAGCAGCGGTCGGTTTGCCAACCGGTGACAGTGTGTGATACAGCCAGAGAGCCACCTGAAAATGGAAGCCTTGGACAAAGTGTTCCCATGGTGCACAGGACCAAAGTTCACAAAATGTTGAGACGTCTTCCAGGAAACTCTTTGTGCATGCCACGAAGACCTTCAGAGCACGCGCCACATCCAGCGATTGCAAAGTCCTTTTAGCCGGCCACGGAGGTTTCAGAAAGAACACGGGCAACACCAAAGGCTTGTTGAGATTGAATTCAGACGGAACCTTAGGTGTGAAGGAGGGGTGCGACCGCAGCACCACTCTGGTGTCGTGAAAAGTCAGATAAGCTCGCTTGCAGGACAGAATTCTGCCCCCAGAAATATGAGCTACCTGGACGGGCGCAAGAAGGATTTCTTGTAGTTGATGGTGAAACCCAATATTTGTAATAGGCCCACTGTTGCTGTTATAGAAGACTGTGCTCCCTGCCTGGATGGGGATCGCACCAGCCAGTCGTTTAAATAAGGATAGACGTGGTGTCCCTGTTTGTGCAGGCTCGCTGCCACTGGTGCCCAGCACTTGGTGAAGGTGCACAGAGCCGACTTCAGGCAGAATGGTAGGACCTTGAACTGGGAGTGGTCCAGGGACGTGAGGTAGTCGTGGTGCTGCAGTGCCTCTATGACCTGCTGTAATGTGATCATAGTGAATTTCTGGCGCTTTATACATTTGTTTAACCTTCTCAGGTCTAGAATGGGCTTCCATTTTCCATCCGATTTGTGGACAATGAATTATCGCAAGTACACTCCCTTTCCCCTTTGGTTCCTGGGGACTTTCCATGGCTCTTTTTTGCAGCATGAGCTACACTTCTCGTAAGAGTGCAGTCTTCTGCGCCTGTGGTTAGTGGTTTGGAGGTATGGAGGGGGTGTTTGTTGGAACTCTAGTAGGTGCCTGTATAGTACCGCATCCAACACTCATTTGTCCTTTGTTATTTCTCTCTAGTCTCTGGCATATCGGGAGATCCTCCCTCCCAGGGCACCGTGGGGTGGATTGTCACTGTTGGGCCTTACCCTTATGTCCCCTTTGGGATCTGGAGGGCAGCTTGCGGTGCTGATTTTGTCAAAAATTCTTTGATTTGTGGTCCCTGGTAAGTTCTCTTCTACCCTTGGGAGTAGTATGTTGAGCCTCTTCAGTATTGACGTCCCTTGTTGGATGAGGATGTGGATGTTCTGCCGGCTGCTCCCCTGAACTGACGAAAAGGTGGACAGTTCTGCAGGGATGTTAGCGACCTAACAGACACTGTCAGTTTCAATGGTCTTTAGAGTTTCGTCGATCTTGGGCCCGAACAGCTCATCACCCGCAAAGGGCCTGTCTACCACTTTATGGTAGACATCCGGCCGGAAATCCGTACATCGGAGTCATGCTGATCTTGTTAGGACCACCCCAGTTGCCATTTGCTTAAAACCTGTTTCCGCCAGGTCCACTGCCATATTAATACCTAGATTGGAGGATTCTTCCCCTTCCTTCAGGATTGCCTTTGCCTCCTTCGGTTTCTCCTCTGGAAGATGCTCCTGGATTGGAGCGAGTTTATGCCACATCTCCCCATCATAGGTGGCTATGATGGCTAGGGAATTAACAGCTTTAACTGTTGTGGCTCCAATCGCTAAGACCTTTTCCTAAAAGGGTCCTGCTTTAGAGCTTCATTGTCTGGTGGCATAGGGCATTTTTCCTTTCTCAGACTTAGCTTGCCAACTTGCCGTTTCCGAGACCACTGACTCTGGAGGAGGCCGGGTAGCAAGACATTTTGGTGCATTTTCCAGTGGGTTATACTTTGTTTCGATGGCCTTTTGCTCCTGTAATCGTGAATGGTTGCTTCATTGTTTTCAGCCCCTCTTGCCAGACAGGGTCAAGGATGGGGAGACCATTGTCTTTCTCCGCTTACCCATATGGTCAAATAAAAAGCATTCCTTCTCATCCTCCGAGATGTAAGAAACCAGAAGGTATCTCACCTGCTAGTCCCTGGGGATCTGTCATCCAGGTGGCCAGGACACAGCCATCGCTTCTGGATCCAGTTCCTGGGGGTGGACAAGTGCCGTAGGATCGCTGGGTGAGGGGTCTTCAGTGAGTGGGAGACAGACACCGGACGGCGAGACACAGTATCCCTCTTTTCCCTACAACACCTTTACCCCATCCTACCAGGTAGGAAATGTGGGGACCTTACCACCCTCCACTTTCCCTTTTCCTGCACTTTCACACGGACAGGCCGCTGTGGAAGAAAACAGACACACCCGAGCAGTGTAGCGGACATGTCCCGCTACTATGGTCAGGGGGAGTCAGGCAATTACTGACAATCACTCACACCTGACTTCCATTAAACTTCTCCACACAGATAAAAGGGGGAGCACAAGAGCACACTCTGAGCGAGGCGAAGCGCACAAAGGAACAGCAGTTCTGAGTCAGCAGCTGAACGAGGGGAGAAAGATGGGTTTGCAAGAAGGGAAATAACCTTGACCTTTCCAGCCAGACACCGTTACTTTCAAGAAACCTTCAAGGCAGAAAGCGTGAGGCCAGGAAACAAAACTGAAGAATCCTGCATTGTGTGTTGAAGATAGAGGGACCTCCTGCATTACTAGCCAAGGTGGGGAGGAGCAGAAGTAGCCGCCATGGTATCGCCCTTGGCTCTTAGAACAAAAGTGCCAGATAAACACCTGTTGAGTTGGGGAGACCGATGCAAGACCCATCTGTGTTGAAGTCAAGGTTGCAAGCGGCACCATTGTATAACGAGCGCTGGAAAGAACATTGTTGAACGTGTGTGAGGAAAGATGTGAGTAAAGCTAAACTGCTGATGAACGTTTGATCTTAAGAAGGCAAGATAAGATACCGCTGACAGAGTGGTCTGACACCATGAATGTGCTCAATGGAAGGTCTCTAAGGTATCCTGCCAAGAGAAATTAAAGTAGATTGTTTTCATCAATCGTGTGAAATAAATTGAGGTGGTTCTGCAACGGTTTAATCAAAACCCATTGTACATTTGAAAGTTCGATTTTGGTAAAAAGAAGATCCGAGCCCGAACCAGGGAGATTTGTGGTTTCGTGGTCTGAAGCCGAAAGAGGGAGACCAAGTGTGAACATTGTGTTAAAAGGAGGTCTCAGCCTGAAGAGGGAGACCCACAAACATTGAAAGTGAGAACTGGTGCATGTAAAAACCCCAATAGGAATGGAACTTTTGTTTGTTACGACAGACCCTTTGCAGCAAAAGACAGATATTATTGGCAAAGAGGCTTCGGCAGAAGGCCCTGATGTCTATGCTTTGAACTGTATCCTTGTGGCCGAGAAGCCAGAGTGTGTGCGAAGCTCGAACGTGCCACCTTGCTCAGTGTTGAAAACGTGGGACAGGGAAGCCAACTGCTCAACCGTTCTGACATATTTCTTGAACAATTTTCGTTTTGCATTCACCATTGTCCCACACCGTTTTGTATTTAGAAGTAAGGATTGGCAATGGGTTTATTAGTATAGGCCCTTTTATTTGACAGACTAGGACAGAGTTATTTGTCGTAGCTTGCTCCCACTCTTAGATTTAGGTTTAGATAGGCATTCAACCAACCCATTTGAAATTCAATTAACACCCTTGAACTGTGATTACTTGCATCTGTCTTCACAGTTTGATATCATACCTTCCTTACAAAAGCGAGAAGGCTGAACTCCTTGCGCATTTTCATGACTGTAGAATGGAACCCTGTGATGTCGTCAGGGGGAGACATCTTTTCAGATTCCTCATCACGGGAAAACTCCTCGGGGGAATCTGTGTCCCAATCACTGTCTCTTCTCGGAGTGGTGGACAAGTATGTGGTGTTGCAGCGGTTGTCCGCATCTGTATTTGTTATTTCCCCTTCTTCCGGCACTGATCCGAGTCGGTGGTGAAACAGTACCGCTCCTTTTGTGTGATGGAGAGGTTTGTGTTGGAGACACTCCTTCCCCTGCATAGTGGCTGAAGCAGAGGGGATGCTGGAGGACGGACGAAGAAATTGACCTGGATCGCCAACGCACTCTGGAGGAACTTGCTGATCTTCTCCACGAAGTAGACCAGAGTCGGATTGGTGATTGTTGTGGTACGTGAGGCACCGCTGGTTAAGGTGGCAGCAAGGCCGGCATCCCTGGTCTCAGAGCTGCATCAAGCTGGGTGATGGCCCTCTGTAGGGACAAGAGCACTTGCATGGATAGTAGGGCCTGGGGGTTGGTTAACAGGGTCCTTACTTCCATGTTGATGCTATGCCTCGAAGTGGGTATCCACCCCGTACTGCAATATCTCCTCTGGTATTATGTCAGAGTACTGGATAGGAGAGACCCGGCTGATGTGTTGGGGTTGGGTGGCCTCGTCTAGTTGTGGAGGTTGCACCTCCTGAGGAAGTTGCAGCCTTTTCGTCGACAGGGCTGTCAACAGTTGTCCTCGACTGTCGGCGATGGGCCCTCTTTCCGTTTTATTTTGAGGCCCGTAGATGTGTCTTTCCCCATTGCAGAGGTTGAAGGCAGGGGTGACGGTACTGTGTTTGTGTGGTCTTTGTCCATGGGTTTTCTCGTCAAGTTCGAGTTGGGTTTGTGATGATGTGGACAAGCTGGATTTCTGAGGTGTCGTCGACGAGGCAGTTTTATGTGGTCTTGTCAAAGGTCAGGCGCCTGGTGCTTCGTTATCGATTGGCTGCCTTTACATTAATATTGTGGTTCCTTCTCCGAGGCTGCGGTGTACTTGTGTGCCTTCCGTGCCTTAATGGCCTCCATTAGCTATTTAAACGGTTTCGGAGTGCCAGACGAAGTAATTGTGCTTCCGGTCATGCAGTCCTCAGAAAATCGTTGCGCCCCCCATTCCCCTCTCCGTTGACAGGGCCTTGCCCTCTCTCACGGACCTTGATTTGTGCGCTTTCGTCCTTTCGTTGATTGGTCGCCTTCTGATGCTAACTTCCGCCCTTGTGACGGCTGGCCACCTGCGAACGACCCGTCTGGCCACTTCGGTCTTTCGCCTGCCGATGACGGCTCGTAGACGTGGGCGATATTGTCCTTGGCCTTCTTCACCAGCCATTATTCCGACCTGGCCCTTTCTCTCGACTGCAGTCGTTTCGCCCCAGAAGCGGCCATGCTCTTGGTCAAATCTACTTCGGAGGAGTATTCGGGGTAGTTTCCCACATTGAGCCAGCAGACAAGTCCTCTATTTATATCTTTGAGAGTCTTGGAGAAAAGACCTCGACAGATGGTGCAGTGTTCAACTGAGTGGTGGGGGTAAAGGCAGTTTATGCACTCTGAGTGCTTATCTCCTTCATATACATTGAGGCCAAAAGTGGCACAGGGCTTAAAAAGGGGTCTCCTTTTGCCCTTCGTCTTCAGAAACCTTCAAGAGTGTACTTGATGTGTAGAGAAAATGCTTCTTTCTTCGAAATTGTTGGTTTGCAGAACATACAATTCTGATTGTGGAAAACCAGAGGGGGGCGTCAGCTGAACGCGCAGTTAGAATCTGAGGGGAAGTGGAGGGTCTAGTATAGGTCAACTTGAAGTGCCATTGGTGGAGGATCAAAAACACCCATAACCATGGCATTGGGCTACAAAATGTAGCTTCTTCTTGCCTAGGGCAAGAGGAATCGAAGAGTAACAGGATCGTCAGCCGGACGACATGGAATTCTCACAGCATGTGAATCTATGTAAGATCCAATGCTGGAGAAGTATAGAATTCTCCACGAAACCAGTGGGAAGGCAATGGTTCACATTAGTTGAAACCGTACTTGGGGAGACATAGCTGAAACACTGTTGTAGTGCCACTGGGAATTGGGTTCACTGTGATGGAGATATTAGGACATCAGGCCAACAAAAAGGCCTGAGACTGCTTCACTGGACAAAGAATTTCTCTCAAGTGTTTTATTTACAGACAGCAAATATATATATATTGTCTCCATTTATCAACTCAATAGGTTGACTTGACAGGTAGTTGCTATCCAAAAACATGGAGAGAGAAAATAAGGAGGTAAATAATTTCTCAAGGAGTCATTCTTTGCTGCACACATGCCTTCTGCTTTGAAATTTTGGTGGAAATAAGCAGAAGCCTCTGGAATAAACACTTGGTTCACCAACTAAGGGCTTTGGAAAACAATTCTCTTATATCTCACTTTATCTCTGTTAGGGAGAATTCTCATTCTATGGCTAATTCCCCTCACCTAGTGAGTCCCCCAGCAGCTTTGCTGGATTTCTGGAGTTTATTTTTCCACCTGGTAAGAGTGTGAGCCTTTTTCCCACTCTTACATTTGTTTTGCCATGTGTATTTCTACTTGTGTGATCTTGGGTTCTGGAGCACACCACTCCATGAGCCCAACTTCTTGTGTGTGTTACACAGCACCTTCAGTGCAGTAACACAGGGTTGTCTCTAAGACTTCCCAATGACTCAATTTTTCTGGCGCCGACTACTGTCCCCCAGAAACATGTAAAGTTGCCATTAACTTTATAGTCACTTTAAAACTGCAGACCCAGTACACCCCATCTTACATGGAGTACTGGAAAGGGTTCATTCGTACCCCTTTCTGTCTGTGCCTCTCTGAGCTTTGTTTTGCTCATTTAACATTTAGACTTGGCTGGTGGCAGTAAACCCGCTTGACCAAATACTTTTTCTTTTAGCTCTGGACGGGTTTATTAGCCATTTCTTTTTGTTAAAGTCCTTCTTGTGTTTTAATTTGCGCAGCAAACCAGGTTTGCCTCCTTTGTTCAGCGTCTTTTGGCGGGCTTCTCCGAAGAAGCCCTCCTTTGGCGCCTGGGTGTCTAGGTGGGCTGAATGTGAGGGAGGGGTGCAGTCACCCCCTGCACAGGGTCTCCTTGGAGACCCAAGTCACACTGTGTCCATTGGCTGGAGGGGTTGTCCGGGCTGGACAACCCCCCTGCTGTGTGATGGACAGCCAGGCTGTGTGAATGGGGGATTTTTGCATACAAGTCAGGACTCTTGGGCTGGAAATCAGAGTCGCCACTGGAACTGCAAGAACCAAAGAGAAGTGGAGAAGACGACGGCTGCTGCAAGTCTCGAGTCCCGGTGAAGCCCTGCGGCAGTCCTGAGCTATCTACCCTTCGACAAGAGAAGATCCAGTCTGGAGTCTTCTTCCCTTGAGCCCGGTCACTGATTGATATTTTATTTCTATCGCGCTCGTACACAAGTGCTTCAGAGCGCGACAAGGCAAGGAAGGGGAACAGGGGAGAACAAAACAGCGATCTTACTTGGCCCAGTGACATTGAGAACGCGCATGTGCATGGGAGAGGGGAAAAGTGTGAAGCAGAGGAGAAACAGATAAATAACAATAAATAATAAAGGCAACAAACAGTGGTAATGCAGCCAGCAATTTGCAAGTGCTAGGTTTAAGGCAGCAGACAGGGTAGGTCTGATAAGTGCAGGAAGAAAAAGGGGAGGGACTGTATGGGTATAGATACAGATCCCAATGCAAGGGGTGGCCCGGAGGCAGTGCGGGAGGGTGGCAGGATGAGCAGGTACCTGGGCCCAAAGGACAGAGGGTGGCCAGGTGCCAAGAGAGAACAGATCGGCATGGGAGAGGGGGAGCGAAGGCAGAAGAAAAGAGGAAGGTCTCGAGGTGCTTCCGGAACCTGAGATGGTTCTCCTCAAGTTTTAGAGTGGCAGGGAGGCTGTTCCAGAGGGAGGCCCCAGCCGAAGACAGATCTACCCCAGCTCGTTTTTTAGAAAAACGACTGACCCTGAGGGAGTTGGAGGTAGAGGAGCGAAGAGCTCGAGAGGGGAGGTATTTGCGGAGGGATAGCAGAAGGTATTTTGGACCCAGGCCCCAGAAAGCCTTGTGGACAATGCAGAGGGTTTTGAATTTAATCCTTGCATCCACTGGGAGCCAGTGGAGAGATTTCAGAGCTGGAGAGATACGATCCCAGGGTTTCAGCCCAAGGACAAGTCTCGCAGTCCTGTTCTGGATTAGTTGCAGAGGGCGGAGAGTAGAGGCAGGTAGATTTAGAAAGAGGCTGTTACAATAGTCCAAGCTAGAGAGAACCAGAGATTGGGATACCATGAGCTTCTGGGGGAAGGAGAGGAAAGGAACAAGTTACTTACCTGTAACTGTTGTTCTCCAGCATGGGTCTGGCATGGATTCACATGCTCATGAATATTCCCCGTCGTCAGGCTGGGAATCCTCGGTAAAGAAAAAACCAGTATCAGTTTCGTTTCTGATCTGTCTTTCGTAGTAATAACCAATCACTGGTCTCTGCGTCATACTGACCACAGCCAATGACTGCCCTCTACCTAAGCACCGCCTCTGGCAGCCATCTTCAGATTTGGAAGCACGTGAAGTGGCAGTATGACCAAGTGAAGAGCCGCAGAGGGGTAGGCGGGAGGGTTCGCATGTGAATCCATGCCAGACCCATGCTGGAGAACAACAGTTACAGGTAAGTAACTTGTTCCTTCTCCAGCATGGGGTCTGGCATGGATTCACATGCTCATGAATAAAGAATACATAGCAGTACACACATGCACAACCACGGGAGGTGGCAAAGGCTCAACATTAAGCATCACATCAACTCAACATTAAGCATCTTACCTCCTCACCAGGCTCACCTCAGGCGAACAGGTTGCGCAGCACTGCTTGGCCGACCCTGGACTCCTCCCTGGAATCCCGGTCGACGCAGTAGAATTTCGTGAAGGTGTGCGTCGACCTCCACGTAGCAGCCCTGCATATGTCCAGCAGGGGCACACCAGATAGGAACGCCGTGGTAGCTGCGATCGCTCTGGTGGAATGGGCTCTCGGACGGCCAGGCAGCGGTCGGTTTGCCAACCGGTGACAGCACATGATACAGCCGGAGAGCCATCTGGAGATGGAAGCCTTCGAGAGAGCCTTCCCCTGATTGACAGGACCAAAGTTCACAAAGAGTTGTGACGTCTTCCGAAAACCCTTCGTGCGGTCCACGTAGAACTTCAGCGCTCTAGCTACATCCAGCGAGTGCAAAGTCCTCTCAGCCGGCGACGAAGGCGACGGGAAGAACACAGGTAACACCAAGGGTTCGTTGAGATGGAAGTCCGACGGTACCTTGGGCATGAAGGAGGGGTGCGTCCTGAGCACTACCCTCGTGTCGTGGAAAGTCAAGTACGGGGCCTTGCAGGAAAGGGCCTGGATCTCTCCCACTCGTCGTGCGGAGGTGATGGCCACAAGAAAAACTGTTTTCCACGATAGAAACTTCAACGGGGCCGAGTGCAGAGGCTCGAACGGAGGTCCCATGAGCTTGGTCAGCACCACGTTGAGCTCCCACGCCGGGGTCGGAGCCTTCACCGACGGGAACGATCTGAACAGTCCCTTCATGAACTCTTTCACCAGACGATGAGACCACAAGGACGTCCGGCCCGTGGTTCTGGTGTATCGGGAGATCGCAGCAAGATGAATCTTGATGGACGCATGTGCCAGACCAGCTTTGGCCAGCGTCAGCAGGTACGGCAGTACTTGGGGAGCCGTAATCCGTAGAGGGTTAATCTTCTGTGCGTGGCACCAGACAGAGAACCTCTTCCATTTGTGTCCGTAGCATTTAAGAGTCGAGGACGCCCTGGCCTTTGCAAGAACCTCTCTGCAATCGGCCGGTATGTCGTATCCTCCAAACTCTAGTGCTGCAGGAGCCAGGCCTGCAAGTTCAGCGACTTCGGGTCGTGGTGGAGGATGGCGCCTCCTTCCCTGGAGAGTAGATCCGCGTCCGCCGGCAGCTTGATCGGCGGGGACGCTGACAAGTCCAGAAGGTCCGGGAACCATATCTGCCTCGGCCACGCAGGTGCGACGAGGATCATCCTGCACCGTGACCTCTTGAGCTGGTTGACGAGCCGGATTAGCAGAGGCAAGGGAGGGAACGCGTAGAGGAACAGGCCCTCCCAGGGGAACGAGAAAGCATCGCCCATGCTCCTCGTCTGGGGAAACCTGCTGGCGAACCTCCGGCACTTGGTGTTCGTCGCCGTCGCAAACAGGTCGATCTGGGGTGTGCCCCACCGTCGGAAGAGGCGATCCACCAGATCCTGCCGTAGTTCCCACTCGTGGCACGAGCGCAGCTCCCTGCTGAGTGAGTCGGCGATGGTGTTTTTTATCCCTGCCAGATGAAACGGCACCAGAAAAATCCCTTGGGCGACGGCCCAATGCCACAGGTCCTGCGCCTCCTTGGACAGCGCTGGGGACCTGGTTCCGCCCTGTTTCCTGATGTAAAACATGGTGGTGGTGTTGTCGGTGAAGATCCTCACCACCTTGCCCTTGAGGGACGGAAGGAAGGACCTGAGGGCCCAAAACACTGCACGGAGCTCCAGGACGTTGATATGTAGGGACTTCTCCGTCGGGAGCCAGAGTCCCCTTGCGTGCAGATTTTCGGTGTGCGCTCCCCACCCTTCCAGGGAGGCATCCGTGGTCACAGTCTCCTGGTGGGCTGGGGTCTGGAAGTCCATGCCCGCCGTCAGATGCGCGCGGGTGCCCCACCACCGTATCGCTCGTCGGAAACTCTCGTCGAGCTTGATCCTTTCCTCGAAGCTGCCCGTCGTCTGGATCCAGCGCGCATCCAGGAATTCTTGCAACGGGCGCATCCGGAGCCTGCACATGGGAATGAGGTAGATGCAGGAAGACATCATCCCGAGGAGGGACTTGATGGACCTCACTTTGGCCGCGTCGGCCACCAACATCCGTTGCACCTTGCCCAAGATGGTCCTGGTCCTCTCCTCCGACGGGGAGGCCAGAAGGGACACTGTGTCGAGCCTCGCTCCCAGAAACAGTGCGACTTGCGCGGGCACCAGGTGGGATTTGGCGTAGTTCACGGAGAATCCCAGGTCCGTGAGGAGTTGGACGGTCCTTGCCGTGTGGACCACGGCGAGCTCCCTCGTCTTGGCGCGGATGAGCCAGTCGTCCAGGTAGGGGTAGACGTGGATCCCCTCGCGGCGCAGCTGCGCCGCCACCGGTGCAAGGCACTTGGTGAATACCCTGGGTGCCGACCGTAGTCCGAAGGGAAGGGCTTTGAACTGGTAATGACGCCCTTGGACCACGAATCTGAGGAATTTGCGGTGCCCCTTTAGGATGGGAATGTGGAAGTAGGCATCCTCCAAATCCAATGACGATAGGAAGTCTCCTTCCTCCAGCTGACCCAGGACGTGCTGGAGGGTGACCATCCGGAACTTCTGCGCCTTGATGAACTTGTTCAGACGTCGCAGGTCCAGGATGGGGCGCCATCCTCCCGTCTTCTTCTTCACGAGGAAGTATCTCGAGTAGACTCCGGAGCCCCGAAGCCTCTTTGGGACGAGTTCGATGGCGCCCTTTCTGAGCATCGCCTTTACCTCCAGGAGAAGTTGAGGGACGTGAAGTTCTTTCCTGGCCACGGGGGGGACGCGCGGGCACCTTCTTTGAAACTCGAGCGCGTGGCCCCGGGCCAGGGCGTCCAGCACCCAACGGTCGGTGGAGATGGACTCCCACACGCTGACGAAGCCCGCCAGCCGGCCTCCCACCGGGGTGCTTCGGTGGGGGCCCGACCCCAAGGCCGGTTCAATCCTGCTTGGACACGGCCTTGCCGCCTTGACCTCCTTGGCGACGACGGCGGGGTCCGCTAGACTTGCCTCGTCCTCTGTAGGCCTCTTGCGACGACGAGCGGGCCGCTTGACGGTAGGAAGCGAAACCGCCGCCGGAACCTTTGGAGGCGCCCTTGCCTCCGCCGCTCCGAAAGGGCGTCCGTCGTTGCAGGACTCCAAGGGCCCGGGCCGTCTCAGTATCCGCCTTGATGGCCTGAAGGGAATCGTCCACTGTCTTCCCAAACAGGTTGTTCCCGTCGAAGGGCATGTCCAGGACTCTGGTCTGGACGTCCTGCCGGAAGTCCGTAGCTTTGAGCCATCCACGACGTCGAAGGCAAACACAGTTGCCCAGCTGGCGGAATCCAGTGTCGGCGATGTCCGTCGCCACGGTGATGGCGTGGTCCGAGGCCACCTCACCTTCCTGCAGGATCTCAAGGGCCTCCGCCCTCTTGTCGTCCGGCAGAAAATCCAGCAGGGGAGCCATCTTGTACCAGAGCTCCCTGTCGTAGCGGGCCACGATAGCCAAGGCGTTGGCCGCTTTAATCGTCGTCGCTGCCGACGAGATGACTCTACGCCCCATAGTATCCAATTTCTTTCCCTCGCCGTCCGGCGGGGAAGTCGATGTGGAGGCCGCACCCCCCCCCGCTTTCTTCCTGGCTGCCGCGGAGACGACGGAGTCCGGGGTAGGCTGCGCCCGGAGGCATAGGGGGGCCGTGTCCGGGACCCGGTACTTTTTCTCGTACCGGTCTCTTCTAGCTGGCGTCGTGGAAGGGTTCTTGAGGAGGGAAAGGCCCTCATCCCAAATGTCGTCCAACAGAGGCACTGCGAGGACCGTCTTCCTCTTGGCCTCGCGCCGCTGATAAAGGAAGCCTTCCTTTTTCTTCTCCTCAGGGCAGAGTTGGAAAAGCTCGGAAGCCCTGGAGATCATGGAGTGGAAAGATCCGATCTCGTCGGGCGGAGAGGCCCTGGTGGGAGGCGACGACGGAAAATCCTCGTCGTATGCCTCGTCGTCCGTACCCGTCGCTGCCGTGTCAGTCCCCGTATCATCCCCTCGGGTGGACGGGGAGGAGGGCTGGAAGGGGCGCGACGGTTGAAAAGGAGGTGGTGGATGGATCCTTCTTTTCTTGGTAGGGGGAACACCAGAAGGTCCCGGTTCTGGATGCCCCGACGGGAGAGGTTCCTCCGTCGGTAACGGTAGCCTCGTCCTTATCTCGGAGCATAAGGACTGTATGGCCAACAAAATGGCCGCCGAGTTGTCTTGCGGCGCTGGCAGAGGGGAATCCGACGGGCGAGCAGGGGCCCCGTCGGTATCCTCGACGATGTCGTCGTCGTCACCTGCGTCGGGGTCCATTCCGACGGGCTGGCCTTCTTCCACGCCTAGGCCGTGGCTTAAGACCTCGATCAGTTCCTCTTCTGAGGTTGAGGCCGACTCTACGACGACGCCCTGCCCCCCCTTCTTCTTCCCCACGGAGGGTATCACGGGGGTCCTATCGATGGGCACAAAGGAAGACTCCCTCCGAGGAGGCAGGGAGATTCTGGGCCCTGAGGTCGCCACCACTGGTGCAGCCACCACAGGCTGAGCCAGGGCCGCCGCGACCGTTTCGATAGAGGGCTTGGCCGGATGGATCAAGGCCTTCACCACCTTAGGTGCGCTCACCGCCTTATCTTTGAGGGAGGGGGCACTGCCACGCTCCTCCTCTGCCTTAGAGCTCGACCGGGGCCTCTCCAGGAGCTTCGCCGGGTGCTCGGCCTTCCTCTTACCCGACCCAGAGCGTTGGCTCGTGGTTGATGGTGCCGGGGAGGGTGCGCCCTGCCTGGCGCCCGCAGAGCCCGACCGTTCGGCGCTCCCGGTGCCAGCGGACTCGCGGTGCTTGGCCTTATGTTGGGCCCCCGTCGCCGGGGCGCCCTCAAAGGTCTTAGAAGACCGCTCGGATTTCTTCTTCTTCTCGCCAGACGGGCTCTTACCCTCCAGCCAGTTGGCGAGACGTTGATGGCGGTCCTTCATGGTCCGTTCCGACATGTTGCCGCAAAACGCACAGTCCTTCTCCACGTGCGTCTTGTCCTCATGAAGGCAGTAAAGGCAGAAAGAGTGTTCGTCCTCCTTGAAGACGTTCTGCAGCTGGCATCCAGGGCAGACCCTGAACAGCTTTCCGGGCGTCGAGCTTCCCTTCTCCTGGGCCATCTCCGAGACAGGGCCTGAGAAGCTTCTGGAGTCCTCCGAAGTGTAGCTCGACGAAATCTTCACCCTTGAGGGGCACAGATGAATCCGACACGGGTCCCCGTTGATCGGATGTAGGATCGGTGGAGCTTGAGGCTCTTTTGACCGAAAGAATCGAAGTTTTTTGTAAAAAGCGCGAAAAAATAGCACTAACGCTCGAGAGCAATAGCACGAGGATCCCAACACATGAACGTGCGGTAAAAATCTGAAGATGGCTGCCAGAGGCGGTGCTTAGGTAGAGGGCAGTCATTGGCTGTGGTCAGTATGACGCAGAGACCAGTGATTGGTTATTACTACGAAAGACAGATCAGAAACGAAACTGATACTGGTTTTTTCTTTACCGAGGATTCCCAGCCTGACGACGGGGAATATTCATGAGCATGTGAATCCATGCCAGACCCCATGCTGGAGAAGGCAGAGTACCTCCGAGGAGGAGCAGTCGGAAATTTGACTTTTTAGAGACCTCAGATGTGGGCGGAGAAGGAAAGGGAGGAATCAAAGATGACCCCAAGGTTCTTAGCCTCACAGGTGGGGGTAGGAGGAGGGCCAAGTGAGGCCGGCCAGAGAGTGAGGGGAAAGGATGGTGGGATCAACCAGCTCACCTTCCACAGTCAGAGGATCCTCTTCTTGGTTGAAATTGCTGCACACTGCTGTAGTGGTCTGGATAGCCATCTGAAGAGCCTATCCTGTTTTTAAGGCGCGCACCTTTTATTCACCATCGCTGCTGCCGGCTTCATCCCTGTGTGGTGCAGACCCCTCCAGACGTCGTCCTTCTCACTGAAGGTCCAGGAACCGTGGGTCTGCAGGAAACCAACAGGAACAACTGCTGTGGCACTCGCTGCTTCTTTGAATAAGGTACTGTGTTTTGCTTGAAGAATCAGGGGGAACCCCGTTTCTTCATCTCCAAGGCTTGCCCTTGTCTTCCCTCCATCTTATAACTTTTGCTTCCTCTGTTGACAATATCCAAGTACTCCTGGCAACGTCAAATCTCGAACCGTCCGACTGTGTGATCCTCGACAACAGGAACCCGGTTCAACTTGACACTGGCTCCGGCCTATTGACTCTTGAATTTCCATCAAATAGTGTCCTCTGATTCTGTCTGCCTTGACAAAAGTATTGCCTATGATTTTTGCCCCCAACTCTCACTGGTTAACTCAGGTGCTAAGTGTGTTTTTGCCCCGGTAACATTTCTTGCCACAGATACGCGTTTCTTTAATAAGACCGAACTGTCATTACTGTCAAAAAGTGATCGCAAGTGTATTCCCGGTAACGTCTTCACAACACCGGTCCGTTAAAACATAGGGTACTTAACTTGAGTTAGAGTGTAACAAAGTGAATTGGTTGGTTGTAGTGTATTTTACGTGTGGTTTTGAATTAATAGAAGTGTTGTGTTTATAACAGATGGTTTAAAAAATAAATGTACTTATATTTTTTTACCTGAAAACCTTGAGTCAGTGTTTGCTTGAGTCACAATAATTGTGGTCCCTTGGTGTAATCTCTGCTACTGCTCATATACTCTTGATAAGCCTGGCTGCTCCGCTACTGCTACCACTTTAACATAGTAGTACAGGCTTGTACCAAAGGTAAAACTTGTATTCCCACCTGTAGTCTTAATTGTGTGTAGTTGTCCCTAAGGGCACTGCACATGATTCTGCCTAACACCCACCTAACCCCTTCCCAATCCTATGGGCAGCTGAGCAGGAGGAAAGCCGAAGAAGGCGGTGATGAAGGCGGTGATCCGATGGTCCAGAGAGGAAACCTGCAAACGGTGAGTGAAAAAGTCCAATGCTTTGGCAAAAGTGCATGCCTTAGAAAGAAGGGAAAAGGTAACGGAGGGAGGCGGGAAAAGAAAATATAGCTAGAAGTAGAGAATATATATATATCTCTTGCTTCTTCAGCTGTCGTTTCCGCAGTTGGTGGAGGAGCACTCCTTGGTGTATAATATATATATATATATATATATATATATGTATGAGAATGCATTACTTACCGTAAAAGCATTTCTGATGGTTGTATCTGCTTAGATTCACATGCTGTGCATAGGTCCGACATCCAGTGGTCACTGCGGAGTATTGCATTTTGTTTTTCGTAGTCGAAAAGGGGACGTCGACTAGGCGTGTCTGAAACACTATCCCTATAGTGACGTGCGTTGTACCCACAATCCCTCACGCGTCGAGGTCCCTCTGTTTGTATTTTTTCTGCCCTGAGGGAGCCTTCTAGACGTGAGTGAGTACAGAAAGAGAGAGAGATATATAAAGGAAGTCTATGTTCCTTCCATCCGAGCGGGGAGGAAGGGTGGGCGCATGTGAATCTAAGCAGATACAACCATCAGAAATGCTTTTACGGTAAGTAATGCATTCTCTTCTGATGTTTGTTAATCTGCTTAGAATCACATGCTGTGCATAGACTAGCGAGCAGTACCCGGAGTTGGCGGTGGGTTATGAGAAGGAACAGTAGAGAAAAGGTGTCGTAATACTGCCTGTCCCACCTGGGAGTCAGATCTAGAGTGTGTATCTAGACAGTAGTGTTTTGTAAAGGTGTGCACAGAACTCCAGGTAGCCGCTTTGCAGATGGACTCAAGGGGAACATTTGCAATGAATGCTATGGATGCCCCCGTGCCTCGAGTAGAGTGTGCTCTTGGCTTAAAGGGTAGTTCTCTCTTAGCAAGAGTATAGCAGAGAGTGATGCATTGAACAATCCATCTAGAAATAGTGGATTTTGAAACCGCATCTCCTTCTCTTCCTGCTGCCACTGAGACGAAGAACTGATTAGTCTTCCTCAATGGTCTGGTTCTTTCCATGTAGAACATGACCGCCCTGCGTACATCAAGTGTGTGCAGAGTCCTTTCTCCCAAATTGGAAGGATTTTGAAAGAACGTTGGTAGTTCTATAGACTGGTTTACGTGGAATTTAGAAATAAATTTCGGAGCAAACCTAGGGTGAGTGCGTAGAACCACTTTATCTTTGTGAACTGTAACAAAGGGGTCTAGAATAGAAAGAGCCTGAAGTTCACTTACTCTCCTGATGGAGGTGATAGCTATTAAAAAAGCAGTCTTAAGAGTAAGGTGTTTAAGGGATGCTTTGTGCATGGGTTCGAATGGAGAGCCCATGAGTCTGGTAAGTACCACATTAAGGTCCCATCCGGGAGCAGGGTCAGCTATCGGGGGGTGTATTCTCTTTACTCCCTCCATGAATGTTTTTATAACTGGGATCCTCCACCACGACACTTTGAGTTGGGAGGTGGTGTATGCAGAAAGTGCCGCTAGGTGGACTTTAATGGAGTTAAACACTAGGCCTGAATCCAAGAGATGGGTCAGGTATAGTACCACATGTGTGGGAGAGCAGTCAATAGGGTTGATGCTTTTACTCCTGCACCAGATGACAAATCTCTTCCACTTGCTAGAATAGCAGTGGCGAGTGTTCGGTTTTCTGGCTTCCCTGAGGATGTCCATGCATCTTTGCGGGAGTTGTAGATGTCCGAACTCTATGATTTCAGGAGCCAAGCTGCTAAATTCATGTTCTGGGGGCATGGGTGCAGAGTCCTGCCCTTGTTCTGAGATAGCATGTTGTACGGGCAGGGGAGTTTTACTGGGGGAGATAGAGACATCTCCATCAAGTGAGCGAACCATGGCTGTCGGGCCCACATTGGGGCCACGAGTATCATGGTCACTTGTTCCTGGTGCATCTTGTGCACCACCTTGTTGAGAAGGGGAGTCGGGGGAAAAGCGTAAACAAATTTCCCTGACCATTGCATCGATAGACCGTTCCCCTTGGATTGGTTCTGGGGGTACCTGGAGGCGTAACTTAGGCATTGAGAGTTCTCCAGGGTTGCGAACAGGTCTATTTCTGAGAATCCCCATTGTGTGAAGACGTCGAAGACGATGTCTTCGTGTAGACGCCATTCGTACTCTTCGGGCAGAGGGAAATCTCTGCTGAGTCTGTCTGCCAGCAGATTGAGTTCCCCGGGTACATGTAGTGACAGTAGGAACATGTCCTGTTTGAGAGCCCACTTCCATATATTCTGGGACAGTTTGGACAAGCCTGGAGAGTGGGTGCCCCCCTGCTTGTTGATGTAGTACATGGCTGTAGTGCTGTCCGTAAGGACCATTACTGTCTTGCCTTGTAGGTGTTTTTGGAAGGCTTTTAGCGCCTTGAATACTGCTAGTAGCTCCAGTAGATTGATGTGTTTGGATGCTACGTTCGGAGTCCACACTCCGTGAGCAGTCTGATGGGATAGGTGAGCACCCCATCCTGTGAGGGATGCGTCTGTGGTTAGAGTGGCTTCCGCCGCGGGTGTGGCAAAGGGTTTTCCTTTTTCCATGTTCCCCTTTGTCCACCACTGTAGCGAGAGAACCAAGGCCTGCGAGACCACCACTAGATCGTCCCATTGTCCGCTGGCCTGACACCACTGGCTGTTGAGCCACTCTTGCATTGGGCGCATGCGCAGGCGCGCGTGAGGTACCAAATAAATACACGACGCCATCATTCCTAGCAAGCGCATTGCTTTGCGTACCGTCACCTCTCGGCCAGTCACATATTGGGGGATCTGAAACAGCAGGTTTTGGACCCTCTCTTTGGAGGGGAAGACGAGGCCGTCCCTTGTTTGAATTAGAGCCCCTAGGAATTGTTTGATTTGACTGGGGTCTAGACTGGACTTCTTTTCGTTGATGGAGAAGCCCAGTTGGAACAAAAGGTCTACCGTCTTTTGGGTATTGGAGAAACATGTTTCGTAAGAGTCCCCTGTTATGAGCCAGTCGTCGAGGTAAGGGTAAACTGGGATGGACAACCTGCGCAGGTGGGCCGCAGCCACTGCCAGTACCTTTGTGAATACCCTTGGTGCTGAAGCTATACCGAAGGGTAGCACCTTGAACTGGTAGTGTTTGCCCTCTATCATGAACCTTAGGTATTTTCTGTGCGCTGGCAACATTGAAATATGAAAGTATGCATCTTTCATGTCCAATGTTGTCATGTAATCTCCCTGCGAAAGCAGCGGGATCACCTCCTGTAAGGTCACCATACGAAACTTTTGGGGTTTGATAAACTTGTTCGCTGGGCGCAGATCTAATACAGGGCGCATGGTTAGATCCTTTTTGGGTACAAGGAAGTACACTGAATAAATACCTTCCGTTACCTGAGATAGAGGCACGACCTCTATGGCTCCTTTTTCCAGCAGTTGTTGTACTTCTTGAAGAAGGATGGCAAGATGTTCCGGCGTCAACCGTCGTCCCCTCGGGGGTTTGTAGGATGGGGAACTGTTGAATTCGATACAGTATCCGTGGGCTACGGTGGAAAGTACCCAACGGTCTGACGTTATCTCCTCCCATGCAGGAAGAAAGGATGTTATCCGGCCCCCGACCGGTGTTGCATGGGAGGGGACGCGAATCTTCGCGTCACTTGGAGTTGTTGGGGGCTTGGGAGCCTCTGGGGGTGGATCCCCGACCTCTCCCTTTGCCCCGGCGTTGGCCTCTTTGGCTGTACTGTCCACTATTGGCTTGGTAATTGGTGGCAGGGTACTGCTGATGCTGACCTTGTTGTTGTTGCCGTTGGCCACGAAAAAAGCGCTTGTTGCCATAGCCGCGTCTGGTAGTGGGCTTAGAGATCTGGTCAAGAGTCTTGATAGTGTCGAACTCTTTTTTGGCCATCTCTAGGGCTTCATCTACCGCTTTTCCGAAGAGGTTAGCGTCCTCGACAGGTTTATTTATTAAAGACGCCTGTGTCTCCGGTTTAAAGCCTGAGTTGCGCAGCCATACATGGCGCTTTAGGAGTATTCCTTGTACCAGGGAACGTCCTGCTGTTTCTGCCGCGTCCAGAGAGTTTTTTACAATGCTCTGGTTCACTTGTGTTCCTTCGCCAATAGTCGACAGTAGGCGTGTACGTAAAGGCTCCGGTGCTTCCTCTGCGTCTTTGCGCAGTTTGGTCCACTGCGCGTCTGCGTAGCTCGCAAGCAAGGAATTGTTGTTGGCAATTCTTGCTGAGAAGGCAGCCGAGGAAGTAACTCTTTTTGCAAGGGCATATAGCCTCTTGCCCTCCTTGTCAGGGGGTGCCTCACTGGTGGAAAGTGGTACCCCTGCCCTCTTTCTAGTATTAGATACAACTAGGGAGTCCGGTATGGAATGTCCTCTAATGTAGAGCGGGTCTGAGGGTGAAGGAGCGAAAAGTTTCTCAATCCGTGGATTGACCCCTCTGATCAAAGCGGGAGTGGACAGCGACGGGGTGATCCTCCTTTTAACTGAAGCGAGGAGAGGAATGGTCTGGCTGACCGGGGGTTTTT
The DNA here is from genome assembly GCF_040938575.1 of Ambystoma mexicanum. Taxonomy (NCBI): domain Eukaryota; kingdom Metazoa; phylum Chordata; class Amphibia; order Caudata; family Ambystomatidae; genus Ambystoma; species Ambystoma mexicanum. The sequence continues at coordinate 888,934,844 of NC_090929.1, forward strand.
CTTTAATGACTCTTTCTACAAAGTCTAATTCTGGAGAGAGTTCTCCCGTGTCCAGTTCGAAATGCGCTGCTGCTCTGCGCAACAGTGCATTGAAAGTAGGCTGATCGTCTATTGGAGACGTGTTCCTAACTGGAGAATTATCCGGAGGAGTTAGATTTAGGGCATCAGTGTCGGAACACACTGATGGTGATTGCCAGGGGTGCGAAGGTCCTTCTCCTGGGCTAATCCCGAAGCCTTCTTCTATAATGTCTGTTCTGTCTTCTAGACATTCCTCCTGGTTCTGTCCTTCGTTGTCCATGAAATCATCTTCTTCTTCGACGTATTGTTCCTCCCCAGTGAGGTCATATACGTCTTGGAAGTCTGAGGCTGTGTCCAGCAGGGGATCGACCAGCCTCGGTTTTTTGGCTCTGGGGTCGTCTTGAGGCCCTTCTCTAGTTCTTCTGAGAGTTAGAGGGGCTTGGGTACTCATAAACTTTTCCATCCTCTCCATACAGAGGTGGAGTCTCTCCATAGTTTCATGGGGTACCCCAGAGCGGTCTAGCGGGGGAAAACTCGAGTTGTCTACCTCGAAATGGCTCGACCTCTCCCGAAGCGTCGAGGAAAGTGTCCCGTCGCCCTCCTCAAAACCCTCAGGTGTGTAGGGAGACTCCCTGACTGAAGGGGGTAATCCCTGCTTTCCTTCGGGTGTTTTCGGCGTATCCTTTGATCTATGCGTAACGCTCGACGAAATTTTCGGCGTACGCTTTTGGGCGTCGGCTACAACGATCCTGGCTAAGCTATCGGCGACATTCTTGTCGGCGGAAGCTTGAGTTTTCGACGCTATGGGTATCGAGCGGTGTACGGCGGTATGCGCCTTCTGTTGATGCGCACCGGCCGGTGGTTTGGTGGTGGCGCCCTTGTTTGCCGAAAGCCCAGTCGCAGGTCGCGGCTGCGAGAGGGGCTTCGAACCCGAACGGTCCGAGGAGGCCGCCGGTGGAACCTGCGTCTCCTTGGGCGCCGAAGCTCTCTTCGACTTAGACGAAGAAGAGCCATGGGTTGTGTGCTTATCTTTATGTGAATCTTTGTGTGCGTCAGTGTCGCCGGGGTGTTCATCCCCATAAGCAGGGCGTGAGCCGAGCCCGTCGGGGCCGGGGACAGACGACGAAGCGCGTAAGCGCTCCTTAGAGGGGGTTTCGACTTCCGTGGCGGAGGTCGTGTCATCGCGTTCCTCGTCACTGTCGGTGGTAGCAGCGGCGGGTGAACCTTCGGCCTTCGACATCGCGTAGGCCGCCCACCTTTTAACCCTACGGTGTTTTAGAGTTTTAGGCTTCAGAAGCCGACAAGCCTCGCACCCTTCCTCTTTGTGATCGAGGGGCAAGCAGCGGTTACACCGTGAGTGCTTGTCCTTCCAAGTGAATTTGCCTTTACAAAGTGGGCAAAACCTAAATGGTGTCCTCTCCATAGCAGAGGCAATAAATCGCGATAAACACCCCCAGGGAAAGGAAGGGGAAAGTGAAAGGCATTCTCAGAAAGACCCAGAGATGTCCCACGACCCCACTCTCCCTACTGTAAGTGGCCAGCGAGGCCAGGCCACGTGTTCGGCAGCGCTGAAGATTTCCTCCGCTCGACCCTCCGTCGACGATTTTGCTCGGCGGAGAACAGCTACACTGCGTCGAGGGAGTGCTGTATTAATCTTCGTAGAAGAAACGACCAAAGGTCGAGGGTTGCAATGTCTCTCGAGGAGCTCCGCGTGAAGGCGACCAGAAGCTGGGCGGAAAAAAACAATCTGAGGGACCTCGACGCGTGAGGGATTGTGGGTACAACGCACGTCACTATAGGGATAGTGTTTCAGACACGCCTAGTCGACGTCCCCTTTTCGACTACGAAAAACAAAATGCAATACTCCGCAGTGACCACTGGATGTCGGACCTATGCACAGCATGTGATTCTAAGCAGATTAACAAACATCAGAAATATATATATGCATATATAGTAATCGTATTTCTGATGCTTGCATCTGCTTAGATTAACATGCTGTGCATAGGCCGACATCTAGTGGAAGCTGCGGAGTATTACAGTTTGTTTTTTGAAACTCGAAAATGGCCGTCGACACATGGCGTGCCAGTAATACTATCCCTAGTGCGACGTCCACTGTACCCATGATCCCTCACGCGTGTAGGACCCTCAGATTGTATTTTTTCTGACATGAGGTAGCATGAGGAGTAGCGCGAGTACAGATTATCCAAGCAGATAGATAGAATAAGACTACAAGCATCCATGCGCGCCTTCTCTCAGAGGGGGGGGAGGCCGGGGCATGTGAATCTAAGCAGATACAATCATCAGAAATACAATTACGGTGAGTAATGTATCCCTTCTGAGGCTTGTGGAATCTGCTTAGATCACATGCTGTGCATAGATTAGCGAGCAGTGTTAGAAGAAGGAGGAGGAGGAGGTGGGATGTGACAAGGTTCATGAGCAAATAAATGTCTTAGAACCGCTTGGAATGAGCGTCAATGCAGTAGCGCTGAGTAAAAGTGTGAATAGAGCTCCAAGTAGCTGCTTTGCAAATGGTGTCGAGGGGTACATTTGCAATGAAAGCCAGAGTGGCCCCAGTGCCTCTAGTAGAGTGGGCTCTTGGCGTAAAAGGCAGAGTCTTTCCAGAAAGGGAGTAACACAGCTGGATACAGTTGACTATCCACTTAGAAATGGCACCTTTAGAGACGCAATCTCCTTCTCTGCCTGTAGCTACGGAGACAAACAGTTGGTCTGTTTTTCTTAGCGCCCTGGTCTTGTCTACATAGTAGAGGACCGCTCTTCGCACATCTAGAGTGTGTAGTTTCATCTCAGCAGAGCTTTTGGGTTCTTGGAAGAAAGCCGTAAACTCAATGGACTGGTTAACGTGGAATTTAGAAATGAACTTTGGTGAGAACCTAGGGTGTGTTCGTAGAACCAGTTTATCCTTATGAATAGTAAAGAAAGGATCCTGCACCGACTGAGCCTGAATTTCACTGACCCTTCTTATGGATGTAATGGCTACTAAGAAGGCAGTCTTATAGGTCAGGTGTTTGAGACTGGCTTTGTGCATGGGTTCAAAGGGTGGGCCCATGAGTTTAGCAAGCACCACATTAAGGGCCCAACCAGGTGGTGGGTTTGAAATTGGAGGGTGGAGTCTCTTTTCCCCTTCCAAGAAGGCTTTAACCACTGGTACTTTCCACCATGACACCTTGCTATGGGAGGTGGTGTAGGCTGACAGCGCCACCAGGTGTACCTTGAGTGAGTTAAATACCAACCCTGCATCCAGCAGGTGGAGCATGTATGCGACAATATTGGAAGGAGTGCAATCAACTGGGTTGATTTGCTTATTCTGGCACCAGATAAATCTTTTCCATTTATCAAAGTAACAGTGCCTCATGTTTGGTTTCCTAGATTCTTTTAGGATGTCCATGCATCTCTGTGGTAAGTTGCGATCTCCAAACTCTATGACTTCAGGAGGCATGCTGCCAAGTTCATTGAGCTGGGATGAGGATGCACTGTGACCTTGGTGCTGGGACAGCAGGTTGTACCAGCACGGGAGTCTGATGGGTTTGCACACTGCCCCGCCCACATGGGTGCAACTAGGATGAGCGTCATCGATTCCCTGTGCATCTTGTTGACCACCTTCCTCATGAGAGGGGTTGGTCGAAAAGCGTTGGCAAACATCTCTGACCAGTTCATCGACAGCGCGTTCCCCTTGGAGTCTGGCTGAGGGAACCTGGATGCGAATCCTGGGCATTGCCCGTTTTCGCTTGTGGCAAATAGGTCTCCAGTGGGGAAACCCCATTGTGAGAAGATGTCTTCTACGACTTCTCTGTGTAGACACCATTCGTGTTCTTCCGGGAAGGGATCTCTGCTTAAAGCGTCTGCTAGTGAATTTAGATCCCCTGGAACATGTTGAGATGACAGGTAAATGTTCCGTCTGAGTGCCCATGTCCAAATTTTCTGGGCAAGCCTGGACAGATTTGGCGAACGAGTCCCTCCCTGTTTGTTTATGTAAAACATCGCTGTCGTACTGTTTGTTAAGATCTGTACTGACAGGTCCAACAGGTGGGGTTCGAACGCTTGAAGCGCTCTGAAGACTGCCAGAAGCTCTAGCATGTTGATATGATTCTTGCCCACTGTGTGAGACCAGAGACCCTGAGCCGTGTGGTGAAGGAGGTGTGCTCCCCACCCTGATAGGGACGAGTCTGTAGTGACTACAACTTGTACCTCTGGATCGTAAAAGGGTTTCCCCTTTGACAGGTTCTCTCTTGTACTCCAGTGAAGAATTTGTACAAGTGTTGGCGAAACGACCACTAGATCGTTCCACTGACCACTTGCCTGAGACCACTGTTTAGCCCACCATTCTTGCATGGGACGCATGCGCTGGCGCGCATGAGGGACCAGCTAAATACACGACGCCATCATGCCTAGCAAACGCATTGCTTTGCGCACCCTTATCTGGCTACCGGACTGATTGAGGAATTTGCAGTAGTAGATTCCGAATTCTTTCCTCTGATGGAAAGGCCAACCCCTCTTGGGTTTTTAGGACCGCTCCTAGGAACTGCTTGGCACCAGGCTTGATTTATTCTCGTTTATGGAGAAACCCAATCCGAAGAGGTGGTCGATCGTTCTTTGAATGTTTGATCTGCAAATTACTGGGGTATCCCCCGTTATGAGCCAGTCGTCCAGGTAAGGTTACACTGGGATTGCCTCCCTGCGTAGGTGTGCCGGCGCCACCGCCAGTACCTTGGTAAATACTCGGAGCCGAGGCTATACCGAAGGGCAGCACTCTGAACTGGTAGTGCTGACTGTTCACCTTGAAGCGCAAGAATCTTTTGTGCACTGGGAACATGGAAATATGAAAATAGGCATCTTTCATGTCCAATGTTGCCATGTAATCCCCCCTTTTTAGGAAGGGGATTACCTCTTGGAGAGTAGTCATGCAAAATTTTTGGGGCTTGACATACTTGTTTGCAGGGCGTAAGTCTAATACTGGGCGCATTGTCAAATCTTTCTTTGGCACAAAGAAGTAATAAATACCCTGGTTTACCTGGTTGCCCAGGACGAGTTCTATCGCGTCCTTTGCTAATCTCCTCGAGGAGGATCTTTTGGTGGTCCAGGGAATGTATTCTTTGTCGTGGATGGTGGTTTCAGGGGCGCTCGAGCAGTTCGATGCAGTATCCTGCTGACACTGTGGACAGCACCCATCCCTTCCCATGCTTGGGTGAAGTTGGAAATGCACCCCCCTACTGGGGATGCATGAGAAGGGACCCTGAGCGGAACGTCACTGCTTTGCGGGAGGCGTACCGCCTCTGCTGGGGCTGCCTCTACCTCTGCCACGGCTCCTTTTGTTTCCTCTGCAGTAACTCTGGGTAGTCTGCTGGTGGTTACCAGATGATGTACCCTGTCTCTGTGTATAATTGGAGCCCCTTTGGGAATTTTGGCCGCGTGGGTGACGAAAATTACTATTCCCTCTTTGATTAGGGGGCTTATTTGTCAATTGTCCCAGGGACTTCAGAGTATCATACTCATCTTTGGCAGTTTTTAATGCGTCCTCTACCGCTTTGCCAAACAGAAGATTAGGTTCCACTGGCATGTCAATTAGGGATGCATGGGTCTCGGGTTTAAACCCTGACTGTCTTAACCAAGAATGCCTCTTAATGACAGTGCTCTCGGCTATGAGCCGGCCAGCGTTATCTGCGGCGTTAAAGGTTGCCTTAAGGATGCAACCGGACACGGCTCTTCCCTCTGACACAATCTGGGCCAACTGACCCTTTAGTGGTTCCGGTGTATTGTAACTTGCCAGCAGAGTGGTGGTGTTGGCAATCCTTGCCTGGTAAGCGAAAGTGGAGGCTACCTTCCTTTCCAACCTGTAAATTCTCTTGCTCTCCTTGTCTGGGGGAGCCTCAGATGATGAGGTGTCCCCGCTCTCTTTCTGGTGTTTGCAATTACTAAGGAGTCGGGATTCAGTTGACCCCTCATGTAAAGGGGGTCTGACTGGGCGGCCCTGAACATTTTCTCGATTCTGGGGTTTACGGCCCTAGTGAGATTGGGAGTGAGAAGGGAAGGATCTGTTGGATGGACTTGAGAATTGGGATGGCTTGAGCAATGGGTCTTTTCTCTCCCACTAGTAGTTCTGCAAAGTCCCTCTCTTCCTGCGCCCCCGAGTGTCTATGCGGAAGTGCTCTGCAGCTCTAGCAAAGACCTCATTTAGGAGGGGCTGGTTATCTACTGGAGAGTCGGTAACCGGAGGTTCTTTGCGAACATGAGAGTCTAACCTGTAGACCCCTGCAACGTCTTCCTCCTCCCCATCCTGGCCCTCGTCATCTCCATAATAATCCACACCCGTTTGGTCGTCCAACATTACTAAGTCTGGATCCTCATCGTACTGTTGTGGATCCTCACCATACTGTTGGTAAGGTTGGATGTAAAAAGGGTCTGAAATCAGTCCCTGAGTTGGAGTCTCAAACCGAGGTTTCTTACTAGGGGGCTGAGGGTCCCTGGATCCTGAAGGAGTAGCGTTGTCTGGGGTATAACTGAGGAGATGTTCTGGGTTCTTAGAGTAGAAGTCAGCCAGGGAAGACATTCTCGTCATTACCCTGTTTATATCGTCAATGCTCCATTTTCTGGAGCTGGGAATGACAATTCCCTGAGAGGGTTCCCCTTCTATTCCCATATCGTGACGAGTAGGAGAAACAAGTTTGGACTTAGGGACAGGGGTCTTGGATGTTTGCTTATCTGAAGACTTTTGACTGTCCTTATGTGTCTGCGGTGCAGAAGAAGAGATGGCTTCTTCTGATGTTTACCCCCTTCTCCATGTGTAGAAGAGTGTTTCCCTGGTGTTTTCACCTTCTCTGAGCTTTCCGACGCCTGGCGTCGAGATTCGGGGGTACTGTCTCTTTCTTTAGAGTGTCCACGTCGGGACTCTGAGGCAGACGCCGAACGGGCTGCCAGAGCCGACTTCTGGTGTGCGGCCTGGGGGTGGAGGTCGGATTAGTCTTCTGACGAACGTACCTCTGATTTGGGGAGTGAGGCACTCTTGGCAACTGTAGACGGTTGCCTTAGGTCGTGCGGCAATCTCGACCTGGAACGCCCACAGGACACCGATTCCGTGGACCGCGCTCTTTGTGCCTCTTTCCGAGAACTCCACACGCGTGTCGAGTCTCGGTTGGACTTAGTGTTTATGTGTAGTAGTGGTGTGGGTAGCGCTTTTGTCGCCGGGTGTGCTCCCCATAACTGCCCTGCCGGACAATCTTCCGAGGTCGGGGACTCGCGCTTGGGCGTATTTCGACACCTCTGTGCCCGCGCCGTCTGAAAGTACGGCGTCGCTGCCATCACTGAAGGCAACCTCCGCTTCCATGGCCTCGAGTTGCCAGGTGTGGTGGGCCCAACGTTTGGTCGAGCAGTCCTTTAGTGTTTTCGCCTAGGGTAGGTTTCCACCCCCCCACTCTCCCTACTTGCAAGTCCGAGGCCAGAGGCCTTCCGAGGCCCTAAGTCGGTCGTGCAGCTCTCGACGGTATTTTATTCTTCGGACCAGGTGTCAATCTTCGATGTCTCGACGTGGGAGTGAAAGAATGGGGAAATTAATATTGATTTTTTGCAAAATGGCTGAAAGCCAGGGAACTCCGTGCAATGCTTCCAACCAGTATGGCTGAAAAAAACAATCTGAGGGTCCTACACGCGTGAGGGATCATGGGTACAGTGGACGTTACACTAGGGATAGTATTACTGGCACGCCATGTGTCGACGCCCATTTATGAGTTTCGAAATACAAACTAATAATCCGCAGCTTCCACTAGATGTCGGCCTATGCACAGCATGTGATCTAAGGGAAGATACCGGGGAGGACACCCAAGAAGAGAGGTTACTGGGGCGGACACCCAAGAAGAGAGGATTCGCCTTATCCCTACGCTTAATATAGCAGCTAGAAGAAACTTGTATCCAGAGTCCCAAATAAAGGGGAACAAATAGACTACCACAGCGATTAAAGGTGCCGCGAAAGGGATACGTTTGAACTCCATGTCGGGGTAATTTTAGAGGCAGAGATACGTGTGACCAGCTGGATTTCGTCTAGTCTGTTAAGGTCTGTTTTATGTGTGGATTGTTGTGACGTCATAGGACGGAACATTTTCCTTGAATGAAATAGCATAAAAACTGTGCGATTGGATATTTGGCAGGTTGTAGAAGATAACCTCTTTTTTTTAAGCAAAATAGAAGATATAAAATTTTGTGAAATAAAATCGGGATTGGAGCTTGCAATGATTGGTGCTAGCTCATATTGTTGGAATTGTTTAAGTCACGTGAAACAATGACAAAGTGTTATATAAAAGGAAAGGGAACCGATTTGAGCATGGAGGACTTAACTCCACTAGCACACCTGTGCAGACAGTTGCCGAAACATGGACCTATGCTGATAAAATACAGTGTAGAATGGGTAAAAGGAACCGCCCATAAAATGTTTATGCCTTGGCCACAGGGCGGGTCCTTATCTAAAGCGGTCTTGCAACACATGACAACATACTTGCATGCCACATACACGGGCAAAAAGCTGGACAAACGCCTGGCTATTGTAGAGCTTTGGAAAATGTATGAACAGGGAAAGGAAGCGGAACCGCCAATAGATTGGATACTTAATGTATGTACAGAGGGGAGTGAGAAGCCTACCGTGCCACCCGCCCCAACTGAAACGGAAATTGAAAACAATAAGGACGAGGGGCTATACCCACTGAGAGCACTTCAAGCAGCCACGGGGTATAGCAACCCAGCGTATGAGTCACCTACGATGAAGAGAGAACGGACCAGACACAGACAAGTGCACCTTTCGATAAGGAGAGAGAAGGTAAAAGATGGAAAGCAAAGACAGAACTGATGAGATGGCATTCACAAAGAACGAATGGATCGGAAGGCAGATTCTATTGCAACTTGATGGCAAAGGCATGGATGATGCGAAGCAAAAGGAGAGATTAGACGATGTACAGAGAAAGGAGAAGGAGAAAGAAAAAGGATTAAAAGATGAAAGAATAAGGAAAAAAGATAGAGAGGAGAACAGTTATATCGTCAAGAGCTACATAGGCAGCACAATTGCAAACAGAGCAGCCAATGATCAGGACAGGAGCAGCTTAAGTTAGAGGAAGAGCAAAGAATAAGAAAAGAATAAAGAGATGAATTCGAAGGGCAAATGAACAGACGCAAAGAAAGAGAAAGAAGATAAGGTTAGAGAAGAGGCGAGGAAGCACAGAGAATTCAATGACGATGTAGAACGTAAGCGAAGATAGAGCACGCTATCATTAATATCTAGAGAGGTTAAGAAACCTGAGCCAGTAGTAGACTGGGAAGACATCGAAGAATTCTTTCCCGAGTACGATTCAGTACCAGGCACTTCTAGGGCGAATACTGAAGATGACTTCGACACCAGAAGCAACGGAGAAACGATCAATAGAATATATGATGAAATGGGGTTAGAACAAATACCCCAAGGGGAGGAGGAAGACGAGTGAATGGAGAGCACTCAGCTTTATGACACGGAGGATGTCCCCCGAAGTAGTGGGAATAGAGAACTATCCCTGGATAAATTAGAAATAAGTAGGAACAAAGAAGACGCATGAAGTTGCACGAGTTGGGGACAGACCATGTCATGGAGGAGAGCGAGAGAAGGGGCAAAAGACGATTCCCAAGGGGAAAAGGGATAAGATGGTCAGACACTAGTGAGTCTGAACTAAGGGCATCAGTGTTAGCCACGCAGTCAGACCGACAAGAAGAAGTATCTCACGGTCAGAGGGGGGTGTCCCCATAGCCCTACGTGAGCAGAAATAGGACATTGCCAGGCAGGCGTTGATGCGGGAATATTACCCCTGCAATAGATAGGACAACAATTAAAGAAGAGAGAGAGAGAGGGCTATGCATCCCAATTTCCGTTACTCGAGAAAGGGTGAGCAAGACCACAATATATTTCATGGCCACACATGGATCGATAAGATTTGAAAAACAAGCTTCCAATGTTGACATCGGGAGCCGTAAAATGGATACACGAGTTAGAAAAAATGACAGGAGGGAACAGGTTAGCCATAGGGGATATCAAGGGTCTCCTAATTGCCATACTTGGCGAGAGAGCAGATGTGTGGACAAGGGCAGGTTACCCTGGTGTGACCACAATTAATACCGCGCATGATGGAGCTCCATTTAACAATTGCAGAGCCGCAGTTTGGAAAGCTCTACGAGTGCTTTGCACAGACACTTCTGATATGGGAACTAGAATGACACGAAAAATTAAGGAGTCGGAGGATCTGTTGATTTACATACAGAATTTGCAAGACGCGTGGGTACTCGAGACCCATTAATCTTGTAGGAATTCTAGAACTGTATTCTACCATATATTGTGCCAAGGGATGCCAGAGGCAGTACAGAAACAGCTCAAGAAATTTGTAGGAATCAAGGCTAAACCATGGTCAGAAATACAGCTGACCATCGCACACTATTGCAGGCTACTGCAAGAAAAGAATCGCAAAAAGGGAGCTGCACGAAAGGGTGAAGAGGCAAAATGAGTGCAGAAGAAATTGTCAAAATATGCTTGAGGGAGCCATGATCGCTAGCACAGCTGAATCGAGCATGCAGCAAGTCAATAATCCACAGCAGAATAATCGGGGCAATACAGGGTTTTACCCTAGGGAAAGAGGATTTAGAGGAAAGGGATGGCAGAGTAATCAAGGAGGTTTTCAAAATATGCAAAATGGCAATCAAGATGTGTCAAACGGGCAAATGATCAGACCACCGCCAGTATGTTGGTTGTGTGGGATGACAGGGCATTTGGCGCGCACATGCAGAAATCAACGAATAGCGCATGGAGCCAAAGAATAGGAGCAGGCATGGTGAATCCACCAGCATTTTTTTCAACAGGGAGTTGCACAGAATCACACGGTGCAACAGCAAACGCCAGAGCACAGCAAAACCCACAACCTCAAAATGTAGTGAGTTTTCCACAAGGACATTCCCAACAGTCACCGATGAAATTGTCACAAACGAACACAGGGCAGACTGTGAACCCTGGATTGGGGGGTAACACTGGTAATGGGGGAAATCCATCAGCACAAGGTGGGCCAAAACTATATATGGACTAGGACAGCTCACTGGGAACCCTGATGTGTTCTATCCTATTAGTGACACCAGACCCTCACAGGGAACCTAGGGTGGATGTAGTTATAGGGGATAAACCTTCTTAGTCGACACAGGTGCAACATATTGGTCTATAGATGAAGGCAAGTTTTCCTTGACCGGCAAAGCCATAAATACTCGGTTTCACATGAGCTACAAGTCGTCTTCCCTTCACAAACGCACTTCCAGTCTCTATAGGAGAATGTGAAATGAATGTACCTTTATTATATTCACGGCAGACCCCAGAAAACATTTTAGCTCGAGATCTAATGACAAAGTTAAATATGACAATCTCATTCACGGAGGAGGGCATAATATGTTCAACTCCAGGAATGCACTATTCAAATGTATGCAAAATGATTAGAGCATACACAGGAGACACAGCTATGAGAGCTACACCATTAGAGCCTGAAATATTCGCATATGGAATATGTGTGCTAATGGAAGGGCTGCCAGGCCTTGCAGACAAGATCATGAGCACCCCAGATAAATTTTTATTCAGGCCAAGAATACCTATGCACGAGGAAAAGGGACAAGTATTTCACTTGGTGATACACACAGCTGCAGTACGAGGGAAAATGGCTTTAATTGACGGTTATGACGATTAAGGCCAGCAATGGTGCACAGTAATCACCATTGAAGAAAGATACCGATTGACTGACGTCACTGATGACTGTTTGATGAGCAAGCAGATATGGGGGAGACAGCAGTTATGTGAGCTTCACCTTTTGGGTGAGAATGATCAAAAAGGAAGTCCCTCAGAGAATGATGTGGCACGAAACCGTCCTGTATATTTTGATGACGACATGGCCCAAGTGCCTGTCCGAGTATGGACTACAGGCCCCTATGACGTAGGCTTATTGAAAGGAGTTGGAGAGGTGAGAATCAAACTGAAGTCAGGAGTAATTCTTTCAAAAGCACGATAGTACCCCATGTCCAGGGAGGCAGATGAAGGAATTTTTAAGACAATTTCAGCTATTATGGAACAGGGCATCTTAGTATTGTTGAGGCCGAGTTCCCTTTAGTCCCGAACCAGACTAAAATTTTATGTAATATACTTGTTGAGGCAAAATATTTCACAGTGATTGACTTGAGAAATACATTTTTCTCAATCCCGTTGCACCGTGACTCACAAGATCTGACGTCATTCACATTCAGAGAGATGCGTCTGAAAAGCACGAGGCTACCCAGGGGTACTGTGAGTCTCCTCCTGCAGCGGGTCCTAAGCAATATTGCATTAGAAAGCGTTGTCCTACAATGTGGACGACATCTTAATTTGAAGCACGACACAGGAGCAATGCAGACAAGATTCTGTTCAGCTATTGACTATACTGGCTGAGAAAGGATATAAGGTTGACAAGGAAAAGCTACAATATTGTCAACAAGAAGTGCTGTACATAGGCCAACTGACCTGGCATGAAGGAAAAAGAGTGAACCCAGAAAGGGCTGAAGCCATACTGAACACGGCTAAGCCACACACGATAAAACAGATGCAGAGCTTCTTAGGCCTGTGCAACTATGTCAGGGCATAGGTCTTCGACTACAGCTCTTACACCAAGCCTTTGCTTCAGGCCTTAAAGAAGGCCCAGGTGACAAAAGAAAAGATTGAATGATCTGAGACCATGGACAAAGGATTTGCTGAACTCAAAAGAGCAATTTGCACAGCACCAGTTTTAGGAATCCCCGATTATGCAGAGGAATGTGTCTTGCTCTCACACACGAATGGCAGCGTTATGACGGCAGTGCTCACTAACCACATTGGGCTACAAGCCCCTGCCATATTATAGTGGAAATTTGGACCCTGTAATGAGGGGCCATTTCCTGTGCGAACAAAGTTTGGCTGCAGCAGCGTTCGCCATTGAAAAAGCTACTACCATTGTAATGGGATGTTCCATGACGTTGTACGTCGAGCACTCACTATTTGCTATCCTAGAGAAACCAAAGGGCACGTTAACATCTCAGATGTTCTGCCTATGAAGCGATCATATCGAATCCATCTCATTTTTCAGTACATGCTGCAGAATTATTGGCGTTGATAGTCACCATTGAGAATCACACAGACCAGGAAGTAACTGTGTACAGTGACTCCGCGACATCCACAGTGCAAGCAGGCTTAGTGAGATGGAAAAGGAGGGGCTACCTCCGAGCAGACAGCACGCCAGTGCAGCACGCAGCCTTATTGGACAGGCTGATTAAGGCACTACAGCTCCCAGTGGGCATAGCGGTCGTGAAATACGCCGCCCACACGAAAGGGACAGATTTTATCTTACGCGGAAATCAAGCGGTAGACACAGAAGCCAAACGTATGGCATTCAAGAATGAGACGATCATGGAAGTGGAAGTCACCCACACAAATGAGAGAATGATGGTTGCACGGATTACACCTGAAAGCTATAACAATCTCGGACAAACATAGTTCATGGAACTCCAAGAGGAGGCACCACAGGAAAAGAAAAATCTTTGGAAGCGGCGAGGGTGTTCTTTAAACCCCTCTGACAGCTTGTGGCGACAAGACTACACTGGTAAACCAGTAATGCCTATAGCCCTGTTAAAATTAGTGCTCGAACAGTTACACTACCTAGCACACATGACAAAGGAGAATCTAGCAGCAACGCTCGCAGAAGACTGGTTCATACCAACCCTAACCGAGCACGTTGCATTTTTCATAGTGAACTGTATAATCTGCCAACAATTCACAGCTGGGCACACATTAAAAGTAATGAGAGGAGTCATCCCAAGGCCAAATGGGCCTTTTCAGCACTGGCATGTCGATTACGTCGACATGATTCAAGTATGTAACGGGTACAGGTACCCAACTGTTGGAGTGTCCATTCTCTAGATGGATAGAAGTAGGTCCATATACACACCCAGACTCTACCTGTGCTGCCAAATTTTTTGTAAGAGGTATTTCCCAGGTGGGGAGTATGTGAGGTCATGAGATCAGATAATGGGGCTCACTTTGTAAATGAGATTTTCGACCAGATTAGCTTGCTGCTTGGTATAAAGCACAAGTTCTCATTGGCATATGATACGCAAGGTAACAGGATCTGTGAGAAGCTCAACCGCTTATCAAAAGGAAAGGATAGCCAAGTTGAAGCTTACTCTAAGGGATGGTTGCACTGCCTTCCTTTGGCACTGTATGCACTCCGGAATCAACGAGGTTCCGAACATCATCTTAAGACGCACGAAATAGCCACAGGAGGAAGAAGAAGAATGCGCACTCCCGACACCCTGAGACAGAGCTAGATGTGATGCCCAGTCAACAGGAGAAATCTTACAGTCTGAAATGCAAAATTACCTGAATTGCATGACATCTTGCCTCACTGTAATTTCAGACCAGCAGCAGCGACTCCGAAAAGGGTGCAGGGCATCACAGAACACAGAAGGAGATACTAGTACAGGCACAGCTCAAGGACTTTGTGTACCATCCGTTTTCCCTGGAGATACCGTCCTGGTAAAGAACCATACGAGAAAAAGGTGGGACGAGCTGAAGTTTAACGGTCCCTTTACAGTGGAAGACTGTACTCCTTCAGCAGTGAAACTACAAGGACGATATCAAACCCTACATCGGAGAAGGCCCCCTCCCTACATCCCAGCGCGAGGAGACTACAAGCGACGGGGAAGAACCACAGCACGTGCAGACGAGATCCATTGCAAAGAAGGATGCAGGAGCAGCAGCAAAGTACAGACAAAGGGACTTTTGTGAGATAGTTGTGGTTTCACTTTGGACATTCCTCTGAGTAAAAAAGTGAATTAGGACATATAAAACTGACACTGTGCATCCTAGTTGGAAGGTGAAGAAGAAATTTGCATTTATAAACCACAACCTAGTCTGTTGATTTTGAACTTTGGACTGAGGCACACTAAAACCGTGATGGGAAAATAAAATGCCAAATTTTGATCAAGGACACAAATTGGAAGAAAATACAGTACCCAGATTCCTTCCACACAGAGACTTTGTTCGGAGTTACCTATGGTGTCCCACATTAGCAGCATCACCAAAGACGTGGTGACATACTTCGATCTAGTGCTAAGATCGTACCCGTCACTGGTGGGGAGGCTCACAAGTGTCACTTTCTTCAAGATACTGTGATAACCGAGCAATTCCTCCTACTTCCTGAATACAGCGAGGAAAAGCCAAATGACTCAAGCAAAGAAGGAAGTAAATGAGCTTGTCAATACATTGTTCTTTCGTATAATCGAAGACTGTCCCAATCTTGTCGGGAGAACGACAGACGTACTCACGTTTCTTCGAAATCCAGCAAATACAGAACGTCGGAGCATACTCCCAAATAACATTGTGATCTTAATTGCACTCCACGCAAACGGAATGTGCAGACATTGTTCATAGTGAAGTGAAAACATACAATCCTGAACCTCAGCCAGACAGGACAAATGTCCCTGTCACCAGAAGACGGCAGGTTGGCCAGCAACGTTTTCTTTCGTTTAATCACTGATTTTCCAGAGCTAGTGGGGAGACCTGTAGATGTTGACGTCTTCGCATTCATCAGAGACCCAGCTAATGCTACACAGATGGGCATGCTCTTGCATGGAATAGTAATGCAAGTGGAACTCTCGAACCATCAGCAGAACTATTTGAGAAGATTTTAGACTTTCCGCCGAGGGACAGATCGAGAGAACAATGCCAGAGATTTCCTTTCTTATTTTCTATTGACAAAGACACAATATGTCTTCGGGAATGAAGCAGATAAGAGGCACAGACTGGGAGCTGACATACTTTGAACATGCACATTAAAAGGGACTTGCTGAATTATTGCGTGATTTTGACACTTCCCATAGCCCAGTGAAGGAACTGTATCCCGAGATAATAGAAAATTCATTATTCACAAGAGGGGGGACAATTGTGTAAGAATTGAAACTCACAACAAAGAATTCGAAAGATAATATTGTTTAAAGGAGTATAGTAAAAGTTAACACTTTGGTGAATGATCGAGATGGGGATCGAGACAACCATACACATGCAAACATTGAATCAACATACACCAGGCCTTTTTTCAATGACTGCAGAACCACAATCCCAAGCAGTAGAAGAAAAGACTGCCTACTATGGGAAATCCTACTACAAGTAAAGCAAAGAGCCACCTGAAGGAAGCAGATGTGGAAAGACGAGAAGAGTTGGAAAGGAAGCCAACAGAAACAGCTGTATCAGAAACTCTTGAGCCAACATCAAGGAAGACAAGAGCAAACTCAAAATCTCTGCACGAGCGCAACTGACAGCAGCCATAGTATGGCCAATCATAGCCAAAGAAAGGAAAAGACTAGAAGAGCTGAAGAATAAACTGACAGACAACATTGCCGAGCATATATGTTCCAGTGAAAGAGACAAGTACAAGCTCCACAATATAACCATATACAGGACCAATGCCAGCGTGGCTATGGGCACTCCTAACTAGAAAGAAAAAGATATACGACGACAAGGAAAAAGCTGCCAGACTCTTCTCAACACAAATGGCACAGATGTGAAGGCCTGCACCATGGAACAGGATACCTGAGGATCCTCCAGTAATAAAGAGGCACATAGATGCATTCAGGGATGTAGTTTTAGCAAACTATCGGAAAACATTAAGAATCAAGAGAAGCATGCATGGAGATGACAGTGAAGTAAACTATTACTTGGACAGCACATCACATTTGGAAAACAACATTTGGTACCAGCACATGAAAGAAGTTGGAAGAAGAAGTTCAGAAGGGGAATGCTTTGTTTGTGCACTACTACCATACAGCATGGGGAAGTCCAAGATCTTCGTAGCTGTAGAAATTGATGTCCAGACAGCACACTGTCTTTCACACGTAGCCATGTGCAAAACTAGGCCAGTTCATGGGCAGTGATGCCTCACTAAAATGGGCAACTGAAACAGCCCATCTCGACGAAGATGATTATGTTCAAGACATTAAAACAAGAAACAGAGCTCAAACTAGAAATCACGTGATCAGGTACGAGAAACCTGGAGTAAAAGGAGCTGAAATAAGATGGGAAGTAAATCGGAAGCTAAATATCCAAGGAAAAACTCCAGAAGAGGCTTGAAGTTGGAACAACAGAGGCCAAATGCAGATTTGGGGAACAGTGCTTTCACCAGATGGATGAGACAAAGGAGTAGTGATTTGCAGGGCATGTATGGTCCTCGGAGCCTGCAAGGAAGCAATTGAAAATTCACAAAGGTTATGCCAACTATTGTGGCCAAAGCTTGCGAAACTGCTGACATGGGTCAAAGACAGAGGACCCTTACAGATAGTACCACTGGAAAGCTCAAAATTATGCTTCAGAAACAAAGGCACAAGAAAAATGGGAGAGAATCAGAATTGTGGACGAATCTTTGACGCCCCAGGCATGGAACACGGAACTGCAGTGATTATGGATCACTATTGGGCATTTGGATCCAAAGCATTCATCAGACTGCCGAGAAATTGGGGAGGTATATGCACAATAGTGAATGTCCATGTTCCAGCTTTGGTGATCCCGAGAGGCGACTCGAATATAGACAGTTTCCCAAAAGCAGATGCTCACCTGAGAAAGAAGAGATCTGTGAAACTGATGACTCGATTGAACAGGGAAAATTACTTCTCTGCCAAATCTGAAGAAGCCTTTCATGCAATCCCATATGAACAAAGACTGCTCAGCCTCCCTCATCAGTGTTCGCGACAATCCTCATACCAAGATTCCAAGTTGGAGCAAATACTAAATGGTTACAGATAACCAGATGGGAGTTGCTGTAGACCATCAACACCACCATAAAGGGATTCAATGTAATCAAGGAGGAGTTCAGAGCAATTTGATTAATGACTTTCCAGAACAGATATGTTCTTGACATGATCACAGCTATGGATGGAGGAGTTTGTGCAAAAATCAGAAAATCATGTTGCACATTTATACCTTCTCACGATGAGGAAAATGGAACTCTAACAGAAGCCATAGGTACGCTGACAAAACTGCAGAACCAAATGATTGAAGAGACAGACGAAGTTGATGACGACAGTTGGTTTGGATCACTATTCTCACGGGTTCCACAATGGATGGCAGATGCATTCAAGTTCCTTGGTAGCCCTGCTAGTGATGATATTGCTAGGATTTTGTGTTATTTAGATAATAATGTACCAGTGCCAGAAAACTGCGAAGAAAGCCATAGGGATGAAGATCATGAATGATGTCAAGCCAGGATGGAGGCCCAAAGACCTGACTGATGAAGAAATGAGACTTCGAGAAATCTAGCATTCTTGCACCTGAGGGAACAAAATTTCTCTATCCGAGGAAGCATCGAAACTATGTGGGAAGATGGGTTTACTGCAGCCCAAATGGACAATGTCAACTGATGACATGGAATAAGGATAAACATGTGAGAACAGCAGGAAGCCTGAAAGGAGTCAGAGATATGGACTTCAAAGAGACACTTCTTCAGACCATCATGTATAGATTCAGAAGATGATGAAGAAATGAACGTAGGCAATGAAGTGAAGATGAATACAGAAGAACCAAGTAAAATGAATCCAAAGACGGAAGTGAAAGTGGTCGATGAATCGCCCAGATTTGGGGGGTAGGGGGGGCGGGAGGGGGGGGAGTGTAGAGGAAGTCCCAAATAAAGCCTGCACTCCAATCGTCCATTTTGAAGTTCCAGGAACGTTCACACCAAGATATGTGACATATGATGAGCAAATAAACCAGCAGAGAGCCGCAGTAGGGCTCTGCCCAGTACCTATTAGAAGAACGGCACCTATTGACGTACCAATACCAAGGAAACCATGGACAATAAGGTACCCATTGAGAAAACCTCATCAACAAATGAAACAAAATTAAGATGGCCTATGTACAGTCCCTGAAAAACCAAAAAGGCTTTAATAGAAGACGAATGGTGACATCACGAGGGCCCGGACTGACATACAGAAAGAAGAAATGACAATCAGAGAATGATGCAAAGAGACAAAACACCTTGAATAAGGATATCGTGAACATCAAGTAAAAGAACGATGTAAAAAAGGAAGTTGTTTAAGCTGTAAGCAAGATGAGGATAGTCGAACCAGTTAACACCTGTAAATATGCTTGGAACGGCAAGAAAGCTAAGAAAACAGTGTGGCTTGCTATGCTTAGTAGAGGAATAGTGCGGCAGGCGCCATTAGACATAATCTACCTCAAACGAAGCACCTTATTATAAGGATATTTCCACTTTGCACAAGAAGCAGAATCAACCCAGGTTACTAAAGGCCATACGAGAAAAGCTTCACATTTAAGCAATAACAAGAAGAGACGGCTGAAACGAAACTCAGCACAGACAACTCGTGCCAGGAGAACCAAGGTCATACCAATAGAAGAAACAAACAGTAGCTACATCTAATTGAAACTAAGAACAGAATATCCTGCCTCTCAAAAGGTGGAGATAAGGCGAAGGCAGGTGGCAGGTGAAACGAAAATCAAATACACAAATTGATGGAAAAGAGGCAAATTCACAGTGTCTGAATCATGTGACCAGCCAAGAGAGAAGAGAGCTCAAACCCAAGCATGGCACCAGGCCAGATGAAGATATTGGACCCTTTTCCAGACAGAAGATGCAGTCTCAGGGCCAACCGCAGTGAAATAATTGACACATGGCTACTAAAGTTATGAATGATTTTAGCAAGGACTGGAGGACGGCCAGGTAACTAAGGGGCACCTCGCACCTGGCCGACCATTCTGCATGCTGTTAAGCAAAGTAGAAAAGTATGCATGGGGTTGGTGCCAACCCAATCACAATCTAGGGTCCTATAGTTAGTAGAACCAATAGGACGTCACACTTAGTGACATCTGCAGTAGTCGTTTTTGGAGGAAGGGCTTAGATGCCCACCTGAACGTGTTTACCCAATCCCCTCACTCCGTTACCATATACAGATATAGTACCTATAATAAAGTTACCTTTTCCTAACCAATAGAATTGCATGTCAACTTTTGAGTGTTACATGTTAATGACGACGAGTTTTGAGTAGAAATGTTACAACTTGTATGAAGTTCGTTGGAGTAGAAGCGAGAAGGAAGATCGCATCATTGCCGATATTCATAACTCCCTGTTTTCTGTACTTGTCATTAAACAGACTCCCTTTGCCAAATTGTTTGAGTTGTCCTTATTGACTGGTGTTGGGAGTAATAAATCTGCACCTCCATCCATCTCACGGGTGCTGCTATCTTGTCTTAAAGTGCTTCTGAGCAAACTCCGACTATGGGCCGGTCGGGGCTCTCAGAGTACACATTGAAGAATGCGGTCTTCCTGTCGCAGGACCCACTTACGCGGCAACTGCGACGGAAATGGACTTGCAGTGCTTGGCCTTTTCTTGGGCCCCCGCGGATGGATCAACCTCAAAGGACTTAGACGTCCGCTCCTCAGACCGGGCGGTCCTGTGTGTGGCATGCCCCTGTTTGCCGCACAGGGTAGAGGCCTTGGCGCTGCGCCATGCTGCCAACCTACTGCAATGATCCTGGACGGTTCGCTTGTAAAAACCAAGGCAGATTTCACAATCCGCTTCCCGGTGATGCAGAATGAGACAATAGAGGCACTGGAGGTGTTTGTCTTCTATAAACACATTTTTCAATATGCAGCTGGAGCAAAGCTTGAAGAGGGAACCTCCCCCCTCCTCCTCCGACATGGTCCGCCGTGTAGTGTAGGCCCAAAAGGCCTTCTGGAACCTTCGATGAAACTTCAACCAGCGATTCTTGCCCTTGAGGGGCATAGAAAAACGCTGACAAATGGATCCCCGCTTGATGGTCAAAGGAGCGAAAGAGCACACTCGCTCAATTGACCAAAAATAGAACTTTTTATCGATAAAAGCGCAAAAACTTGGAAAATCTCACAGAGCAAAACACGAGGACTCCCCAACACTTGAATGTGCGGTAAAAATCTGAAGATGGCTGCCAGATGAGGGGCTTAGAGAGAGGGCAGTCATTGGCTGGGGCAGTATGACCCAGAACTCAGAGATTGGTTTAAAAGGGAAAGACAGTTTCTAAGTGAAAGGGAAACTTTTTTCTTTTACTGAGGATTCCCGGCCTGACAGGGAATATTCATGAGCATGTGAATACATGCCAGACCCCAGGCCGGAGAAAGGCTGGTTTCACTGTTAATATGGGGATACAGTTGGCTTGGGCAATGCTTACTTTCTTTAATATACATGCTTTACTTCTGCTATATGAAAGGTATGGCAGAGTAAAGAATAAAATTCAGTCTTTAAGGATCAAAATTAGGCACAGGCGACCACTTCTAAATGTAGTTTTCAAGGTTTAAAGACTGGTATAGAATTGTATTCCCATGTGAAAATTAAGGATAGAGTTCAGTCCTCCTTTGGGAATCACAATTAGACACAGGCGACCACTCCTTGATTTATTTCTCAAGTTAAATGTTTCAACTACTGCATGTCACTGTTACAAATTCGTTAATGGTCGTCGCAGCGCTCACTCGTCTCAATTAGTGACACATGGCCACTCCTTTCAATGGTAACTATCTTTTAAAGATGGTACAATGGGTTTAAGTAGAGAAAGCTTCCCGCACGAGTAAAATTACTTTCACATTTAACGTGAGTGCTACATTTCCATTGTTAGGGTATTATAGCTTCAACAAACTTCTACTCACATTTAAATCTTTGGCAAGTTAACAGAGCTGGATACTGTTGCCGGCAGTGCTCGCGCAAGGTGTTAGAATGCCGTACTTCACTCACTCACTCACTCAAAATGCTTTCCCGACTTCTGCCACGACTTCTACTGCTTCTGGCTTCTTAGGGACACACACCCTTCCTCTGTGAAGGCGTCTCCGGTCCAACCACATTATGGAGTCCCTTTTGCTCATGAGACCCACGGCTTGAGAACTGTTCCTTGCCTCAGTCTCCAGCACTTTCTTTCCACGGCAATCAGGCTCACATGGGGAAGAACAGCTCTTCTGCACGTCTTCCGCAGTGCAGCCTCTGCACTTCCAAGTTTGGGGGAACCGGACCCCCTCAGAGCAAGCAGGTGAAATCTGCTGCCTTCACGTTCTGGCATCCCTCTTGTTCTCCCACTTCTGCTTGGTTTGCCAGCCTCGTGCCTTCTTCCTGCGGCTACTACTGCAACAGCTCACATTCCAGCCACAGTTCCGCTCCTTCCAATTGCCTGCACCTGAGGGGGCCCTTTATGCCTCCAGGTTTCTTCAGGTGTGGGCTGCTAGGCTTAATTGTTGGACTACAACAACTGCATGCCTCTTCTGCCCTCTTCCTCGTCCGAGTACTCCTGGGATTATGGGACATTTAGTCGCCTCCACAGTTAGCTTTGGTAACATTTGAGTTAATTTTAAGGGTATATTTATTTCCCTTAAGCTCATTAAAAGATGGATGGTTAGAATTAGTTGTTACAGAGGAAGATATTGGGTTTAAGGCATGTTCTCTGGATTCTTATACATTTGGGAGTAAGGAGGGTGATCATCCTGAAATACCTTGAAAGATTTTCCTGTTAATCATTTATAACTTAACTCGGCCGTTGGCCATCAAAGCACATCCTGATACAATACAAAGCTAATAAATTATATAACAAAAAGATCATTCAGAAAAGGCAGGACCACCCCCCCTCCTCCCGTTCAAAGAGATGGAATTAGATTAGCACCCGAGAGAGCAGAGTTGTGCAAGGCTGATTGAAATCTTGCTGGGTTTATTCCAGGTGTGGCCCACACTACTAAGCTAAAGACTCTGGTTGAGACTCTAACACGGGATATTGGTTGGTAGAGAGATACTCCCAGAACCCACTTGTTTGTGCATATTAAGTAGCTTTGGGTTTTCACCCTAAATTACTAGGGAAATCCAGATGTGGAACCCTTGCTCACTGTTCTTAGAGGGGTGCAGGTCCACCTCACTGACTAGGCCCAACCAGGCCGAAAAACGTGTCTGGGGTTGCTATTGGTACTCTTTTTCAGAAGAGAATTGCCTGGCATTTCGGTGCTGGACTGCCCTTCGCCAGGACATGTGGACATTTCTCTTCTGCGAAAGGATGGTGAGCTAAACACTCTGGTTGAGACTCTAACCTGTGGTATAGGCCAGTAGAGACTTCCTGCCCCCCCCCCAGTTTATCCACATAACTATCCAGCACACAATTAGCCATTCTCCAGTCCCCGAATTCTAGTTTCACAGTATCGCTGGAGGGATCGATCTCGCGTTACAAATGGGCAACCTCTTGTTGCATGGAACCAATGCAAAAATGTATTCAGGAGCACATCCCTGGTTACTCGTTGGCTAGGGTACAGCTCGGGTACCCTATGCAAGAATACAGTGCCCTTCCCTTGCCTCCCAATTTAGTAGCTTTTTAATCAGACCGTTCCAGGGTCCCGGATGAGAAGCACTATGGTGGGCTGTGGGTGGGGCCAAAGCTTCTCTCATTGTTTGAGACTCTGTGTACCCCCATTTACATATGTTCTATTAAGCTTAGGCAACTTGTTGGTTTCCTTTGGAAGGGGCATGATGAAGGATTCAACTCAAAACATGTAGATCTCATGATTTTATTGTTTGCTTATTAAAAATTAAGATACATAACGAAAATTGTGAAAATGATCAGCGTAAAAATAACATGGTTTGATATCATGTGAATAATATAACTGAACACATACTGTACCTATACAATGACTGACTAGTTCAGTACTGATGATGTGCAGGGTACGGGAGTGTCAAAGACTAAAGGACCCTGTCAATATCTGCTGTAGCAACAGCTTTTTGTGCCAGAGCTGTAATATTTTTCCCCTGCACCTGTAGTTACCCGATAAAATTCATTATATACTCTTGAAATAGACTAACCAGCTACTCTCCAAAAGAAAGTTGTGCAGGCCACAAGATGTTCACTAAACTATTCATTGAACGCAGGAGAATGTATTGAAGGTCCATACTTAAGGGATCAGTACATGTGATTCCCTTTTATATTGCAAAAATACAGATGATTATATCGCAAGTTTCCATGGCTGCAAAATATATCCATCGAGCGTGGTAAAAAAGGAAGGCTTGATTGGACACTTGCACACAATTGCAACATTTTTGTAATTTTTGTTTACTCAAATGAATTTTATACTAAGGAAATAGCCGACTTATTTTAGAGCAGCACTTTTTTCTTGTATGTACTATGAGGACGTTCCTTTAGATTGCATGTGACTGGTCATAGATTTCTGCACATTTTTATCATAATTTCTGAAACTGTGCTTATATCGTACTGTATATGAATTGTTTATACATGCTTTTTGCTGTGATGTGTGATTGTGTATTTCTGCCTAAAAGATTTTATATATTGGAAAAAGGCTTTCTGCAAATTAGAATAGGATAATGCACCTATTTGTTTCCTTTACAAAACAAGTTGGAGGTTGAGAAATTATGTCTTAAACATTTAGTCTTATGCTGAGCAATATCATATGTATTCACAATTTTAAACTGATGATTGTCATTGCATTGCACCTACCTCCCCAATGAAGGACCAGAGTATAATCTTGATGCCTTCTTAAAAAGGAGGCAATCTTGTCATTTGGGGATTAAAGAATACGTGCAGGAAGCATTTCGATGATTGCATATACTCCTACGTCCCGTCTCCTTTCATCCATACTGTATGGGTGTC
Organism: Ambystoma mexicanum; assembly: GCF_040938575.1. NCBI lineage: Eukaryota > Metazoa > Chordata > Amphibia > Caudata > Ambystomatidae > Ambystoma > Ambystoma mexicanum. Next base: position 888,959,568 of record NC_090929.1, read on the forward strand.
TCTCCCTGTGTCCAGAACCTTTTCTCTTCCAAAAAGCACATTTGCCCTTTAAATGTACAAGCAGGCAGCTGCGGGCATGACCACGGCACTGTAGCCCTGCCATTCGGAGCTTTGCCTCAATCCCCTTTTCCACACCAACGGGATCAAACCTGCTTCCAGCAAGCTCTGAAGTTTGCCATTATTTCAGCATTCCCTGCTGTGTTTTTTTTAATCATCTCCACCGGTCTCTGGGGCCTTGCCTGTCGCGGCGCATGTCGGCTCAAGCAGGGATTAGCATGCATACCGTCTGCGAAAGGTTCCTTCCCCACGTCGCATCCACAAACAACCTGTCCCCCATGCCTAGATGCACACTGGCGGACCACAGGGGGAAAGGAATTAGTTAGTTACCTGTAACTGTTCTACAGCATGGGTCTGGCATGGATTCACATGCTCATGAATATTCCCTGCCGTCAGGCTGGGAAATCCTCGGTAAAAGAAAAAACGGTAGTTTGGTTTATAAGGGAAAGACAGTTTAGAAACAAATCACTGAGCTCTGGGTCATACTGTCCCCAACCAATGACTGGCCTCTACCTAAGCCCTCCTCTTGCAGCCATATTCAGATTTGGTAGCACGTAAAGTGAAAGTAGGACCAAGAGAAGAGATGCAGAGGGGCAGGCGGGAGGGTTCACATGTGAATCGATGCCAGACCCATGGTGGAGAACAACAGTTACAGGTAAGTAACTAGTCCCTTCTCCAGCATGGGGTCTGGCATGGATTCACATGCTCATGAATAAAGAATACACAGCAGTACATAATTACACAACCACGGGAGGTGGCAAGGCTCAACAGAAGCAATTGCTCTTAGCTCCGTAACAGGCTCACCTTCAAGGGAACAGGTTGCGCAGCACTGCTTGGCCGACTTTGGACTCCTCCTTGGAATCCCTGTCAACACAGTAAAATTTCGTGAAGGTGTGCGTTGACCTTCACCTAGCAGCCCTACAAATGTACAGCAGGGGCACACCAGACAGGAACGCTGTTGTAGCAGTGATCGCTCTGGTAGAATGGGCTCTCGGACCGCCAGGCCGTGGTCGGTTCGCCAACCGGTGACAATGAGTAATACAGTCAGAGAGCCACCTGCAAATAGAAGCTTTGGACAGGGCCTTCCCATGGTTCACAGGACCAAAGTTCACAAAAAGTTTAATCGTTTTCCAGAAACTACTGGCAACATAAAACTTCAGACGAAGGCGTTGGAAAAAAACATGTTTCACCAAGGGCTCGTTGAGATGAAATTCCGACGGATCCTTGGGCATGAAGGAGGGGTGCATCCGCAGCACCACGCTCGTCTCGTGGAAAGTCAAGTCAGGGCGCTTGCAGGACAGGGCCTGGATCTCACCTCGTCTCGCAGAGGTGATGGCCATGAGGAAAACTGGCTTCCAAGACAGAAACTTTAGTGGGGCTGAATGACATGCATTACTCACCGCAATAGCATTTCTGATGATTGTATCTGCTTAGATTCACATGCTGTGCATATGGTCGGACATACAGTAATAACCGCAGAGTATTGCATCTGGTCTTTCGGGGACCGAAAGGGGACGTTGGCATAGCCTGTAACACTATCCCTATCGTGACATGTAGTGTACCTAAAATCCATCACGCGCCGAGGTCCCTCTGATTGTATTTTTTCTGCCATGAGGGAGCCCAAGGCTATTGTGAGTGAGTGCATGAAGAGAGAAAGTAGTAAGACATCTATGTTCCTTCCACCCAGAGTGGCGAGGTAGGGGGGGGCGCATATGAATCTAAGAAGATAAAACCAACAGAAATGCTATTACGGTGAGTAATGCATGTCTTCTGATGCTTGTTAATCTGCTAAGAATCACATGCTGTGCATAGACTAGCGAGCAGTACCCGGGGTTGGAGGTGGGTTGTGAGAAGGCACTGCAGAGAAAAGATGTCTTAGTACTGCTTGTCCCACTTGAGAATCAGACCTAAAATTAGTGTCTAGGCAATAGTGTTTTGTAAAGGTGTGTACAGAACTCCAGGTTGCCGCTTTGCAAATGGACTCTAGGCGAACATTTGCAATGAATGCTATGGAAGCCCCAGTGCCCCGAGTAGAGTGTGCTCTAGGCTTGAAGGGCAGTTCTCTCTTAGCAAGAGCGTAATAGTGTGATGCATTTGACAATCCACCTTGAGATAGCTGATTACAGACAGGATCCCCTGCTCTACCAGCTGCCACTGAAACGAAAAATTGGTTTGTTTTTCTCAGTAGTTTTGTTCTTTGCAGGTAGAACATGAATGCCCTGCGCACATCTAGTGTGTAGACTTCTTTCGGCCATGCTAGTGGGATTCTGGAAAAAGCTAGGTAGTTCGATCGATTGGTTCACATGGAACTTCGAGATGAATTTAGGCGCAAATCTGGGGTGAGTGCTCAGAACTACCTTATCCCTGTGGACTGTCACAAAATGATCTAGAACAGAAAGGGCCTGTAGTTCAAGGAAGGCCGTCTTGTAAGTAAGGTCTTTTAGACTTGCTTTATGCATTGGCTCAAAGGGAGATCGCATGTGTCTGGTTAAAACCACATTTAGATCCCATCCAGGAGCTGGGTGAGAAATGGGAGGATAACTCCTCATAACCCCTTCCATAAAAGCTTTAATAAACATTTTCCAACACAACACCTTCTGTTGTGACGTGTTGTAGGCTGAGAGAGCAGCAAGATGAACTTGTAGGGAATGTAAAGAACAACCCTGCGTCTAACAAATGGGTTAGGTACAGCACAATGTGTGTGTGTGAGCAATCGGTGGGATTGACACCCTTGGTATTACACCAGATGACAAACCGTTTCAATTTGCTGGAATAGCAATAGCGGGTGTTAGGTTTACTGGCCTCGCGGAGAATGTCCATGCATCTGAGGGAGCTGAAGGTGTCCAAACTCTATGACCTCAGGAGCCAAGCTGATAAGTTCAGAGTTTGTGGGCATGGGTGTAGGGTCTCCCCCCTGTCCTGAGACAACATGTTGTACGGGCAGGGTAGTTTTACTGGTGGAGAGAGGGACATTTCAATTAGATGAGTGAAACAGGGTTGGCGGGCCCACATGGGGGGCTACCAATATCATGGTGACTGGTTCCTGGTGCACCATGTGCACTATTTTGTTAAGTATGGAAGTTTTGGAAGCGTAAACAAATTTCCCTGACCACGTTATCCAGAGACCGTTCCCCTTGGAGCGGTTCTGGGGGTACCTGGAGGCGTAGTCTTGGCACTGGTCATACTCCTGAGTTGCGAACAAGTCTATCTCTGGGCAGCCTCATTCTGCAAAGATGTTGGACACAATGTCTTCGTGCAGACACCATTCGTATTCTATTGGCAGTGGGAAATCTCTGCTGAGCACGTCTGCTAGAAGATTGAGTTCTCCTGGAACGTGTTGTGACAGTAGGAACATCTTGTGTCCGAGAGCCCACATCCAAATGTTCTGGGACAGCTTGGATAGCCCTGGAGAGTGTGAGCCCCCTTGTTTGTTCAGGTAATACATGGCTTTGGTGCTGTCTGTCAGAACCAGTACTGTCTTCCCTTGTAGTTGCATCTGAAAGGCTTTCAATGCCTTGAACACAGCTAATAACTCCAGTAGATGTAGGTGGATGGATGCCATTTGTGGGGACCACACGCCATGCGCCGTCTGCTGAAGCAGGTGAGCCCCCCACCCTGTGAGGGATGCATCTGTCGTGAGAGTGGCTTCCACTGCAGGGGTGGTGAAGGTTTTCCCCTCTACCACCACTGCAGAGAGAGAACGAGGGCTGGCAAGACAACTACCAGATCTTCCCATTGTCCGCTGGCCTGACACCGCTGACTGTTAAGCCACTCTTGCATGGGACGCATGCGCAGCCGCACAAGGGGAACCAAGTATATGCATGACGCCATCATACCTAGCAAGTGCATGGCATTGCGTAACTTCACCTCCCGACTGGCTAAATATTGAGGGATCTGAAAAAGCATGTTCTGAACCCTCTCGTTGAAGGGGAAGATGAGGCCGTCCTTCGTCCGGATTAGAGCCCCCAGAAATTGTTTTACTTGACTGGGGACTAGACTGGCTTTTTTCTCGTTGGAGAATCTCATAATGAACAGAAGGTCTACAGTATTCTGGGTGTTCAAAAAGCATGTGTCATAAGAGTGCCCTGTTATGAGCCAGTCGTCGAGTTAAGGGTAAACCGGGACGGACAGTCTGCGCAGGTGTGCTGCCGCTACTGCCAGGACCTTTGTAAACACCCTTGGCACCGAGGCGATGCGGAAGGGGAGCAATTTGAATTGGTAATGCCTGTCCTCTATCATGAACCTTAGATATTTCCTGTGCGCTGGCAACATTGAAATATGAAAATATGCATCTTTCATGTCCAATGTTGCCATGTGGTCCCCCTGTTTCAACAGTGGGATCCCCCTCCAGTAGCGTTACCATACAAAACTTTTGAGCTTTTATAAACCTGTTCGCTGGGCGCAGGTCTAGAACAGGGCGCATGGTGAAGTCCCTTTTGGGTACAAGGAAGTACACTGAATAAATACCCTTGTTTACCTGAAGAATAGGGAGAGCTTCTATGGCGTCCTCGCTCAGCAGCGCTTCCACCTCTTGATTCAGGATTTGCAGATGGTCCGGTGAGAGGCGCCGTGAGCGTGGCGGTCTGAACTGTGGTTGTCGGGCGAATTCCATGCAGTACCCGTGGGCGACCGTCTTTATAAACCACTGGTCTGAAGTTATCCCCTCCGATGCCAAGAGGAAAGATGTTAAATGCCCCTGACCCGGTGACATGGGAGGGAACCTGGATCTGTTGGTCATTTCCGACCAGAGGCTGCAGCTCCTCTGGGATTGGGGCCTCTGCCTTGTCGCTGACCCCTAGGTGGGGCTTCCTGATGTTTGTCCAGAGTTCTAGTTTCCCGTGCTGTAGTTGTTCCGACTTGCACGGGACTGCCCTCGAAAGGACTGATGACAACCACCTCCCCTTTGGGGGGAAGGTTTCTGAGTTATTTGTTGCAAGGAGTCTCATGCTCTTTCTTGGCTGTCTCCAGGGCATAGCCGACCGCTTTCCTGAAGAGATTGGTCTCTTCTATGGGCTTGTTGATCAGAGCGGCCTGTGTTTCAGGCTTGAACCCAAGTTGCGAAACTAAGCGTGGAGCTTAAGTAGAGTGCCCTGGGCCAGAGACCTGCATGCTGTCTCAGCAGTGTCCAGAGTGTTCTTGATTACATTCTGATTTACCTGCTTGCCCTCGGCCACGATGGTGAGAAGCCTGGACCTAACTGGTTCAGGAACCTCTTGGAGAACTTCTTGTACAAGGCTCAATTGTGCGTCTGCATAGCTGGCTAGCAGTGTGGTGTTATTTGCTATGTGTGTGGGATATGCAGCTGCCGAGGTAACACGCTTACCTAGGGCGTGCAACCTCTTGGATTCTTTATCGGGAGGTGCCTCCCCCGTAGCAAGGGGTACTCCTGCCCGTTTCCGGGTGGTAGTGACTACCAAGGAGGCGGGGGTGGCGTGGCCTTTAATATACTGAGGGTCAGAAGGAGCTGGCCGAAATAGTTTTTCTACTCTTGGGTTCACTGCCCGGGACTGAGCTGGCATCACCAGGGAGGGGGCCAATCTTCTATAAACAAAATTTAGGAGGGGAATGGCTTGGCTTAAGGGGGGGGTTTCTCCTTGAGAATGTCCTCCACAAAGTCTTGTTCAGGTACCGCCTCCTAAGTAGTGATCTGAAACAGATCTGCTGCCTTCTCTAAGATGGCATTGAAGGCCATTTGGTCGTCTACAGGCGAGGCCTGGCGAGCCGGGGTGGATGGAGGAGAATCCAGGCATAGAACATCAGTGTCCTGATCTTGCGTGTGGAGCGTCCATGGCTCCCTTTCCACTTGCTGGGTTTCCTCCCAGTTGTCCATGGCATCCGCCTGGTCCTCAGTGTAGTCCTGCAGGAAGAAAGGGTCTTCTTCGCTGTAGATGTCCTGGTAAGTGTCCATCTGGACCACATCTTCATGGTGGACAGGAACCGAGGGCTGGGAGTGAAGATTCTCTTGGAAACGTGAAGGTGATCTTAAAAGAGGGTCCTCACGAGAACTCTTAGGAGGAGGATGGTTAGAAAGCGAGAATCCTTTCAAGACGATCCATGCACCCTTCAAATTTCTCCCTTGTCCACTTAGAGGAACAAGAAGGGTCTAAAGGTGTAAAAATGTAGTTTTCCGCCCTTTGACGTCAAAATTTGTCTCCAAGGGTGTTGGACAGAGGCTCCCAACTATCCTCGTAGGTTTTGCGAGCATCGGGGCACCATGGCGTGTCTTTAGACTTATCCGCGGCCTGCCCCATTCGTTTAGACGGCGTAGGTACCAGCCCAACTGCCGAAGTAATTCTCACAATACTTTCTTCAATCTCCGCTGAATCAGCTTGAGTTAAATGGATTTGAAGGCCTATCGGTAGATTTACCGCCTACCACGGCATTAGAGGGCCTAGCAGTAGGTTTTGGGCCTACCGGGCCTTTAGGGAATGGAGCGTCGAAAGGCCGCGCTACGACGTGTAAACCCGATTTAGGTGTAGCACCCTTATTTTTGGAGTACCCAGTCGCAAGACGCTGCTGCAGATGCGTGGAACGCTGCCGATATACCCGATCGGAGGAATCCGCCGAAATTTTCAACGGCCATGTTGGCGCTTTCACCTTTTTTGACAAAACAGTAAAAATCGGTGGTGGGGTTGTGTGCTTAGTGTGTTGTGGTTTTTGTACGTCCCTGTCGCCGGGTGTTGTCCCTGAAGCGAGACTTGCGTCAGGCCTTAAGGGGTCAGGGACGGGCGTGGCGGTCCTAGAAGTGTCCGCCTCAAGGTCGATAACATCCAATACAGATGTCTGGTCATCGGAGATGCCCCAGTCACTTTTGGCGGGTGTGGCAGTGGTGAAGAGGGTTCGGCCCGCGACATACCATACGCGGCCCACTGCTTTACACAGCGCTCCTTAAGGGTCTTAGGCTGAAGGACACTGCTTCTCGTTGTGATCTAAGGGGAGACAAGAATTACACGTTCTTTGCTAGTCTTTCCATGGGTAGCTGACCCTACACTTAGGGCAGAACCTAAATGGAGTCCTTTCCATAGTGAAAGGTATAAACAGAGATGACCAGACCTAGAGGGCAAAGAGGGGGAAAGAGGAAAGACATAACGAAAGATATGGCCACCCTGACCCCAATCCCTACTGTGTAGGCCGGCCACAGGGCCCAGCCACGTGGATGCCTCAGCCGCTGGATCTTAGGCGCCGTAATCCACCGACATAGAAACTTCCCGCAGTCTTCGTGGAAGTTATCAATCACCGTCGAAGTGACTTAAGGGAGAATAACCGACAAAGTCTCTGATGTAAGAGCTCCAGGATAGGGCTGCCAGTTACCTGATTGGAAAAAAACTATCCGAGGGACCTCGGCGCGTGAGATATTTTGGGTATACTACACGTCACGATAGGTATAGTGTTACAGATACCGCTATGCTGACGTCCCCTTTCGGTGCCCGAAAGACAAGATGCAATACTCTGCGGTCACCACTGGATGTCGGACCATGCGAGTCTAAGCAGAACAAGCATCAGAAAGTGTAGCTATACAGGGAAAGAATGGGGGTCTGTTACAGTGTCTCTTTGGGGATCAGCCATAGTTTGGTGTCTTTTCTAAATTTGTAGAAGGACTGGGCTGTTCGCAGTGTGGGGGGAAGGGAGTTCAATAGTTGGGCAGCCATGACTGGGAAGCTGCTACCCCCTGCTCTTTTTGATTTGTACCATGGCACCCTTAGGCAGCCGTTATTGGACGTCCTACTGGGTCTGATGGGGTTATTTTTTAAAACATTTTCTGCCAGGTATTGACCGACAGCGTTCTTGAGGCATTTATAGTTCAGGGAAGCTGTTTTGAGCTGAATTCTTTCTTCGATAGCCAGTTGTCGTTGCGCCTAGTAGTTGAAATGTGCTGCCGTCTGGAGATACCTAATGCGCTTCTAAGGGCATTATTCTGCAAGATCTGTAGTTTGTTGGCGATATATTTGCTGGCACCTAGATAAAGTGCATTGCAGTAGTCCATTTTTGATAAAACAAGCGCTCGAGCTAGTGTGATACAACTTTGAGGAGAGAAAGGGTTTACAAGTATTAATGCGCTTGTCGTTGAGGCCGTTTCACTAACCTGTTTGCGCAGGTTCAAGGAAGAGTCTAGGTAAAAACCCAAGGTTTTAACTTCACTGGCCACTTTTATGTCATTAGCATCAATATTAAAGGATACGTATTAGTTGCTCAGTTTCTTCATGTCGGCAGGCGAGGCTAGGAGGAGTAACTCGGTCTTCTCATCATTTAGGCACAGATCGCGAGTGGCCATCCAGGCCTGAATGATGAGGTTCATTTTGATGATAAGAGCAAGGTCCTTGCCATAGTTTCCTGTGAGAGGTAAGAGGATCTGGGTGCCATCTGCATCATTTGTGTAGGTGACACCCAGATGGTCCAGATCAACAAACAATGGTTTGGTGAACACATTGTACATGGTTGGTGCTACACAAGAGATAGGGATGGGATTCGCTGCTGCTGAGGCTGAGAAGACTCATGGAGTTATTTTTAAAAAGGTAGTAGGCGATCCTCTCCAGAAAGAACATAGCATGATAGCCTGTTCTGAGATGATAGTTTGCAGCACACGCTTTTTGCTCACTGTACCTTTCACAGATGGGAAATATCCATTTGCATATCAGTCTTTGTACCGCCCACATGGGCAGTCCAGCACCGAAATGCTATGGCAATTCCTCTCTGAACAAGAGTACCACCAGCAACCCCATACACGTGTTTCAGCCTTGTTGGGCCTCATCAGTGAGGTGACCCTGCTGCAAACTCTCCTCTCAGAACAGGTTATCATGCCATGTTCTTTCTGGAGAGGAGCGCCTGCTACCTTTTTTGAAAGACTCATGGAGTTATTTAAGAATGATTGGATCCATCTGTTGAAAATTGGGCCACAGTAGATCGGCGTCTGCAAAGCACCTTGTGATCTACCAGATCAAAGGTGGTCGAAATATCCAACAGAAGCAGGAGAGGAGGTTTCGCTGTGTCTTTCTGGTTATCTAACTGGATCTTCAAATCGATTGGTCTCTAGGTATGTTTGAATCTGGTTATAGGTTGCCTTGTGGATTTTAAGATGGGAACAGTGGTGATGGGTCTGAAGTTGGTGGGGATGCTAGAGTCTAATGTGTGTTTTTGTTTTTTTAGGAATGGGAGTACCCATGATTTCTTCAGGTTAGTTGGAACGGTGCCTGTGCGAAAGGAGGCGTTGATGAGAGTGGTGATGAAGGGGGCAAGTTCTTTGACCGCATCTTTGATGACAGATGGAGGGCAGGAATCGCCTTGGCAATTGGAGGGTTTAAGTTAAGCAATAATGTTAATTACTTCTTGGGTGGACACAGAAGTCAAATTTAAATATTGATGAGGTTTCGGGAGGCTAGGTGCTGGTTTAGGTGTAGTAGGCTGAGGTGTTGGGTTCTGTTTTTTGGCTTCTATTTTCTTTAGAAGCAGAGTGATTTTATTGGTTAGAGCATCTTGAATTTTGGTACACCAGGTCTCGTCTTTGGTGCAGTTCTCAGTGTTAGGGATGGGAGATTCAAGTTCTAGAATAGTAAATAGTTCTCTAGAACTTGAGCTTGCCTTCTCAATCCTGTTGTTGTAGGTATCCCTTTTTGCTAGCAGAATTTCTTCTTTGAAGCTGGCTGAGATTTTGAGCAGGATGGCTTTTATTGGCTATAGAGGGCTTGTTTCTTCAGGATGTCTCACATTTCCCTTTTCTATTTCTTAAAGCTTTGAGTTTGGGGGTGAAACACGAGTCCAGGGGTGCTTTAGGTTTTCTTTTGTGCATTTTTAAAGGGACAATGCTATCTAGCGCTGTAGTCGAGGGTTTGTTATAAAGGTCCACCAGTTCCGACGGGTCGGAAGAGGCTAGGGATGGCTTAAGTAAGGGTTGGAGTAAAGGCCCAAGTTTGTCCGAAGTAATCTTTGTTCCTGGTTGGCATGGAAGGGGCAATGAGGTTTCTTTATTAAGGATGGTACAATCTTGAAGATTAAAGGACAGTAAGGAGTGGTCAGTCCAGGGTTGTGGTGTGATAGTTGTGATATAGTTGAGGTCCGCGATCCATTCAAGGATTCTTCCTTTGTCATGGGTGGGGAGTACAACTCTGAGTGAGGCAGAGTTCAGCTAGGGAGTTGGCTACCGATCCTGCCAGTTGGTCTGTAGGATAATTGAAACCAAAGTTAAAATTGCCTAATAAGAGGATTTGTGAAGTAGATTTTGTGTTGGTAGAAAGAAGAGTATTAATTTCTTCTTCGAAGGTGCCCAGGGGGTCTGTAAATTAGATGAATCTTTATGGTTCCAGAGTTAGTGAGGGGAAGTTTCACAGTCATTAGTTCTCAGGCTATAGTGGGGGTGTGTGAGACAATTTTGAGTCCCAATGTGGTTTTGGAAATGAAAGCCACTCCACCTCCCCTAGAGGATTTTCCGTCAGATCTAAGGACCATATAGTTGCCAGGAGTAGCTAAAAGGATGGAGGATCCAGCTGCTGCATGTAACCAAGTCTCGGTAATTGCGGGGAAGTCTAGGTTATTTTCAAAGATAAGATCTGCAATGTCTATTGCATGGGCGACTAGGGACCTAGCATTGATCAGTGCTCCATGGATAACAGTAGGCTTGTTGCTGTGGTCAGATGGTTTGGGTATGGTAGAGACCAATCTGGTTGTCTTTACATGTCTAGGTTTTTTTTTGAGGTGCGAGTTGCAGCGGATTGTTGGAAGGCAATGGGTCAGATGGTATCTTATAGGATTTACCAAGTCTACTGCCAAGCCCAATGTTACGGTTGATTAAAGAGCATGGATAAGTGGGAAGCAGTAAGGTGGTGGCCAAAGGTTCAGATGTGCTATCAGGACTGATGGTCTTAGTGGTTTGAGGGGTATAAGGTGGCAAGTCTGCGTGATCACGGGTAGTGGTTGCTATGGGCAGTGTGGAAGTTCTGGAGAGTAGTGAAGTGTGCATATGTTTCAAAGGGTGGAGGAATGGAGTAGGTTTGATCAACTTTGGCAGGCTCAATGGCGGGAGGAAGTTAGTAGAAGGGATGTGGGGTTCCGGATTAAGTTGCTTGGCCATGAGGGTGAGGTTACTAGGTGTGAGGTAAAAACAGGTACCTACTAGTGGCTAGAGTTAAAGGTCGGAAGATGCCAACAATAAAGATGGCGGTCAGGGTAAGGAGGATAACCGGAACTAGGTTACTGATGGGGGCATGCATAGTAACAGGTGAACACAAGCTAGCCAGATACTGGGGTATCAGCCAGGTAGGCACAAGATGACAAATGCAGGTTTCTAACATTCGTTATAGAGAGATAATAGCAGTGGATTAGTGCAATTTCACAGTAGGCCGAGGTCAAGGGCGTTAGTACTATCAGAGACGTATACTTGTTGTAGTGAGCAAGTGGGGCATTCAAAATATACATCATGGCAGGAGGCCGTTAGCGATAATGGGTGTGCCAGTGATTCATAGAGAGGTTATAGTCAACAGGAAACAACAAGATATCTAAAATCGGAACATTTGGCTGGAACTCAGCAAGATAGGAGCAAGTCATACATAACAGTCATATTGTGGGGATAATGCGTCATGATAGTTACAAATAGTACAAGGCCTGGTGTTGCCGTGATAGGGCATGTGAGGAAAGCTAAGTGAGTTACCGTGCGGCTGGAAGATCTAGACCATATATGAAGGAGGTGAGAACAAGTTATGTCGATGCAACAGCCATAAATCTGGGGTGAAAAAGTAACTTCTATGCACTGTGGGTGTATACGATGTCACGGGTCACAAGGGCTGCAGTTTTCAGTAGCCTTGTCGTCCCGAGACTTTTCCCTGGCTTTCTCCCGCAGCCGGCTTCTGCCTGCCGGTGCAGCGGATTGGCCAATGAACGGGGTGGTTGCTTAGCAACCAGATGCAGCCTTGCTCTGGTGCCGCGTTGCCCCGGTCATTTTGGATCGGGGGGGGGGGGCAGTAAAGAAAGCACACGTCGGAAGGGGCTGTTTCGGTCCCAAATATAGGTAATAAGATGCAATATCACCAAATGAGACTGGTCAGGGACCATGGGTGAAATTAAGGATGGATTTCTGATCTCAGGCAACATAGGAGTGTAGCGGTCGTATGGGGGCAATCGGTCCGCGCAGCTCGAATCAGCTGGGTTGATCCACGAGGGAGGCGGGCTCCTGCCCTCTCACCTCGATGGTGAGTGGGGAATGTGTGTGTAATGGACAGTAATTGCCTGTCCAGTGTATTGATAAAGGTCAGGTATACAGCTCAGGTGTTAGTCCGACTTCTCTCATAGTGAGCTGTCCGTGAAAAAGTGTTTGTGTCAGGGAAGGCAGTGGGGGATTTGAGTTCTCAAGTATCCTACCTGGTAGGATGGGGTGAAGGTGTTACAGGGAAGGTGATACTGCGTCTTGCCTCCATTGTCCGACTCCTCGAAGATCCCTCACCAAGGTGATCCTTTCGCACTGGTCCACCCCCAGGAACTGGATCCAAAAGCGATGGCCATGTCCTGGCCACCTGGATGACATCTCCGGAAACTAGCGGATAAGACACCTACAGTTTTCTCACCGTTAGCCTGCCACAGATGCAGTCCTGAGATCGAATAGCAGCGCTTTACCAAATACTCAAGAATCCTGTTCTCCTTGGAAAGACAACTGGAGGTGGCTCCTGTGGAGGAAGACGACAGACGACTGTTTAGCATATAATGAGGCAGCAGCCATCACTGAAGAATGCAACTGCAGGTGGGAGGTCGGAAGGATTGGCTCCCCGTCCATCAGCCTGAGCCTGCTGTTCAACTTCATGTTCACCTGGGCGTTGGCTCTGGGCTTCTCCCAGACCTTTCGAACCACCTGCAGGACATCCTTCTGGAGAGGTTTGTCAGACCGGACTGTGGTACACTTACTCAAAACCTCTGCTAGCACTCCAGATTTGTGGGGGGCTACCTCGGCAGAGGGACCCCCTTGAACACCAGAGGAAGAGAGGGTGAGTCAAAGCTACCTCACGGATGTCAAAATCTATCTAGAGACTAGTGGAAAAACATTAGATTACACTAGTGAAACACGTTATGTTTTTCAGCACAACAAAATTTATTCTGATCAAAAACTGACAAAAATCAAGAAGGGACATATGATGAATATGACAGTTTAGAATTGTACATCATAGCGTGACAAAACATTTAAAGACATTTGCATATGAACATGAAACCAATTCAGGGTATTTCAGAATGCAAAAATGCATATTTGCGGCATTTGAGTCACAGCTCAGTGCACGACTCGTATCAAAAATACCGCAAATATGCATTTTTGTATTCTGAAATACCCCGAATTGGTTTCATGTTCATATGCAAATGTCTTTAAATGTTTTGTCACGCTAGGATGTATAATTCTAAACTGTCATATTCATCATATGTCTCTTCTTGATTTTTGTCAGTTTTTGTTCAGAATAAATTTCGTTATGTTTTTCAACAAAATGAAGGCGGTCATTAAAGGTCTTAATGGATGCCGAGAGTTCATCATCCTGGGCATTATCGTCCTGTCTCCGCCCCCTTTTTTACAGAACGAGGGGAGTCCATGCGCAGCGATACGAGTGCCGACCAGGACCCCCCCTAAGTGCATAGCCAAAGACGGGCCCAACAGCTATTTAGGTGGAGGGGTCTGAACAACCGGTAGGGCTTGTACCAGGGGAGGGACCGGCACTGGAACTAGCAGCGCTGGATGAACTGGAGGGGTACCCAGAGGAAGGGGAGGCACCATCTGCAGGATGACCATCACCATGTCCTTCAGGAGCCCCTTCATCTGTGGGGAACGTAGGAGGAAGCGGAATCTCTTCAAGGAGCAGTCTTCGCAAGCTGCCGGGTCGCTAGGGACCCAGCCCCCAGTTCCTGCTCAAAGCGTAAGGCTGCGATGGGTAGATGAACCCCCGAGACCAGATGCCTGTACTGTACAATCCGCTACCGCTTCCAGGTGGGAAGGTGACTGGGATCTTCCTGCAGAGCCCATAAAATGAGAGATCACTGGCGGGCCCAGAGTTAGATCCAAGATTGTCGCCGGCCTGGCAGGATCCGCCACGTGCCTCCCTGCCTTTTTGAAGCCTTGCGCCATCGTCTGGGCAGGAGGGCAGCCACAAGAGACCACACACATGGGAGAACACACCTTGGGTCTCACACCCGCAGCAGAATCTTCGACCTCTTAGATCACTCTGGTAAGTGCGGAGCCCTCGGCCGGTAGTCATAACATCCTGGCTCACAACCTCTGAGCTAGCACCGGTAGGCTGGCCGGCGCCGGTAGCCGTGCCGAGGACAGACTCTTGGAGGTAGCACTCGACAATCTTTTACCTCTTGGGGTCGAAGAGGAGGATGAACTTGAACGCCCCCATGAGGACTGCCCGGTAGGGGCCCTGAGCCCCTCGGCATGGTAGGCGGTAGCCTGGACAGCCTCAGGTCTTCCCCCCGGAGAGAGAGAAGAGCCTCCAGGCCTCTCGGCTTGGTAGCCGGTAGGATTAGAGGCCTCAGGCCTGCCATAACCTAAATCCGATGAACCCCTCTCTGTGGGAACCCCCGGGCAAGGAGTCGCCATGCTGAACAGAGGGCCTACCTTGTCTTGACAAGAGGTCCTGGAGATGAAGTCCTTAAGGTGGGGCAGAGGAGAAGTGTGGAAGATCTGCCTCCACGGCGACAACAGATTATTCAATGCCATGTGACCGAGAGCGCTGCAAGCCGAACATGTGTCCCAGCGGTGGTCGGGCCCCAAACACTAAAAGCAGAGTGCATGGGAGTCCAATGTCGGGAACGAGCTGTCGCATGAGGCACATGTCATGAATCCTCCTGCAGCCAACATGCACCAGGGGAGGCGAGGCACTGAAGGGAAGTTAAATGAGATTGAAAAAACAAACTGGGAGCAAGCAGAAAGCACAAAAAAAGTCTCTGTGCTGGCTGCCCGGTCCAACACTGTGTGGAAAAAGGGACTGAGATGAGGCGCTGGAGGGCGGGGTAACGCGGGGAGTTCCCGGGCGCTATTCTAAAAGTAAAGAAGCTACATTTTTTGCTGCCCAATGTTCTGGTACCGTCCCCATGTTGGGGGACGCACACAGGGAGGGAGGAAAGAGGGCGGGACGTATAAGTATTTGTGAATAGCTAGTTTCTGGAAAACCTATCTAGCAGGCATGGATTTCCCCCTTACTAAAGAAACCAGCCTTGGACCCTGCTCTACCAGATATCTACCACTCTATTACTAATACACCTTTTTTTATTAAAAATTCTAGATGAGGTTTCTTACACTCAGATCCAAGACTATCTGGACACGTGTAAATGAGAAGTTACTTAGCATAGTGACTAACGTACTGCCCCCTTTCCTCCATATTATATGGGTGTTCCTCGTTAGGGACGGGAGACAACCTTTTAAATCAGAAAAAATAATCTTCCCCTTTGCATTTAGAGGCGTGCAGGGGCGCAGCCCGGGGAGCATGCGCTCATCTGCCTCTGCCAACCAGCGCCACTTCTCAGTCCCCATTGATGCATCGACAATATTACCATTGCCTAATGACCCTGGTTTTATTAGGGTGGAGGATAGTGGGATGTATGAAGGAAAGGGGACTATGGACTAGGAGTACGTTAGTTACTACGGTGAGTAACATAATTACTCCTACATCCCGTCCCCTTTTACCCATACTCTATGGGTGATTAAAACTAAATGTAGCCCAAGGGTGGAGAGGTGACCCTCCTTAAGAAAACAAGTTCCTTACTACTGCCTGGCCAAATGCTGCCTCTGACCTGGAGCCGGCATCCAAACAGTACTGCTTGCAGAAGGCCGAAGGAGTGGCCCACGTGGCCACCCTGCTGTTGACCTGCCACGGAACATGCTTCTGGAACGTGTCTGTCGTGGCCTTGGCTCTAATGGTGTGGGCATGCAAGTTTGCTGGAAGCGGTTTGTGCTGCCCCTCATAAGCCTCCTTGATGGCTGAAAGCATCCACCTTGTCATAGAGGCCTTGGAAGCCTGATATCCTGGCCTTAACCCGCCAAAGGTAACAAAGAGCCTCAGATATGCAGAAGCTCTTAGTCATGTCCAGATAGAATTTCAGAGCGCGTCTGACATCTAGACAGTGCAAGACCCCCTGAGCATCGTCCTTAGGGTCCGCGAAGGAAGTAGGTAACACTCTCATTTAGGTGAAACGAAGAGACATTAGGCAAGAATGCGGGATGCGTTCTTAAGATCACCATGTCTCTATGAAAGGCACTGTAAGGTTCTGAAGCCACTAGTGCTGGATTTCGCTAACCCTGCATGCAGATGTAAGACCCACCAATATGGCTGTTTTATGTTGACTAGCCTAATGTCCGGACACCATTGACTCAAAAGGTTTTTGTGCCAAGGTGCCCAACACTACGTTGAGGTCCAACACAGGGTGTGGCTTCTTGATAAGCAGGTAGAGCTTGGTGAGGCCCACCAGATGTCTCTTAACCACCAGGTTGGAGGATGAGAAAACATACACTTCTGAGTTCCTGTAGGCTCCGACGACCGCCAAATCGGTACGGCATGTGTATCTGCACTCCCTGAGTGTGCAAGGCCATAGTTTACTTAAGCTCACATTGACCAGGCTGAACACACACTTGATTCAAAAGTACTGGCCCCAAGTTAAGCTCAACACCGGCAGAAACCGACTATTTAACTTGGAGTAGAGTAATTGTCTAAAATATATGCAACATCCAAACCAAATGAAAGCTTAGACTGCAACTATGTACCCTTGCTGCAAACCTTTGTACAAAAAACGTTTAAACACACTAAACCAATTTTTAAACACAAACATGTAGCAGATCCATCTCAAACAAAAATACATCCTAAAAAGGCAATCAAGGAACTTCAAAATAGGAATCCGAGTACCAAACACACAGACATTGCCAAATTAAAACAAAAATATAAAAATTGGAGAACTGCACCCAAAAGGCATACAACTGCAACATGATGCTGAGAGAATGATGAAAACTCTCGCTACTAAGAACGCAAAGTCCTTGTGGTCGATGCTAAAGAAACCACCATGGAGCAAACAGCGCTAATCTGCAATCCAATATCAGGAAATGCGTGGACCAAATTCTTTTCATCCTTGTATAACATCTCCGAATTAACGCCTGGCTCAAGCCCCGAAATTGCCTTGTTAGAAATACAACACAAAGAAAAACAAAAACGCGAAGATGCGCAAATAATAACATCCGATGGGAACCTTAAAAAACTCAGATTGAGTACCTCGCGCCCCCTCTGGCCCCGATGTGCTCACTAACCTCCTACTAAAGAAAGCCCCCAAAGAGTGGGCTAACTTCTGTCTGATCTGTTTCGATAAAATAGCTACCACCAAAAACTTCCTCCATCATGGACATCCTCAGTAATCATCCAAATTTTCAAAAAAGGCCCAAGGGATTACCCTAAAAACTATCGACTCATAGCACTCTTAGATGTTCTGGGGAAAATCTATGCTGCACTTCTGCTTGATCGCCAAAAAGACTGGAGTAGAACCTCAAATCATTTTGACAACCGCCAATGCGGATTTGTAAGAGGTGTAGGATGAGCGTTAAATCTATTCATCCTAAACATACTAAAGATTAGAGCCCTGCAAAAAGGTAGCAAAACATACATCGCCCTAGTGGATTTTGCAAAAGCGTTTTACAGTGTAGATCGACCATTACTCTGGGAAAAGCTAGGTCAATGGGAATGTCCTCAGAACTTACTAGAACCAATAAAGGTCTTGCACATGAACACCACGGTCAAAATCAGACTGAACCAAGATGGCCTGTTGACCAACGATAGTGAAACAACTAAAGACCTAAAACAAGGATGCCCTCTTGTGGCAGAGCTGTTTAAACTATTAATATCGGACATGGGTTTAACAATTCAGGAAGACACCTCATTCTCCCCAAAGATCAACAGGTGAAGTCTAGGAAGACTTATACGCAGACAACTTAATCTTACTAGACAAAACCAAAATTGGCCTATACAGAAAATGACATCTTCTAAATACTTACACAGCTAAAAACAGCCTCAAAATTAACACTGATAAGACCACGATCTTGGTATTAGAACCCACACAAAGAGCAGAGAAGAAGAAATTTCAATGACAACTATGAAAACCACCATTATCTCAAGCCCCAACCGCTAAATATCTAGGGGTGATAATCAACTCAAGCAAAAATGACACTCCGTAACCTATGGCTGTAAAAGCAAGAATACGAATTCTCACAAATCAAGCCAAAATAATACATCAAAAAATTGGCAAATTTTCCTTAACACCTGTACTTACTTTCGACAAGCAGAAGTTTTCCCAGCAGTTACCTATGGTGCCGAAACAGCGCTATGTCTAACCCATGGAATTTGGCCCATCACTGAAGGGCACTTTTGGAAGCAAATCCTAAATCTACCTCAAAGTACACTGGTGCAGCTCGTCAGACACAAATTGGGTATTCGATCACTAACTGCTGTTGAGTGGAACGCCTCGTCTCTCTATCGGAAAACTACCTAATTGCGCAGCCCCTCATCACATTCTAAAGAGCGATGAACCCAATCAGGTCGCCTCCGCTATCCAATTATGGGCCAAATGCTGTACCAACCTGCTTGTTAAAGCAAATATTACAGAGGAATTACTCATTCACAGACAAAATAAGGCAAAAAAGAAATTCTGGATCTATGGCTGGATCAGAACTGAAGATGAACCAGCAAAACTCAAGCTGCAATCCCATATTCGCACAGAAATAAAAGCAATTAACAAAATACTAAGCTACTTAAGTTCCCATGTCCTGTGTATCGAACATGTATGCGCTTCAGACTAAACCTTTTTAAAACAAAAGAAATACTACTTCAATGAAAAAAGATCAACATAAATAACCAACTTTGTCGAATGTGCCATACAGAAAAAGACGGTGAAACACCTCGTACTTGTATCAGACATGCTAAGCCTGACAAGAACAAAATACTTGTCCTCATTCTTAAATGATGTACGCATAAGAGACGTTGACACCTGGTGGCACAGGCTGGGTGAAATGGAAAACATGACATTAATCCTTGCCTTAGGGAAATGGCTGCATGAGGTGTTTCAAAAAGATACATGGGACGCTAGACTTCCGAAATAGAAAACAGCTGCTAATGGCTCACTATTCCTGAAAATGTAATGACGAATATACTGTTTTTATCACATGTCGGCAAAGGTTTGTAATAAACCATAAGCCGGAAAAATAAAATAATAAAAAAGAAGGCTAGTACGTCGTCCAACGTATTGCAGAGCTCCTAGCGCCCTGTATATCATCTAGGTTAGCCTGCAAAAGCCGCAGCTGCTTTAGTGTGACCCGCTCAGGAACCACGCTGCAAGGGCCAACTTCTGCGGGGCAGAGTGGATGACCCTGCCTCCTTGCTGTGATGGAAGATGAACTGGGCCAGACAAACGGTGAATCGGCAGCTGGTCCGAGAGTCTGAGCAGTTCCGAGAACCATGCTCTCGCCGGCCACCACAGAGCTATCGGAATGATGCCTAGGTGTTGTGACTCCCTTATCTTGCAGATCACCCTGTGGACCAGGGCAGTGGGAGGAAATGCATATGCGCTCATACTGGTCCACTTTAACTGTAAGGCATCGCCCAGGGAGCCTAGGCCCTGGTTCCTGCCAGGACGCAAACTGAGGGCAATTCCTGTTGTGCCAGGCGGTGAAAAGATCCACAAGGGGCTTTGTTAGGGAGAATTCTCATTTATGGCTAATTTCCCTCACTTAGTGAGTCCCCCAGCAGCTTTGCTGGACTTCTGGAGTTTATTTCTTTCACTTGGTAAGAGTGTGAGCTTTTCCCCCCACTCTTACCCATGTGTTGCCATGTGTCTTTTACCTGTTTTTGTGATTGTGGGCTCTGGAGTACACCACTTCAGTAGCCCCCTTCTTGTGTGTGTTACACAGCACCTTCAGTGCAGTGACACATGGTTTCTTTTTAGACTTCCCACCGACTCCATTTCTGGGGCTGACTACAGTCCCCCAGAAAAGGGTAAAGTTGCCATTAACTTTACTTAGTCAAATTACCACAGATCCAGTACACCCCATCTTCCATGGAATGCTGGAAAGGGTTACTTCGTATCCCGTTGTATCTGTACCTCCTAGAGCATTGTTTCGCTCTTAACATTTAGACTTGGCTGGTGGCAGTGGCATCTAGCCTAACTTTTCTACCGCGGTTATATTAGATAAACGTGGTATTGTTTCAGGCTATTATATTAGCCTCAAACTTAAACCCGCTTGACCAAAAACTTTCTTTTGGCTCCGGTCGGGTTTATTCGCCATTTCTTTTTGTTAAAGTTCTTCTCGTGTCTTACTTTGCGCGGCAAACCAGGTTTGCCTCCTTTGTTCACCGTCTTTTGGCGGGCTTCTGCTCAGAAGCCCTCCTCCAGGCACCTGGGTGTCTAGGTGGGCTGAATATGAGGAAGGGGTGTAGTCACCCCCTGCACAGGGTATCCTAGGAAGCACAAGTCGCACTTTGCCATGATTGGCTGAGGTGGTTGTCCGGGCTGGACAACCCCCCTGCTGTGTGATTGACAGCCAGGCTGTGTGAATGGGAGTTTTTCGCATAAAAGGCAGGTCTCTTGGGCTAGAAGTCAAGAGTCGCCACTGGAACTACAAGGAACCGAAGAGAAGCGGAGAAAAAGTCGACTGCTGAAACTACCCCGTCCCAGTGAAGCCCTACTGCAGTCCTGAGCTATCTACCCTTCGACGGCCAGAGAAGATCCAGTCCGGAGTCTTCTTCCCTTGAGCTTGGTGGGGATAACCAGCTCATCTTCTACAGCCAGAGGATCCTCTTCTTGGTCGAAATCGCTGCACACTGCTGTAGTGGTCTGGAGAGCCGTCTGAAGAGCCTCTCCCGTTTTTAAGGAGCGCACCTTTTATTCATCGTCGCTGTTGCCGGCTTCATCCCTGTGTGATGCAGACCCCTCCAGTCGTCGTCCTTCACATCGAAGCACCAGGAAACCGTGAGTCTGCGGGAAACCAACAGGAACAACTGCCAGGACACTAGCTTCTCCTTTGAATAAGGTACTGTGTTCTGCTTGAGGAATTAGGGTGAATCCCTTTTCTTCATCTCCAAGGCTTGCCCTCGTCTTCCCCCCGCCTTCCCTCCGCCTTATAACTTTTGCTTCCGAACATTGACAATATCAAAGTACTCTTGGCTACGTTGAATCGTGAACTGTTCGACTGTGTGATCCTAGACAACAGGCACCAGGTGTCAATTGAGCCTGGCTTCGGCCCTTTGATTCTTGAATTCCTGTCTATGAGTGTTCTTCGATTCGGTCTGCCTAACTATAATATTGCCTATGATTTTTGCCTCCAACTCCCTCTGGGTATCTCAGGTGCCGAGAGTGTTTTTTGCCCCGGTAGCATTTCTTGTCACGGATACGCATTTATTTAGTAGACCGAACTGTCAAAAAGTGATCGCAATCGTATTCACAGTAACGTGTCTTGTTTCATAACACCGGTCCATTCAAACACAGGGTACTTACCTTGAGTCATACTGTACAAAGTGAATTGGTAAGTTGTAGTATATTTTATGTGTGGTTTTGAATTTAATAGAAGTGTTTATAACAAATGGTTTAAAAATAAATGTACTTATATTTTTCTACCTGAAACCTTGAGTCAGTGATTGCTCGAGTCTCAGTAATTGTGGTCCCTTTGTGTAATCTCTGCTACTGCTCATATACTCTTGAGATAAGCCTGGCTGCTCCGCTACTGCTACCACTTTAACATATTAGTACAGGCTTGTACCAAAGGTAAAACTTGTATTGCCAACTGTAGTCTTAATTGTATGTAGTGGTCCCTAAGGGCACTGCACAGGATTCTGCCTAACAGGCTTCCCCCATCTGCTGAAGATCCCCTGAAGGCTGATCGTTCAATTGCCATTCGTAATTGTCGGCACCCAACCTGCTGAGCCTGTCCGCCTCCAGGTTTGACTCCCCGGGAGGTGGATCGCGGGCAAATGTATGTTGTTCACCAGAGCCCATTCCCAAATGCTGACCGCCAGGGTGCATAGAGGTGCAGACCTGGTTCCACCCTGCTTGTTGATGTAATACATGCTGGTGGAGTTGTCTGTTTGCATGAGGATCGTTTTGCCGCTGATGAGCGGTAGGAAGGCCTCGAGAGCCAGCCAGATGGCCTTCAGCTCTTGATATGGGCTTCCTGTTCCTGAAGAGACCCAACTCTGGTTTTCTAGGGTAGCTCCCCAGCCCTCCAAGGAAGAGTCTGTGGCGATGGTAACCTGTGGGGCTGGTTGATCGGAAGGGTATGCCTATCCTCAAATTACAGTCCGTGCTCCATCAGACAAGGTCCTCGTGGAGAAAGGGATGGATGCTGACGAGTTACGCCTGGGAACCCCACTCCTGACTCCAGGAGACTGCAAAGCACAGCTGTAATCTTCAAATTCTGAGCCTTGTCTAAGGCACCACCATTCAGCATGCCGCCAT
This sequence comes from Ambystoma mexicanum, assembly GCF_040938575.1. Classification (NCBI taxonomy): domain Eukaryota; kingdom Metazoa; phylum Chordata; class Amphibia; order Caudata; family Ambystomatidae; genus Ambystoma; species Ambystoma mexicanum. The sequence goes on from NC_090929.1 coordinate 888,982,059, forward strand.
GATACACAGGAGGTGCTGGTAGCACCATGCTGAGGTCACCGCTCTGCTGAGAAAATGACCTGTGGCCCTCTTGATGGCTGTGATCTTCTCCTCCGAGGGAAAAACTCTCTCAGAGCTTGTGTCTCAGATGAGGCCCAGGAACGGCAGACACTGTCGGCTGCGACTTCTTGAGATGGATGGAAAATCCCAATTCGTGTAGCGTATTCATGAGGGCGGAGGTGGCGTGATGGACCACCTCCGGGGAGCTCGCCTTGACGAGCCAGTCGTCGAGGTACAGGTAGATATGGTGGCCTTGAGCCCTGAGGGCCGCCACTGCATTTGTCAGCCTGATAAAGACCCTGGCGGCTGAATTGAGACCAAAGTGTAGAATCGTGTATTGGAAATGGAAGCCTATGATCCTGAAACTCAGGAAGGACCGATGAGGCTGCCAAATCGGGACGTGTAGGTATGCGTCCTTCAGATCCAAGGAGCACATCCAGTCTCCTTTGCACAGTGTCTCCGCAATAAGTGCTGGCGTAACCATCTTGAACTTTTGAAGAGGGAGGGAAAGGATCGGGGTAGAAAGGTCCAACAAAACTCAGGCCAGCCTGGTTCTTCTTGTGTATGGCAAAAATCCTTGAGTAGAACAAGCCCTGCTGGGAGGCTGGGACTTCTTCCACTGCCTGGCTCTCTACGAGAAACCGAATTTCCGCCAAAAGAGTTGTTGTCCCAATCTGTGGGAGTGGAGGAGAGAGGAGAGGGAAGAACCGGTAGGCGGTAACCTGTGGACACTACATATAAAATCCAGGGGTCTGCGAACCTTGTGTGCCAATGATGTATGTGAAGGGCAAGTCTGCCCCCCACCAGAGACACGTGGAGCCAGAGGGGAATGTCATGCCTTCTTTCCCTCTGAGCTGGGGCAGAGGAGGGGGACTGGAAGCATCCCTTATTCCCCACCTTGTGTTTGCAGCAATGCTGACCCGGAAAACTGGACCTACGCTCCTGGAAGCCCCGGAACCCACCGAAGGCTTGTCCCTTGTCAGAAACGCTGATGAGTCTGGCACGTCTTGGGCGTGGTCTTGTGAGGATAGATCAGGACCTTGCAGTTTGGGAACTGTTTTTCTTATTTCCAGCTGCTCATCCCTCGAATGGAAGATCCAATATGTGTTCTTGAAAGTCCGGGTTGAATGTGGTCACCCGTAGCCAGGCAGTCCTTCTCATGACCGTGTGATGCAGATGGCACGGCCCGAGGAGTCTATATGCGCAACATTGGACTCCATGATATCTTGCGCTAATATTTTAGCTTCTGCCAGCTGGCCTTGAAACGCACCCGACTGTGCACCAGAAGCTCTGGAAGGAAGTTGGCTATTACCCACCAAAGCCTCTGATTAACTGCTGCGAGCATGGCATCTGCATTAGATTGACGAAGGTGCAGCGAGGCGTTGGAATAAATCATCTTTCCAAAAGTCTCCAAGATCCTCTCCTGCATGCCTAGAAGCGCTGAAGACAAGGTAGCCGAGAACGACTGAGGCTTGGAGTAGTGAGGCTGCAGCAAATAACCGACGAGTGTGGTTGAGGGTATGCTGACAGCAAGAGTGGATCCCCTCCAATTGCCTATACTTGGCGTTGAGGCGCCGATTAGTAGGCAGCGCCAAATGGGGTTCAAGCCATCCCTTTTTGGCCAAGGCGACTATGCCCTTTTGCATCGGGATCCCTGTTCTGGACGCAGGGCTTAGAGCGAGGACCTCTGCCAGGACCCCCTCCTCAGGCTGTTCCACCTCGGGTTGTGGAAGCCCCAAATATTCGCCCAAACCTGCAAATCGTTCATGGAAGGCCTTGGATGAAGAGGACTTGTCAGAGTCGTCGTCCTCGTCTGTGTACACCAAGGTACACGGGCGGTCTGGTGCCAGAGGAATGCTGGGCCCCAAAGGCGGAGGTGGGAGAATGAAGTTTGCTGTGGAGGCTGGTGCGGAAGCCTGAACTGTAGGAGGCTGGGGAACCGGAATCCAAGGACTCGGCGTGGGCAGCTGGGGCTGCACTGGGGCCTGAGGCGCTGGAGCCATAGGAGGAATGACTATAGGCACTAGCGGTGGGACTGGAGGCATGTCCCTGATCGCATCCCGAAGGATGGCGCCCATCTGGGGGGACCTTATAAGTGTGAGGAATTTCTCAAAAAAACAGTCCTCACAGGCTGGTGGGGTGGCAGGTGGTATTGACAGAGTATCGGGCGGCTGCTGAGGCCTGTTCGTACTCTGCCTGGCTGGTTATGGGTTATATCTGCCCTGCGACACTGAAGGATAAGCTGTAGGCCCTGTACCTGCCGAAGACCAGTCCCACCTGGACACTCCATCTCCTACCTGCTCCCCGAACAGGGATGGTGTGGCCAGAGCGGCCATTTGGTCTGGCACGACGGCCATTAAGTCGAGCAGCATGCCACGTGCCTGTGTCATGCTGCTTGCCTCACCGGGCCCGGCGTCCTCCTGGACGCTTGGCGGTAGATCCTGAGGCCTACCCTGCACCTCAAGACGAGGCCCGGTAGGCATGCTGCCCGCGGATGTGTCACCGGTAGTGATGTTAGGGAGAAGAACAAGTTACTTTCTTACCTGGTAACGTTCTTTCGATGGGATGGTCCGACGACGTATTCCATATCTATGACATGTAATCACCACAGCTGTGCTGCTTCGGAAACTTTTTTCGGCGTCTGCGTCCTGCGTCGATGACGTCAATGCGCCGTGTCGAGGGCCTCCTCCGACGTCCGACGTCATCCGATGTGATAAGTAGGACGCACGACGCCCGTAGCCTCAGTTGTAGTTTTTTCCCCCAGAACGTGTGACACTAGTCAACTGCCAGTCGGACACAAAGCCTTGCGGAACGTAAGCTGCAATCGCAAAAGAAATTCTGCAGCGGGGAAGGCAGGGCGGGAGCGATATGGAATACGTCGTCGGACCATCCCATCGAAAGAACGTTACCAGGTAAGAAAGTAACTTGTTCTTCGAGGGGATTGGGTCCTCCGACGTATTCCATATCTATGACAGACTCCCAAAGCAGTACCAGAGCAAGGAGGAGGGAAAGAATTTAGAATCAAAATTTAGAATAGCCAATCAAATAGCAGAGCAAAGGACCGCCTTGCCAAAGGCCAGATCCTGTGCTCGGATGGAATCGAGGGAATAGTGACGTACAAATGTATGTACTGAAGCCCAGGTGGCTGCATCACAGATGTTGCGAATAGGAACACCCCTCTGCAGGGCAGTAGACACAGCCATACCCCTGGTAGAATGGGCCCGCAAGCCAGCCGGTGGGTCCTTACCCGCCAAGCGGTAGCACTCCGAGATGGCCAAAATAATCCAGCGAGACAAAGTCTGTTTCGTCACAGCTTGCCCCAAACGCTTTCCAGCGTAACCAATAAAGAGTTGATCGTCCACTCTGACCCGGGACATGCGTGAAACATAAAAGCTTAGAGCTCTCCTAGGATCAAGCCTATGGAGCCTCTCCTCTTCCTTACCAGGATGCGGCGGAGGATAGAATGCCGGAAGAACAACCTTCTGGGCCAAATGAAATTCTGTCACTACCTTCGGAAGAAAAGAAGGACGAACTCTAAGGACAACCCTGTCCTTGTGAAATACAGTGAAGGGAGGCTTAACTGAAAGTGCCTGTAACTCACTCACTCTGCGAGCGGAAGTAACCGCAACTAAAAACAGTTTTCAGAGTTAACAGCCTCAAAGGGCAAGAATGTAAAGGCTCAAACGGAGCACCCATAAGAAACTTAAGAACAAGATTTAAATCCCAACCAGGCACCAGGAAAGGTGACGGAGGGAACACATTAGTGAGCCCTTTCAGAAACTGTGAAATCAAAGGGATTTTAAAGTAAGAACACTCTTCAGACGAGCGCTTAAAGATGGACAGCGCCGCCAGGTAACCTTTAACGGTACCCACTTGCAAACCCCTGTGGGCCAAAGAAAGTAAAAAGGACAGAATCATGGGGATGTCACATGCAAAAGGATCCACAATTTGAACTCTGCACCAGTCGCAGAACTTACGCCAACGGCAACGGTACAGAGACTTTGTTGCTGGCCTTCGGGCCGAAAGCAACACCTCCATCACGTCCTCAGGGAGGTCCCAATCCTTATACCACAACCTTTCAGAAGCCAAGCGTGAAGGTTGAGGGATCTGACCTCTGGATGGAGAACCTGACCCCCATCCCGTGAGAGCAGATCGTCTCGGTAGGGAAGACGACGAGGAGGGCAGATGGATAAGTCGAGAAGGTCCGGGTACCACGTCCTCCGAGCCCACGCCGGGGCAGTGAGGATCATCCGGAAACCGAACTTCCGTAACCTCCGCAGCACTTGCGGGATGACGGGGACTGGAGGAAACGCGTACAGCAGCGGGAATGACCACTCCACCACGAACGCGTCTCCTAAGGCTCCTTTTGGAGGAAATTCCCGCGAGCAAAACCTTTCGCACTTCCCGTTGACACTGGAGGCGAAGAGATCCACTTGAGGGGTCCCCCAAAGGGTGAATCTCCTGAGCCACCTCCCACTCGTGAGAGATTGCGCTCTGCCTGCTCAGAGCGTCCACCATCACGTTTTCGTCTCCGGCCAGATGAACTGCCGAGACCGAAACTTCCTGCTGGATGGCCCAGAACTCGAGCTGCATCGCCTCCCTGCACAGAGGAAGTGACCCTGCCCCCCCCTTTTTGTTGAGGTAGTGCATGGCCACTGTATTGTCCGTCAGGATCAGGACACTCTTTCCTCGCACAGTCGGCAGAAAAGCCTTCAGGGCTAGCCTGATGGCCCTCAGCTCCAAAAGATTGATATGGAGTCTGGACTCCGACGGAGACCAACGACCGCTGACTGTCAGCCCGTTGGCATGAGCTCCCCATCCCGTGAGGGATGCATCCGTCACGATCGTCACCTCTGGCCAGGGAAGCCAAAATGGAGCCCCCTTCATCAAGTTGCCTTCGACGGCCCACCACAGAAGATCCCGGGCGACCGAGGGCGGCACCTGAAACGGGTCCGACATCCTGCCGGAGGACTGCGACCATTGCGTCTTGAGTGCCCACTGCAAAGATCTCATCCGCAGGCGAGCCTCTGGCACCAGAAGAATGCAGGATGCCATGAGGCCGAGCAACCTCAAGAACTCGAACGCAGGGAGCGTCTGGGCATGCTGAAACTTGTGCACCATCTGCTGAATGTGAAGAGCCCTCACCTGGGGAGGAAAACACTGCCCCAGGGAAGTGTCGAGCACTGCTCCGATGTACTGGAGCCGCTGTGTTGGCGTCAAATGGGACTTCTTTAAATTGAGGGAGAAGCCCAGCCTGTGAAGGGAGCGGCAGGTGACGGACAGATGATCCAGGATTTGCTCGGGAGAGCTCCCCCTGATCAACCAATCGTCCAAGTAGGGGTAGACGTGAATCCCCCCTTGCCTGAGTTGCGCTGCCACCACCACCATGAGCTTGGTGAAAACCCTCGGGGCGGAGGTCAATCCGAACGGCAGGACCCGAAACTGAAAGTGCGAGTCGCCAACCGCGAACCTCAGGTACTTCTTGTGCTTGGGATGGATCGGCACATGGAAGTAAGCATCCTTGAGGTCGAGTGACACCAACCAGTCCTGAAGCTGAAGGGCCTGGAGGACTTGAGAGAGAGTAACCATCTTGAACTTGTCCTTCCTGAGGAGTTTGTTCAAACCGCGCAAGTCCATGATGGGTCTCAATCCCCCGTCTTTCTTCAAAATCAAAAAATAAGGGGAATACCATCCCTTGTTCCTCTCCGCTACAGGCACCAGTTCTATGGCGCCTTTCTCCAGCAGGGCTTGAATTTCCTGCGCAAGGAGCGGATCCGGACTCTGCAAAGAGGTTCCCCGGTGGATTGTCGCAAGGCCTGTGCCGAAAGGGAAGACAGTAGCCGTGGGTTATGATCTCCAGAATCCACACATCTGAAGTAATGGCTTGCCACTCTACAAGATGCTGTGCCAACCTTCCCCCAACCGGCGAACCATGGGACATGGCCTCACGACTGAGTGGGAGCGGCTGCGGCGTTACCTGAGGGCAAAGAGGCAACTGCCCGAGCGGCCTTGGCACCACGGGTACCCTGTCTTCCACCTCTGGTACCCCTGCGTTGGCCTCTTTGACCGCCAGCTCCTCTCGCTTTACTGAAGGATGAGTAATAGCGAAAGGAACCACCCCTCCACTGCTGTCCCCTAGGACGAAAAGGCGGAGGTTGGCGAACTGCAGCGCCCAACAACTTCGCTGCAGCTTTTGAGGTCTGCAACCTCTCAAGGCTCTCGTCAGCCTTGCTGCCAAAAAGGTGTTCACCGTCAAAGGGCATGTTGAGGAGCCGGGACTGCACATCAGGAGCAAACCCCGACTTCCGCAACCACGCAAACCTGCGTATCATGGTGCTCGCCGCCATGGACCTACTGACGCATTCAGCTAAAACCAAACCCGACTGAACGGCCTCACACATGGCATCCTTACCATCCTGGACCATAGCAAGGAAACCATCCAGTTCGTCCCCTTTGGGAATATGTTCAGCCGCTAACGCAACACAGTTCCACAGAGTGTGTGTGAAACGAGACAAGGCACAAATGGAGTTGGCCGCCTGAAGCGCCATACCACCAGAAGAAAACACTTTCTTCGCCCAGCCATCAAAACGTTTGTCGTCCCCATCAGGAGGGATGGTAGGGTACGACGCCTGCTTTGCCGGGGCCGTGGCCGCCTGCACCACCAAACTCTCCGGAGTGGGGTGCCTGGTCAAGTAGCAGGGGTCGCTACTGGCTGGACGGTATTTTCGCGACAAGGATCTGCCCACCGCCGTGAGACTCTCCGGAGCAGTCCAAGCCGCCGCCACCCTTCTCTGTAAAGCCATATGGAACGGCAGTACCGGGTCAGTTGGGGGACCAACATGAAGGATATCCGTCAGATCATCCTGCACAAACTCCCCTGGGGGAGCAGACCATCCCAAGTACTCAGAAACCCTAGCCATAAGGCGCCGGTACGAGGAATCGGCATGAGAGCCAGGCTCAGGCCTACAAAACTCCACCTCCGGAGAGGTGTCCAGTCCACTGGCATCATGCAGTGACTGTCTCAAATCGTCAAACTGACTATGGCCCGAGACAATTTCATCTGGAACCTGACTAGGAACCAGGCCATCAGAATCCTCATCCGCCTCTGAAATATAGTCCAGGTACCTCCGACACGAAAGGCGTCGATGGCGTCGAGTGAATCGGCGCCGGCGTCGAGAGAAACGTCAGACGCAGCGCCTCCAGCATCGGCGGCGTCGACACAGCCCTCGAGGCCGGAGCCCCGAGCGTGTCCCTCGACGACCCGAGCGTCGACGGCTAGCCGGAGCCTCGAGAAAGCCTGTCAACGCCCTCGACGCCTCAGACGTCGATGTCTTCCTCGAAGACCTCACAGGTGCACACGGTCTCGAACGCGTCAAGGACCGGGACCTGGAACGGGTACGGCGAGAACGAGTCTCCTTGTCCGAACGGGACCTCTCCCGTGACTCGTGCCGACCACTCCTGCGAGCGGTGTCTCTCGACCTCTCACGACCAACCCCACTCGGGGGCTCGGATGGCTTAGTACTCTGCGACTCAAGAATCGCCAGCATTTTCTTCCCGAAGGAAGCCCATTCCTCCGGCGTCGCACGGCTGGTGGGGTAAGCGACGTGCCGGGCAGAGTCGTCCGAGGAGGACCCGGAAGACGACCGGTGTCGGCGCTTCTGAGAACGCCTCGAAGAGGCTGAGGAGTGGCGAGACCGACTCCTAGAAGGAGACCCACGAGACTTCCGACGATGACGCAAAGAGTCACCCCTCGAATCATCCGTCGAAAGCCCCGCAGACTTCGACTTCCTGAGCTTGGACACCCGACCTACCGACAAATTCTTCTTACGTTCGCGTAAGGCTTTGGACGTGAGCGACTGGCAGACGATACAGTCATCCGTGTCGTGGGCCTCCCCGAGGCACCAGAGGCAGGCGTTGTGCGAGTCCGTCACCGACATCTTGGACCCACACTCCCCGCACTTCTTGAAACCCGGACGCGGGGTCGAAGACGAAGTAGAAGACATCTTCACACGAAGGATTTGCACAAAACGAACAGGTTCGAAGAACCGAACTCCAAAGAGTCGAGGCGTTAACCGAGATTCACGAAGCAACACGTTCGCGGAAAAAACGGAACTGAGGCTACGGGCGTCGTGCGTCCTACTTATCACATCGGATGACGTCGGAGGAGGCCCTCGACGACGGCGCATCGACGCAGGACGCAGAAAAAAGTTTCCGAAGCAGCACAGCTGTGGTGATTACATGTCAGATATGGAATACGTCGGAGGACCCAATGCCCTCGAATTGTCATTTATGGCTAATTTCCATCACCTAGTGAGTCCCTCGGCAGCTTTGCTGGATTTCTGGGGTTCATTTTTTTTTCCACCTGGTCAGAGTGTGAACCTTTTTCCCATTCTTAGATGTGTTTTGCTATGTGTATTTCTACTTTTTGTGTGATCTTGGGCTCTGAAGCCTCACCACTCCATGAGCCCAACTTTGTGTGTGTGTTACACAGCACCTTCAGTGCAGTGACACAGGGTAGTCTTTGAGACTTCCCACTGACTCCATTTATCTGGGGCTGATTACTGTCCCCCAGAAACAGGTAAAGTTGCCATTTACTTTATGTATTCATTTAACCTACAGACCCAGTACATCTCATCTTACATGGAGTATTGAAAAGGGATAACTAACCCCTTTTTGTCTGTACCTCCTGGAGCCTTGTTTCGCTCCCTTAACACTAAGACTTGGCTGGTGGCTGTGGTATCTACCCTACCTTTTCTACCGCGATTATACTATATAAACGTGGTACTGTTTTAGGCTATTATATTAGCCTCGAACATAAACCCGCTTGACCAAATACTCTTTCTTTTGGCTCTGGTCGGGTTTAGTCGCCATTTCTTTGTGTTAATATCCTTCTTGTGTTTTACTTTGCACGGTTAACCAGGTTTGCCTTCTTTGTTCGCCGAACTTTGGCGAGCTTCTACGAAGAAGCCCTCCTTTGGAGTCTGGGTGTCTAGGTGGGCTGAATGTGAGAGAGGGGTTTAGTAACCCCCTGCACACGGTCTCCTTGGAAACCCAAGTCACACTTTGTGTCCATTGGCTGGAGGGGTTGTCTAGGCCGGACAACCTCCCTGCTGTGTGATTGACAGCCAGGCTGTGTGAATGGGGGATTTTTACATAAAAGGCAGGACTCTAGGGCTGGACGTCAGAGTCGCCACTGGAACTACAAGAACCGAAGAGAAGCGGAGAAGAAGACGGCTGCTGCAACCCGAGTCCCGGTGAAGCCCCGAGCTATCTACCCTGTCCGGAGTCTTCTTCCCTTGAGCCTGGTGGGATCAACCAGCTCACCTTTTTACAGCCAGAGAATCCTCTCCTGGGTCGAAATCGCTGCACAAAGCTGTAGTGGTCCGGATAGCCATAAGAAGAGCCCTCTCCTGTTTTAAAGGAGCGCACCTTTTATTCACTGTTGCTTTTGCTGCTGCTGGCCTCATCCCTGGGTAGTGCAGATCGCTCCAGACGTCGTCCTCCTTGTCCCCATGACTGAAGCTTCAGGAACCGTGAGTCTGCAGGAACTACCAGGAACAACTGCTGTGGCACCAGCTTTCTTCATACGAATAAGGTACTGTGCACATTTGGTCGTTCTCTACGTCTGACCTTGAGATATTCGGGTGAACCCTTTTTCTTACTGAAGGCTTGTCCTTTCTTCCTTCCCTCTTATAACTTTTGCCTCCCTTTGACAATATCCAAGTACTCCTGGCATCATTCATCTCGAACTGTTCTAAACGTGTGATCCTCGACAACTAAGCCCTGCTCTATTTGACACTGGCGCAGGCCTATTGACTTTATCTGCATTTTTTTTAACACGTCCTCCGATTCTATTGCCTTGTAAAACCGAACTGTCATTACTGTGACAAAGTGAGCGTTTCTTAACCCCCAGTAACGTCTTGTTTCACAACACCGGTCTGTCAAATCTTAAGGTACTTACCTTGAATTGTCCTAAACCAAGGGAATTGGCTGTGTGTAGTATATTTAAGAATGTAGTTTTTTTTTTTTAAATAGAAGTGAAGTGTTTTGTGAACAGATTGTTTAAAAATAAATGTACTTCTATTTAACCAGAAACCTTTAGTCAGTGTTTGCTTGAGTCACAGTAATTTTAGTCCTTTGTGTAATCCCTATTACTGCTCATTTGCTCTTGAGATAAGCCTGGTTGCTCTGCTACTGTTACCACTTTAACATAGTAGTACAGGCTTGTACCAAAGGTGAAATTGTACTGCCACTTGTAGACTTAATCACCTGTAGTGTTCCCTATGGGTACTGCAGAGGATTCTGCCTAACAAGTTCTGCGTACAGGCGCCCCCTCAGACACATGTCTGGAACTAGGGCATAGCCCCTCGGGTGGACACCCGGTAAAAGAACTTTGCGGTCTCTCAGCTCTGTCTCCGGAAGGCTCTAGCGACCCCCTTGGCCTGGCGGCGGGTAGCTGAATGAGCCTTGGTACTTTTGATGGTGTGAGACCCTGAACAGTCCCTCCCGCTCAGGTGTTTCCTGGGAAAGGAGTCGCTCTTGCGGGGTGCGATGGAAAAAAGCGACCCTACCTTGGGCCTTGACTTGTGTATGAAGTTCTTCAAGTCCCCTGGAGCGACTTCTCGAAGAGCTCCCTACATCGAGCTAACCTGTTCTTCAGAGCGCGTAGTGTAAGCATGTCACACGGCACAACCCTCACAGCTGTGTTTGGGGCCAAGGCAGCATAAACAGAGCGTGGGTGTCAGACGTAGGGAAGAGCCCCTTGCATGCTGGACACCTGCTGAATCCTGATGACGTCGACATGCGCCGGGGAGCAGCGTGGCGCCAGAGGACAGAGTACCTGATTAAGGACAAAAGACAGTATTCGGGGAAGAGCGTGTGGAATTACAAGGCTAAAGCCAAACCCAGGAGCGCTGGTGAAAGCGGTCCGTTCCAATCGACGTGGAAAAAAGGACTGAGGAGTGGCGCCGGTGGGCAGAGTCAGGGGAGTGCATGCTCCCAAGGCCACGCCTCTAAATTTAGAGGAAGATTTTTTCTGATGAAAATGGTTCCGTCTCCTGTCCATAGTGAGGGACGCCCATACAGCATGGAGGAAAGGGGACAGGACGTAGGAGAACATCCTTGGTCAGAGGCAATCAGGATTCCGGAGTGCTCATAGCACCAAATCTATGTTGTAAGATCTCAAGGAAAACATTTTGCACTACTTTGAATAAGGGAGCACTGCACCCTTGATGCTCCCAGATCAGGCATCCTCGTTTGACTTGGTGGACCATTCAATACGCCTGTCCAGATTACAACATTCGGCCTCTTTCTCTCCTGAAGAAGCAGATTGCATCAAATCTTTTCTTTCCGACCAAAAAGCCGAAGTCTTTTCTGAAAATGCCATGGCAACGAATGCCTAGTTACGTGTGGGGTGCAGGAAGGATCATGTATCGCACCAACACTTCTTAGCATTTTCACGTTGCCCGTTTTGTAAGATACTTGATGCAGGAGTGGGTTATGTGAACTATGCTGATGACACTCATTGTCTTATTCCACTCTCAGGGGATCATGACAGACACCATCACGGTTAATCTCATCTACAACCTCATTGAATCCGGGATGGTTGAAAATGGCCTAGCAATTAATGCGAAGAGATCTTATGATGGTGGCAGAGCACACCAGTTTCGTAAGCTCAGCAATGAGTACCGGCTATTTTAGATTACAGGATGTGCCATTGCCACACTACCCAAGATAAAAACACTGGGTATGATTCTTGATCAGGATCTGAATAGGAGGGCGCATGTTAACAGCCTTATCTCTAGCACGTCATACTATATCAAACTCCTCGCACAAGTAAGGCCCTTTCTTAACACTGTAAACTGTGCTACCATCGCCAAGGTGATTATTGGGGTGAGACTCAGCTATTGTGCTAGTCTCCTCCAAGGTACTGGTAAAAGCGACATTGCAGGCCTCAAGTTATTCAGAACAATGTGGTTTTTGTTCCGATATGATGGCATTTATAGCACGCCTGTACACAGGTGTTCCTAGGCACAACAAGACAAGAGGAAACAAGAAACGGAGGACAAAACAAAGACCTTACTAGGCCTTTTGTCATTCAGATCGCGGAGAGAAGGGGGAGGATGGAGAAATGCGGGACAAAGGAGAAAAAACAGGTGCAGGGTACTCATAAATGTAACCAGCGGGTGGCAGATAAGTGTAGTAGAGGGGACTGTAGGGTTACAGATACAGAGATGATTGCAGGGGAGCCAAGAGGCAGTGCAGGATTGAATCTGGACAGGCAGGGAACTGGGCCCTATTTCAGAGGGTAACCAGTGCATGGAACAGGCAGGTGATCAGCAAGGGAGAGGAAGGAACACGTTACTTACCTGTAATTGTTTTTCTCCTGCATGGGTCTGGCATGGATTTATATGCTCATGACTAAAGAATACATAGCAGTACATACATACACAACAATGGAGGTGGCAAGGCTCAACAAAAGCAACTACTCTTACCTCCTCACCATGTTCACCTTCAAGCGAACAGGTTGTGCAGCATTGCTTGGCCGTCCCTGGACTCCACTCTGGAATCCCTGTTGACTCAGTAGAATCTTGTGAAGGTGTGCGTAGACCTCCGCGTAGTAGCCATGCAGATATGCAGCAGGGGCACACCAGACAGGAAGGCTGTTGCTGCAGCGATCGCTATGGTAGAATGGGCTCTCGGACGGCCAGGCAACAGTCGGTTTGCCAACCGGTGACAATGAGTGATGCAGCCAGAGAGCTGCCTGGAGATGGAAGCCTTGGACAAGGCCTTCCTATCTTTCACAGGACCACATTTCACAAAAAGCTGAGAAGTCTTCCAGAAACTCTTTGTGCGAGACACATAGAACTTCAGAGCACGCGTCACATCCAGTGAGTACAGTCTTTCAGCCGGCGACAAAGGCGTCGGAAAAAACTCAGGCAACACCAAAGGTTTGAAGAGTGGGTATGCTAACATTCACAGTTACATCTAAGAGTGGGCATGCTAACATTGACAGTTCCATCTAAGAGTGGGCATGCTAACATTGACAGTTCCATCTAAGAGTGGGCACGCTAACATTATGGCAGTCTATGTTATTTGGAGTTCAGATAGAGTGGCATGGGCTTTCTGGAGCGGAGTGATTGCTCTACTCCCCACCCATACCACACTCACGGTTTTGGTGGTGTCTGTTAGTTGCTGGCTTCATTGGCTTCCCCTGCGGACACCTGCAGACACATCTTGGAGCCGTCCTTTGACTTGAGGCCGCAGGGGCTACCGGGCAGGGGTTGCCCTGGCCCGTTTCTTATGAGGGTGTAATGGGCCAATCAGGGCCGGCGGGAGGCGGGATAAAGGCACCAGGAAGCGGCCCGGTGGGGAGGGGGAGCTGCGTGCCCAGAGGGGTCTGAGGGCCGGATGCACTCACCTCTGCAGCTTCAGGAATGGAAGCGGCACGGGGGGCTGTGCAGGGTGCTAGGCACAAGCCACACGGGGAAAAGCACCAATCAGGGCAGGGTGGGCGGGATGGGAGGCGGGAGGGAGATACAAACCAGGAAGAGGGATTGGGGCCTGTAGGCGGACAAAGGGGGGCTTGGGGCTCAGATTTTGGCCAATTTGGATGGGGGACCAGGCCCAGAGGGGTCTGAGGGCCGGATGCACTCACCTCTGCAGCTTCAGGAATGGAAGCGGCACGGGGGGCTGTGCAGGGTGCTAGGCACGAGCCACACGGGGAAAAGCACCAATCAGGGCAGGGTGGGCGGGATGGGAGGCGGGAGGGAGATACAAACCAGGACGAGGGATCGGGGCCTGTGGGTGGACAAAGGGGGGGCTGGGGGCTCGGATTTTTGGCCAATTTGGATGGGGGACCAGGCCCAGAGGGGTCTGAGGGCCGGATGCACTCACCTCTGCAGCTTCAGGAAGGTGGGCGAACGGTGGAAACGCGTACAAGAACAGGATTTCCCACGGGAAGGAGAACGCATCCCCCCCATGCTCTTCGGGTGGTGGAAGCAGCTGGCGAACCTCTGGCACTTGAGTTTGTCGCCACAAACGGGTCGATCTGTGGCTTGCCCCACTTGAGGAAGATACTGTCCACTTGATCCCGTCGAAGCTCCCACTCATGGCAAGAGCGTAGTTCCCTGCTGAGGGAGTCTGTGATGGTGTTCCTGACTCCCGCCAGGTGAAAAAGGAATAAGTAACATCCCGTGGGTGATGGCCCAGTGCCCTAATCCTTCGAGACTCCGGAGAGCGCAGGGGACCTGGTGCCCCTCCTGTTTCCGGATGTGGAACATTGTGGTGGTGCCCCTGAGGGACAGGAGGAATGACTTGAGGCGCCAAAACACTGCCCGCAGCTCCAGGACATTGTTGTGGAGGTTCCTCTCCTCCGTTAGCAACAGGCCTCTGGCATGGAGACGTCCGTTGTGAGCTCCCCCATCCCTCCAGGGAAGCGTCTGTGGTGACTGTCTCCTGGTAATGGGGTTCTGGAATTCTGTGCCCCCGCAATGTTGGAGTGCACGCCTCACCACCATCTCCCTCGATGGAACTCCATGTCGAGGACAATCTTGTCTGCGAAGCTTTCGGACACCTTTCGGATCCAACAAGTGTCCAGGAACTCCTGAAGGGGTCATATCCGCAACCTGCAGAGTCGGATCAGGTAGATACACAACATCATGCCAAACAGGGACATGATGGTCCTCATCGTGCCGATCTTCAGTGCCAACAGCCGTCGCACATTGCCCAGAATGGACGCTATCCTGTCTTCCGAGGGAGCAGCCAGGCAGAGACCATGTTGAGCCTCGACCCCAGGAACAGAGCGTCTTGCGATGGAATAAAGCAGGACTTTGGATAGTTTGCCGAGAACCCCAGATCCATCAGCAGCCTGACGGTCCTCTCCGTGTGATCAAAATTGATCCCCCTTGACTTGGCACGGATGAGCCAGTCGTCGAGGTATGGGTACACATGTATTCCTCTCAGGCTCAGATGGGCCGCCAATGGTGCAAGGCACTTTGTAAAGACTCTGGGCGCCGACTTCAGTCAAAAGGGCAGGACCTTGAACTGGTAGTGCTTCCCCTGTACGACGAAGCGTAAGAACTAGCAATATTTTTCATGAATGGGGACGTGGAAGTACGTGTCCTCTAGATACAGCGACAACAGGAAGTTACCCTACGGCAATTGGCAGAGCACATGATGCAATGTGACCAACCAGAAATGTTGGGACTTGATGTACTTGTTGAGTAGTCTTGGATTGAGAATGCGCCTCCAGCCCCCTCGTCTTCTTTTTTACTAAGAAGTATCTGGAGTAAACGTCAAAGCCCCAGAGCCGCTTTGCAACCTGCTCTATCGCCCCCTTTTTTAACATGGCCTGCTCCTCCAGCCGCAGCTGAGGGATGTGTTCTTGCCGGGCCACCGGTGGTATTCGCCGACACCTCTGCTGAAACTCCAAAGTGTGTCCGTGGGGGAGAGCGTCCAGCACCCATCGGTCGGGAGATGTTTTCCTGCATGCTGACGAAGTTCCCCAGCTGGCCTCCAGGGTGCAGGGGTGGGGGCCAGTCGTCCTGGCCAGTGCAATCCTGCTAGAAAGCCTGCACACCCCCTTGGGAGCCTTGACGACGACAAACTCCGAAGGCCTTAGAACGACCCCTGTAAGCCTCCTGGGTCATGAAACAGGAGTGTTGGGGGTACAAAGACGATACTCTGCCGAAGCTTTTCGATCTGCCCAATTTCCCTCCTGAGGAACAAAGGGATGGAGGGTGCTGTTGCAGCGTGCCCAGGGCACGGGCCGTTTGTGTGTCTTGATGGCCTGCAGTGATTCATCGACAGCCTTTCCAAAGAGATTGTCCCGAACGGCAAAGTCCAAGGCCCTCGACTGAACTCCCTGCCTAAAGTTGGTGGCCTTCAACCAGCCACAACGGCTGGCAGATCCCGTTCCTTATTTGGCAGAACCTGTGTCGGCAATGTCCAGGGCCACAGTGAGGGCATGGTACGACAACTCGCCCTCATCTCGACCCGTTTGTCCTCAGGGAGGAATTCCAGTAGCAGGGCCATCTTGTACCATAACTCCCGGATTTACCTGGCCAGGATCGCCAAAGCGTTAGGTCATCTACTCAGCGGCTACGACTGTCAAGAAGGCTATCTACCCACGGCGTCCAACTTCTTCCCCTCACTGTCCGGCGGAACGAAGGCGGAGGATGACAGGTTGGATGACTTCTTCCGTGCGGTTGCCGAGACCACGGAGTCTGGTGATGGCTGTGACCGCAGACACTGTTAGGCAGAATTATATGCAGTACCCTTTGGGAACACCACACACAATTAAGACTAAGTGACAGTACAAATTCACCTTTGGTACAAGCCAGTACTACAGTTAAAGTGGTAGCGATGGCTGAGCAGCCAGACTTCTCTCAAGAGTAAAGTGAGCAGTATCAAATAGTTACACAAAGGACAGCAATTACTATGATTCAGGCAAACACTGACTCAAGATTTTCAAGTGAAAGAGATACATTTATTTCACTCTTCAGTTGTATAACATTACACTATTATAAGCAGTTTAAAAATCACACTCTTATTACACCACACCACTCCCAATAAGTTCCAGACAAGTTAAGCTCACAAAATGAAGTGGGCGCATAATGGCACTCCAGCAATTTAAAAGGGAGGGAAAGACAGTCAATAGACATTGAACCACACCAACAGGTAACTACTCAGAGCAATTGAGCAAGAGGAACTACAGTGATAGAACCAGGTAGAAAAGGCTTAGGGCCAAAGTCAATGGGGCAAAAGTCTTTTGCTTAAGATCACACATTTCAAAGTAGTTCGCAGTAAAGTTCATGCCACGGATTCCGGACGAGGTTGGTTGGCAGAAAAGTTAGTTCAAAGAGAAATGGACAAGCCCTTGGTTTGGAGAAAGATTCCAAACACTTTCACCACGGCTGAACGAAACGAACAACTGGATTTGCACAGTACCTTAAAACGTAGAGGAAGCTGTAGCTGAAGCGGACGTTCCTGGTAGTTCCTGCAGGCTCACGGTTCCTGAAGCGACTGTCGGACTGCCAAGTAGGAGGAAGACTGGAGGGTCCTGCTCTACCCAGGGAAGAAACCAGCAGCAGAGCAAAGCAATGAAAAAAAAGGTACGCTCCTTAAAACCCAAGCAGGGTCCGACCATCCTGGCTATCCGGCCCACTGTAGCTCTGTACAGCAAATTCGACCAGAGGAGGGGTCCTGGCTTGCAGTTTGGGCAAACTGGTTGGTCCCACCAGCTCAACGGAAGAAGTTTCCTGGAGGATCTCATCTGTTGTCACATTCTGAAGATTCGGACCTGCAGCAGGGCTTCACCGGGCAGTTCAGTCTTTGTAGGGGTCCTCTTCAATCAGTTCCTCATTGGTTCTTTGATTCCAGTGGCGACTCTGCCTTTCCAGTCCCGAGACCGGCTTTTTATGCAGTTTTCCCCCCTTTCATACAGGCTGGCTGTCGATCACAAAGCAGGGTGGCTGTCCTGGCAAGGACAGTCACCCAGCAAATCAAACAGGAGTGCAACTTGGGTTACCAAGGGAACCCATGGCAGGGGTCCGAAGATCCCTCCCTCACATCCTGCCTACCCAGATTTCAGGGGCCTTAAGGAGGGCTTCTGTGCAGAAGCCCACGAAAAGACGGCAAACAAAGGAATCAACCCCGGTTTGGCGCACAGAGAAAAACACAACAAAGACTTTACCAAAAAGACATGGTGAATAAACCCAGCCAGAGCCAAAATAAAATGTGTTTGATCAAGCGTGTTTATGTTTGAGGCTAATATAATAGCCTAAAACAATACCATGGTTATAAAAGATAACCGCGGTAGAAAAACTAGGGTAGATACCACTGCCACCAGTCAAGTCTTACTGAAAAGGGAGCGAAACAGTGCTCCAAGAGAAACAGACAAAAAGGGATAAGAATTAACCCTTTCCAATACTCCATGTAAGATGGCGTGTAGTGGGTCTGTGGTTTAAAGAGACTACATAAAGTTAATGGCAACTTTACATGTTTCTGGGAGACAGTAGTTAGTCCCAGAAAAATGGAGTCGGTGGGAAGTCTAAAAGACAACCCTGTATCACTGCACTGAAGAGCGACAGCCACCAACTCGATTGTTGAGGACGATTTAGCCTGGGCCTTCTCGGGCAAGGCGGACACCTTACCCTGTGGCTTGGCCTTCTCCTGTTTCTCCCGCAGGTTCCCAGGGGTAGCTAACTTCCTCTTTGACAACGAACTGGAGCGATGGCTGGAGACAAAGGCTGATGGAGCAACCACAACAGAAACAGACTTGCAGAGCTTGGCCTGGTCTTGGACACCCCCCACAGATGGGGCACACTCAAAGGACTAAGATGCCTGCTCTGGCTGGATCTGGTTGAGGCATGTCCCCATGTACCACACAGGGTAGAAGCCTTGCCATGAAGCCATGCGGCCAATCTGCTGTGCCGATCCTTGATATGTGCTTGGTAAAGCCACGAGAGATCTCGCAATCCTCCTTGTGAGTCGGGTGAAGACAAAGGCACTGGGAATGCGTGTCCTCCACGAACACATTCTGCAAACTGCAGCTGGTGCAGAGCTTGAAGAGGGAATCCCCGCCCTTCTCTGACATGGACCGGCGTGCGGTATAGGCCCCAAAGCCTTCTGGAATCTTTGAAGGAAAAAAACTTGACGATTCTGCCCTTGAGGGGCGATGAAAGGTGCCAACAAATGGATCGGAGTTAGTCAGATGAAGAAAAAAAAAAAAATGGAGCACACAGGCTCCTACACAAATAGGAATTTCCAAGCAAAAAAGCATGAAAAACGCAGAAAAGCAATAAGAGCGAAACACGAGGACTCCCACCACTTGGACGTGCTGTAAAAATCTGAAGATGGCTGCTAGAAAGGAGCTTAGGGAGAGGGCAGACATTGGTTGGGGGCAGTATGACCCATAGCTCAGTGATTGGTTTATAGGAGAAAGACAGTTTGTAAGTGAAAGAGTGTTTTCATTTACTCAAGATTCCCGCCTGACGGGGAATAGTCATGAGCATGTGAATCCATGCCAGACCCCATGCTGGAGAAGAGAGAAGGCAGAAGCAAAGAGAAAGGTCTTTAGTTGCTTCCGGAACTGTAGATGGTTCTGCTCAAGTTCCAGAGGGAGGCCCCAGCCGAAGAAAGAGGTCTGCCACCAACTCTTTCCTTTGAAAAGTGCCTGACCTTCAGAGAGTTGGAGGTGGAAGAGCTGAGAGCTTGAGAAGGCAGATATTCAGGAAGAGAGCCACTCCGAGC
Organism: Ambystoma mexicanum; assembly: GCF_040938575.1. Classification (NCBI taxonomy): domain Eukaryota; kingdom Metazoa; phylum Chordata; class Amphibia; order Caudata; family Ambystomatidae; genus Ambystoma; species Ambystoma mexicanum. The sequence goes on from NC_090929.1 coordinate 889,001,352, forward strand.
CAGTGAAGGGATTTCAGTGCTGGAGAGATATGATCCCTGGGAGATATGATCCCTGGGAGATATGATCCCTGGGCTGGAGGCCAAGGACAAGTCTGGCAGCCTTGGTCTGGATGAGTTGTAGACGACGGAGAGTAGAGGCAGGAAGATTTAGAAAGAGGCTGTTGCAGTAGCCCAGCCTAGAGAGAACCAGAGCTCTAGAGACAGTAAGCTTCTGGGGGAAGGAGATGAAAGGAAGAATACCCCTGAGGAGGTGCAGTTGGCAGTTTAACTTATTAGAGACGTCAAAGATGTGAGGAGAGAAGGAGAGTGCAGTGTCGAAAATGACCCTGAGGTTCTTAGCCTCACAGGCGGGAACAGGAAGAGGGCCAAGGGTGGGCGGCCAGAGAGTGAGAGGAAAGGAGGGAGCTGGTGTTTCTGATGAGGAGGATCTCAATCTTACTGTCATTAAGGCAGAGATAATTGGTGGCACACTACTCCTGAATTGTAGGAAGACAGTCAGGAATGAGAGAAGAAGAAGAGGCGGCTGAGAAGAACCTGAAGGAGAGGCGAGTGCCATCCGCATAGCACCGGAAGTTGGAACAGAGGGTGGCTAAGCGGTGGGCAAGAGGTGCCAGGTATTGAACAGTGGAGCGATAGCACAGATCAGACCACGTATCAACATCGAGGAGGGTTCTGCATTGGCTGCCCATGAGTAGCAGAATCTCCTGCTGCACACATTGCATCACGCATAAGGGCCTTTATGGCAGGAGCCCAAGCTATCTCTCCAACAGACTTATTTGGCTGCCGGATCATAGAGTAATCGGGTCTAATAACTCATCCATCACAAATTCAAAGTCCAAATTGACCATAGTTAATCAGGGATCTTTCCCTTTTACTGCCCCCAGATGCTGGTATTCTCTGCCTCCGGATCTAAGAGCTTGCACCGTCTTTGCTAGATTCAAAGGGTAACTGAAAACTGTTCTTTGAATGAAAGTTACTGACTGCCCTGAACACAATATGCAGGCGTTGGGCTATGTCTGCTAGTCTGGCCATGTTTTTCTTTTGTTTTGCCTTATTGTTGTCTTGGCGCTACTATGCCTATGGGCCTTGTCTAAGCACTTTGCAAATAAAATAAATAAAATATAAGAAAAAGGGTCAAAGCAATGTTGAGTGCAAACAAAGTAAAAAGATCAAATGAGAAAAATAAGATTTTAAAAATACCAGAGCACCCTGGATCGTTATTGTCAGGTCGAATTCCTGCTGTAAGGGAATGCAGAACAGGGAGGCACGCCCGACTGGCTGAAGGGGCTGCAAAAGATAGACACTCCCCTCTCAAGGCAATCCGTACAATAGAAGCAAACAAATGCACCAGGGGCTCTCTTTGGAAATTTCAGCATTCGTGCCTGAAGATCAGAGCCAACTCTTCAGCCTCTTGGAAACAGAAAGGTGGAATGGTTGAGCACCAGGGTCAAGCAGATCCTATGCATTTATCGTACATTGAGTGGGGGTGGGGCGAGGTAAATGAGCATAGCAATCCACTGCCCCTTGCAATCATAAGCAGGTCACAATAGAGGGAGAGGAACTGCGGCAGATTAAAAATTGTAAACTAATGAAACTTGGAGAAATCTTTGAGCCACAATTCTCATAGCTCTGGTAAAACTTCAGGACTGGTGCTTAGTGCACAGGGACAGATTTGTAGCCCTCCCCTTTCCTCACTGTTAGGGCGAATTCTCTTCTAAGGCTAATTTCCCTTACCTATAGAGTCCCCCAGCAGCTTTGCTGGATTTGAGGGGTTTATTTTTTTTCTCCTGTTAAGAGTGAGACTCTTTTTCCCGCTCTTAGATATATTGCTGATGTGCGTTTTAGGCTATTTTTGTGCTTGTGGTCTATGGGGTTTTTCTCACCCTCATAGGTATCATCTTTTTACATGTGTGTTAAACAGCACCTTCAGTGCAGTAACACAGGGGTGTCATAGTGACCCCTAAACAAAGACCCCATACCCTGGGACGGACTACTGTCTCCCAGGGCATGTAAAGTCCCCATTGACTTTACTAGTCAATAGTTGTGAACAAAACCAGTACAGCCCATCTGACTTTGGAAGTACTGGGAAGGATTAGTTTTTCCCTGGTGTTCATTTTCGAGAGGGTACTGTCCAGTCCTTCTCTCCAAAGTTTCTGGGTGGTGGCAGTGGTTACTACCGTAAATATTCGACCGCAAATATTTTCCTATGGGATTTTCCCATTGTTCGAGGCTACCACTTTTACTGACAGCCTCTAACATACCACCGGTTTATCTTGGTGGGGATAACCAGCTCATCTTCCACAGCCAGAGGATCCTCTTTTTGGTCGAAATCGCTGCACACGGCTGTAGTGGTCCGGATAGCCATCTGAAGAGCCTCTCCTGTTTTTAAGGAGCGCACCTTTTATTCACCGTCGCTGCTGCCGGCTTCATCCCTGTGTGGTGCAGACCCCTCCAGACGTCGTCCTTCACATCGAAGCTCCAGGAACCGTGGGTCTGCATGAAACCAACAGGAAAAACTGCCAGGGCACCAGCTTCTCCATTGAATAAGGTACTGTGTTCTGCTTGAATGACCCTGCCTGTCGGAAGGCGAATGGAGGTGTGTCCCAATCTGCTGAAGATCTACTGCAGTACAAGGTCGTTTAGCTGTGTTTCTTAATTGTCCGCTCCCAGCCTGCTGAGCCCGTCTGCCTCCAGGTTGGATTCCCCCCGGAAGGTGGACGGCCTTGACGTAGATATTTTCCAGGGCCCATTCCCACATGCTGACTGCCAGTCTGTACAGTGGAGACCTGGTACCGCCCCCAGCTTGTTGACATGCAGGTCGAGTTGTCTGTCTGAATGAGGACTACGTTGCCCTTGATAACCGGAAGGAAGGTTCTGAGCGCTAGCCAGATCGCCTTCAGTTCCAGCCAATTGATGCGGTACTCATGCTCCTGCCGGGCCCAGGCGCCATGGATGCAGTGGTTGTCCAGTGAGGCCCCCAATCTCTCGTGAGAGGAGTCCGTAGTGATGGTGACCTGCGGGGTAGGTTGCCGGAAGGGCTTGCCCATCCGCAGGTTGCAGTCCCTGGACCACCAAGTGAGGTCCGGGTGAAAAGAAGGTGGAATGATGATCATCTACGCCCGAGAGCCCCGTTCCTGGTTCCACGATGCAGCAAAGTGCAGCTGTAGCCTCCTCATCCTGAGTCTTGTGTGGGGGACGGCCAATAGGACCACTGCCATGAGACCCAGTAGGTGTTGGTACCACCAGGCCCAAGTCACTTCGCTGCTGAGGAAGTGCACAGTGGCCCTCTTGATGGCCGTGATATTATCCCCCAAGGGAAAAACTCTCTCGAAGCCCGTGTCCCAGATGAGCCCCAAGAAGGTCAGCCTGCGTAGGCTGCAGCTGCAACTTCTTGAGATTGAGCAAAAAAGTCCAGATCATGAAGTGTGCTCATGAGGGCTTGAGAGCTGCGGTGCACCGCTTCCGGAGATGAAGCCCTGACGAGCCAGTCATCGAGGTATGGATAGATGTGGTGGCCCTGAACCCAGAGGAGGGCTGCCACAGTATTCAGCAGCCTGGTAAAGACCCCGGGGGCCGAGTTGAGGCCAAAAGGAAGCACCTTGTATTGAAAATGTTAGCCCATGATCCTGAATCGTAGAAAAGAGCAATGAGGCTGCCAGATCGGGACGTGCAAGTACGCGTCCTTCAGATCCAGGGAGCACATCCAGTCTCCCCTGCACAAGGTCTCCGCTATTAAAGCTGGCGTAACCATCTTCAATTTTTTTAGAGGTAGGGAGAGGTTGAGGGTGGAAAGGTCCAGCACAAATCTCCAGCCCGCCTGGTTCTTCTTCTGAATAGCAAAAATCCTGGAGTAGAAGCCCAAGCCTCTATTGAGAGGCTGGGTCTTCGTCCACTGCCTGGCTCTCGACAAGCGACCGGATCTCCGCTAAAAGAGTTGCTGCCCCAACCTGTGGGAGTGGAGGGAAAGAGGGAGGAAAGGCTGGGATGGGTAGGCGGTACCCTGTGGATACTACCGAGAGGATCCAGGGGTCCACAAAATTCTGGCGCCAGAACTGTGCATAGAGAGCAAGCCTGCCCCCCCCGCTGGAGACACGTGGACACGGGGGGGCGTGTCATGCCTTCTTTCCCACTGAGGCTGTTGCGGAGGAGGGGGTCTGGAAAAAGCCCTTACCCCCCCCCCCCCCCGACCCCTTTTAGTTGTTTGCGCCGATGTTGAGTGGGCGAACGGTCAGGATGCCTGGACCACCGCTCTTGGAAGCTGCGGAACCCTGCGTATGTACGCCCCTTGTCAGAGCGTTGCTGTGACTTGGGTGTATGTTTTGGGCGTGGTCTTTGTAAAGATGGATAAAGACTTGGCCGTTTGTGAGCCGTTTTGGTACAGCTCCTCGTTCATGGTAGAGTGGAAGCGGTCAACCCCTTCAAACGGAAGGTCTAATATGCCTGGACATCTGGGTTCAATTTCGTAGCACAGAGCCAGGTTGTTCTTCTCATGTCCATGGCAATGCAGATGGCCTGGCCAGGGCATCAATGTGGGCCAAGGTGTACTCCATGATGTCTTGTGCTACCATCTTGGCCTCTGCCGACCCCGCCTTAAATCGTGATTGGCTCTGCGGCAGAAGCTCTGGGAGGAAATCAGCAATTTCCCGCCAAAACCTCTGGTTAAAGGCTGCCAGCATGGCATCCGTGTTGGCTTGACGAAGATGCAGGGACACGTTGGAATACAGCTTCTTCCCGTACGCCTCCAAGATCATCTCCTCCTTGCCTAGAAGCACTGCTGAGGAAGAGGCAGAGGACGACTGAGGCTTGGAGTATGGAGATGCCGCAGTGCTCACCGAAGAGTGCAGCTAAGGGTGGGCCGATAGCAAGAGTGTATCCCCCTCCATCTGCCTGTACTTGACGTCCAGGCGTCAATTGACTGGCTGGACAATACTGTCATAGGTAAAGTGTGTGGAAATGAGGGGAGGTGTTTTACAAAAGCCCATAAAGGCCAGTGGACGGTTAGAACAAGTTACTTACCTGTAACTATTGTTCTACAGCATGGGTCTGGCATGGATTCACATGCTCATGAATATTCCGTGTCAGGCTGGAAATCCTTGGTAAAAAAAATAATTAAAAAAAAATGTTCCAGTTTGTAAGTGAACATGTATTTCTCCTTTAAATCAATCACTGTCCTCTGGGTCATACTGCCCCCATCCAATGGCAGTCCTCTACTTAAGCCCCTCCTCCGGCAGCCATCTTCAGATTTTTATCGCACACTTGAGTGTTCGAGTTTGCTATGCGAGCTACTTCTATGTTTTTTTGCGTTTTTTGATGGAAAAAGGTTCTAATTTTGTTTCAAAAGAGCCTGGGTTCTCTTTTCTCCATCTGCCAACAGCGGGGATCCGTTGTCAGAGAAATTCAGCGTGTACTCTGCCAACTGGAACAAGGATACTGGACGTCGCTGGACCTGGAGAACACCTACTTCCACGTCCCCATTGACAAGAAACATGGAATGTTTCTAGGCTTCGTGGTACAGAGACAGCACTACCAGTTAAAGGCCCTTCCTATCGGCTTGAAGTCGGCCTGCAGGGTGTTCACAAATAGCCTGGCACCGGTGGCGGCACATTTGCGTCTATGGGGTATGCACGAGAGTTGGCCATCGGACCCACCTAGACGACCGTCCAGCTGCTGACGGATCTGGGATTCTCTATCAACTATCCAAAGTCCTGCTTGACAACATTTCAGCGCGGTTTGTAGGAGCCAGACTCAATACAGTCCCCTGCCTGGCGTCACTCTGAGTAGAGAGTAGCGGCCATTCAGGAGAAAGTGCAGCAACTGTTGTCGATTAAGACCGCCACGTTGCAAACCACCAAGTCGTTGCTCGGCATGATGTCATCTTGCATCTACCTAATGCGGCTCTGCAGGTTGCAGATGCTACCTTTTCAGGAATTCCTGGACGCTGGCTGGATGCAGGTGCCTGGAAGCTTCACGGACAAGACCCCGGTCGACGAGGAATTCCGTCGGGCGATAAGGTGGTGGAGCGTCCACTCCAACATCAATGGAGGTGGATGGCGATGTCGATCGCGCCCAGTCTACCGCGGGACCAGTTTACGCGGCGACCCCGGTGGACCCGGACTTGCGATTCTTGGCCTTTTCTTGGGCCCCCACGGATGAGGTGCCCTCAAAAGAAGGCCGCTCCTCGGAATGGCCAGTCCTGGGTGAGGAATGACCCTGCTCGGAGCACGGGGCAGAGGCTTAGGCGTTCAACCACGGCGCAAGTCTACTGTGCCTATCCTTCGTTGTCTTCTTGGAGAACCCGAGGCATATCTCGAAATCTCCTTCCTTGTGGTCTGGATGCAGACATAGGCATTGCAGGTGTTGGTCTTCCACAAACTCATTCCGTAGCACACACTTAGTGCAGGACTTGAAGAGGGATCTTCCTTCCTTCCTTCTGAGTCATGGTCAGAGGGAGCGTAGTAGGTCAGATGACCTTTTAGAAGCTTCGACGATCTTCGCCCTTGAGGGGCGCTGAAATTCACTTCCAACGGATACCCGCTGTCAGCACATGTAAGAAAAGGGCTCTTTTGGAACAAAAATAGAACCATTTTCTGCCAGAAAAACACGAAACATAGAAATAGCTTGCAGAGCAAACTCGAGGACTCCCAACACTGAGGCGTGCAGTAAAAGTCTGAAGATGGCTGCCAGAGGAGGGGCTTAGGAAGAGGACTGTCATTGGATGGGGGCAGTATGACCCAGAAGTCAGTGATTGGTTTAAAGGAGAAATACAGTTTGTAAGTGAAAGTGAAACTTTTTCTTTTACATAATATTCCCAGCCGGATGACGGGAAATATTCACGAGCATGTTATCCATGCTGGAGAAAGGTTGGTTTTCAATAGGTAAAGGGGGGATACCATGTCTCACCTGTGGGTACCTCACTTCCAATCCACAAAGCCACTCCACACAGGTGATCCTCCCTCACATCTCCACCCTCAGGGTCAGGATCAAAGTTATGGCCTTTCACTGGTAACCCAAGAAGAGGATCCAGGGATAGAAGGAGTGAGGACATCCTTAGGTTTCTCACAAAGCAATGAAAACAACTTTGCAGCAGTTTGCTTTAATGATCGTTCGGAAATCTCTCTTTTGGCAACATTTCCTCCATAGTTCTATGGACCTCCAAAATGTTTTGCTTTCGTTAACCTGTCCTGACATTTAACAGGGAAATGAAGCCTTCAGCTTCACCTGCGTGGTCTTTTGCTAATTTTTTTTATAGGGAAACTGATCATTTCTACAGACTATCAGTACTGGGAAACAGTTTCCCTTGTGACGTTTTGCAAATTAACAAGGGGGATCCTGGGAGTCTCTCTGCCAGACATTAGTCCAAGTTACGAGAGCCTTACCCAGATTCTTTAGCTCACTATCTTTCACAGAGGAGAAATATCCAAAACATATCGGTCTTTGTCCTGCCCTGGCGCAGTCCAGCACCCTTTTGACCTTTTAACCTTGCACACAGTATCTTACCAATGCAGTGCAATGAAGATACTTTTCTATCACCTTAGTCTTTTACACTGTGGATTTTTGGTTACGGTTATATGTGCCTAAAGATAAGCTGGTGGCAATTATATTTTTTACATTTTCATGTTATTTCTAGTGTGTACATTTGCATGTACTGTGTATGGCTACTATATGTGTCTAGTGCACTAAAATGACAAGGCCACAAGATCTTCTATTGTTAGGCCTTTTTCCTGCCTTGACAGTTCAGGAATTCCCATACTAGATCTTTCGACGAAGGCCCTGTGAGGTGCTTCAACCCATGGACTGGTGGTACGAACCAGTCTCAATGTGTTGGAGAATCCAGATGCCCTGAGCCTTCAAAAGTGTCTCTGGACAACCCGCTGGACTGACCAGCTCTCCCAGTGGACTCTCGATAGAACAGTCCTTGTTCCGCATTAGCAGCCGGACCATTGGTGGTCGCCAGCTTGTGGTGCAAGCAGCCATCCTAATTAATTTCAGCCTCCCAGTTTCAGGATATACTGATCTGGAAGGTCTTCAACCATGGCTGGAAGGATGCCTGCCTTCATCTGTGTGCAGTAGCCGTTGCTGGAATTTGCCTTACCCAGTCTGGTGCCGTGTCCTGAAAGGGTCTGCATCAGTTATTTCTGCATTTCTCCATCTCCAAGGGTTACACTCTGCTCCGGGACCAAACCAGAAGAATCCTTTCACCTGCAGCTCGTGGGCACCTATCACAGTAAATACAACCTCCAGTGACCCCCTGTCGACCCATCTAGTTCTCTGGGAAAATTGTAGACAGGGGGGCAAGTAAATGCAAAGCATGTGTCTCCCCCTGTCTTTCATGGGACAAAATTGAGTTAACTTATCTCTTTGTATCCTTCCATTCCACTGCTTTTTGGTCATCGCACCTGAGCAGGGAAATCTGAAAGTTAAAACAAGTTACTTACCTGTTACTGTTGTTCTCCAGCATGGGTCTGGCATGGATTCACATGCTCATGAATATTCCCCTTCAGGCTGGGAATCCCCAGTAAAGAAAAAATCAGTTTCACTTATGAACTGTCTTTCTCCTAACAACCAATAACTGGTCTCTGGGTCATACTGCCCCCAGCCAAAGACTGCCCTCTACCTAACCCCTTGTTAGGCAGAATCCTGTGCAGTGCCCTTAGGGACCACTACACACAATTAAGACTACAAGTTGTAAGACAGGTTCACCTTTGGTACAAGCCTGTACTACACTGTTAAAGTGGTAGCAATAGCGGAGCAGCCAGACTTCTCTCAAGAGCAAATGAGCAGTAGTAGAAATTACACACAGGGCCACAATTACTATGACTAGAGCAAACGCTGACTCAAGGTTTTTGGTTGAAAAGTAAAAGTACATTCATTTTTAGACCATCTGTTTGTAAAACACTTCACTTCTATTAAATTAAAACCACACGTAAAATACACTACACACAACCAATTCTCTTTGTGCAGAACAACTCAAGGTAAGTACCTTATGATGTGACGGACCGATGTGAAACAAAAGACGTTACCGGGAATACATATGCGTTTTGACAGTAATGACAATTCGGTCTTACTAAAGATACGCGTATCCGCGGAAAGAAATATTACCAGGGTAAAAAACACACTTAGCACCTGAGTTAACAAGAGAGAGTTGGGGGCCAAAATAATAGGCAATACTTTTGTCAAGGCAGACAGAATCAGAGAACACTTGCTGATAGGAAGATAAAAGTCAATAGGCCTGTGCCAATGTCAAGTGGAACCGGGTTCCTGTTGTCGAGGATCACACAGTCAGACAGTTCAAGATTCAACGTTGCCAGGAGTACTTGGATATTATCAACAGAGGAAGCAAAAGTTATAAGAGGGAAGGAAGACGAGGGCAAGCCTTGGATGAGGAGAACAGGGTTCACCCTAGTTCCTCGAAGCTGGACACAGTACCTTATTCTTTGAAGAAGTTGGTGCCACGGCAGTTGTTCCTGGTACTTTCCCGGAGACTCACAGTTCCTGGAGCTTCAGTCGTGGGGACAAGAAGGTGGACATCTGGAGTGAGGTGCACTACCCAGGGATGAGGCCAGCAGCAGCGACGGTGAATAAAAGGTGCGCTCCTTTAAAAACAGGAGAGGTTCTTCAGATGGCTATCCGGACCACTACAGCAGTGTGCAGCGATTTCAACCACACTGGTGATCCTCTGGCTATGGAAGATGAGCTGGTTGACCCCACTAGGCTCAAGGGAAGAAGACTCCGGACTGGATCTTCTCTGGTCGTTGAAGGGTAGATAGCTAAGGACTGCAGCAGGGCTTCACTGGAACTCAGTAGTTGCAGCAGCCGTCTTCTCTGCTTCTGTTCGGTTCCTTGTAGTTCCAGTGGCGACTGCCTTCCAGCCCAAGAGTCCTGCCTTTTATGCGAAAATCCCCCATTCACACAGCCAGGCTGTCAATCACGCAGCAGGGGGGGGGGGGGGGGGGGTTGTCCGGTCCGGACAACCACCTCAGCCAATCATGGCAAAGTGCGACTTGGGTTTCCTAGGATACCCTGTGCAGGGGGTGATTTCGCCCCTCCCTCACATTCAGCTCACCTAGACACCCAGGCGCCCAGAGGAGGGCTTCTTTGCAGAAGCCCGCCAAAAGACTGAAGAAAAAAGGCAAACCTGGTTTGCCGCGCAAAGTAAAACACAAGGAGTTTAACAAAATTAAATGGTGAAAAAACCTGACTGCAGCCAAAAGAAAGTATTTGGTCAAGCGGGTTTATGTTCGAGGCTAATGTAATAGGCTTGAACAATACCACGTTTATGTAGTATAATCGCGGTAGAAAAGTTACGGTAGATACCACTGCCACCAGCCAAGTCTAAATGTTAAAAGAGCAAAACAAAGCTCAGAGAGGCACAGACAAAAAAGGATAGGTATTAACCCTTTCCAGTACTCCATGTAAGATGGGGTGTACTGGGTCTGTAGATTTAAATGACTACATAAAGTAAATGACACTACCTGTTTCTGGGGGACAGTAGTCAGCCCCAGAAAAATGTAGTCAGTGGGAAGTCTCAAAGACAACCCTATGTCACTGCAGGTACCGTGTAACACAAAAAGTGGGGCTCATGGAGTGATGTATTCCAGAGCCCAAGATCACACAAACAGTAGAAACACATATGGCAAAACACATGTAAGAGTGGAAAAAAGGCTCACACTCTTACCAGGAGGAAAAAAACTCCAGAAATCCAGCAAAGCTGCTGGGGGACTCACTAGGTGAGGGAAATTAGACATAGAAGAACAAGTTACTTTCTTACCTGGTAACGTTCTTTCGATGGGATGGTCCGACGACGTATTCCATATCTATGACAGGTAATCACCACAGCTGTGCTGCTTCGGAAACTTTTTTCGACATCTGCGTCTTGCGTCGATGACATCGATGCGCCGTTGTCTCCTCCGACGATGTGATAAGTAGGACGCACGATGCCCGTAGCCTCAGTTGTAGTTTTTTCCCCCAGAACGTGTGACATAAGTCAACTGCCAGTCAGACACAAAGCCTTGCTGAACGTAAGCTGCAATCGCAAAAGAAGAACAAGTTACTTTCTTACCTGGTAACGTTCTTTCGATGGGATGGTCCGACGACGTATTCCATATATATGACATGTAATCACCACAGCTGTGCTGCTTCGGAAACTTTTCCGGCGTCTGCGTCCTGCGTCGATGACGTCGATGCGCCGACGTCGAGGACCTCGTCCGACGTCATCCGATGTGATAAGTAGGACGCACGACGCCCGTAGCCTCAGTTGTAGTTTTTTCCCCCCAGAACGTGTGACATAAGTCAACTGCCAGTCAGACACAAAGCCTTGCTGAACGTAAGCTGCAATCGCAAAAGAAATTCTGCAGCGGGGAAGGCAGGGCGGGAGCGATATGGAATACGTCGTCGGACCATCCCATCGAAAGAACGTTACCAGGTAAGAAAGTAACTTGTTCTTCGAGGGGATTGGGTCCTCCGACGTATTCCATATCTATGACAGACTCCCAAAGCAGTACCAAAACAAGGAGGAGGGAAAGAATTTAGAAGCAAAATTTTAGAATAGCCAATCAAATAGCCGAGCAAAGGACCGCCTTGCCAAAGGCCAGATCCTGCCCTTTGATGGAATCGAGGGAATAATGCCATACAAATGTATGTATGTACTGAAGCCCAGGTGGCTGCATCACAGATGTTGCGAATAGGAACACCCCTCTGCAGGGCAGTAGATGCAGCCACACCCCTGGTAGAATGGGCCCGCAAGCCAGCCGGTGGGTCCTTACCCGCCAAGCAGTAACACTCCGAGATGGCCAAAACAATCCAGCGGGACAAAGTCTGTTTCGTCACAGCTTGCCCCAAACGCTTTCCAGCGTAACCAATAAAGAGTTGATCGTCCACTCTGACCCGGGACATGCGTGAAACATAAAAGCTTAAAGCTCTCCTAGGATCAAGCCTATGGAGCCTCTCCTCTTCCTTACCAGGATGCGGAGGAGGATAGAATGCCGGAAGAACAACCTTCTGGGCTAAATGAAATTCCGTCACTACCTTCGGAAGAAAAGGACGACGAACTCGAAGGACAACCCTGTCCTTGTGAAAAACAGTGAAGGGTGGCTTAACTGAAAGTGCCTGTAACTCACTCACTCTGCGAGCGGAAGTAACCGCAACTAAAAACACAGTTTTCAGAGTTAACAGCCTCAAAGGGCAAGAATTTAAAGGCTCAAACGGAGCACCCATAAGAAACCTAAGAACAAGGTTTAAATCCCAACCGGGCACCAGGAAAGGTGACGGAGGAAACACATTAGTGAGCCCTTTCAGAAACTGTGAAATTAAAGGGATTTTAAAGTAAGAACACTCTTCAGACGAGCGCTTAAAGATGGACAGCGCCGCCAGGTAACCTTTAATGGTACCCACTTGCAAGCCCCTGTGGGCCAGAGAAAGCAAAAAGGACAGAACCATGGGGATGTCACATGCAAAAGGATCCACATTCCGAACTCTGCACCAGTCGCAGAACTTACGCCAACGGCAACGGTACAGAGACTTCGTTGCTGGCCTACAGGCCGAAAGCAACACCTCCATCACGTCTTCAGGGAGGTCCCAATCCATATACCTCAACCTTTCAGAAGCCAAGCGTGAAGGTTGAGGGATCCGACCTCTGGATGGAGAACCTGACCGCCCTCCCGTGAGAGCAGATCGTCTCGGTAGGGAAGACGACGTGGAGGGCAGATGGACAAGTCGAGAAGGTCCGGGTACCGCGTCCTCCGAGCCCATGCCGGAGCAAAGAGGATCATCCGGGAACCGAACTTCCGTAACCTCCGCAGCACTTGCGGGATGACGGGGACTGGAGGAAACGCGTACAGCAGCGGGAATGACCACTCCACCACGAACACGTCTCCCAAGGCTCCTTTCGGAGGAAATTCCCGCGAGCAAAACCTTTCGCACTTCCGGTTGACACTGGAGGCGAAGAGATCCACTTGAGGGGTCCCCCAAAGGGCGAAGATCTCCAAGAGAATCTCCTGAGCCAACTCCCACTCGTGAGAGATCGCGCTCTGCCTGCTCAGAGCGTCCGCCGTCACGTTTTCGTCTCCGGCCAGATGAACTGCCGAGATCGAAACTTCCTGCAGGATGGCCCAGAACCCGAGCTGCATCGCCTCCCTGCACAGAGGAAGTGACCCTGCCCCCCCCTTTTTGTTGAGGTAGTGCATGGCCACTGTGTTGTCCGTCAGGATCAGGACATTCTTTCCTCTCACAGTCGGCAGAAAAGCCTTCAGGGCTAGCCTGACGGCCCTCAGCTCCAACAGATTGATATGGAGTCTGGACTCCGACGGAGACCAACGACTGCTGACTGTCAGCCCGTTGGCATGAGCTCCCCATCCCGTGAGGGATGCATCCGTCACGATTGTCACCTCCGGCCAGGGAAGCCAAAATGGAGCCCCCTTCATCAAGTTGCCTTCGACGGCCCACCACAGAAGGTCCTGGGCGACCGAGGGCGGCACCTGAACCGGGTCCGACATCCTGCCGGAGGACTGCGACCATTGCGTCTTGAGTGCCCACTGCAAAGATCTCATTCGCAGGCGAGCCTCTGGCACCAGAAGAATGCAGGATGCCATGAGGCCGAGCAACCTCAAGAACTCGAACGCTGGGAGCGTCTGGGCCTGCTGAAACTTGTGCACCATCTGCTGAATGTGAAGAGCCCTCACCTGGGGAGGAAAACACTGCCCCAGGGAAGTGTCGAGCACTGCTCCGATGTACTGGAGCCTCTGTGTTGGCGTCAAATGGGACTTCTTTAAATTGAGGGAGAAGCCCAGCCTGTGAAGGGAGTGGCAGGTGACGGACAGATGATCCAGGACTTGCTCGGGAGAGCTCCCCCTGATCAACCAATCGTCCAGGTAGGGGTAGACGTGAATCCCCCCTTGCCTGAGATGCGCTGCCACCACCACCATGAGCTTGGTGAAAACCCTCGGGGCGGAGGTCAATCCGAACGGCAGGACCCGAAACTGAAAGTGCGAGTCGCCAGCCGCGAACCTCAGGTACTTCTTGTGCTTGGGATGGATCGGCACATGGAAGTAAGCATCCTTGAGGTCGAGTGACACCAACCAGTCCTGAAGCTGAAGGGCCTGGAGGACTTGAGAGAGAGTAACCATCTTGAACTTGTCCTTCCTGAGGAGTTTGTTCAAACCGCGCAAGTCCATGATGGGTCTCAATCCCCCGTCTTTCTTGGAAATCAAAAATTAAGGGGAATACCATCCCTTGTTCCTCTCCGCTACAGGCACCAGTTCTATAGCGCCCTTCTCCAGCAGGGCTTGAATTTCCTGCGCAAGGAGCGGATCCGGACACTTCAAAGAGAGGTTCCCCGGTGGATTGTCGCGAGGCCTGTGCCGAAAGGGAAGAGAGTAGCCGTGGGTTATGATCTCCAGAACCCACACATCCGAAGTAATGGCTTGCCACTCTACAAGATGCTGCGCCAGCCTTCCCCCAACCGGCGAACCATGGGACCTGGCCTCATGACTGAGTAGGAGCGGCTGCGGCGTTACCTGAGGGCAAAGAGGCAACTGCCCGAGCGGCCTTGGCACCACGGGTACCCTGTCGTCCACCTCTGGTACCCCTGCGTTGGCCTCTTTGACTGCCAGCTCCCCTCGCTTTACTGAAGGACGAGTAATAGCGAAAGGAACCACCCCTCCACTGCTGTCCCCTAGGACGAAAAGGCAGAGGTTGGCGAACTGCAGCGCCCAACGACTTCGCTGCAGCTTTTGAGGTCTGCAACCTCTCAAGGCACTCGTCAGCCTTGCTGCCAAAAAGGTGTTCACCGTCAAAGGGCATGTTGAGGAGCCGGGACTGCACATCAGGAGCAAACCCCGACTTCCGCAACCACGCAAACCTGCGTATCACGGTGCTCGCCGCCATGGACCTACTGACGCATTCAGCCAAGTCCAGACCCGACTGAACGGACTCACACATGGCATCCTTACCATCCTGGACCATAGCAAGGAAACCATCCCGTTCATCCCCTTCGGGAATATGTTCAGCCGCTAACGCAACACAGTTCCACAGAGTGTGCGTGAAACGTGACAAGGCACAAATGGAGTTGGCCGCCTGAAGCGCCATACCACCAGAAGAAAACACTTTCGTTGCCCAGCCATCAAAACGTTTGTCGTCCCTATCAGGAGGGATGGTAGGGTACGACGCCTGCTTTGCCGGGGCCGTGGCCGTCTGCACCACCAAACTTTCCGGAGTGGGGTGCCTGGTCAAGTAGCAGGGGTCGCTACTGGCTGGACGGTATTTACGCGACAAGGATCTGCCCACCGCCGGGAGACTCTCCGGAGCAGTCCAAGCCGCCGCCACCCTTCTCTGTAAAGCCATATGGAACGGCAGTACCGGGTCAGTGGGGGGACCAACATCAAGGATGTCCGTCAGATCATCCTGCACAAACTCCCCTGGGGGAGCAGACCATCCCAGATACTCAGACACCCTAGCCATAAGGCGCCGGTACGAGGAATCGGCATGGGAGCCAGGCTCAGGCCTACAAAATTCCACCTCCGGAGAGGTGTCCAGTCCACTGGCATCATGCAGTGACTGCCTCAAATCGTCAAACTGACTATGGCCCGAGACAATTTCATCTGGCACCTGACTAGGAACCAGGCCATCAGAATCCTCATCCGCCTCTGAAATATATTCCAGGTGGCGAAAAGGCACCCGAGAGTGCTTGCTCTTAACCAGAGCCTTCCTAGGGGGTACACCCGTGACACGGGGCACCTCCGACACGAAAGGCGTCGAGCGAATCGGCGCCGACGTCGAGAAAACCAGCAACGGCGCCGAGAGGATCGGCGTCGAGGAAATCGGCGTCGAGGAAATCGGCGTCGAGGAAATCGGCGTCGAGGAAATCGGCGTCGAGGAAATCGGCGTCGAGGAAATCGGCGTCGACGTCAGATGCAGCGCCTCCAGTATCGGCGGCGTCGACACAGCCCTCGAAGCCGGAGCCCCGAGCGTGTCCCTCGACGACCTGATCGTCGACGGCGTTGACGACTTCCTCGAAGCCGGAGCCTCGAGAAAGCCTGTTGACGCCCTCGACGCCTCAGACGTCGATGTCTTCCTCGAAGACTTCACAGGAGCACACGGTCTCGAACGCGTCGAGGACCGGGACCTGGAACGGGTACAGCGAGAACGAGCCTCCTTGTCCGAACGGGACCGCTCCCGTGACTCGTGCCGACCACTCTTGCGAGCGGTGTCTCTCGACCTCTCACGGCCGACCCCACTCGGGGGCGCGGACGGCTGAGTACCCTGCGACTCAAGAATCGCCAACATTTTCTTCCCGAAGGAAGCCCATTCCTTTGGCGTCGCACGGCTGGTGGGGTAACCGACGTGCCGTGCAGAATCCTCGGAAGAGGACCTGGAAGGCGACCGGTGACGGCGCTTCCGAGAATGCCTCGAAGAGGCTGAGGAGTGGCGAGACCCACTCCTAGAAGAAGACCGACGAGACTTCCGACGATGACGCGGAGAGTCACCCCTCGAATCATCCTTCGAAAGCCCCGCCGACTTCGACTTCCGGGGCTTGGACACCCGACCTACCGACAACAACTTCTTACGTTCGCGTAAGGCTTTGGACGTGAGCGACTGGCAGTCGATACAGTCATCCGTGTCGTGGGCCTCCCCGAGGCACCAGAGGCAGGCGTCGTGCGAATCAGTCACCGACATCTTGGACCCACACTCCCCGCACTTCTTAAAGCCCGGACGCGGGGTTGAAGACGAAGTGGAAGACATCGCCGAAGGAAATTCACAAACGAACAGGTTCGAAGAACCAGAAAGAACAGAACTCCAAAGAGTCAAGGCTTAGAACCGAGAAACACGAAGCAACACGTTCGCGGAAAAAACGGAACTGAGGCTACGGGCGTCGTGCGTCCTACTTATCACATCGGATGACGTCGGACGAGGTCCTCGACGTCGGCGCATCGACGTCAGACGCAGACGCGGGAAAAGTTTCCGAAGCAGCACAGCTGTGGTGATTACATGTCATATATATGGAATACGTCGGAGGACCCAATCCCCTCGAAATGCTGCAGCGGGGAAGGCAGGGAGGGAGCAATATGGAATACGTCGTCGGACCATCCCATCGAAAGAACGTTACCAGGTAAGAAAGTAACTTGTTTTTCGAGGGGATTGGGTCCTCCGACGTATTCCATATCTATGACAGACTCCCAAAGCAGTACCAGAGCAAGGAGGAGGGAAAGAATTTAGAATCAAAATTTAGAATTGCCAATCAAATAGCAGAGCAAAGGGCCGCCTTGCCAAAGGCCAGATCCTGTCCTCGGATGGAATCGAGGGAATAGTGACGTACAAATATATGTACTGAAGCCCAGGTGGCTGCATCACAGATGTTGCGAATAGGAACACCCTTCTGTAGGGCAGTAGAGGCAGCCATACCCCTGGTAGAATGGGCCCGCAAGCCAGACGGCGGGTCCTTACCCGCCAAGCGGTAACACTCCGAGATGGCCAAAATAATCCAGCGAGACAGTCTGTTTCATCACAGCCTGTCCCAAACGCTTTCCAGTGTAATCAATAAAGAGTTGATCGTCCACGCTGACCCGGGACATACGTGAAACATAAAAGCTTAAAGCTCTCCTAGGATCAAGCCTATGGAGCCTCTCCTCTTCCTTACCAGGATGCGGAGGAGGATAGAATGCCGGAAGAACCACCTTCTGGGCCAAATGAAATTCCGAAACCACCTTCGGAAGAAAAGAAGGACGAACTCTAAGGACAACCGTGTCCTTGTGAAATACAGTAAAGGGTGGCGTAACTGAAAGTGCCTGTAACTCACTCAGCGAGCGGAAGTAACCGCAACCAAAAACAGTTTTCAGAGTTAACAGCCTCAAAGGGCAAGAATGCAAAGGCTCAAACGGAGCACCCATAAGAAACTTAAGAACAAGGTTTAAATTTCTCCGTCACCTTTCCTGGTGCCCGGTTGGGAACACATTAGTGAGCCCTTTCAGAAACTGTGAAATTAAAGGGATTTTAAAGTAGGAACACTCTTCAGACGAGCGCTTAAAGATGGACAGCGCCGCCAGGTAACCTTTAATGGTACCCACTTGCAAGCCCCTGTGGGCCAAAGAAAGTAAAAAGGACAGCACCATGGGGATGTCACATGCAAAAGGATCCACATTCTGAACTCTGCACCAGTCGCAGAACTTAAGGCAACGGTACAGAGACTTTGTTGCTGGCCGTCGGGCCGAGAGCAACACCTCCATCACGTCTTCAGGGAGGTCCAAATCCTTATACCTCAACCTTTCAGAAGCCAAGCGTGAAGGTTGAGGGATCTGACCTCTGGATGGAGAACCTGACCCCCCCCTCCCGTGAGAGCAGATCGTCTCGGTAGGGAAGACGACGTGGAGGGCAGATGGACAAGTCGAGAAGGTCCGGGTGCCACGTCCTCCGAGCCCACGCCGGAGCAATGAGGATCATCCGGGAACCGAACTTCCGTAACCCCGCAGCACTTGTGGGATGACGGGGACTGGAGGAAACGCGTACAGCAGCGGGAATGACCACTCCACCACGAACGCGTCTCCTAAGGCTCCTTTTGGAGGAAATTCCCGCAAGCAGAACCTCTCGCACTTCCGGTTGATACTGGAGGCTAAGAGATCCACTTGAGGGGTCCCCCAAAGTGCAAAGATCTCCAGGAGACTCTGAGCCAACTCCCACTCGTGAGAGATCGTGCTCTGCCTGCTCAGAGCATCCGCCGTCTCGTTTTCGTCTCCGGCCAGATGAAATGCCGAGATCGAAACTTCCTGCTGGATGGCCCAGAACTCGAGCTGCATCGCCTCCCTGCACTTAGGAAGTGACCCTGCCCCCCCCCTTTTTGTTGAGGTAGTGCATGGCCACTGTGTTGTCCGTCAGGATCAGGACATTCTTTCCTGGCACATTCGGCAGAAAAGCCTTCAGGGCTAGCATGACGGCCCTCAGCTCCAACAGATTGATATGGAGTCTGGACTCCGACGGAGACCAACGACCGCCGACTGTCAGCTTGTTGGCATGAGCTCCTCATCCCGTGAGGGATGCATCCGTCACGATCGTCACCTCCGGCCAGGGAAGCCAAAATGGAGCCCCCTTCATCAAGTTGCCTTCGACGGCCCACCACAGAAGGTCCCGGGCGACCGAGGGCGGCACCTGAACAGGTCCGACATCCTGCCGGAGGACTGCGACCATTGCATCTTGAGTGCCCACTGCAAAGATCTCATCCGCAGGCGAGCCTCAGGCACCAGAAGAATGCAGGATGCCATGAGGCCGAGCAACCTCAAGAACTCAAACGCTGGGAGCGTCTGGGCATGCTGAAACTTGTGCACCATCTGCTGAATGTGAAGAGCCCTCACCTGGGGAGGAAAACACTGCCCCAGGGAAGTGTTGAGCACTGCTCCGATGTACTGGGGCCGCTGTGTTGGCGTCAAATGGGACTTCTTTAAAATGAGGGAGAAGCCCAGCCTGTGAAGGGAGTGGCAAGTGACGGACAGATGATCCAGGACTTGCTCGGGAGAGCTCTCCGTGATCAACCAATCGTCCAGGTAGGGGTAGACGTGAACCCCCCCCCTTGCCCGAGATGCACTGCCACCACCACCATGAGCTTGGTGAAAACCCTCGGGGTGGAGGTCAATCGAAACAGCAGGACCCGAAACTGAAAGTGCGAGTCGCCAACCGCGAACCTCAGGTACTTCTTGTGCTTGGGATGGATCGGCACATGGAAGTAAGCATCCTTGAGGTCGAGAGACACCAACCAGTCCTGAAGCTGAAGGGCCTGGAGGACTTGAGAGAGAGTAACCATCTTGAACTTGTCCTTCCTGAGGAGTTTGTTCAAACCGCCAAGTCCATGATGGTTCTCAAACCCCAGTCTTTCTTTGAAATAAAAAAATAAGGGGAATACCATCCCTTGTTCCTCTCCGCTACAGGCACCAGTTCTATGGCGCCTTTCTCCAGCAGGGCTTGAATTTCCTGCACAAGGAGCGGATCTGGACTCTGCAAAGAGAGGTTCCCCGGTGGATTGTCGTGAGGCCTCTGCCGAAAGGGAAGACAGTAGCCGTGGGTTATGATCTCCAGAACCCACACATCTGAAGTAATGGCACGCCACTCTACAAGATGCTGCGCCAGCCTTCCCCCAACCGGAGAACCATGGGACATGGCATCATGACTGAGTGGTAGCGGATGCGGCATTACCAGAGGGCAAAGAGGCAACTGCCCGAGCGGCCTTGGCACCACGGGTACCCTGTCGTCCACCTCTGGTACCCCTGCGTTGGCCTCTTTGACTGCCAACTCCTCTCGCTTTACTTAAGGACGAGTAATAGCGAAAGGAACCACCCCTCCATTGCTGTCCCCTAGGACGAAAAGGCAGAGGTTGGCGAACTGCAGCGCCCAACGACTTCGCTGCAGCTTTGGAGGTCTGCAACCTCTCAAGGCTCTCGTCAGCCTTGCTGCCAAAAAGGTGTTCACCGTCAAAGGGCATGTTGAGGAGCCAGGAACTGCACATCAGGAGCAAACCCCGACTTCCGCAACCACGCAAACCTGCGTATCACGGTGCTCGCCGACATGGACCTGCTGACGCATTCAGCCATGTCCAAACCCGACTGAACGGACTCTCACATGGCATCCTTACCATCCTGGACTATAGCAAGGAAACCATCCCGTTTGTCCCCTTCGGGAATATGTTCAGCCGCTAACGGAACACAGTTCCACAGAGTGTGTGTGAAACGAGACAAGGCACAAATGGAGTTGGCTGCCTGAAGCGCCATACCACCAGAAGAAAACACTTTCTTCGCCCAGCCATCAAAACGTTTGTCGTCCCTATCAGGAGGGATGGTAGGGTACGACGCCTGCTTTGCCAGGGCCGTGGCCGCCTGCACCACCAAACTCTCCGGAGTGGGGTGCCTGGTCAAGTAGCAGGGGTCGCTACTGGCTGGACGGTATTTTTGCGACAAGGACCTGCCCACCGCCGGGAGACTCTACGGAGCAGTCCAAGCCGCCGCCACCCTTCTCTGTAGAGCCATATGAAACGGCAGTACCGGGTCAGTTGGGGGACCAAGATCAAGGATGTCCGTGAGATCATCCTGCACAAACTCCCCTGGGGGAGCAGACCATCCCAAGTACTCGGAAACCCTAGCGATAAGGCGCCGGTACGAGGAATCGGCATGAGAGCCAGGCTCAGGCCTACAAAACTCCACCTCCGGAGAGGTGTCCAGTCCACTGGCATCATGCAGTGACTGCCTCAAATCGTCAAACTGACTATGGCCCGAGACCATTTCATCTGGAACCTGACTAGGAACCAGGCCATCAGAATCCTCACCCACCTCCGAAATATATTCCAGGTGGCGAAAAGAAGGCACCCGAGAGTGCTTGCTCTTAACCAGAGCCTTCCTAGGGGGTTCCCCCGTGCCACGGGGTACCTCCGACACCCCGGCTTCGAAAGGCGCCGAGGGCGCCGAGAGGATCGGCGTCGACGTCGAGTAAAATCAGTGTCGACGTCAGATGCAGCGCCGCCAGCATCGACGGCGTCGACACAGTCCTCGAAGCCGGAGCTCCGAGCGTGTCCTTCCACGACCCACACTCCCCGCACTTCTTGAAGCCCGCCGCGGGGTCGAAGACGAAGTAGAAGACATCTTCACACAAAGGATTTTCTCACAAAAACGAAGAACCGAGAAGAACAGAACTCCAAAGAGTCGAGGCGTTAACCGAGATTCACGAAGCAACACGTTCGCGGAAAAAAAGGAACTGAGGCTACGGGCGTCGTGTGTCCTACTTATTACATCGGATGATGTCGGAGGAGGTCCTCGACGACGGCGCATCGACGCAGAAAAAAGTTTCCGAAGCAGCACAGCTGTGGTGATTACCTGTCAGATATGGAATACATCGGAGGACCCAATCCCCTCGAATGAGAATTCTCCCCAACACCCCTCCTCTGGCAGCCATCTTCAGATTTGGTAGCACGTAAAGTGGCAGTAGGACCAAAAGAAGAGCCGCAGAGGTGTAGGTGGGAGGGTTTGCATGTGAATCCATGCCAGACCCATGCTGAATGAACAACAGTTACAGGTAAGTAACTTGTGCCTTCACCAGCATGGGGTTTGGCATGGATTTGTATGCTCACGAATAAAGAATACATAGCAGTACACACATGCACAACCACAGGAGGTGGCAAGGCTCAACATTAAGCATCTCTTACCTCCTCACTAGGCTCACCTTCAAGCGAACAGGTTGCGCAGAACTGCTTGGCCAGCTCTGGACTCCATGGAATCCCGGTCGATGCAGTAGAATCTTGTGAAGGGATGCCTTGACCTCCACGTAGCAGCCCTGCAGATGTCCAGTAGGGGCCCACCAGTCAGGAACGCCGTAGTTGCAGCGATCGCTCTGGTCGAATGGGCTCTCGGACGGCCAGGATACGGTTGGTTTGCCAATCAGTGACAATGGGTGATGCAGCATGCGAGCCACCTGGAAATGGAAGCCTTGGAGAGAGATTTCCTTTGGTTCACAGGGCCAAAGTTCACAAACAGTTGTGACGTCTTCCGAAAATTGTTTGTTGGGTCCACGTAGAACTTCAGCGCTCTAGCCACAACCAGCAAGTGCAAAGTCCTGTCAGCTGGCGACGAAGGCGTCGGGAAGAAGACAGTTAACACCAAGGGCTGGTTAGATGAAAGTCTGACGGCACCTTTATCATGAAAGTGGGGTATGTCCGTAGCACCACCTTCGTCTTGTGGAATGTCAAGTAAGGTGGCTTACAAGAGATGCCTGATCTCTCCCACTCGTCGTGCGGAGGTGATGGCCACAAGAAACGCTGTTTGCCACAACATTTTCAGTGGCGCAGAATGCATAGGCTCGAAAGGTGGACTCATGAGCCTAGTCAGCACCACATTGAGCTCCCACGCCGGTGCCGGAGCCTTCACCGGGGGAATAAACAGAAGTTGAATGGCTAGTTGCAGAAGCAATGGAGGGAACGCATACAGAAACAGGCCGTCCCAGGGGAATAAGAATGCGTTCCCCCATGCTCCCCTGCTGGCGAAGCTCCGGCACTTGGTGTTCGTCGCCATTGCAAACAGATCGATGTGGGGATTGCCCCATCGTGGGAACAGAAGATCCACTTGGTCCTGCCGAAGCTCCCACTCGTGGAAATAGCACAGCGGCGATGGTGTTCTTCACTCCTGCCAGATGAAACGGGACGAGAAACATCTCCTGGGCAATGGCCCAGTACCACAGGTCCTCCGCCTTGCTGGGGATCTGGTGCCCCCTGCTTCCGGATGTAAGACATCGTGGTGGTGTTGTCTGTTAAAACCCGTATTCACCTTGCCCTTGAGGGAGGAAGGAAAGACTTGAGGTTCCACAACACTGCCCGTAGCTTCAGTACGTTAATTTGCAACAACTTCTCCTCCGGTAGACAATTGCTTGCATGGAGATTTCTGGTGTGCGCACCCCATCCTTCCAGGGAGGAGTCCATCGTGACAGTCTCATGATGAGATGGGGTCTGGAAATCTGTGCCTGCCGAAGGATGCACGGGGACTCCCTGCCACTGTATCGCTCGACGGAAATCCTTGTCGAGAAATATCTTGTCCTTGAAGCTTCCCGATACCTGAATCCAACAGGCATCGAAGGACTCTTGCAGTGGTCGCATCCGCAGCCTGCACAGCCGAATGAGGTATATGCATGATGACATCATGCCAAGAAGGGACTTGGTGGACCTCGCCCATGCGATCTTCAGGGTCAACAGCCGTTGTACCTTGCCCAGGATGGCTGCTATCCTCGCCTCCGACTGAGATGCGAGCCATGACTATGTTGAGTCGAGACCCCAGAAATAGTGCTTCTTGCGATGGCACTAAGCAAGATTTCGCATAGTTCACCGAGAACCTCAGCTCTGTCATCAGCTGGACGGTTTCCACTGTGTGTGCGACAGCGATCTCCCTCGATTTTGCTCGGATGAGCCAGTCGTCCAAGTAGGGGTAAACGTGGATCCCTCGTAGATGCACCTGCGTCGCTACTGGCACCAGGCACTTGGTGAAAACCCTTGGCGCCAACTTCAATCCGAAGGTAATGGCCTTGAACTGATAATGTTGTCCTTGAACCACGAAGCTCAGAAACGTGCGGTGTCCCTTGTGAATGGGAATGTGAATGTAGGCATCCTCCAAGTCCAGCGACGATAGGAAATCCCTTTCTTCCAGCCGTCCTAGCATGTGCTGAAGGGTGACCATCCGAAACTTCTAGGATCTGATATACTTGTTTAGACGGTGGAGGTCCAGGATGGGCCTTCAACTGCCAGTCTTCTTGACGAGGAAGTACAGAGAGTAAACTCTGGAGCCTCTATGGGACGAGCTCTATCACGCCCTTCTTTAGCATGGCCCACACCTCCAGTAGAAGCTGAGGGACATGGTTTTCCTGCCTGGCCGCGGGTGGTATGCAAGGACCCTTTCATTGGAATTCCAGAGTGTGTCCATGGGCCAGAGCGTCCAGCACCCAACGGTCGGTGGAGATGGACTTCCACACGCTGACGAAGTTCGCCAGCCAGCCTCCCTCCGGGGTGCATGGGTGGGGCCTGACGTCACAGCAGGTTCAATCTTGCTTTGCTGCGGAGGCGCTGCCCTGGGGACCTTGGCAATGACCTCCTCCAGACTTGCTGCGGCCCCTGTAGGCCTCCTAAGAGCAAAGAGCGGGACGGTTGGACAATGAGCTTCCGTCAAAGCCCTTGAAGGAACCTTGGGATTTGACTCCTGAACTTCGAAATGACGGCCGTCGCTGTTGAAGCGTGCCCAAGGCACGAACCGTCTCAGTAACCGCCTTGATTGCCTAAAGGGACTCTCCCACGGTCTTTGAGCAAATTATCCCCATCAAAGGGCATTTCCAATACCCTCGACTGCACCTCCTGGCAAAAGTTGGTGGCCTTCAACCGTTCTCGCCGACAAAGGAAAACGCTGTTGCCCATTTGGCAGAATCCTGTGTCAGCAGTGTCTGTGGCCACTGTAATGGCATGGTCTGATGCCACTCGCCCTTCTGCAGGACCTCCAACACTTCCGTTCTCTTGTCATCGAGAGGGAAGTCCAGGAGGAGAGCAATCTTAAACCAGAGGTCCCTGTCATAGCGCGCCGCGAGGGCGTTGGCCACCTTGATGGTCGTCGCTGCCGACGTGATGACCCGCCGTCCCATAACATATAGCTTCTTCCCCTTGCTGTCCAGGGGAGCATGGGGGGAGAGGTAGTCGTTGACGCGGAAGAGTCAGAAGATTTCTTCCTCACCGCCGCCGAGATCACCGAATCCGGGCAAGGCTGGGCCCACAAGCACTTGGTTGCAGAGTCCGGCACCCTGTTCTTTTCGTACCGGTCCCTCTTCGCCAGGGACAGGTTCTTCATAAGGGACAGTCCCTCGTCCCAGATGTCGTCCAACAGAGGGATTGACAGCACGGTCTTCCTCTTTGCCTCGCGGCTTTGGTACAGGAAACCCTCCTTTTCCTCCGGAGTCAGTTTAAAGAGATCCGATGTCCTTGGGATCATGGCATGGTACAAGCCTATCTCGTCGGGCGGTGAGGCTCTGAGCGGCAGATACTGGAGGTCCCCTAATCCACCGTCCGTGCCCGTCGTCGCCGTATTCGGGTCCGTATCCTTCCTCGGTGGAGGGGAGGGGGCAAAGGGTGTCAAGGCGGTGAAGGATGAACTCTCCTCTTCTTGGTAGGGGGTGCGCCCGATTGCCCTGGTGCCGCAGGATCTTCTGTCGGCGGAAGAGGCATCCTCATCCAAATCTCCAAGCACAAGGTGTGAAGTGCCTGGAGGATGTCCACCGAGATGTCCGCTGGTGGTTGAGGTGGTTGCTGAGGTGGTGGAGGTGGAAGCGACGGAGGCAGCAGTGTAGGGTTCTCCAAGTCCTCAACGACCTGCTCCACGTTGGTCTCGTCGCCACTGTCGATTTCTCCCTCGTCGTGGTCCCTCCCATAGGCCTTGGCCTCGACGAACTTCTTCGCCAAAATGGTCTGGAGAGTAGAAAGCTTGTCCTCAGAGGAGATGTCTATGCTGTGCAAGACTATTGTGCCCCCCCTCTTTTCTACCAGGGGAGACGATGGGCATTGCATTCTCTGGTGTCTTCTCTATGGGTTGGAACGACGATTCCTCCTGGCCGGCAGGGAAACTCTCGCCTTGGGGACCATACCCTGCGAAACCATGTCCGCGGCCTTCACTAGGGACGCCACCATGCCTTCAATGGAAGGCTTGGCCGAGGGGATCTGGGCCTGCAGGACCTTGGTCGAGCTAGGGGCCTTTGCCTTGGGGGGGAGGGTCGGCGCCCGCTCCCCCTTGGCCTTCTCCGACTGGGGCTTCTCCAGAAGCTTACCCGGGTGGTCTGACTTCCTCTTCTTAGCCGAACTGGAGTGTTGGCTCGTGGCCAAAGGTGCCGGAGATGCTGTGCTTGCCCTGGCTGCCGGGGAGTCTGTGGCAACGGCACTCCCGGTGCTTGGCCTCATGTTTAGCCCCCATCGCCAGGGCACCCTCAAAGGTCTTAGAAGACCGCTGAGATTTCTTCTTGTGGCTGGGGGAGGCATGCTGCCGGGACTCACCCGTAGCAGGGGCCTTGGCCTGGAGTCACCAATGACCGCTGATTGTCAGATCGTCGGCAATCCGAATGGCAGGACTCGAAACTGATAGTGCGAGTCGCCAACTACGAACCTCAGGTATTTTCTGTGCTCGAGATGAATTGGCACATTAAAATAAGCATCCTGGAGGTCCAATGACACCAACCAATCCTGAAGTTGAAGGGCCTGAAGGATCTGAGAAAGGGTAACCATCTTGAACTTGTCCTTCTTGAAGAACTTGTTCAAGTTTCTTAAGTCCAAGATGGGTCTCAGTCCTCCGTCCTTTTTGGGGATCAAAAAATACAGGGAGTACCATCCCTTGTTCCTCTCCGCTGCAGGTACTGTTTCTATAGCACCTTTCTCCAGCAGGATTAGAACTTCCTGCTGTAGGAGCGGGTCTGAAAACTTCAAAGGGTGTCTCCTTGGTGGATTGTTTTGAGGTTGTGTTAGAAAAGGAAGGCAGTAACCTTGGTCTATTATTTCTAGAGCCCAAACATCTGAAGTAATGGCTCGCCATTCTTGCAGATGCTGTGACAGCCTGACTCCTACAGGCGTCTTGTGATGCAAGTCCTCAAAGTGGTTTTATGGCGGTTGCTGCAGCCGCTGATGGATAAGAGGCTGTAGCTGGTTTTGCACGTTTTGCTCGTCCACCGCTAGTGGCCTTTCTCTGGCCCCTTTGACTGGCCATTCCTCTCGCTTTTCCATATGAGGAGTAGTAACAATGGGATCGTCCCCTCCAAGATTGACCTGGTGCACGAAAAGGCTGAGGTTGCCTAATAGCAGCTCCAAAGACTTGGCAGCTGCTTTTGAGGTCTGCAGCCTCTTAAGGCTCTCGTCAACCTTGCTGCCAAAAAGGTGAGACCTGTCAAAGGACATGTTCAGACGGCGGTTCGATATGTCTCGTGCAAAACCAGACTTCCGTAACCACGCAAATCTGCGCATTACCATGCTAGTGCCCATGGACCTGCTCACACTATCTACAGTATCCAACCCAGATTCAAGGGATTTCTGCATGGCCTCCTTCCCATCTCTAACTATTGCTAGGAATCCTTCCCTTTCGTCCCCTTCTGGTATGTGCTCCGCCGCCATCGCAATGCACTCCCACAGAGTGTACTAACACTTTGCCAAGGGACATGTGGAGTTGGCTGATTTTAACGGCATACTCCCAGCTGAAAATACCTTCCGTGCCCAGCCATCCACACGCTTATCGTCCCTGTCCGGAGGGATAGAAGGGTACACCAGTTTGTTAGAAGCTGTGGCTGCCTGTATGACCAAACTCTCAGGGGTGGGATGTTTAGACAGATAGCTAGGGTCGCTACTGGCAGGGCGGTATTTTGAAGTGAGGGATTTATTCACTGGCGGAATAGAATCCGGAGTTTCCCAATGTTTGGCCACCCTATTTTGCAAGGCTACGTGAAAGGGTACTATTGGGTCTTCAGTAGGACCATGATCCAATATGTCTGTCGGATCATCTTGGATGAATTGGGGTGGAGGTCTGGCCCATCCTAAATAATCACTACCTTTGTCATTAGCTGACAGTACGATGGACTGGCATGTTCTCCTAGTTCTGGCCTACCAAAGTTATTTTCAGGAGATGCATCAATGCCACTTACAATGTGAAGTGATTCAACCAAATCCCTCATCCTGCTTTCTTCTCAAATCAGACAATCTGGGACATTTGGGGTGCCATATTCCAACCCAAAGGGTACATTCTCCTCATCAGATGTCTCCTGTTCCTCAAAAATTGAGGCCAGGGACTTGAATTCCTTCCTAGGAAGAGGTTTGAAAACCTTTTCTGGGAGAGGAGGAGTATTAATGGGTCCTGAAGGCATTACAGGTCTTGTAGCCTTCTCTTTCCCTTTTTCTGGCTGACTTGGCCGAACTGGAGCCTTTGGCGCCAAGGGCTTGGGGTCAACGTCGACAAAGGCGTTGATGGCGTCAATGTAATACCTGACTGCGACGGCGCCTGTTTCGAGGGTGTTGAGGCGCTCTTCGAAGACTTGCCCTTTGAGGTGTGTTCGGTCTCGGATGGCGCCAGTGACCTCGAGCGGTCGACTCAAGCAGCTTTTCTCGCTCGGCGTCTTTCGATCACCCGGGATCGAGGGCATGCGATTGTCGGAGCGATGATGCTCCAGGCCGGCTTCCGAAGAAGGCGCGGACTGAGGCTTCGCTATCACAAACGCCACCATCATTTTGACCCTGAATGCTGCCCATTCTTCGGATGACGAATGTTTAGTGGAACATTTCATCCTTTTTGGGGATTCGTCTGACGAGGTGGACCTGCGGCACCTGTGGCGTGGTTTCTTCGATTTTTTTGTTGAAGATGACGAGCGATGGGAATCGCTTCGGGTCCCGGACCGATGCCTTTCGCGTCGAGGAGACTTCTCCTCAATGGGCCTCGACGCTAGAGGCTTTACGGTCAGATTTACGACCTACCTGTAGTTTTCCCATCTCTCGCAAGGCCTTCCCCGTTATCGCCTGACACTTCGTACAGGCCTCCATGTCGTGGCCTTCTCCGAGGCACCACAAACACTCTCGGTGCGTGTCTGTGATAGACATTTTTGAACCGCACGATTTGCACTTCTTGAAACCCGATCTCGGGGTCGGCGTCGGTGACGAGGACCTATTCGTTATATTTAGTTATTCCCAAAGAACTCGAGACGCGCCGAATCTCCGAAGCTATGTATACTGCGGAAAAACAGAACTGAGGCGAAGGGGCACCAGATGACGTCACCCTCGACGGAGGCCTTTGAGGGACCATCGACTTGACATCGATGCATGGCGCCCTCTGCCGAAATATTTTTTGCCGAAGCAGCTAAAGTTGGATGGAATACATCTAAGATGAGGAATATGTTGGAGGACACATCCACTCGAACAGCCTATTACTGGGCAAGTAACATTGTCTTCTGAAGGTTTTGAATATGTTAAGATTCAAATGGTATGTATAGATCAGGGAGCAATAAACTAAGCTGGACAAGGGTGAGAGGAAGGAACAGTGGAAAAAAACAGTTTTAGCACGGTCTGCTGATAATCAGAGTTTGACCTTGCCGGTTGCAGATAATATCTAGACGAACATTGTCATGTTCACTGCAAAGGTATCTCCTGTGCCCGATTGTGTAATGAGCTTCCAGAGTAAATGTAGTTTGTGTGCCAATTCATAATATTCTTGTATGCAGCGAACTAGCAGTGCAAAACGCGTGTTCTGGTGACTGCTTAGCTAGCTGCTTTTGCTTAGCAGCTTCGTGCTTTCCTTGTTAAACTTCACTGCTCTGCGTGCATAAAGGGTTTGCAGTGCTTTTTCACCTTTGGAAAGAGGCTTTTTGAAAAAGGTTTCAAGTTCAATGGATTGGTCAACATGAAACAAACTATGGTGAGGAGCAAGGATGCAATTTGAGAACCACTCTTTCTGAACTGCCACAAAGGGCTTGTCTAGAGAGATCCTGAAGTGCACCAGCTATTATAGTTACATTTCAAGTAACATTTTAGAGACACCTTATTGCATGGGTTCAAATACAGTGCCCATGAGCCTATGTACTACTGTGTTGAGATCCCAACCACGCACCGGACAAGCCAGCGGGGGATAAAAATGTTGAACACCTTCCATAAAGGTGTTCAATAGTGGTACCCTCCACCAAGACACCTTGTGCTATGTGGCGCTGTATACAGCCAATGCTAATAAATGGACCGAGCGAGTTGTAAACAAATGTAGAGTCTGGAAGATAAAGTAGGAATGTGAAAATGTTTGCTGAAAGAAATTCAATACGATTGTTCTTACAGGTTTTTACAGAAGATAGCATATTTTCCACTCATTAAAGGTAAAAGTTCTTGTATTTGGCTTCCTTGTCACACACAGCATGCCCCTACAATATGGAGGCAAATTAGATGACCACATTCTACGATCTCAGAAGCCAGGTTGCTAGGCTCATTGTCTGTTGATATGGATGTGTTGTCTTGCTTCTGCTGTTTTGACAGATTGTGATATCGCCACAGCTTCAAATGGCGTTTGTAGTGAAATGCATAGGAAATGAAGAAAACACTTGTCGTACCCATGCGAGTGCCATGTGGATTAAGGTGACCGTCTCTTAAAATAATCTATACACCGCCCTGTGTAGTAGTGGTTCCAGGGATAGGAGAAGAATAATATCTCTGACTAAATCTATTGAGGACGGCCCAGTGATTCGGGAACCTGGATATGAAATTACAGAATGTTCGAGTTCAAATAAGCATCTGGGTGGCCCCAAATTTCAAAATTCATTTTTAGTTTACTTGTGTTTAGTACCCCAATCAAGTTTGTCTGCTAAACAAAAGTCTATTTCTAGCAGGTATTATGCTTGTATGTACACATGCCTCCTTATGCATCAATTGTGATTGGCTGTGCATTCAGAGTATGTCCAACAGTGTGCCATCTTGTTTGTTGATCCAGAACATGGCAGTGGTATTGTCAGTCTTTACTAGAACACTCTTGCAGTTTTATAACATTTCGAAACATTTAGCTCAAGTCAACCAACCCAAATAAAGTCTGTCGTAAAGGTCACTTGCACAGACAGACTCACAAAAGGTAATCTCTAACATTTTCTATTGCCTATTGTACAGCTAACAAACCTTTGGGATATCACCAGTAGATCTTCAAATCCCCAGTTAGTTGTGACCACTGAGCCATAAACTCCTCTTGAAGAGGACATGTGTGGCGCGCAGGAAGAATGTGATAAATATAATCCAACATCACCATAAACTTTCACATCGTTACAATTGTGGCTGATAAAAGGGACATTGCAAAAAGGACTACTTTCTTTGACAGGCACTTGCATTGTGTATCCAGATCCGAAATTAGGAATATAATTTTACTTGACTGAGGGCGGCACTTTATTTTGGTACATGTTCAGGCAAAATACCATTTTTGGGGGTTCATCTGCCCCTTTTCCGGGCCCTCTAAGGTTTTTGCTTTTTCTTGTCTTTTAGTATCTCCGACCAGTTTTTGTGGTCAGATGGAGTGTGAGGCAGAAACCTGTGCAGTTCCCTTAGGGACCACTGCAAAAGGTTTAAGACTACAGGTGTTGGCAGTAAACCCAATTGGTAGCAGTCTGTACCACCCAGATTTACCTGGTAGCTGTGGCTGAGCAGCCAGACTTCTCTCAAGAAGAGTTAGACAGTATATAGATTATACAAGATAGGTACCCAAAATACAGTAGCACAAGCAAACACTGACCAGAGCTTTGGTACCAAAGTATATAATTATTTACTTAGACACACTTATAGAAACACTCCAGCACTATTATTGTAAGCAAGTTCAAAACACAGTCACAATTAAGATATATACCTCCCTTATTCCTTATTAGACAAGTCTTAGTTAGCACCACTTATTTTCAGACAGAGGTGAGCGCTTAACTGAAGATGGCACTCCAATAAGTTATCAAAAAAGGGAGGGAAAAGGCAGAAATTAGAAAAGCACACAACACAAATACTTTAGAAGCACCCAGCAAGGCAGGAAAGTCAAGGTCTACTTGTGCGCAAAAAGTTCAGAGGCCAGGCTCCCTCTTAGAGGGAGCAGAGCACCAATGCGCCCAAGATCACACAATTTAAGAGGCTCGAAAAAGTCTTGCAGGGAGTTAAAAAAGGAATTAGTTCAGCTCAGAAAAGTTCAGTTAGCCAGCCTAGGTCAGCCCAGGTAGTAAGTCGAGGATTTAATAGACACCTTGTACAGACCGTTGCAAGGGAGGCTAGGCGGACACAGTACCTTTAAAATGGAGAGGATCCTCCAGCGGGGGGAGTTGTACCTGGCAGTGGGTGCAAGTCACAGCGTCGTCCAGAGGAAGAGAAGATCTCGACATGGAGGAGAGCTGAAGGTCGTTGCACTGTCAGGGAAGAAACCAGCCGCAGAGTTCTCCGGTTTAAAAGGTACTACCCTTTTATTCGCGGTAGTGGTAAATCATGGTATCCCGGTTGCCGGGGTGCTTGGAACAGGCAAGGCGAACACGAGATGATCCGGCGAGCAAACTGGTCATCCCCACCAGTCAAAGGAGGAAGACTCTTCGGATGAAGATCTTCTCAGTCGTCGGAAAAAGTGGCGAGACGGTTCAGCAGGGCTCCACCGGTGGTGTCGTCGTTGCAGGTCGGCTCAGCTGCTCCCGCTTCGGATTCTTTAGGTCCTGTGGCGACGTCTGAAGTTCCAATCCCAAAGCCCTGCTTTTATGCAGAAAACCCCCATTCATCAGTCCTAGCTGTCACTCAAACATGCTAGGTGGTGAGCCGGGCGGCTCACCACTGGGCCAATCATACAAGAGTGCGACTTGAGTTGCCGAGGCAACTCAGTCCAGGGTGCATAAACCCCCCTCCCACACATCCTGTAGACCCAGACAGAGTGGCACCACTTTTGGAGGCTTCTGTGTAGAAGCCAGCCAAAAGGTGGAACAAAGGGCTCGACTTGGGTTGGAGTTATAGAGGCGAACACAAACACCATTTTAAAACAGAGTCCTGGCAAAAAGACCCAACCGGGGAATAAATATTAGATAAATAACCCGGCGGTATCTTTAACATTGCACCAAAAAGTGGTGCGTTTAAAATGAATGGGAAAATCCCATAGAAAATATTCTGGTGGAATATTTTGCGAGGTAACCACTGCCACCAGCCAGAAACTCAACGAGGGGGGACTGCACAGCGCCCCTTCGAAAAACGGACCCAGGGGCAATCTAATTACCCCTACCAGTACTTCCACAATATGATGGTTTGTACTGGTTCTCTTCCCAATTTAAGACTAGTAAAGTCAATGGTGACTTTACATGCCCTGGGAGACAGTAGTCAGTCCCAGGGTATGGAGTCTATGTTTGGGGGTCACTATGACACCCCTGTGTTACTGCACTGAGGGTGCTGTGTAACACTTACCAAAAACCACATGAAACCCTATGGAGTAAAAGACCCCATAGCCCATAAAACATATTACAAAGTCAAAGGATATTTCAAATCATGTCTAAGAGTGGGAGAAAAAGAGTCTCACTCTTAGAAGGAGAAAAAAATAAACCCCAAAAATCCAGCAAAGCTGCTGGGGGACTCACTAGTTTTGGGAAATTAGCCTTAACAGAGAATTTCCCCTAACAGGGAGTTCTACTGAAGTCCAACTGCCACTACAACCCTTAAGTATGTGGTCCTTTGTAGCCCATAAGTATCTTGAATTGAATTGTTTATTTGTATAGCGCCTATACACAAAGCGTTTCAAGGAGGGAGGGAACATGGGAAAATACAGTTACATTCTTACAGGTCCTTGAAACAAATTACAATGTGAAAAATACAACTATCATAATCAGCCTGGCGACATTTCTGATGGTGCAAGTGCAAGACAGGGGGAGAAAGGCAAGGGAAAAAGGAGAAAACCAAGCAGTAACATTACTATGCCTGACGACAAGTGTTGCAGTGCATGAGTTACAGGAGGAGAGAGTAAGGAAGAGAGAAACAAACAGGAGACTAACATAGAAGGTCAGATGACGATTCAGAGCAGTCGGGGCAGGGGGGATGGGAGTAGAGGAACAGGGAGGGAGAGGGGGAACGAACGTGCTACTAACAGAGATCATGGGACAACTATGTAACCTGTAATGCGCCCAGATGCCTACGGGCTTGGCGCGCTTTATAAATGAATAAACAATACAACTGATAGGAGTAAGTGCTATGAGGGTAAGTGGCTGCAAGAAAGGAGGTGGTGTTGAAGGTGGCTTTAAGACGATCAGCTACAATTACTATGCCTGACAATTGGGAAAGTGCTAGACTTTGACAATGGAAGGAAAAAAAGGGGGGCGGGGGGAAGGTGGAATGGGCTGTAAAAGGCAGGCGGCTACGATTACTATGCCTGAGGCAATGGGGTAATGCCAGACTTAGACAGGAGGGGAAAGGATCAGGGGAATGAGGGGCCACCAAGGCGATCACAGGGGGAAGGGGAGTTTGGAAGGGACATAGACCAGTGTTAGGGAGAATTCTCATTGATGGTTAATTTCCCTCACCTAGTGAGTCTCCCAGCAGCTTTGCTGGACTTCTGGAGTTTGTTTCCACTTGGTAAGAGTGTGAGCTTTCCCCCAACTCTTTCCTGTGTTTTGCCATGTGTATTTCCTCTGTTTTTGTGATTGTGGACTCTGGAGTACACCACTTCAGAAGCCCCTTTCTTGTGTGCGTTACACATCTTCAGTGCAGTGGCACAGGGTTGTCTTGGAGACTTCCCACCGACTCCATTTCTGAGGCTGACTACCGTCCCCCAGAAAAGGGTAAAGTTGCCATTAACTTTACTTAATCTATCACAGATCCAGTACACCCCATCTTCCATGGAGTACTGGAAAGGGCTACGTATCCCCTTTTTATCTGTACCTCCTAGAGCATTGTTTCGCTCTTTTAACATTTAGACTTGGCTGGTGGCAGTGGTATCTACCCTAACTATTCTACCGCGATTATATGAGATAAACGTGGTATTGTTTTAGGCTATTAGATTAGCCTCGAACATAAACCCGCTTGACCAAATTGTCTTTCTCTTGGCTCCGGTCGGTTTTATTCGCCATTTCTTTTTGTTAAAGTCCTTCTTGTGTTTTACTTTGCGCGGCAAACTAGGTTTGCCTTCTTTGTTCACCGTCTTTTGGTAGGCTTCTGCAGAGAAGTCCTCCTCTTAGCACCTGGGTGGGCTGAATGTGAGGGAGGGGTGTAGTCACCCCCTGCACAGGGTATCCTAGGAAACCCAAGTCGCACTTTGTCATGATTGGCTGAGGTGGTTGTCCGGGCTGGACAACCCCCGTGCTGCAGGATTGACAGTCA
Source organism: Ambystoma mexicanum (assembly GCF_040938575.1). Lineage (NCBI taxonomy): Eukaryota > Metazoa > Chordata > Amphibia > Caudata > Ambystomatidae > Ambystoma > Ambystoma mexicanum. Next base: position 889,036,672 of record NC_090929.1, read on the forward strand.
GGCTGTGTGAATGGGGGATTTTCACATAAAAGGCAGGTCTCTTGGGCTAGACGGCAGAGTCGCCACTGGAACTACAAGGAACCGAAGAGAAACGGAGAGAACAACGACTGCTGCAACTATCCCTTCCAGGTGAAGCCCTGCTGCAGTCCTGAGCCATCTACCCTTTGTCGACCAGAGAAGATCCAGTCCGGAGTCTTCTTCCCTTGAGCTTGGTGGGGATAACCAGCTCATCTTCCACAGCCAGAGGATCCTCTTCCTTGGTCGAAATCGCTGCACACTGCTGTAGTGGTCCGGATAGCCATCTGAAGAGCCTTTCCTGTTTTTAAGGAGTGCACCTTTTATTCACCGTCGCTGCTGCCGGCCTCATCCCTGTGTTCCTTTGCAGCTGGGGAGCAGGTGTAATTGGATCTAGGTCACCTGGCCTAAGCCCCACCCAACTGGTGCCTTCCTGGTTGCCGCTCTTATTCACCACTTAGCAAGCCCCGCCCACCTGGTGCCTTCCTGCTTGCTGCTCTTTTCCCTACTTACGGATCCCTCCAGCCTCTTTGCCTTTGCAGCCGGGTAGCAGGTGTAATTGGATCTAGGTCACCTGGCCTAAGCACCACCCACCTTCTTAGCCCTGCCTCTTCCTTCCTGCTCTTAACTCTTGGATCAAAGGCGTCTCTCGCCCGGGCGTCCAAAGTGAAGGGCAGTCAAAGAAAAGGGCATTCCTGTTTGGACCAGGAGGATCCAGGGTCCGACCCCCTGCTAAAACAGCAGGTAAGCATGCACCAACATGTGTTTACACCCTGTACTCGTGGTGGCCCTGAATCATGCTGTTCCCATCTTCATCTTGTATCCAGACTTGCAACATTATGTGTTACTACTGACTTCTGCTATTGTATTCGCTCTCCCCTCTTGCCTCTCCACTCTTTTTGACTACTTACACTCTTTTCTGTCCTCCCCTCCCCTCTCCCTTTTCCTATCTCCTCCCCTTACTTTCTTCTATGCACTTACTCTATCAGAATTGTCCCTGGACCTAGTATGATAGCATCCTCATCTGTCGCTCCCCCATCCCCCATCCCCTTACTGTTCCCCCCTCCCTCCAGCACTATCTGAAACGTTGTCAGGCCTAGTACGATAGTCGCTTGTTTTGTTCCTCTCCTCCCTTTCTGCACCCCTCTCCCTCACCTTTTGTTTTCCTACGGCTCTACCAGAAATGTCATCAGGCCTAGTATAGTAGTCACCTGTCTGTTTCCATTTCCTTCCCACTCTCCCACTCCCTTCCTTATCTAGGTCTTAGCACTTTCACTATCTGAAATGTCGTCAGGCCGAGTGCGATAGTTAATTTCACATCCTTACTGTTCATGGCCTGTAAGAATGTCATTGTATTTTCCCCTTGTCACCTCCCTTGCCTTGAAGCGCTTTGAAACACAGTTTATTTATATAGCGCCTATACACAATCATATCATACCCCTTCACCTCGAAGCTCCAGGAACCGTGGGTCGGCGGGATACCATCAGGAACAACTGCCAGGGCACCAGCTGCACCATTGGAATAAGGTACTCTGTTCTGCTTGAGGAAACAGGGTGAACCCCTTTTCTTCATCTCCAAGGCTTGCCCTGGTCTTCCCTCCTTCTTATAACTTTTGCTTCCGAACATTGACAATATCAAAGTACTCTTGGCTACGTTGAATCGTGAACAGACTGTTCCTCGACAACAGGCCCCCGGTGTCACTTGACCCTGGCTCCGGCCCTCAGACTCTTGAACTCCAGTCAACAAGTGATTCTCGATTCTGTCTGCCTAACTATAATATTGCCTGTGATATTTTGCCTCCAATTCCCTCTGGGTATCTCAGGTGCTAAGTGTATTTTTGCCCCAGTAGCATTTCATGTTACGGATACGCGTTTATTCAGTAGACCGAACTGTCAAAAAGTGATCGCAATTGTATTCACGGTAACGTGTTTTGTTGATAACACTGGTCCATTCAAACACAGGGTACTTACCTTGAGACATACTGTACAAAGTGAATTGGTTAGTGTGGTTTTAAATTTAATATAAGTGTTGTGTTTATAACAAATGGTTTAAAAATAAATGTACTTATATTTTTCTATCTGAAACCTTGAGTCAGTGTTTGCTTGAGTCAAGTAATTGTGATCTATTTCTGTAATCTCTGCTACTGCTCATATACTCTTAAGATAAGCCTGGCTGATCCGCCACTGCTACCACTCTGACATAGTAGTACAGGCTTGTACCAAAGGTAAAACTTGTACTGCCATCTGTAGTCTTAATTGTATGTAGTGGTCCCTAAGGGCACTGCACAGGATTCTGCCTAACAACCAGTTAGGGTGAAGGGGGTTGGGGGGCACTTTCACACACAAAGGGGTTAGGGGGATGCAAGGGGGGTACATTCAGGTACACGAGGGGCAGGGGAGCAAGGGGACACCAAACATACTCACGGGGGCAGGGGGCAGTAAGCCTGAGACTAGAATCTGTTGCTACATCTACCAGGCTAAAGATGAATTTAAGGCCCATCTGATCATGGCCATCACCATTTCCCCCTTAAACAGTGTCTTGCTGATTTAAAGATTGGAGGTTGATGTTTTTCTATCTGATCAAGTTTTTCAGAGAATAAAGTGTTACATTTATTTGCTCATTCCTTTGTCTTTGCCGGGTTCCCATTGTGAAGCCCTGCCCAAAAGGCACCAGTGAGTCTGGGAGGACAGGAAACTGGGAGGTCACCGAAACATCTCAGGTCTTTGTCCTACAATGTGTCTGCTTGGATCCAGTTCTGACTGGGTGCCTAGCCACCATAAGTTTGAATGTAGCATGCTGATTGGGTCGGTTCCTGCATAAAATGTGAGTATCTTGATGCCAGAGTCGACCACTCGAAGATCCATTCCGAAGAAGAAAGAAGGACACCTGCAGCCATCTCCAGTGACCGCCAAAAAGCTGACTCAGTGACCGATGTAGCTCCAGCCCTTTCTTCTGTGCGACAGGGAGGATCCAGACCAAACTACTTTCTCTTGGACTAGTAGGCTTAACAAGTATCTAGACCAACTACAGTTTGAGCCATACCACGATGAGCTGCGACCTTCCAGGCATGCAATATTCAAATACCCAAGGACCTCTGGCAATGCTGCGGTGCATAGTCCCGTCAAGCGCAGTTCTGGCAGCAAACTTGTGGGCATCTGTTTGGGTCTACAGAGACCCCATCCTGATCATAGAAGTCCACTCAGCTGAGTCATGGACCGAGAGAAGGAAGAAAGTCTGCCGAGCGACAACCGTTGCTGCCACAATGCCTGTGTCGAGCCACCACAACCAAGTGCCACGAAGATTGTCTGCTGGGCATCACTAAGAACAAGACTGACCGTCTACTCCCGCCAAAAGTTCCTCCTCCAGTCGCTGAGGCAAGAGGCCCGAACTAGAGCTGCTGTCCTCTTACCTTGGGACATGCCAGTGACATTGTTGTTCTTCATCATAGAAGGCACTGTCTCACTGCTGGGTAATTACCTGGGTAGTTGTGGTGTTGCTGTTCTCTCCTCCTTAGCTTGTAGAATCACATTGGGGTGGACAACCCAATCGTGTTCTCCTAATCCTTAGAACATGTGTCCTTTAGGCACAAATCCTTCAGGTGGCCTTCCTAGTCTCCCTGAAACCTTTGAATCCAATTTCGTTACTTGCCACGAAGAGCATCATCTGAGAATTTAACTGACGGCTTCTGCCTTCCTTTGTTTTGTGCACGCGGGCCACTGGCTCCCCTATGCCCACATCTGACTTTTGAGACCGATTCCCCAGCAAGGGTTGGAATTATATAGTTTAGGACTACACAAAGTTATCTAACTTAACAGTATTGCTATTTAGTAAATGTTGGTTGATGAATTACTTGCTAACCTAAAGCTACTCTTGATACTTACCAGTTTTTTTTTTCTCTAAAGGGTCTACTATTGAACTGGGTATTGCTACAGCAAATGTCCTTCTGTACATGTTCGTGAAACTTTCCTTACTTACCTGAATTGCATTTTGAGTTAAACATTGCCCTAGTGTATATAATAAAAAATCCCATTATTTAAAATATAATTAGTGTTTATTTTGATCAATTTTGACAATTAACCACAAAAACACAACGGCCTAACCATCCTAGAACTCTTTAAAACCTGCATGGAATACTATATCAATACAGTAACAAGAACACATGGATAATTCTGGGAGGCGATTTTAACTTGAGCCTAGGAAATTGTCCTCTAGGACATCTGTATGACCACATCGAAGATGCAACATTGGGTTTCCAGCATCCTTCTATGAGCATTTGTGGTGTTTATTTAAATGGGAGCTAATTTCATGCTTCACTGATGGATTGGGACCTGTGTGCCCTTAAGGGTCGCACTATTTCAAATAACCCAGGAAAGTGCACTTTTAAATCCTGAAGGGGTTCGACCTTTAACTCCTTTTCCATTTCGGAAAATAAATTGCCCCTTCGAGTTGACTTCAAAGTGGTTGAGGAGATATTCAGCAACCACCATCCTGTAGTGCTTTTAATAACTTGGAATCCTGCCACTCTTCTGCCAAACACCAATTCTCATATTGCTTTGGGTATACTAGCCCATGATAGTAGGATTAGATGGAAGGACTGTGATGTCAGTCGTTACAAAGTACTTATTACCCCACATCTTCATTCTTTTTGTCTTATAGCTCACCACTACTGAAATTTTATGTTAACATATTTAGATCGGATGTTAAATTTGTCAAACCTTTTTAAGGAAAAGTGACAGCATGTTTTAATAGCGCAAAAGGCTAGTTTCACCAAACCTGTAAAGCAGCAAAGAGTGCATTTTTTGAAGGCCCTGGAAAAAACAGATACATGTAGCAGTCCGATTGCAGAAGCTAAATCAGCCTATTTAAAAAAGCTATAACCATTAAAATAAATTGAACTAGATAATCTGGCTTGGTCAGAACTTAAAGGTGGCACCTGCCTCAATGGACCCCAGAAATAGTGGGAATTGGTTTCATCTAGTCCGATTTATCATCGTGGCTCCTCTGGACTAGAGACTACTATATAGAGGACCATAATTGGGTAATACATTTTTCTTCTTTATACACTTCAAATGTACATTTCGATAGAGAAAAAGCCGGACTTATTTTCTTCATAATGCTCAAATGCAGGGCTGAGTCTGGTGTATGTTTTATTTCTATTGAGGAGGTTGGTATCCAGTGATTGCATCGAATACAAAGCATTGAATGCCAAAGCATCGAAAAAAATGAATCGAAAAAAAGCATTGAATGCATTCTTCTCAAAGTTAAAGGTAAAGGTTTAATTTTAATTATAATGGGTATTAAGGGGTAAAAAAAGGGTTTGGGGACCCCCCCCACAATAAAAAAATGGAGCAAAAAAAGCATTTGATGGCTTTTTTTTCGTTGCTTTTTTTTTTAGATGCCAAGGCATTCGATGCTTTGGCATTCTTTGCAATCACTATAAACTGAGGAGGTTGCTAAGGTCATCAATAGGGAGGCACTTAGTTATTGCCCAGGCTTTGATGGTATCCCTGTCAATCGTATTTGGGCCCTCTTTGTTCTTTAATGCCACAATTGGAGATCTGAGTTTCGATAATCTATCCAATTTTTAAAAAGGGGAGGAGAGATAATTCATCAGCGTGTAGGCCAATTTCCTGCCTGGATTCCCATCCATTTTAAAATCTTTGGGTGGGTAATTTTGGCAAAACTGGAATCCAGGTTATTGGCGAACCACATTTTAACTGATGTCCACTGGGATTTCGACATGGCCTTGGCACCAACAAGCAGATCTTCAAAGTATATTTATTCATTGCCAACTCAGCGTATATTAAACAGGAACCCAATAATTTAGCTTAGTACCGCCTTTAATAAATTTAATATGCTTAAATTGACGGATACTCTGATCCATGAACGGCCTGGCACTGTTGTTGGATACACCTTGTTTGGATTCACTTTGGCTTGTGTAGATTGTAGCTCAAAGGGGCAATGTATGGCAGAATTTCCAAATGTTCTGCGAGCCCCCCAGGGTTGCGTGTCTTGGCTCCACTTCTTTTCTCATTACATATAAACGCCCTTCTCCGTTCTGGGGCTGATGCCGCAAAAATTGGTAATGGATTCTTTCTACACTGGTACATGCAGATGATACTGTGATAATGGTACAGACAACCCGTGCCCTGCAACAACTCATCACTTTGTAAACCGTATTCACAAATTCACTTGATTTAAAAAAGTCCAGGCAGAAAAATATGCTTTAATGAAATGGAGGTGAAAAACGACAAAACGTCCCTCTACGTAGGGCAAGAACTACAAAATCCCATGGGTGAAAGAATTCGATTAGTTAAGAGTTTGGTTAGGTCAGTGGCAAGGCACATTGTTAGGCAAAGTTTGTATGCAGTACCCTCTGGGAACACTACAAACAACGCTGACTACAGGTATAGGAAACCCAACCTTTGGTATAAGGTTGTACTACACAGTTTTGGTAGCGTGTTGAGCAGCCAGGCTCATCTGAAGAGGGGTCAATGTGAGCAGCAGGGGAGTTAGAGATTCACAGTGACAAGTATTCAAATAAATACTTACACACCAAGTTTCTTGAATAAACAATTATAAATGTGTCAGTTAGAATAAGCCTTATTCAGAAGTAAGCAATAAACAAGTAACACGTACACTTCAATACTGTACACTCTTAGTTTCTAAAACAGTAAAGACCCTTTAGGGATGGACCACAGGCACAACCTACACCCTCAGGTGATTTCAATAGCTAGGGGGCTGGGGACATTAATATCTTACGGTTGGTATTTAGAATACTGTTAGGAGTTGGTAAAGGTTATTAGAACAACGAGAGACCACAAATATTCTCAAGCAGGCAAAAACTTCCGGATCCCCTAAGAAGAGTAATTTAGTACAACAGGCTAAACCAAAGTCAATGGCCAAAAGTTTTATATAGGATGAAGCACTTCTGGTAGGTAAGTAGAAAAGTCTTTCAACAATGTTTTAAAATTCTTTGAAGAAAAAAAGAATCAAAAGGTAGGGCCACAAGCTGAATAGACTTGTGAGCAGTAGAAGATTCAAGCAACTCTACAATGAGGGCTATGTTCTCTCAGACTTTACAGTAAATTTGTATTGAAGGAAAGGTGCTGCAGATGACTTCTGTTCCTGTGCAGCTCTGCAGATCTCACTGTTCTGGGCCTCAGTCGTGGGGACAAGAGGGAGAACTTCTGGGGACTCCTGCTCTGCAAAGGGACGGTCACCGATCACAACCGGAAATCTTTCCAACAAGTGGCACTTCGGTGTTTCAGCTCCTCTGGACTACCGCAAATAGCAGCATCGCAGTGTCTGGCTGTCAAGATGGACTTTCCTTGCTTCTGGGATCCCACACTCTATTGAAGGGGCTCAGGCTTGGTCATTCCTGCTTCCTGGGAGTCCTGAGGATCTTCCTGGAGCTCTTGGCAAACTTCAAAGCAAGGCACACAATCTGGTGTTCCTCTCCCTGGCTATTCGGTTTTCAGCACCAACTCTGCAAAAATTCAAACAGCTCTGAGACGGATGTCCAGGTAGCTTACGATTTAAATTTGGTTTCAGCACAGCAGCAGGGCTTCACCGGGCAAACCAACAGTCCAGGAGTTGCAGCAGACGTCCTCTTCAAGTTCTTCTTGGGTTCCTTTGTCCAGTGGTCGACTCTGCCTTCCAAGCCAAAGGCCTCGCCTTTTATTCAGTTCTCTCCCATTAATTTCAGCCTAGCTGTCAGTCACCCGGCAAGGTGGCTGTCCTTGCCAGACAGTCAGCCGGCCAATCACCACAGAGTGCATCTGGGTCTCCTAGGAGACTAAGCACAGGGAGTTTCGGGCACCTCCCTCACTTCCTGCCTACCCAAGACACCCTGAACCCCAACCAATGGGACCAAACCTGGTTTGTCGTGCAGAGTAAGTCTCAAGAAGGACCTTTCCACAAAGAAATGGCGAAAAAAGAAGACCGGGCCATTTCGACAAAAATGGCACCCTTCGGTGCTTAACTGCAGCTGCGTAACGCAGCCCGTGGTAAAGACAAACCACGGTAGTTAAAATGAAACCACTGCCACCAGCCATTCAGTGAGAAAAGGGTAACATAAAAATGTTAGATGAGAAGCTAGATAAAGTGGATACTGGGTGATCTTGGGGCTGAAGACAAGACGACCAGAAGAGCAGAATCCCATGATGAAGAAGAAAAGACGCATGCAGCTACTTCCAGCGACCACAGATGCCTGCTGAGTGGCCGTTGCTGTGCTGACCATTTCTTCCATGCGACAGATGCCACCCGAAGAGGTCGTCTCCTTTCTTTAGACAATTAGTCTTTAGAAGACCTGCATACCGAGCCATCCCACGACAAGCTGGGACCTTCCTGGGCTGCAAACCACCAATAACCTGGGACCTCGATCCTGGGTGCTGTGCATCATCTTCCGAAGAACAAATCTTCCTAAAGCTTTGATGGACTCGTGTTGGACCTCCAGGAGCAAGATTCCACTCGTTTAAGTCCTCTCCAGAGTGCTGGACTAAGAAAGCGAGGCGAATCGTTGAAGAACCATTCTTCATCTGGTGTCTTGAAAAGGGCACCAAAATCAGAGAGCCGCAAGAAGCAACAAAGAATCATTTGCTGTGAGCCTTTCCACTCGACTGCTGCTGCAAAATCCCTTTGTGTTTTTTCTTTTGTCTGAAGACCAAGAATCCAGTGACCGGGTCCTGTAGCTGCTGCATCATGAGGGTGTCTGCCTGCAACATCTTCATTGCTGAGGTATTGCGAGAATCAATGTTATACTTGGAGTAGTTCTGTCGCTCCTGTGTGGTGAGGGGGGGTTTAATGTGTGTAGTTGGGAGTTTCCTCATCCACGCTCACCCAGGCCTAATGCTGCAACACATTCAGGGAGCCTTCTACAAAGTCCCTGAACCCTTTTACCAACTATAAAGTATTGTACTTACTTGTTAAAGAAGATCTCCTCTGGAACTCTGAATTTACTACAATGTGTGCCTTATCCTGTACTGCCTACAGCTGGCCACTGTACCCCCAGTGGCCCCATCTGGCTCTGAACACTCATGTCTAGATTAGGGAAGGACTGATCAAGCATATGGCCTTTTTTATTTTGAGGGACATAAATGCTGTTAATACACTTTTGCATTTGTAAAGTGCTTATCTATAAATGTAGATAATTCTTAACACTTAAATTTAACATGTAGTTACGGTATTACACTGTGTGAGCTTTGCTTTAGAGTTTGCATATGTGAGTGATATCAACACTTAATGACCACCCTCATCGCCTCTAAAGAGAAGTCGGACTCTTGCACCCACTACCACAGAGTCAGGAGAAACCTGCTGGGAACTATTCGTAACACTAGATTTTTTTTCTAAACCGTCACCAGAGTATACCTGAAAAACTTTGCCAACGTGGACGTAAAAATAACTCTACTAGAATTAGAAAACACAGCATGAATATATAATTATGTTGATGTGACAGGTCATTGTAAAATACAGATAGACAGAATCCCATCATCCCCCATCTGGTCTACTGGATGAATTGGTGACAGCCTTTCCATAATCAAAAATATGATATTGCCACATCCTGAGGTCTGCCACTCATTCTTGTGATCTACAGAGCTTGATGAATGCCCATACCACTCCAACAGGTTAGAAACCTCTGAATCATCTAGACAAGATTTCACTCGAGTTTCCAGGTCACAAGGTTGAGTTGCCGGCAACCCGGCAAATTCAAAGTTGCTTCTATCCCTCTTGGAATTAGGAGAGAATCCTCAAAGAGGATGTCTGTGACAGCGAAAATTGAACATGCAAAAAAAAATAAAAAAATAAATAAATAAATAAATAAAAAAAATAAAATAAATCGAACTATGGTTGTCTGCCTACTTAGGACAACAATTACTAAATTCAACACAGCCGAAAAGCAGAGACTTTCGGGGGAAGGCCCATTTAAAGTTCTGGAGGGGCAAGTGAATGCACCGACTCTCCAATTGGAGCAGGCAAACCAAATCTCTTGCTCCCACAATCGACAAGCCCTCAACACAGTCGACCCTGCCGTAATATGACCAAGTTGATATGTTGCATGGAGTGCTAGAGATGGTCATTCCATCCATCACAAAGCCCAAGTTTGACCTACTTCACCATCTGCTTATTTTATAGATTTTTTTTTCCGTTTCCTCAAATTGATGCCATCAGTGTGAACAAAAAGTCATGCATAATTGCAACCAGTATGTAGGTGGTCACTTTGCTCCTTCAATTTTAGCACCTGCCTGTAGTGAACTACCCATCTAATTACAATCCATAGCGCACATTTCCATGACACTGCTAATTGTATGCCAGTTTAGGCTACAGTAATCGTTAAATATATATTTTTTAAGGATATCACAGGTGGAGGTTTAAACCCAGCTGACAGAGCTGCTTCCTTTTTCCAAAGTTGTGTGCCCAATCCTCGGGATGGGACGCACGTACAAACAAACTCAAACACAGCAAAGAAAATCTCTAGGCATCTGGAACAATTTTGGGGATGGCACAGAGTGGCCTGTAAAGTGTTTTTTCTGACGTTAGGTCTATTATGGCTAAAACATTGTAGAGCTACACTGTGGTTTGCCTCTAGCACTATACCATGAAACGTTTGCAGTGATGTAGTTCAGCTTGCTTTTATGTGTGTCTGCGCTAGAAAACAAATAAATAGGCGACAGGAGTCTTGATATGCAGGGTAAAGTGTTGCAGCAAAGAGTACATTGTCTATCGGCTGACACCAGAAATGTCAATGACAATTACTCTAGATGGTTAGTAGAATCAACCTTACATGCAATTGAAACACAGTGTAAAAGGGGTGATAACTTGAAAGTCAAGCACTAAAGCCAGTGGCTGTGCTTAGATGTCAGTGAAAACGCTACTTTAACAGATGCCATGAGGCAAGGAATTGCAAACAAACCAAACTACCCACACATCATATTTGACACCAGCGAAGAAAGCAGCAACAGAGCAAAGATGAACGCAAACAATGCGGCTCTGAATTAAAAGATCCAGAGAGGTTAATGGATAATACTACTTTGTGAAGAACGATGAAATGGAAGATGAAACAACTATGTTGCAGTTAGAAAAAGGATTTTTGCAGACCCCAAATGTCTAATCAGAAACAATGTAGGCAACCACTGTACTACACAGGGATACAACTATGATTCTCCCAACTGTAATGTGAAGCAAGCTCCCTCTGCTTCACACTAACCTGAAACAAGAATGAAATACAGAAATCCAATCAGCAAAATAAGCAAGAGTATAAATATTATAGCCCAACCCTGATAAAGCCCCCCCACACATACCTGCCAATCAGTACTGTCCTGTACAGAAGCTCAGCATTTTTTGAATATTGAAATGTGGGCAACAAAGGACTCACCATTATCGTTCGTTAAGTTAAGTAAAACTCCAATAATGGCCCTCATGCAGTCCTCCACAGCCTTGCCTACATGGTTGGTTACAGTACACAGAGAAAGGGATGTATTGTCTACAACACAGATGCTATCTTCAGCTCGATTATATCGCTGGACAAACTGTTCACAATGCTGCAAAGCTCTGCAGAGGGAACAAAACATTTTATTCTTAGGAAAGCACTATGCATTGATTAGATCAAAAATGGAAAAAACAAGGTTTGGCCCATGAGCATTAGCTCATGGAAAAGTAATACATGCACAAGGCAGATTTATCTGGCTGAGAAGCATTTGCAGATAACAAATGCACTATTGCCTGAGAAGAACAAATTACTTACCTCTCTGTAATGTTCTCTCTTATGGATGTTCCTCCCACAAATGCCTTATGTTTGACATTATCTTCCAGTGCAGCTGCTGTTCTAAATATTTAAGCCGCAAAGAGGCCGGGTGGCTACGCGTCTGTTCTGCCTGATGCTGCACGCCAGAGAGGACCTCAGAGTCAGTATATATTAAGGCGCTGCGCCCATGCCCTTAGCACTACTGCCCTTTTTCCCCTAGCCCCCAGATGAGGAGGGACGATTATTCATACGTCCCATCCCCTTTCCTCCATACTATATGGGCGATTACAAGTGAATGTAGGCCCATGGTGGAGAGGAGACCCTCCTTCAGCAAATAGGTTCCTGAGAACCGCCTGTCCGAAAGTAGCATCAGATCTAGAGGCGGCATCCAAATAGTAATGCTTGCAGAAAGCCTAGGGAGAGGCCTAAGAGACCGCCCTGCTTATGACTTGCCAAGGGACATGGCGCTGGAATGCTATGGCTGTTGCCTTGGTCCAGACTACGTGGGCGTGCATGTTCGCCGGGAGTGGCTTTTGCTGGCCCTCGTATGCTTCCTTGATGGCAGAGACCATCCAGCGGGATATGGAGGCCTGATAGCCTGGTCTTGCACCGCCGAAAGTGACACACAGGGCATTAGATTTGCGGAAGCCCTTGGTCCTGTCAAGGTAGATTCAGGGCACACCTGACATCCAGGCAGTGCAGAATGCTCTGTGCCTCCTCCTTAGGATCGGCAAAAAACATAGGAAGGACCATCTCCATGTTCAAATGGAAAACAGGCGGCACCTTAGGCAGAAATGCTGGTTGTGTCCACAGGACTACTTTGTCCCTGTGAAAGGTAGTATATGGTTCTGAGGCGATCAGCGCCTGGATTTCGCTGACTGCGAGCCGAGGTGAAGCTGACTAGTAATGGTGACCAGCCTGATGTCCTCGTACGCCATTGGCTCAAACGGTTTGTGCACCAGGGCGCCCAAGATTATGTTCAGGTCCCATATAGGGTGTGGCCTCCTGATGGGCCGGGAGAGCCTTGCGAGCACCATCAAATGTTTGACGATAGGAGGAGAAGACCCCCCTCCTCCAAATTCCTGAATGCCCCGAGGTAAGTGCAGCAGGTGTACACCTGCACGCCAGATTGGGCGAGGTGCGCCGAAAAGGAGAGCGCGTCATGCAAAGTACATGCCACTGGGTCGATTTCAATGGCGTCTGACCAGTGGCAGAACCTGGTAGACTTACTTTTATACTGGGCCCTGCTAGCCTTGCTCCGTGCACCCTGTACGATTTCCAGATTAGCCTGGGAGAGGCTGAGGTGCCTTAGCGTTACCTGCTCAGGAACCACGCTGTGAAGGCTAGTTTCTGTGGCGCGGGGTGGAGGACCCTGCGCCAGAGGATGTGCCGGGCCCGTCGGGAGGTAAATCGGTGACATCTCTGAGAGGCAGAGCACCTCCGAGAACCATGGCCTGGCCGGCCACCAAGGGCCTATTAGAGTGATGCTGAGCTGGCGAGACTCCTTGATCTTGCAAATCACTGTGAATCGGCGGAGTGGGCGGGAAGGCATATGCCGTCATGCTGTTCCACTGAATCCGAAATGCGTCTCCCAGGGAGCCAGGACACTGAGTGCACTTCTTGTTGTGTCAGGTGGCGAAGGGATCAACCTGGGGGAGACCCCATCTGTTGAAGATCTCCTGAATAACTAGGTCATTTATCTGCCACTCGTAATTGTCAGCTCCCAAACTGCTGAGCCTGTCCGCCTCCAGGTTGGATTCCCCCGGAAGGTGGACTGCTGTGAGGTAGATGTCGTTTTACAGGGCCCACTCCCACATGCTGATTGCCAGTCTGCACAGAGGAGGGGATCTGGTGCCTCCCTACTTGTAGGCATAGTACATACTGGTCGAATTGTCTGTCTGGATGAGGACAACCTTGCCCCTGAGAAGTGGAAGGAATGCTCTGAGCGCTATCCAGGTGGTGTTCAGCTCCAACCAATTGATGTGGTATTCCTGCTCCTGTCGAGTCAAGGTGCTGTGGACTGAGAGATCGTTCAGGGTGGCTCCCCAGCCCTCGAGCGAGGAGTCCGTGGTGAGGATGACCTGCAGTGTGGGAAGCCGGAAGGGCTTAACCGCCCGTAGGTTGTAGTCCCTGGACCACCATGTGAGGTCCGGGTGGAGAGATGGAGGAACGTTGATCATCTCGGATTGAGTGGTTCCATAAAGCCGTGAAGTGCAGCTGAATCCTCCTCAGTCTCGTGTGTGGACCGGCTAATAGGACCGCCGCCAAGAGACCCAGGAGATGCTGGTACCACCATGCAGAGGTCACCGCTCTGCTGAGGAAGTTAGTGGTGGCCCTCTTGATGGGCGAGATCTTGTCCTCCGACGGAAATACCTTCTTGGAGCATGTGTCCCAGATGAGGCACAATAATGTCAGTCTGCGTGGGCTGCAGCTGCGACGTCTTGAGATTGAGCGAAAAGCCCAGATCGTGCAGTGTGTTCCTAAGGGCCTGGGAAGAGTGGTGAACCGCTTCGGAGATGTAGCCCTGACGAGCCAGTCGTCGAGGTATGCGTAGATGTGGAGGCCATGCGCTCTGAGGAGGGCAGCCACAGCATTCATTAGTGTGGTAAAGACCCTCGAGTCGAGGCCAAAAGGAAGGACCTTGTATTTGGAATGGTAGCCCATGATGATCCTGAACCGTAGGAAAGAACGATGGGGCTGCCAAATCGGGACGTGTAGGTACGCGTCCTTCAGATCCAGAGAGCACCTCCAGTCTCCCTTGCACAATGTCTCTGCTATAAAAGCTAGCGTAACCATCTTGAATTTCTCAGAGGTAAGGAGAGTTTGTGGGTGGAAAGGTCCAGCACAACTCTCAGGCCCGCCTGGTTCTTTTTCTGAATGGCGAAAATTCCCAAGCCTCGCTGGGAGGCTGGGACTTCTTCCACGCCCTGGCTCTCGACGAGCGACCGCATCTCCACTAGAAGGAGTTGTTCCAACTTGAGGGGGTGGAGGAGGGTGGAGAGGCTGGGATGGGTAGGCGGTACCCCGTGGATACTACAGAGACGATCCAGGGGTCCGTGAAATTCTGGCACCAGACATGTGCATGGAGAGCAAGACTGCCCCCACTGGAGACAAGTGGACCCGGAGGGGCGTGCCATGCCTTTCCTTCCGAGGCTGTCGCGGAGGAGGGGGACTGGAAACACCTCTTACCCCCCCCCCACTCTTTGTTGCTTGCCTCGATTTGGAGTCGCGAGCGGTCAGGCTGCCTGGACCTCTGTTCCTGGAAGCCACGGAACCCTCCGTACGTACACCCTTTGTCGGAGTGCTGCTGTGACTGGTGTACGATTTGGGCATGGTATTTGTCAAGATGGATAAAAACTTGGCCGTTTGAGCGGTTTTTCTTTTTCTCCAGCTCCTCGTCCGTGGTAAAGTGGAAGAGGTGCATACCCCATCCCCCCTGAACGGCATGTCTAATATGTGTTCCTGGACGTCCGGGTGAATTTCGTTGCACGGAGCCAGGCTGTCCTTCTCATGTTCGTCTTGATACAGATGGCATGGCCAGAGGTGTCAATATGGGCCACTGTGGATTCCATGAGGTCCTGCGCCACCAGCTTGGCCTCAGCTAGTCCCACCTTGAAAAGTGTTTGGCTCTGCGTAGGGCGTTCCGGGAGGAAGTCTGCAATTTACCGCCATAACCATTGGTTAGCGATAGTCAGCATGGCATTGGCCAGACCAAGATGCAAGGACGCGTTGGAATACAGCCACTTCCCGTACGCCTCCAAGACCTTCACCTCCTTGCCTAGCAGTGTCGACGAGGAGGAGGCTGATGACTGAGGCTTGGAGTATAGTGATGCTGCAGCAATCACAGAGGAGTGTGGCTGAGGATGGGCCGATCGCAAGAGTGTACCCCCCTCCATCTGCCTGTACTTGGTGTCCAGGCGTCGATTGACCGGCTGGACAGAGTGGTGCTCGAGCCAACCCTTTTTGGCCAATGAGACTACATCGGTCTGCAGTGGAATTCCCGTATTGGCAGAGGGGCGTCGCGTGAGGACCTCAGCAAGCACCCCCTCTGCCGGTTGCTTGACCTTGGGTTCAGGTAGGCCGAGATACTCCGCCAGCCCCACAAGATGTTTGTGGAAGGCCTTGGCTGAGGAAGGCATGTCAGGGTCGTCCTCATCCTGTGGGTCAGGAGGATCCTGCGTAGGTGGAGTAGCGGGAGTTCGAGGCCTGGGTACTGGGAACGGAGCCAGAGGCTGGTACAAAACCGCCTGAGGAATCGGCTGGGGGACCGGAGGCAGAGGCTGCGCCGGAGCCTGCGGTGCCGGCAGCATTGGAGGGAGCAGGTCTCTGATGCCATCCTTGAGGATAAGCCCCATCCGAGGGGACTTCATGAGCCTGAGGAACCTTTCAAAGAACTTGTCCTCACAGGGCAAAGGAGTGATAGGGGATACAGACGTGGTAGTGGGAGGCTGCTGTAGCCGCTGCATACCCTGCCCGTACAGACGCAGAGGGAACATGCCCTGCGCAAATGAAGGAGCAACTGTAGGCCACGTACCTGGTTGAGGCCAGTCCCACCTTGACACTCGTTCCTCACTAAACTTCTGGAATGGTGTCAGAGGGGTGTCGATGGCTGGCACAGCGGCCATTTTGTCGAGCTGCCTGCCACGTGCCTGCGTCGTGTTGCTCGGCTCACTCGGTCCGGCCTCTCTGGATTGCGAGGCCTACCCTGCTCCTCGGGTCTAGACCCGGTAGCTGCGACACCCTCAGCCTGGGGGCAAGAACAGCTGCGTTTAGGTGCCCCCTCAGACGTATTGCTGGTGCTAGGGCAGAGCCCCTTGGGTGAAGACCCGGTAAAAGAATCTTCCGGTCCCTCAACACCGTCACCGGGAGGATCCAGGGATCCCTCGGCCTATAGGCCGGTAAATGGAGCAGCCTCGGTGCATGTGCTGGTACAAGGAACTGAGCGGTCCCTCCTGCGTGGGTGAGTCCGTGGGAAGGAGTCCCCTTGCGGGGTGCGATGGAAAATAGAGGCCCTACCCTGGGCCTGGATCGATGTTTCACGAAGTTCTTGAGGTCCTCTGGAGGCAACTTCTGGAAGAGCTCCCTCCACCTGGCTAGTCTGTTCTTCAGCCACCTCAATGATAGGGCGTTGCACGCTGTACAAGCTTGCCAACTGTGGTCTGGACCAAGGCAACGTAGGCATAGGGGTCTGAAGTTGGGAAAAGCCTGTCGCAGGATAGACACCTGATGAACTTTGTGGAAGTCGACAATCGCCTGGTAAGCAGCGTGACGCCCGAGTACCTGAATGACAAAAAACACAAAAAAGACAAAGATGTATCCGCGCATGGAATTACATGGCCGAAGCCAAACCCAGGAGCACTGGTGAATTCGGCCTGTTCCAGTTGATGCGGTAATGGGGACTGGGGTGTGGCGCCGGAGGGCGGAGCTCGGGCAGCGCATGCTCCCAGGGCCGCAACCACGCACGCCTCTAAATTTAAAGGGGAAGAAGATATTTCTGGTGAAAAAGGTTCTGTCTCCAGTCCCTTAGAAGGGACGCCCATAGAGTATAGAGGAAAGGGGACGGGACGTAAGGAACAAGTTACTTACCTGTAACTGTTGTTCTCCAGCATGGGTCTGGCATTGATTCACATGCTCATGAATATTCCCAGTCGTCAGGCTGGCAATCCTCGGTAAAAGACAAAATCTGTTTCAGTTTTGTTTCTGAACTGTCGTTCTCCTAATACCCAATCACTGGTCTCTGGGTCATACTGCCCCCAGCCAATGACTGCCCCTCTACCTATGCCCCTCCTCTGGATGCCATCTTCAGATTTGATAGCTGTGATGCTGGAAATGCATTGGAGGGACAGGGAGGCCCTGTCCTTGTCCTGTAGTCCCTTTTCATTTGTGTCCTGTATTGTTTTCTGCTCAGGAGTCCATGTGGGACTCCTGGCAGTGCAGCTCTTCCTGTTTTTGGTTTGGTGTACAGACCCATGGGATACCCTTATCGCACCCATGGGTGGGGGTGCAACCCTGTGCCCCTAGTGTATGTTTGGGCACCTGTGTATGGCCCACAGAGCAGGGATCGGCTGGTGCCAGCTCCATGCTGAATTTGATAGGTGCTCCGAGTATCCTCCATTTTGGGATACCCAGGCCCTGCCATTGGAATCAGTTGATTCCTGATAGGAAACAAGATGGCCAGTGTGG
Source organism: Ambystoma mexicanum (assembly GCF_040938575.1). NCBI lineage: Eukaryota > Metazoa > Chordata > Amphibia > Caudata > Ambystomatidae > Ambystoma > Ambystoma mexicanum. The sequence goes on from NC_090929.1 coordinate 889,054,613, forward strand.
CCTCTTGCTTTCTATTGCCTGTTACATTGTTTTCCCAAAGTCCTGGGAAGTCCTGACTCTGTCCCCTCCCCCTGACTGGCTGTTGGGTGGAAGTTCCATATATGGTGTTGTTGTGAAGTCCAGGCCAGACTGGCTGGAGCCTTCCCAGTGACTATGTTGTGGGTACAACCTGTGGGTGGGACCTGGGTGATTGGAGCATGTGACCAATATGCACTTCTTGTTGTGGATGTCTGGTATCTGGTGTTTGACACAATGACTGAGACAGCCCTGCCCGAAACTGGTATGAATGCAGTGTGGAGTGTTGAAGGGCATGGGTACTTGTTCAAATACACATTCCTTGTTGTCAGTGTCTGAGAGGGAGGAGTATGGCCTGAATGCACTGTATGGTTGATGGGCTGACTGCCCTTCTGAGTGATTGGTTGCCTGAGTGTGACCCAGCAGAATGAATGAGAGGTCAACTAGTATATCTGCGGGCCTCTCACTGCTAGAATTCGTTCAGAAGCTGAAGTTGAAACTGACGCTTGATCTCGAAGCAGAGCCGGAAGAAGGTTGACTGCTGTCTCCCTACGCCGAAATCCGTAGAGACTGATCCGTGAGAGGACCTGGTTAGGCGCCCTCTTCCCGTGCTCCGAGAGACCATTGAGCACCGCTAACCTTCACCGAAGCGCCGTGGAAGTCAGACCCTCGAAAGGCTGACGACCGGAGACTGGGACCGCCGAGGAGAACGAACACCAGCACCGGACATTCCATACACCATCACCGACCAAGGTTTACTAGTTGCTGTAACCGCTGGAGGCCCGTCAAAGCAGTGTTGCCCAGAAGAGGGGACCGCCTGATGTTGTGCCGCCGCCGACTGGAGCGGAACGCTCCTTTGCCAAATACCTTTGATTCACAGACGCGCTCGTCCGCACCGCCGCCCGACTTATCCAGCAGTAGAAGGCCAGGCAGCCAACGTGCGGAGGAGCATCCGCCAGTGGGTTTCCTGCCACCCAAAGATCGTAGACATGCCGGACGACTAGATGCCCTTGCTGGGCCACAGTTCTTCACAAACTCTTCGCAGTCAACAATCGACATGGAGGTGCTCTGCACACCTCTTCCTTGAAAGACGCCTACGCCCTGTCGTCGACTAGCACCTCTGGGACCGAAGCTGCCGCCTCGACGCCAAGTTCACTTTCTTTGAGGGATCTCGACAATCCGTGGCTCCTGCTTTAAAGGGAGACGCTCAAGAAGGGTCCTTCGACTACTCGTCGAACTCTGATATTCCAGCTACATTGGGGTGGTAGAACCATTATAGAAGGAAATAAGACTTATAGAACAATATATGGACTGGGCTTGAGATATACATTTACTTTACAGGTTGCCCAGGTTGGAGGGGTGGGGGGGGGGATATCCACACAGAACTGTGTCTAGTTGGTAGGGGCCAGTATTCTGCCAATTGTTCTAACCAACTGCTTTGCTCGTATGTCTTTTGTTGGTTACCTTTACTAAGTGATTTGTGTGACATTAAACAGTACAGTTGATGCACTTCAATGAAATCTGATAATTGTGGTACCACTTAGAACTGTATATATTTGCCAAGCTAGGCCTTGATTGCTCGTCCATTGCTATCGTAATAGAGAATCTTGGCTGGAGTCCTCTGTGCCTCTGCTCTACCATATAGAGAGCAGAAGTACAGAGGACCCCCCCCCCCCACAGTCTTTACAGTAGCACGTACAGTGACAGTAGGACCAAGAGAAGAGCCGCAGAGAGGTAGGCGGGAGGGGTCGCATGTGAATCCATGCCAGACCCATGCTGGAGAACAGTTACAGGTAAGTAACTTGTTCCTTCTCCAGCATGGGGTCTGGCATGGATTCACATGCTCATGAATACATAACAGTACACACATGCACCACCACGGGAGGTGTCAAGGCTCAACATTAAGCAAATCATTAAGCATCTCTTACCTCCTCACCAGGCTCACCTTCAAGCAAACAGGTTGCCCAGCACTGTTGGTCGATATGGACTCCTCTCTGGAATCCCGGTCGACACAGTAAAATCTTGTGAAGGTGTGCGTCGACCTCCACGTAGCAGCTCTCCAGATGTCCAGTAGGGGCACACCAGACAGGAACGCCGTAGTAGCAGCGATCGCTCTGGTGGAATGGGCTCTCGGTCGGCCAGGCAATGGTCGGTTTGCCAACCGGTGACAGTGCATGATGCAGCTGGAGAGCCATCTGGACATGGATGCCTGGAGAGGGCCTTGCCTTGGTTCACAGGGCCAAAGTTCACAAACAGCGGTGCTATCTGCCGAAAACTCTTTGTGCGGTCCACGTAGAACTTCAGCACCCTAGCCACATCCAGCAAGTGCAAGGTCCTCTCAGCCGGGGCAAAGGGGACAGGAAGAAAACAGGCAACACCAAGGGCTCGTTGGGATGGAAGTCCGACAGCACCGTGGGCATTAAGGAGGGGTGCGTCCTCAGCACTACCCTCGTCTCGTGGAATGTCATGAACGGGGGCTTTCAGGAGAGGGCCTGGATCACTCCTATTCGTTTTGCGGAGGTGATAGTCACAAGAAACGCCATCTTCCACGATAGAAATTTCAGCGGAGCCAAATGTAAAGGCTCAAATGGCGGACCCATGAGCCTGGTCAGCACCACGTTGAGCTCCCACGCCGGGGCCAGAGCCTTCACCGGTGGGAACGAGCGGAACAGTCCTTTCATGAACTCCTTCACCAGGCGGTTGCACCACAGCAATGATCGCCCCAGAGTTCTGGTGTAGCGGGAGATAGCCGCCAGATGAATTTTGATGGAGGCATGCGCCAGCCCCGCCTTGGCCAGCGACAGCAAATACAGCAACACTTTAGGGGCCGTAATCCGTAGAGGGTTGATCTTCTGTGCATGGCACCAGACAGAGAACATCTTCCATTTATGTCCATAGCACTTGAGAGTCAAGGAAGCCCTGCCAAGTCCCTCCTTGCAGTCCGCTGGGATATCATAGCCTCCGAACTCTAGTGCTGCAGGAGCCAGGCCTGTAGGTTCAGCGATCCTGGGTCGTGATGTAGGATAGCGCCTCCTCCCCTGGCGAGAAGATCCGCGTCTGTCGACAGTTTGACTGGAGGAGACGATAAAATGTCCAGAGGGTCCGGGAACCATATCTGCCTCGGCCACGCCGGTGTGACGAGGATCATCCTGCACCTGGACTGTTAGGCAGAAACCTGTGCAGTTCCCTTAGGGACCACTGCAAAAAGTTTAATACTACAAGTGTTGGCAGTAAACCCAATTGGTAGCAGTCTGTACCACCCAGATTTACCTGGTAGCTGTGGCTGAGCAGTCAGACTTCTCTCAAGAAGAGTTAGGGAGTATGTAGAGTATACACATTAGGTACAAAAATACAGTAGCACAAGCAAACACAGACCAGAGCTTGGGTATAAAAGTATTTAATTATTTATTTAAAAACACACTGGTAAAAATACACTGGCACTAATATGTCAAGCAAGTTCAAACACAGTCACTAGAAATCTACATACCTCCCTAATTATTTGACAAGTCTTAGGAAAAGACCACCACTTATTTTCAATACAGAGGCGAGTGCTTAACCAAGACGGCACTCCAATAATTATTTAAAAAGGGAGGGGAAAAGGCAGAATTAGGAAAGCACACAATAACACTTTTAAAAGAACCACAGCAAGTCAAGAAAGGCAGAGTCGACTGTAGAGCAAGAAAGTTCATAGGCCAGGCCCACTCATGGAGAGAGCAAGGCGGAATGTGCCCAAGATCACACAGTTGAAGTACACTTTACAAGTCTTTGCAGATAGTTCAAAAGGAGTTGGATCAGTTCAGAAAAGTTAACAGATCCCAGGACACCCCAGGATAGAGAGTCAAGGATTTACGGGACACCTTGAACAGTCTGTTGCAAGGGAGACCAGGTGGGACAGTACCTGAAATGGTGAGAAAGCTCCAGCGGGGGCAGTTGTTCCTGGCAGCGGGTGCAAGTCGGTGCTTCGTCCAGGGGATGAGAAGGTCTCGACATGGAGGAAAGCTGGAGGTCGTTGCACTGCCAGGGAAGAAACCAGCCGCAGAGTTTCTCGGTTAAAAAGGTACTACCCTTTTATTTGCGGCTGTGGTGAAGCGTGGCTATCCGGCCGCCGGGGTGCTTGGCACGGGCGATTCGACCACGAGACGATCCAGGAAGGCGAAAAGAGGGCAAACTAGTTAACCCCACCAGTTCAAAGGAAGAAGACTCTCCAGGATGAAGATCTTCTCTGTCGTCGGGAAGTGGTGAGGCGGTTCAGCAGGGCTCCACTGGTGGTGTCGTTGTTGCAGGTGGGCTCAACTTCTCCCTCTTTGGATTCTTTAGGTCCTGTGGCGACTTCTGAAGTTCCAGTTCCCAAAGCCCTGCTTTTATGCAGAAAACCCCCATTCACCAGTCCTAGCTGTCACTCAAACATGCTAAGTGGTGAGCCGAGCGGCTCACCACTGGGCCAATCACACAAGAGTGCGACTTGAGTTGCCGAGGCAACTCAGTCCAGGGTGCCTATTCCCCCCCCCCCCCCCCCCACACACACATCCTGTAGACCCAGACAGAGTGGCACCACTTTTGGAGGCTTCTGTGCAGAAGCCCGCCAAAAGTGGAACAATGGCCTTGACTTGGGTTGGAGTTACAGAGGCAAACATAAAGGCCATTTTAAAACCGAGTCCTGGCAAAAAGACCCAACCGGGGAATAAATATTAAATAAATAACCCGGCGGTATCTTTAACATTGCACCAAAAAAGTGGTGCGTTTAAAATGAATGGGAAAATCCCATAGGAAATATTCCGGTGGAATATTTCACGTGGTAACCACTGCCACCAGCCAAAAAGTCGACGAGGGGGGACTGCACAGTGCCCCCTCAAAAAACAGACCCAGGGGCAATCTAATTACCCCTACCAGTACTTCCACAATATGATGGTTTGTACAGGTCCTGTTCACAATTTACTAGTCTTAAAGTCAATGGTGACTTTACATGCCCTGGGAGACAGTAGTCAGTCCCAGGGTATGGAGTCTATGTTTGGGGGTCACTATGACACCCCCGTGTTACTGCCCTGAGGGTGCTGTGTAACACATACCAAAAACATATGAAGCCCTATGGAGTAAAATACCTCATAGCCCATAAAACACATTACATAGTCAAAGGACATTCTCAAATCATGCCTAAGAGTGGGAGAAAGAGAGTCTCACTCTTAGAAGGAGAAAAAAATAAACCCCAAAAATCCAGCAAAGCTGCTGGGGGACTCACTAGGTTTGGGAAATTAGCCTATACAGAGAATTCTCCCTAACATGGACGGTCTGAGTTGACTGATCAGTCGCAGAAGCAACAGTGGGAATACATAGAGGAACAGGCCGTCCCAGGGGAAGGAGAATGCATCCCCCATGCTCCCCGGCTGGGGAAACCTGCTGGCGAACTTCCGACACTTGGTGTTCACTGCCGTCGCAAACATCGATTTGGGGATTGCCCCACCGTCGGAATAGGAGATCTACCTGAAACTGCCGAAGCTCCCACCAGGTGAAAGGGTACCAGGAACATCCCTTGGGTGACGGCCCAGTGCCACAGATCTTGCGCTTCTTTGGAGAGCCAGGGATCTGGTGCCCCCCCCCCCCCTGCTTCTGGATGTAGAACATCCTGGTGGTGTGGTCAGTGAAAACTTGTACCACCTTGCCCTTGAGGGACAGAAGACCAGAGAGCCCAGAATACGGCCCGGAGCTCCAGGATGTTGATGTGCAGCTCCCGTTCATCCAGGAGCCAAAGGCCTCTTGCGTGGAGATCTCTGGTGTGCGCGCCCCATCCCTCCAGGGAGGAGTCTGTTGTCACAGTTTCCTGATGCGCTGGAGTCTGGAAGTCCATGCCCGCGGGTGCCCCACCACCGGATCGCTTGTCGGAAAGTCTCGTTGAGGGTGATCTTGTCCTCGAAGCTTCCCGCCACTTGTATCCAACGGGTGTCGAGTAACTCCTGCAGCGGCCGCATCCGCAACCTGCACAGCCCTACGAGGTATATGCATGACATCATGCCGAGCAGGGACTTGATGGACCTCACCCTGGGAACTACCATGGTCAACAGCCATTGTAGCCGCGCCACTGTGTTGAGCCTGGCTCCCAGGAACAGGGCGTCCTGCGATGGCACCAAGCAGGACTTCGCTTAGTTTATTGAGAACCCCAATTCCATGAGCAAGCGGACGATCCTCGCTGTGTGGTCGACGGCGAGTTCCCTTGACTTCGCTCGGATGAGCCAATCGTCCAGATAGGGGTAGACGTGGATCCCCTGAAGGCGCAGCCGCGCCACCACAGGTGCCAGGCACTTGGTGAAGACCCTTGGCACCGACTTCAAACCGAAGGGCAGTGCCTTGAACTGATAGTGCCGCCCTTAGACCACGAAGCGCAGACATTTTCAATGTGCCTTGCATTTGGGGATGTGGAAGTATGCATCCTCCAGGTCCATTGATGACAGGAAGTCCCCTTCTTCCAGCTGTCCCAGCACTTGCTGAAGGGTGACCATCCGGAATTTCTGGGATTTTATGCATTTGTTGGGGCAGCGGAGATCTAGGATGGGCTTCCAAACGCCAGTCTTCTTTCGGATGAGGAAGTACCGCGAGTATACTCCGGAGCCCCGGAGTCTCTTCGGGACAAGCTCTATTGCACCCTTTTCCAGCATTACACGTACCTCCAGAAGTAGCTGTGGAATGTGGTTTTCTTTCCTGGCCACCGGTGGAAAATGGGGACACTTCCATTAGAACTCCATGGGGACACTTCCATTAGAACTCCAGGGTGTGTCCGTGGGCCAGGGCATCCAGCACCCAACAGTCGGAGATGGATTTCCACACGCTGACGAAGTTAGTCAGCCGGCCTCCCACCGGGGTGCTCGGGTAGGGGCCTGACGTCCTGGCCGGTTTAGTCCTGCTTCGCCAAGGCCTTGCCACCTTGGGCCCCTTGGCAAACGCTGTTGCCCATCTGGCGAAAACCGGTGTTGGCGATGTCTGTGGCTACCATGATCCGAAGCCACTTCGCCACTCTGAAGGATTTCGAGGGCATCCACTCTCTTGTCGTCCGGGAGGAAGTCCAGGGGGGCCGATTTTAAGCCACAGCTCCCTATCGTAGCGGGCCAAGATAGCGAGAGCGTTGGCCGTCTTAATGGTCGTTGCTGCCGACGAGATAACCCGACGTCCCATGGCGTCCAGTTTCTTCCCCTCGCCGTCCGGCGGGGAACTGGAAGTCGATGCCATCGCCCCTACCGATTTCTTCTTGGCCGCCACAGAGACTAATGAGTCCGGGGATGGCTGGGCCATGAGGCACATAGGAGTGGAATCTGGGACCCGGTACTTCTCGTACCGGTTGCTCTTCGCAGAGGCTGTGGACTGGTTCTTCAGAAGGGACAGTCCCTCGTCCCAGATGTCGTCCAACAGCAGGACTGAGAGTACGGTCTTCCTCTTGGCCTCTCGTCGTTGATAAAGGAATCCCTCCTTCTGCTCTTTAGGGCATAGTTGGAAGAGTTCCGAGGCCCTGGCGATCATGGCGTGAAATGAGCCAATTTTGTCAGTAGGGGAAGACCGGGGAGGGGGCAATGGGAGATCCGTTCCGTCGTTGACGCCGTCGTTGTCGGTCCCAGTCTCCGTCTCATCCCTCAGTGGAGGGGATGGAGGTGAAGGATGGAAGGGTGGAGGCAGATGGACTCGCCTCCACTTGTTCGGAGGGCTCCCCAACAGTCCAGGCGCCGCTGGATCGTCTGCCAGAGCTAAGGGCAACCTTGTCCATCTCTGTGCACAGGGTGTGCAGCGACATCAAGATGTCTTCTGACCTGTCCGGCAGTGGTGGCATCGGTTGTGACGGGAGCGTTGGTAGAGGCGTGGTATCCTCCAGTTCCTTGTCAACCTACTGTTCTTCGTCAGCTCCACCCTCGCTCTCCACTTACGCCTGATAGGGATCCTTCTCGCAGGCCCTGACCTCGTCGAACCTCTTGTCCGGGGACTGACTTGATGACCGACAGCTCTTCCTCGGAGGAGGTATCCGAGTCCGCTAGGACTATCGCACCCCACCCCCCCTCCTTCTCGGCCCGGGCGTCTTTTCGATTGGTTGGAAAGACGATTCCCTCCAGGATGACAGGGAAACTCTAGGCCTGGAGGTAGTCTCCACTAAGGTCACCTCTGCGGGCTTTGCCAGGGATGCCACGAATCCCTCAATTCGAGGCCTTAGCCGGGTGAATCTGGGCCTTCACGACCTCAGGCGCATCTGAGGCTTCACCGTGGGGGGGGGGGGGTCACCGCCTCGCTCCCCCTTGGCTTTCTCCGTTCCGACAGGAAGGGGCTTCTCTTGAAGTTTATCCGGGTTCTCAGATTTCCTTTTCACCGAGACGCAGCGTTGGCTGGTAGTTGCCGGTGATGTTGCGCCAAGCCTGGCAGCCGAGGAGCCCGCACCAATAGCGCTCCCGGTGCCCGCGGACTGCAGTGATTTGCCTTCTGCTGGGCCCCCGTCACCGGAGCACCCTGAAAAGTCTTAGAAGACCGCTCAGACTTCTCACCTGCTGCCGGGCTCTTCGCCTTCAGCCAGTAAGCGAGTCGTTTACGACGGTCCCTCATGGTCCGGACGGACATGTTCTTGCAGAACGCACAGTCTTCTTCCACGTGCAACTTGTCGGAGTGCAGGCACTAGAGGCACCGGGAGTGCTCCTCCACCTTGAAGACATTGTGTAGTCCACATCCTGGGCAGATCCTAAACAGCTTGGATCCAACAGGCGTCAAGTCTCCTTTGTCCTGAGCCATGTCCACGCGGGGTAGGACTCAAAGATCTTCCGGAATACTCCAAAAAAGTGAAATTCGATGAAAATCGCCCTTGAGGGGCGTAGAAAACCCCGAAAGGGGTCTCCGTTAATCGGATGATGAATCGGAGCTTGAGGCTCGATTTGACCGAAAAAATAACGCAACACGCAGTAAAAGCTCAAGAGCTATAGCACGAGGACTCCCAACACTTAAACGTGCTGTAAAAATCTGAAGATGGCTGCCAGAGGAGGGGCTTAGGTAGAGGGCAGTCATTGGCTGAGGGTAGTATGACCCAGAGACCAGTGATTGGTTATTAGGAGAAAGACAGTTCAGAAACTAAACAAACTGATTTTTTCTTTTACCGAGGATTCCCAGCCTGATGACGGGGAATATTCATGAGCATGTGAATTCATGCCAGACCCCATGCTGAGAATTTTTTTTTTAAACTGTGAAACCAAAATGTTTTCATAATAAATACTACTTTGCACCTAGTTTATTCACACACATTAAGAAAGCAATTTTTACATCATCTTATCAGGCAGTTACAACCTTAGTTTCTTCCTGTGGTACTACGTGCACTACTGGTCCAAAGCTAAACAAGCAGCTGTGGGGATGAAAAAACAGGGACACAAGGTGCCATGTGTCGGTTTCATATTTTTTGTGGGTAGTATTTTTACTCCCCATTTTTATTTTGTGGGAGTATTTGCCTATTTTTAGGGCGTCAAAAGTAAGCGATACACCCCTTATCTGTAGGGCTATCTGGAGGATAGCAAATACACAAACTAAACCAGAAAACTCTGAAAGACTGCTCTACCAAAACTAGAAGTCTGTTTAGACAGATGCCAAGCAGCACACCGCCATGAAAATGTCCAAAAAAGGGACCCCCGTTTCACAGCATAGATGGCAGCAAACCCTCTGGTGGAATGAGCCTCGAGACCTTCAGGCACATCCTTACCAGCCAGATACTAGAATTCTGAAATGCAGAGGATGAACCACCTTACCAGGGTCTGTTTTCCACAGCATTGAAGAGCACGAGCACCAGCATAACCAACGCAAAACTGGTGATCTTTCCTGGTATCCCTTGTACGAGAGCCATAGTAACTGAGGGGCTGCACTATCCCCAGCCGAAGGAAATGTTCCTCTGTCTTAAAAGGATGAGGCAGAGAAAAAGACAGGACGATGGATCTTTTGAGAGAGATCGAAATCGGACTTCCATCAGAGGAAGGATGGTCTGACTCAACCACACCTCTTTCGAGAAAACCAAGTGGGGAAGTTTAAATGACAAAGCCTGTTATTTAAACGTTACACGTCTAGCAAAAGTGATGGCGACCAGGAAAATAACCTTAAGGGTGAGTTATCAAACAGTAAGAACAGGGGCTCAAAACTGAGCTCCCATAAGAAACGTCAACTGTAAATTCAAGTCCCAAACCGGAACAAACTGGCATGGGGGAACGGATTACACAATCCTCACAAAAATGCATGACTGGGAGATTGAATTAGCCCAGAAATGGGAAAATGAAACACAGTGGAGAGCGGCAGCCAAATTGAAAGATTGTCTGATAAAGGCCCCATGTTTGGCTTATCCAAAGAACAAAGATTTTTTTCTGGAGTTCGGTTTCACAGATCAGTGTATGTCAGCGGTTTTATTTCAACAATATTTAAACAAAACCAATGCATATGCTAGCAAGCTATTGCCACAGTTTAAAATAAAATGTAATGAATGTGAAAAAGCATGGTTGACCACGGTGTGGGCATTACAGCATTTTCACTACATGCTTCAGTAGGAGCAAGTGATTGTTGAAACTAATCATCAGTCCCTGCTATTCTTGCAGAGTAAAGCATCAGATCAGGGAATTTAGCACAGTCAAAAATTACATCATGGACTTTGGCATTGCAGTGATTCCCAGTTGAAGTGAGCTATGGGCAGAACAACAAGAATCGAGTAGCTCATTGGCTGGCAGACTTGCAGGACTGTGGCGCTGTGGGTGCTACTGAAGGTGCAGAATTAGAGACAAATTTGATTGAATTTGAACAGTCACCACACAAAGCCTTCGTAGGAAGAAGTGTCAAGGAATCTTCCAACAGTGCTCCGGGATTCTCTTGACAACAGAAATGGCAGCAAGACAACCCTTAACCGTATCAATGTACAGGTCCATCCAGGTCAAAGAAAGAAAATCCAGAACCGAGGATGTGGGAATGGTAAAAGGGTCCAAATGCCTGTGTCAGCAAGACAAAAACGTGCACCACATGCAGGCATACATGGATTTGGTGGCAGGCCTTCAGCAGAGAGGATGACATCCAAGGGGTCTAACAAATCCCACCCCCTTCACCTAAAACTTTCAGGAGACAGGATTGAAGGTTCACACTGTTGAGGTACGGGTTGAGGACTCCGAAACGGGAGAGCAGATCCGCTCTCAGATGAAGTCGCCAGGGACATAGATGGGCATATCTAGCAACTCAAGATACTACTTTCTCCGGGCCCAGTAAAGCGATCAAGATCATTGTGGACTAAACAGGTGCAGTCTCCTGAGAACCAGCAGAATGACCGGGATTGGTGAGAATGCATAGAGAATGTAAAAAGTCTACTCAAATGTGAGGGAGCCCCAACCCCTGCCGAGGGCTCTATTTAAGAAAATAGAAAGTGCACCTGTAAAGTCCCCAAAAGGGAGAAAACCACCTCCAGAACATCCTGAAGAAAGCTACCACTCGTGGGAAGCCGTATTCAGTCTGCTCATGGAGTTTGCTATGACATTCGCCTTTCTGGCCAGAGGAGCTGCCATCTCAGTTGTTTTGTTCTCGAGCACCCAGAACCACAGTCTTATTGCCTCTCTGCACAAAGGCAAATAAAAGTTACTCACCATAGGGGTACTCAGTCCTTAGTCCCCTTTCCTCCATCCTTGTGGGCGTCCCCTCAAGTTTATGGAAGTGAGAAAATGAGCTTCCCCTTAAACTTTTGTCTAGTTTGTGGGCCTGGGCATGCCTACTGTTAGGCAGAATCCTGTGCAGTGCCCTTAGGGACCACTACACAAAACTAAGACCAAAAGTGGTAAGACAAGTTCACCTTTGGTACAAGCCTGTACTACTATGTTAAAGTGGTAGCAGTAGCAGAGCAGCCAAGCTTATCTCAAGAGAATGTGAGCAGTAGCGAAGATTACACAAAGGGACCACAATTACTGTGACTCAAGCAACACTGACTCAAGGTTTCAGGTAAAAAATATAAGTACATTTATTTTTAAACCATCTGTAAAACACAAAACTTCTATTAGTTCAAAACCACACGTAAAATATACTACAACCAACCAATTCTCTTGGCACAGAATAACTCAAGGTAAGTACCTTAAGTTTTGGCGGACCGGTGTTGTGAAACAAAAGACGTTACCGGGAACACATATGCGAACACTTTTTGACAGTTTGGTCGTAATAAAGAAACGCGTATCTGCAGCAAGAAATGCTACCGGGGCAAAACACACTTGGCACTTGGGTTAACCAGAGAGAGTTGGGGGCAAAAATCATAGGCAATACTTTTGTCAAGGCAGACAGAATCAGAGAACACATGCTGACAAAAATACAATAGGACGGAGCCAGTGTCAAGTGGAACCGGGTTCCTGTTGTCGAGGATCACAAAGTCAGACAGTTCAAGATTCAACATTGCCAGGAGTACTTGGACATTGTCAACAGAGGAAGCAAAAAATATAAGAAGGAGGGAAGACAAGGGCAAGCCTTGGAGAAGGAGAAAAGGGATTCACCCTAGTTCCTCAAAGCAGAACACAGTAACTTATTCAAGGAAGAAGCTGGTGTCACTGCAGTTGTTCCTGGTAGTTTCCTGCAGACCCACGGTTCCTGGAGCTTCAGCAAGGACGACGTCTGGAGGGGTCTGCACCACAGAGGGATGAAGCCAGCAGCAGCGACGGTGAATACAAGGTGCGTTCCTTTAAAACAGGAGAGGCTCTTCACATGGCTATCCAGACCACTACAGCAGTGTGCAGCGATTTCGGCCAACAAGAGGATCCTCTGGCTGTGAAAGATGAGCTGGTTGACCCCACCAGGCTCAAGGGAAGATGACTCTGGACTAGATCTTATCTGGTCGAAGGGTAGATGGCTAAGGACTGCAGCAGGGCTTCACCGGGACGGGGTAGTTGCAGCAGCCGTCTTTCTCCGCTTCTCTTCGGTTCCTTGTAGTTCCAGTGTCAACTCTGACTTCCAGCCCAAGAGTCCTGCCTTTTATGTGAAAATCCCCCATTCACACAGCCTGGCTGTGAATCAAGCAACAGGGGGGGGTTGTCCAGCCCGGACAACCACCTCAGCCAATCATGGCAAAGTGTGACTTGGGTTTCGTAGGATACCCTGTGCAGGGGGTGACTACACCCCTCCCTCACATTCAGCCCACCTAGACACCCAGAGGAGGGCTTCTTGGCAGAAGCCCGCCAAAAGACGGTGAACAAAGAAGGCAAACCTGGTTTGCCGGGCAAAGTAACACAAAGAAGGACTTTAACAAAAAGAAATGGCATATAAACCTGACCAGAGCCAAAAGAAAGTATTTGGTCAAGCGGGTTTATGTTCGAGGCGAATATGATAGCCTAAAACAATACCACATTTATATAGTATAATCGCGGAAGAAAAGTTAGGATAGATACCACTGTCACCAGCCAAGTCTTAATGTTAAGAGCAAAACAATGCTCCAGGAGGGACAGATAAAAAGGGCTAAGGATTAACCCTTTCCAATACTCCATGTAAGATGGGGTGAACTGGATCTGTGGTTAGTTGACTATGTAAAGTTAATGGCAACTTTACCCTTTTCTGGGGGACAGTAGTCAGCCCCAGAAATTGAGTCGATGGGAAGTCTCAAAGACAACCCTGTGTCACTGCACTGAAGGTGCTGTGTAACCAAAAAAGAGTGGGGCTACTGAAGTGGTGTGCTCCAGAGTCCACAATCACAAAAATAGATGAGATCCACATGGCAAAACACAGATAACAGAGGGGGAAAAGCTCACGCTCTTACCAAGTGGAAAAAAGTAAACTCCAGAAATCCAGCAAAGCTGCTGAGGGACTCACTAGGTAAGGGAAATCAGCCATAGAAGGAGAATTCTCCCTAACACCTACAAGTCCTGACCACTGGCACCTCAGTCCCTCCACTGCCCCCCTTTTTTAATTTTTTTTTACACATCGGACGCTAGTAAACCTGTCACAACCTTTTTAGATTTTGATCTACCACCAAGAGGTGGAGGGTGGGACATATGGAGGAAAGGGGACTAAGGACTATGAGTACTCTAGTCACTATGGTGTAACTTATCACTCATACACCCCTTCCCTTCTGGAAGCTTGTGTCCAACGAGCAGTACCTGCAAAAAGCCAAAGGCGTGGGCCATGTTACTGCCTTGCTTAACAATTCCCAGGCGTCTCCTCACTGGAACGCCAATGACACAGCCTTTGCGCTCAATGCATGAGCATTAATACCCATGTACACCTTTTTGTGCATTGCTGTATACACCTCACAAATGGCTGCCACCATCCATCTGGCAATGGAGGCTTTAGACCCACGGGGCAGTGCTGCCAAACGTGACAAACAGCGTTTCTGATTTCCAGAACTGCCTTGACGACGAGAGTTAGAACTTGAGCAACCTTCAACGAGTCCAGCAATCAATCTGCCTCAGATTGAGGATTAGGGAAAAACACTAGTAGACCGATCTGTGGTTCAGATGAAAGGGGAAGATCACCTGGAGTAAGAACTTAGGGAGAGTATGGAAGACCACGTTATCGCTGTGGAACACAGTGAAAGGTTTGCATGCAGACCATGCCCGATGCTCACTAATTCGACACATGGGTGTCAATGCTACTAGCAGGACAGCCTTGAGCATGACAATTGATTTCAACAGAAGCCAACAGCTCTAACAGCTTACGCTTGAGGGCTAATGATATGATATATACGATATGGCATTTATAATGCACCTATACACAAGTGTTTCAAGGCGTGACGAGGCAAGGGAGGGGGAACAGAGGGAAGACAGACAACAATGCTACTAGGCCAGGTGTCATTCAGATGGCGCAAGTGCATGGGAAAGGGGAAGGAGAAGTGCGGGGGGCAAGGGGAAGAGGACAGTGCAGTACATGGGATAAAACAATAAACAATAAGTAAAAGTATGGCCAGCAGGTGGCAAGTGCAAAGGGTAAGTGCAGACGTCCAGAGTCAAGTGCTGGAGGTGGGACCGTAGGGATACATAAAACAGTCACCAAGTGCAGGGGTTGCCAGTGCAGGAGTGCGAATGGCAGGGGAAGGGACCTGGGCCCAAGATCAGAGGGTGGGCAGGTAACCAGTGCAGTTTCAGTGCAAGCCAGGAAATCAGCAAGGGAGAGGAGGAGAAAAAGCAGACGCAAAGAGAAAGGTTTTGAGGTGCTTCCGGAACCGAAGATGATTCTTCTCAAGTTTCAGGGAGGCTGTTCCAGAGGGAGACCCCAGTCGAAGAAAGATCTACCACCAACTCGTTGCTTGGAGAAGCGACTGACCCCGAGGGAATTGGAGGCAGATGAGCGAAGAGCTTGAGAAGGAAGGTATTTAGGAAGAGAGAGTTGAAGTTATTGAGGCCCCATGCCCTAGAAGGCCTTATGGCCGATGTAGAGGGTTTTAAACTTAATTCTCGCAGCCACTGGGAGCCAGTGCAGAGATTTCAGTCCTGGAGAGATACGATCCCTGGGTTTGAGGCTAAGGACAAGTCTCGCAGTCCTGTTCTGGATAAGTTGCAGAGGGCGGAGAATAGAAGCAGGCAGATTTGGAAAGAGGCTGTTGCAATAGTCCAGCCTGAAGAGAACCAGAGCTCTGGAGACAGTGAGCTTCTGAGGAGGTGCAGCTGGTAGTGTGACTTCTTAGAGACGTCAGATGTGAGGAGAGAAGGAGAGTGTAGAGTCGAAGATGACCCCGAGATTTTTAGCCTTGCAGGTGGGAGCAGGAAGGGGGCCAAGAGAGGCCGGCCAGAGAGCTACAGTAAAGGAGAGAGCGGGTGTGCCGATGAGGAGAAGCTCAGTCTTACTGGCATTAAGGCAGAGGTCATTGGCGGCACACCGCTCTTGGGTAGCAGACAGACCATACCAGATTCAGGTCCCCGATGGGATGGGGTCTGTGTACAGGCGGAGACAATATAGATAAGCCCTTATGGTGCGCTGTGACCACTGGGTTTGCGGCCGAGAAGAGGCCTTCCTCTGAGTTCTTGTAAGCACCTATGGTTGCCACGTAAGTGCAGTAAGTGTCTACTTGGAGCCCTGATTGGACCAGATGGGCCAAGAATGAGAGGACATTATCTAAAGAGCAAGTTAGGGGATCCACCCATTTCTCAAGAGACCAAAGGCAGAATGTAGAGACTTTATTGTTAGCCTCGCTGCAGTCACGCGCGCTCTCGGGTCATAGCATGGAACGAGAGCCGCATGACCACAGGAGGCGGTTAAGGTTTAAACGATTGTGAGCCTGGCTGTGAAGGGCTCCGGCGGGCTCCTTAATAAAGAGACTTACCCGCAATACCGTGTTGCTGTACTTCCTTCATGTGGCGACGAGGAAGGGCACACGGAGCTCGCCGTGGAGCTTTGTTGCAGCTCCCATAAAGCCGCTTTTGGAAGGCGCGGATGGCAGGCCCCTGCAACAGGCAGAGTGGCGTGTGAGGAGGTGGGGGCTGGAGAGGTACTGTCTCCGCAGCGCCGGGGAGCGTGGCGCTGCAGGGGGACAGTCTCCCCACCTCTGCTCCGAGCGGCTGTGGAAGAGAAAGCAGCTCTTCCTGATTGGGGGCGTGGCGCTGCAGGGAGACAGTCCCCCACCTCTGCAACGAGCGGCTGCAAAGAGAAAAGCAGCTCTTCCTGGTTGGTGCCGCCACCCTGCTCATTGGACAAGAAGGTGAGGAGCAGGGAGAGGGAGGGGCCAGGCACAACCAGAGGGGGAGGCACATTTAAAGGGAGGACAGAGCTCACAAGAGACTATTGCTGTGAGGAAGTGCCTCCCAGAGGACATTGAGACAAATACAAGGGTGAGGGAGCCTCACACCAGACAGTGTTTTGGGGAGAAGCATATTAATAGTGAACTAGCACCAGAAAAAAACACTGCATTTAAAACTGAAAGACTGAAAAGCAATAAGTGGATATTACAAAGAGGGACATAGACAGTGCGTTGGTGCCCTTGTGATATTGGGTGTAATTGGAACACCAAGAAAATGGCTGCAGCAAGCATGTCACCACCGCCACCGTTTCTGGCAGAATCTGGTGCTCCACCAATAAGGTGGGACAGGTGGAAGAAGCTATTTGATACTTACCTAATTGCCATTGGAGGGGATAAATTCACATCAGCAAGAAAAGAAGCGATTTTACTTCACAACTTGAGGACTGAAGGGAGAAGTGTTTATGATGGTTTGCCTGTTCCTCCCCAGCAGGGTCAAGGGGAGGTGGATCAATATTCCATGGCGGAAAGGAAGTTGGAAGTTCACTTTGAAGCCAAGAAAAATATAACTTTTGAGAGGCATAAGTTCTTCCAAAGAATACAAGATCCACAGGAAACAGTGGAAAACTTTATTGCAGCCTTGAGGTCCCTTAGCCATACGTGCGAATTTGGACTGCTCACAGATTCCCTAATAAGAGACCAATTGGTACGTTGCACGAATAATGTAAAGATACAAGAGAGGCTATTGTCCAAGATGCATCACTGGAAGCAGCCATAGACACGGCAAGAAGCATGGAACAGACCCATAAATATATGACTACTATGAAGGGAGAAAAATTGGAAGAAGTGGCCGCGGTGAGAGGATTCCGCAAGGGGGTCCCGAACAAGGAAATAAGGTGCTATAAGTGTGGGAGTAACCGCCACATCTCAACAAGCATGTTCTGTCCAGCCAGGAAAATCTCCTTCTTAAAATGCAAGAAAAAGGGTCATTTTGAGAGAGTTTGCCGTGAGTCTGGGGTAGTGCAGAACATTGAGGCAGGAGGAAGAATGCCGGAACAAGAAGAGGATCTTGCAATGGGCATGAGCAGCCAGGCAAAGCATGTACTGGAAGTATCAGAAGTATCAAACAAAGGTGGTGCACCAACGGATGTGTTCATGATCAATGTGAGAGTAGTAACAATGAAGGTGGACAGTTGTTCACCGTGGACTTTGATGTCGAAGGCAACATTTTTGGGCTGCATGCAGGGAGATGTAAAACAGTTGAAGGAACACAATATTGAACCCTATGCATATGGGAACGTGAGAACTGAAATTGTAGGGATGTTCAAGGCTTCTATAAAGTACAAGGGGAGAAGCTGTGAATCTGAGATATATGTAACTCAAGAAGGTTCGTCACTCCTGGGATGGGGCGAACAGTGGAAGTTAGGAATCAGAATCCAAGCGAATGCGGAAAGACCTATTGACGTGGCCGAGCTGAAAGATAAGTGGGAGAAGGAATATCCCAAAGTGTTCCAAGATGAATTGGGAGTGTTAAAGGGATTTGAGCACCAAATTCAACTAAAGGCAGGAGCCAGCCCAAAAGTGCACAAGGTGAGGCCAGTGCCTCATGAATTAAATGAAAAGCTAAAAGTAGAAGTGGAGTCGCTACTTCAAACAGGAATAATTGAGTGAGAGCTCTGAATGGCTGTCGCCGGTGGTAGTGGCAGCGAAGGCAAATGGAGACATCAGACTGTGTGTAGACCTGCGAGACCTGAACAGGAATATTTTAATAGATAGACATCCCCTGCCGATAATTGGTGACAAGTTATCTGTGTTGAACAATGCCAAAGTATTTTCAGTCATTGATCTTTCTCAGGCATACCATCAGGTTCCGCTGAAGGAGGATTGCCAACATTTGACGGCATTCATTACAGTGTTTGGAACATTTAAGTATTGCAGGATGCCGTTTGGACTCGCCTCGGCGGCAGCCGTACTCCAAAGGGTGATGGAGACAGTGTTGAGCGGAGTAGAGAACATTATCGTGTTCCAGGATGATGTTCTGATATATGCAAGTTCCCCTGAAGAACATGATGAGGTGTTGAGACAGGTGTTAAATAGATTGGGTGAAGCAGGGTTAACGGTAAAAAGGAGCAAGTGTAAGATTGCGGTGCACAAGGTAGAATATCTTGGACACGAGATAGATGAACAAGGGGTGAGGCCTAAGAGGCGTTTGGTGGAGGCAGTGAAAGTTGCACCTGTGCCAGAGAATAAAGAACAAGTGAAGTCATTTTTAGGATTATCCGAATATTATCATAGGTTCGTGAAGGATTTTGCCAAAGTGTCCATTCCCATAAGAATGTTGCTCAAGAAGGGTGCGAAATTTGAATGGACAGCAGAATGTGATGTGGCTTTTGAGTGTATCAAACAGGCAGTGTGTGAAGCGCCATCCATAGGTAGATTCGATCCCAAAGATCAGATTGTTTTGGTGGTTGATGCGAGCATGCTTGGGCTGGGAGCAACATTGGTGCAGTATGACAGAGAAAATACAGAGTTATTGCGTTTGCGTCTAGGAAGCTGAGAGGTGCGGAGTGCAAATATTCCGTTATAGAAAGGGAAACTTTGGCCATGTTCTGGGCAGTAAGCCATTTTAAGTACTTCTTGTGGGGAAGAAGATTCATAGTCAGGTCCGACCACAAGCCCATGGTTCAACTTTTTGAGAGTGGAAGATGGGCGTTGGGATCCCCTAGGATTAGTAGGTGGGGTTTGGGACTCCAAAACTATAACTTTCAAGTGAGTTATCTGCCTGGGAAGAAAAATGTGGTGGCAGACTGCCTGTCAAGACTGCCGGTGAACTGTAAGATTGAAGAAGGTGGAGAGACAGAGGAAGAATCAGTAGTGGCAGAAATACAAGGTGCCATTAGTAAGGAAGAGTGGACACAAGAATAAAGTACAGATGAGGACCTCAAGCTAGTAAAGGTGTGGACAGTGAGGGGGTGGCCAGCCAAAAGAGACTTGGATAGTAAATTCAATACATGGTGGGAGCTAAAAGATGGATTAAATCTGTATGAAGACAGGCAAAGGAGAGGAAAGTGCATTGTTCCTCCACAATCACTCAGGTCGGTGTTGGTTAGGCTGGCTCATCAGGGACATCCTGGAGAGGCTGCCATGAAAAGGAAGTGGAGGTAGAATTATTTGTGGCCGGGAATCGATAGGAGTGCTGAAAGGTGTGTCAAGGAGTGCATGACTTGCCAAACTAGTGACAAGTGCAGAGTGGTAAGAGAAGCTCCATTAATACCTAATGTAATACCAGACCAACCTTGTAGCAAGTTGGCGGTGGACACTATGGGTCCGGTAGAAGGTCTGGGAGAAGGCTTGAAGTTTTTATTTGTTGTGGTAGACTTTCATTCCAAATGGTTTGAATGGGAAGCGGTGAAAGAGGTCACGGCTAAGGAGTCGATTAGTTTCTTGGAGAGAGTTTTCCTTAAAGAAGGGGTACCGGTTGAAATTGTGTCTGACAATGGGGTACAATTTGTATCTGTGGCCATGAAAACATTTCTGGCAGGCTATAGCATAAAACACACGGGGACGGCATTGTATAATCCCAAGGCGAATGGTCTTGTTGAAAGAGTCAACAGGTACATAAAAGGGGGCCTGCAAATGGCCATGAAATCAGGACAACCATGGACGGAGGTGTTAAGGATATTAACATGGAATTACGTTACTACGCCACACACAGACCAGTGTATCTCCATTTGTGTCTATGAAAGGTAGAGAACCTGGGATAAGGCTTTGCCCAGGATGGCTAGGTATGGCCAAAATGGTTAATGTTGATCGTGAGCAAATAATGAGACTCATTACTTTGAGTCAAGAGAGAAATAAGGAATTGTTTGATGACAGGATGAAGGTGAAGGAGCGACAATGGAAGGTTGGGGAGATGGTATATGTAAAAACTCCCAGGTTGGTGAACAAATGTGTGGAAAGTAAATTTCTGGGACCGAAAAAGATATGTGCAGTAAAAAGTAACGTTGTCATATTGGAAGGAGGAGAGGTTTGGTCAAGAGGAAGGTTTGCAAGAGGGGGGAATCGTAAAGAGAATGAATGGGATAAGCAAGTGAAAGGAAGGGAAATGAATGTGAACAATAATATGGAATTGGAAGAGTAGATGAAAGGAAGGCTGGTAAATGTAAAAAAAGATGGCACCGGCGTGAGAACCAATGAAGGTGGTTTGCATAGGTCTAGATCAAAGCCTCTGTGGATGAGAGATTATGAAACTTGATACACAACTACAAATTGCATGTTATATCTTATTACAGGTATTTTAGCAATTGACTCTGTTCTATGTTAGCACATATTTCTTATGCACTGCCTCTGCTACAATTGGTTATGTTTTTCTCCTTAGTTATTTCTTCATCGTATATTTTGTTTTGTTTGTTTTCCATAAGGGGGAAGATGTGTAGAGACTTTATTGTTAGCCTCGCTGCGGTCACGCACACTCTCGGGTCATAGCATGGAACGAGAGCTGCGTGACCACAGGAGGCGATTAAGGTTTAAACGATTGTGAGCCTGGCTGTGAAGGGCTACGGCGGGCTCCTTAATAAAGAGACTTACCCGCAATACCGTGTTGCTGTACTTCCTTCACAGAACCTGGTTCACGTACTCATTATCCTTTCCTGACCTCCAGGATAATGTGCAAATGACTTGCTGACAACTGAAATTATATGATATTTTATTTATATCGCGCTCATACACAGGCGTTTCAGAGCACGACCAGGCAAATGGAAGGGGAACACGGGAGAAAACAAAAGAAATGGATCTTACTAGGTCCAGTGACATTGAGAACACGCAAGTGCATGGGGAAGGGAAAAAGGGGGATAGTGCATGGGGGGGGGGGGAGAAAGTGGAAAGTGCAGAGAATAAGCGAGAGAAACAAGATAAATAATAAGGTAATGAAGACGTCAGATGTGTGCGGAGAAGGAACGTGTGAAGTCAAAGACGACCAAGAGGTTCTTAGCTTTGCAGGTAGGGGCAGGAGGAGGGCTAAGGGAGGCCAGCCAGAGAGTGAGGGAAAAGGATGGAGAAGGTGTGCCCATGAGGAGGATCTCGGTTGTGTTGGCATTTAGACAAAGATCATTGGCAGCACACCAATTTTGAATGGTGATTAGACAGTCAGAGATGAGGGAAGGAGAGGAGGTGGCTGATGGAAGCCTGAAAATGAGTTGGGTGTCGTCAGCATAACCCTGAAAATGTTAGCAAAAAATGGAAATGTAGTAGGCTAGAGTTGCCAAGTATTGGTTGAAAAGCCAGGGCGAGAGGTTAGACCCCTGGGGAACACCACGGGTGGAGAGGGAGATGGAGGATAGGAAGGACTCAAGTTGTACCTGGGAGGGTCGATCAGGGAGAAAGGTCAGCCAGGCCAGAGCCTGAACAGTGATACCCAGGTTGTCACAGACTATTGAGCAGGATGGTGTGGTTGACCGTATCGAAAGCAGAGGCGAGATCAAGTAGGATAAGGACAGAGGCAATGTTAGAGTCAAGGTTGGAGAGCAGGTCTTCACGGATATTCAGGATAGCAGTTTCCGTACTTTTGGCAGCTCTGAAGCTGGATTGGTGGTCATGGAGAGAGCAGACAGTCAGAATGAAGGTTAAGATGACTAACCTCAAATGATCAGGAGCCAGGCGAAGAGCGCTGACCAGCCTAGATCTGATTTTGCACTGCTCCCTGTTGCTGTGTAAGAAATCCCTGGCCGAGGACTGGAGGAGAGACTGGCCCCTGCGTTTTGAGCTGCAGCAGGTCCAAGACCCACACCCTTGAGGGCCACTGAGGATCTATCAGAATTAGCCTGCAACCCACCAAGCTCCAGAACTTGCAAAGGAGCCTCTGGAGTAATGGGTGTGGAGGGAAGGCATAACAGCTTCGGTTGTCAAACCGATTTGAAATGCACCCCCCAAACGGATCCCGACTCGCCTAACAAGGCAAATATGAGGCACTTCACATTTTTCTGGGCAGCAAATAGATCACCTGACAGCCCCACCTCCCAACCCCCAATCTGCTTAATCTGTCTGATTTGACATTGCTGTCCCCCAGGAGGTGTACTACCTTGAACCATATGCCATGTGTCAGAGACTATTCACAGATGGTGGCTGCCTGTAAGCAGAGCAACTGGGATCTGGTCACCCCCTGCTTGTTCAGCTAAAACAGTTGTATTGTCAGTTTTGACCAAGACTGATTTGTCCCCAATCATCGGTAGAAAAGCTTGGAAGTGCTAAACCGACAGCCCTGAGTTCCAACAAATGTTATGTGGCAACGTGCCTCCAACTTGGACCAGGAGTCGTGAATGGGATGGGCGTTCAGAGTAGCCCCCCAGCCCCATCCCAACATCTGTTGTCCCCACCATCAAGGACTCAAGGGGAGGTGGGGGAAGAGATGGAGTGTGAAAGGAGCCCCCGCCGCAACATTGTTTATTTGATAAAGCGCAACCAAAACCCTCAGGTAGCTGGGCGCAAACATTACAAGGATACTTAAAAGCATAGTTACAGGGTAGTTATGTAAATACATGTATTAATAAGACAATGCATTACTTACCGTAAAAGCATTTCTGATGGTTGTATCTGCTTAAATTCACATGCTGTGCATAGGTCCGACATCCAGTGGTCACTGCGGAGTATTGCATTTTGTTTTTCGTAGTCGAAAAGGGGACGTCGACAAGGCGTGTCTGTAACACTATCCCTATAGTGACGTGCATTGTACCCACAATCCCTCACGCGTCGAGGTCCCTCTGTTTGTATTTTTCTGCCCTGAGGGAGCCTTCTAGACGTGAGTGAGTACAGAAAAGAGAGAATATATAAAAAAGGTGTCTATGTTCCTTCCATCCGAGCGGGGAGGAAGGGTGGGCGCATGTGAATCTAAGCAGATACAACCATCAGAAATGCTTTTACGGTAAGTAATGCATTGTCTTCTGATGTTTGTTAATCTGCTTAGAATCACATGCTGTGCATAGACTAGCGAGCAGTACCCAGAGTTGGCGGTGGGTTATGAGAAGGAACAGTAGAGAAAAGATGTCTTAATACTGCCTGTCCGACCTGGGAGTCAGATCTAGAGTGTGTATCTAGACCGTAGTGTTTTGTAAAGGTGTGCACAGAACTCCAGGTAGCCGCTTTGCAGATGGACTCAAGGGGAACATTTGCAATGAATGCTATGGAAGCCCCAGTGCCTCGAGTGGAATGTGCTCTTGGCTTGAAGGGTAGTTCTCTCTTAGCAAGAGTGTAACAGAGAGTGATGCATAGAACAATCCATCTAGATATAGTGGACTTTGAAACTGCATCTCCTTCTCTTCCTGCTGCCACAGAGACAAAGAACTGATTAGTCTTTCTCAGTGGTCTGGTTCTTTCCATGTAGAACATGACTGCTCTGCGTACATCTAGTGTATGCAGACTTTTTTCTCCCAAGCTGGAAGGGTTTTGAAAGAACGTTGGTAGTTCTATAGACTGGTTTACATGAAATTTTGAGATGAATTTTGGTGCAAACCTTGGGTGTGTGCGTAGAACCACTATCTTTGTGAACTGTTACGAAGGGGTCTAGTACAGAAAGAGCCTGTAGTTCACTTACTCTCCTAATGGAGGTGATAGCTATTAGGAAAGCAGTCTTAAGAGTGAGGTCTTTAAGAATTGCTTTGTGCATGGGTTCGAAAGGGGGGCCCATGAGTCTAGAAAGTACCACATTTAGGTCCCATCCGGGAGCTGGGTTAGCTATTGGAGGGTGTATTCTTTTTACCCCTTCCATGAAGGCTTTGATAACTGGTATCTTCCACCACGACACTTTAAGTTGGGAAGTGGTGTATGCAGAAAGTGCCGCTAGGTGGACTTTAATAGAATTGAACACTAGACCTGAATCCAGTAAATGGGTCAAGTATAGGACAATGTCAGTAGGAGAGCAGTCAATTGGGTTGATGCTCCTATTTGTACACCAGATGACAAATCTTTTCCATTTGCTAGCATAGCAGTGGCGAGTATTTGGTTTTCTGGCTTCCCTGAGGATGTCCATACATCTCTGAGGGAGTTGTAAATGGCCAAATTCTACGATCTCAGGAGCCAGGCTGCTAAGTTCATGGTCTGAGGGCATGGGTGCAGTGTCTTGCCCTTGTCTTGTGACAGCATGTTGTATGGGCAGGGAAGTTTCACTGGGGGAGATAGGGACATCTCCATTAAGTGAGCGAACCAAGGTTGCCGGGCCCACATTGGGGCCACTAGTATCATGGTAACCTGCTCCTGGTGCATCCTGTGCACCACTTTGTTGAGAAGGGGAGTCGGGGGGAAAGGCGTAAACAAATTTCCGTAACCATTGAATCGACAGACCGTTCCCCTTGGATTGGTTCTGGGGGTACCTGGAGGCGTAACTTTGGCATTGTGAGTTTTCCATAGTTGCGAACAGGTCTATTTCCGGAAAAACCCCATTGCGTGAAGACGTCTAAGACGATGTTTTCGTGCAATTGCCATTCGTACTCTTCGGGCAGTGGGAAGTCTCTGCTGAGCTTGTCTGCTAGCAGATTGAGTTCCCCTGGTACATGTTGCGATAGTAGAAACATGTTGTGTCTGAGAGCCCACTTACATATATTCTGGGACAGTTTGGACAGTCCTGGAGAGTAAGTGCCCCCTTGTTTGTTGAGGTAGTACATGGCTGTGGTGCTGTCTGTGAGGACCATCACTGTCTTTCCTTGCAGGTGTTTCTGAAAGGCTTTCAGTGCCTTGAACACTGCTAGAAGTTCCAGCAGGTTTATATGTTTGGATGCTAAGCTCGGAGTCCACGCTCCGTGAGCAGTCTGATGGGATAGGTGAGCCCCCCATCCTGTGAGGGATGCGTCTGTGGTTAGAGTGGCTTCTACCGCGGGTGTGGCAAAAGTCTGCCCTATTAGCAGGTTTTCTTTTGTCCACCACCTCAGCGAAAGTACTAAGGCCTGCGAGACCACCACTAGATCGTCCCATTGTCCGCTGGCCTGACACCACTGGCTGTTGAGCCACTCCTGCATTGGGCGCATGCGCAGACGCGCGTGAGGTACCAAATAAATACATGACGCCATCATCCCTAGCAAGCGCATAGCTTTGCGTACCATCACCTCCCGACCTGTTACATAATGGGGGATCTGAAACAGCATGTTTTGGACCCTCTCGTTGGAGGGGAAGACGAGGCCGTCCTTTGCTTGAATTAGAGCCCCTAAAAATTGTTTGGTTTGGCTGGGTTCTAAGCTGGACTTCTTTTCGTTGATGGAGAAGCCCAGTTGGTATAAAAGGTTTACGGTCTTTTGGGTATTGGAGAAGCATGTTTCGTAAGAATCCCCGGTTATGAGCCAGTCGTCGAGGTAAGGGTATATTGGGATGGATAGCCTTCGCAGGTGGGCCGCTGCTACTGCCAGTACTTTTGTGAATACTCTTGGAGCAGAAGCTATCCCGAAGGGTAGTACTCTGAATTGGTAGTGTTTGTTCTCTATCTTGAACCTGAGGTATTTTCTGTGTGCTGGCAACATTAAAATATGAAAGTATGCATCTTTCATGTCTAGCGTTGTCATGTAATCCCCCTGTGATAACAGTGGGATTACTTCCTGCAAGGTTACCATACGGAACTTCTGTGGTTTGACAAAGTTGTTCGCTGGGCGCAGATCTAATACAGGGCGCATGGTTAAGTCCTTTTTGGGTACAAGGAAGTACACTGAATAAATACCTTCTGTTACCTGAGATAGGGGGACAGGTTCTATTGCTTCTTTTTTCAGCAGTTCTTTTACTTCTCGTAAAAGAATGGTGAGGTGCTCCGGTGATCTGCGTTGGTTTCGTGGGGGTTTGTACTTCGGGTAACCGTTGAATTCTATGCAGTATCCGTGGGTTATGGTTGATAATACCCATCGGTCTGACGATATTCCCTCCCATGCTGATAGGAACGATGTTAGCCGGCCCCCGACCGGTGATGCATGGGAGGGGACCCGAATCTTCGGGTCATTTGCTGGTATTGGGCGTGGATCCTCTGGGGCTGGAGCCACGACCTCTTCCTCTGCCACGCCGTTGGCCTCTTTGACTGAACTGGGTGTTACCCTGGTTAGAGGGCCAGTTGGTAGCAGAGTAACATTGTTGTTGGTTTTGCTGCTGTCTTTGGCCACGAAAGGAGCGTCTATTACCGTAGCCTCGCCTGTTAGGGGGTCTAGATATTTGATCAAGAGTCTTGATGGTATCAACCTCTTTCTTAGCATGTTCTAGTGCCTCATCAACTGCCTTCCCAAACAGATGCGTCTGTTCTATGGGTTTATTTATGAGGGAGGCTTGGGTTTCGGGTTTAAAACCTGAATTGCGTAGCCAAACGTGTCGTTTGAGAAGTATTCCCTGAACCAGGGATCGGCCAGCAGTCTCAGCGGCATCTAGGGAGTTCTTAACGATGCCCTGGTTTACAAGTGTTCCTTCTGATATTACAGTTAGCAGACGTGACCGCAGGGGTTCAGGTGCGTCCTCTGCCTCGCTGCGCAGCTTGCTCCACTGTGCATCTGCGTAGCTAGCTAATAGGGAGTTGTTATTAGCAATTCTAGTAGAGAAGGCGGCGGAGGTCGTGATTCTCTTCCCAAGTGCGTACAGCTTCTTGCCTTCTTTGTCAGGTGGTGCTTCACTAGTGGATTGTGGTACCCCTGCTCTTTTCCTTGTGTTGGTAACTACAAGGGAGTCTGGAATAGAGTGTCCTCTGATGTATAAAGGGTCAGAGGATGAAGGGCTGAAGAGCTTTTCTATTCTAGGGTTGACCCCTCTTACTAAAGCTGGATTAGAAAGGGAAGGAGAAATTCTTCTCTTAATAGAAGCCAGGAGTGGAATAGACTGGCTAACAGGGGCTTTTTCTTTAATAACTCTTTCTACAAAGTCTATGTCTGGAAGAGCTTCCCCTGTGTCAAGCTCAAAATGCGCTGCTGCCTTGCGCAATAGTGCATTGAGGGAAGGTTGGTCATCTATGGGAGAGGAGTTCCCAATATGTGAATCCTTGAGAGGAGAAGGGTGAAAGGCATCAGGGTCTGAGTGCACTGATGGGGATTGCCACGGCTGCACTGACAGGGATTGCCAGGGCTGCGATGTAGCTGTATCCTCTTCGAAATTAGTGTAAGGATCTTCTTCGAACCCCTCTTCCTCAAGTTCTTCTTCTTGCCCACCCAAACACTCCTCATCTACCTGAAGGTATTGCTCCTCCTCAGTGAGGTCATATACATTTGTGGAAGGGGGAACCAGCCTAGGAATCTTGACTCTAGGGTCATCCTGGGGCCATTCTCTTTGTCTTTTGTGAGTGGGTGGGTCTTGGTTTCCTAGAAACCTTTCCATTTTCTCCATGCAAGAATGGAGTCTTTCAAGGGTCTCATGGGGTACCCCTGAATAGTCTAGAGGGGGGAAATCTGTGTTTTCACCTTCGAACCGCTTCGAACGCTCCCACAACGTCAACGAGATGTTACCGTCTCCTTCTGAAAAGCCCTCCGGTAGCTCAGAAGCGTCCTTAGATGAAAGGGGCAGTTCTTGGCTACCTTTGTGCTTTTTCGTCGCGGTATTCGACGTTTGTTTCGTCGTCCGCGCACGTTTGTCTTCGGAGACAATTCTCGCTAGGCTCTCGACAACGAGTTTGTCAGTCGAGGGCTCTGGTGTCGTCGTTGTGTGCGTTGTACCTCGACGGCCGCTCTATGGAGCGTTACGTCGGGTGTTTTTGGGGTAGCGCCCGTGTTAGATGAAAGCCCAATCACTGGTCGCGGCTGCGTTTGCGGGTGGGGCTTGAGACCTTTACGGTCTGCGGTAGACGCCGGAGTGCCCTGCGTCCCCTTCGGCGCTGATGGATCCTTCGTTCTCGACGAAGAAGAGCCGTGGGTTGTATGTTTAGCCTTATGGGGTTTATGTGCGTCCTTGTCGCCGGGGTGTTCATCCCCATAAGCAGGGCGTGAGCCGAGCCCGTCGGGGACGGACGTCGAGGAGCGGGAACGCTCCTTCTGGGGGTTCATGACTTCCGTAACGGACGTCGAGTTATCGCCCTCCTCGTCACTTTCAGTAACAGCGGCAGCGGGTGAGGAAACTGACTTCGACATCGCGTAGTCCGCCCACCTTTTAACCCTTCGTTCTTTAAGGGTTCTAGGTTTCAAGAGCTTGCAGGCTGCGCAGCTGTCCTCTTTGTGATCGAGGGGCAAGCAACGATTACAGAGCTTGTGCTTATCCTTCCAAGTATATTTGCCCCTGCAGCGTGGGCAGAACTTAAAAGGTGTCCTCTCCATAGCTGAGGCAATAATAGCTGGCGATAACAACCCGAAAGGAAAAGAAAGGGGAGAAAGAAAGACATTCTCAAAGAGAAGATAAAAGTTCGAACCCCCACGCTCCCTACTGTATGTTGGCCGTCGAGGCCAGGCCACGTGTTCGGCAGCGCCGAAGGATCTCCTCCGCTCTTCCTCTCCGTCGAAAATCTGTTCGGCGGAGAAACAGCTTCACAGCTAACGTCGAGGGGAGGGATCGTTAATAATATATTAAGTATAACAAAGGACCGAGGTCCGTGGCAAGTATTAGCAATGTCTCTCTAGGAGCTCCGCGAAAGGCGACCAGAAACTGGGCGGAAAAAAACAATCTGAGGGACCTCGACGCGTGAGGGATTGTGGGTACAATGCACGTCACTATAGGGATAGTGTTACAGACACGCCTTGTCGACGTCCCCTTTTCGACTACGAAAAACAAAATGCAATACTCCGCAGTGACCACTGGATGTCGGACCTATGCACAGCATGTGATTCTAAGCAGATTAACAAACATCAGAAACATAGTTACATACAGTGATAAATATAGTTGCTGCAGCATAATTTACAATGATACCAGAGGTCCCAAATGGATATACCAAGAAATAGAGTTGAGTGGTACAATAGAGCATATAAAGTTGAAAATGGTCAGGCCTAGCAGTCATAATATAGAATATACAGTCAAGGAGTGGGTGCAGCGGGGGATCAGTTAGGTGGTGAAGAGGTCGGCAAGATTAGGCATCATTAGTCCATAATCAGGAGAGGACTTTGCACCTAAATCTGGAGTAGGGTTGGTCTGTTCTAAGCTCTAAAGGGAGTCCATTCCAAGATTGAGTAGCTATAACCGGGAAGCTAGAACCGCCAGCTGTAGTCAGTTTATATCTGGGAACCTCTAAGGTGTAGGCGTTGGCGGATCTCATGGGTCGGTCAGAAGTTCTCTTGTTTATCCTTTCTACAAGGTAAGGTGGCGCTATGTTATTTAGGCATTTGGATGTGAGAGAAAGTGTTTTGAGGAGGATCCTGTCCTTGATCTTGAGCCAGTGGACATCTCTTCTGAATGCAGAGATGTGAACTCTGTTCGGAATATTTAGAGCTGCTTTAAGGGCATTATTTTGGAGTCTTTGCATTTTGTCAATAATGTACTTATTGGATCCCGTGTATAATGCGTTACAGTAATCCAGTCTAGATAATATAAATGCACTGGCTAAGGTGATGCGGCTAGTTTCAGAGAGAAATGGTTTGCAGGCTTGGATCAGTTTGCAGGTATATGCTGTAGATGATCCTAGTGAGTTGACATTGATGCTGAGGAGCCACCATTGTACATCAGTGTGAAGAGAAGGTGGAATAAAAAGTCTGCCGACTGAGATCCTGTCTCCTGGTCCCAAGCCAACGCCAGATGGAGCTGGATGTGTCTCAGCTTGAGCCGGGTATGCTGGATGGTCAAGACACAAGAGGCCATGAGCCCCAGCAAGTGTTGAAACCACCACTCTGATGTTGTAGCATTGGTTAGGAAGTAGCAGACCTCTCTCCGGAGAGCCTTGAACCGCTCTGCCATAGGGTAGACCCTTTGTGTCTCAGTGTCTGAGCCGATACCCGGGAGCAGGAGGTCCTGTGAAGTTCGAAGCTGCAACTTCTTCAGATTGAGAGAAGCCTAACTGGTAGAGAGCATCCGCTGGCCTCTACCAGGAATGCAGTGCACCCTCTGATGAACAGGAACTCAAAAGCCAGTCGTCGAGATAAGGGTATAGGCGGTGGCCCTCAGAATGAAAGTCAGCTACAGCATTCATCACTTTGGTGAATACCAGAGGGGTGGAAATCAGGCTAAACTGAAGCACCTTGTACGGAAAATTATGATTCATAGCCGTGAACCGCAGAAGTTTCCTGTGCGGTTGGAAGATGGCGACATGCAGATATGCATCTTTTAGGTCCAAGGATCACATCCAGTCTCCTGCACATAGCAACTCTGCTATCTGGGCTGGCGTCACCATCTTGAAGCGTTCCAGGGAGAGATTGAAGAAAGATATCCACAACTACCCTCAGGCCTGCTTAGTTATTCTTGGGTACTGCACACATTCTGGAATAACAAGTTACTTACGTGTAACTTGTTCTCCAGCATGGGTCTGGCATGGATTCACACGCTCATGAATATTCCCCATCGTCGGGCCGGGAATCCTCAGTAAAATAAAAAAACCTTCACTTTCACTTACAAACTGTATTTCTCCTCTAAACCAATCACTGAGCTCTGGGTCATACTGCACCCAGCCAATGACTGCCCTCTTCCTAAACCCCTCCTCTGGCAGCCATCTTCAGATTTGGTAAGCATGTAAAGTGGCAGTATGACCAATTAGAGCCGCAGAGGGGACCGGCAGGAGGGTTCGCATGCAAATCCATGCCTGACCCGTGCAGGAGATCAATAGTTACATGTAAGTAACTTGTTCCTTCTCCAGCATGGGGTCTGGCATGGATTCACAAACTCATGAATAAAGAATACATAGCAGTCCAACATTACCTAACCACAGGAGGTGTCAAGGCACAACAAAAGCAATTACTCTTACCTCCGGAACATGCTCAACTTCAAGCAAACAGGTTGCGTAGCACTGTTTGGCCCACCCTGGACTCCTTTCTGGTATCCTGTTGGCGCTGTAGAATCTCGTGAAGGTGTACGTGGACCTCCAATTAGCAGCCCTGCAGATGTCCAGCAGGGGCAGAACAGACGGGAACGCCATTGTTGCATCGATCGCTCTGGTAGAAAGGGCTCTTGGACGGCCGGGCATCTGTCATTTTGCCAACCAATGACAGTGCGTGATACAGCCAGAGAGCCACCTGGAGATGCAAGCTTTGGATAAGGCCTTCCCATGGGTCACAGGACTAAAGTTCACAAATAATGGAGACGTCTTCCAGAAACTTTGTGCGTGCCACATTGAACTTCAGAGCATGGGACACATCCAGTGAGTGTAAAGTCCTTTCAGCCAGCGACAAAGGTTTCTGAAAGAACAAAGGCAACACGAAAGACTCATTGAGGTGGAATTCCGGCAGAACCTTTGGCATGAAGGAGGGGTGCATCCGCAGCACCACCCTCGATTCGTGAAAAGACAGATGATACGGCTGTTTGCAGGATAGGGCATGGATCTCACCCACCCTCTTGGCAGATGTGATGACCACGACGAAAGCGGTTTCCATGAGAGGAACTTGAGGGGGACCTGATGCATAGGCTCAAAGGGGGCCCCCATGAGCCTCATCAATATCATGTTGAGTTCCCACTCCGGGCAGGCAACTTCACCAGTGGGAACGATTGAAACCGTCCCTTGAGGAACTCCTTAATGAGACAGTGGGACCAAAGAGAAGACCGTCCTGGAGACCTGGTGTAGCGGGAGATAGCCGCCAGATGCACCTTGAAAGAGGTGTGCGCCAGCCCCGCCTTGGCCAAGGACAACGAGTAAGGAAGAATCTGCGGGCCGTGACCCTGAGGAGAACTGTCCTGCACCCGGCACCATGTACCGAAACGCTTCCACTTGTGCCCTTAACACTTAAGAGTAGACAAAACCCTGGCAAGGACCTCCCTGCAGTCCGCCAGCAACCCGTAGCCTCTGAACTCTAAGGCTGCAGGAGCTAAGCCCTCAGGTTCAGAGACCCTGGGTTGTGATGCAGGATTGCGCCTCCTTCTCTGGTGAGCACATCCGTGACCACTGGCAGCTTGACCGGAGGTGAAGTTGACAGGCTGAGATGGTCCGGGTACCAAATCTGCCTCAGCCACGCAGGGGCAGCGAGCATCATCCTGCATCGCTATTGTTTCAGTTGATTGGTAATTCGCAGCAGGAGAAGCAACAGAGGGAACACTTACAGGAACAGGCCTTCCCATGGGAAGGAAATCACGTCCCCCCATGATCCTCGGCTGGTGGAACCTGCCGAGGAATTTCAGGCATTTGGAATTTGTAGCTGTCGCAAACAGATCAATCTGGGGTCTGCCTCACTTAAGGAAGAGGTGGTCCACCTGATCCTGTCGAAGTTCCCACTCAGGGCAGGAGCGCAGCTCCCTGATGGAGGAAGTCGGCAATGGTGTTCTTCATTGCCGCCAGGTGAAAGGACGTGATGAACATCTCTTGGGAGATGGGCCAGTGCCACAAGTCCTGAGCCTCTCTGGAGGGCGCAGGGGATCTGGTGCCTCTCCCTGCTTCCTGATGTAGAACATCGTGGTGGTGTTGTCTGTGAAGACCCTCACCACTTTGCCCTTGAGGGACAGAAGGACGACTAAGTCCCAGAACACTGCCTGCAGCTCCAAGATATTGATGTGGAAATCCCTCTCCTCTGTTAGCCACAGGCCTCTGGCATGGAGACGTCTGGTGTGGACTCCCCAGCCCTCCAAGGACCCAGATGACCGTCTCCTGGCACGGGGGCTCTGAAATACCGTTTCCCCCAGAGATATTGGAGCGCACGCCCCACCACCCTATCGCTCGACGGAACTCCTCGTCAACAGCAATTTTGTCTGCGAAGCTTCCAGACTCCTGGATTCAGTGAGCGTTCATGAACTGCTGAAGGGGTCACATCCGTAACCTGCGTTGCCGGATCAGGTAGATGTACAATGACATCAAGCCGAGCAGGGAGTTGATGGTCCGCACCGTGGCGATCTTCAGTGCCAACAGTCGCTCGACCTTGCCCAGCAGGGAAGTATGCCTACTCCAGATCCAGCGACGTCAAGAAGTCTTCTTCCAGTTGGCCGAGCATGTGCTGCAACGTGACCATCCTGAATTTTTGGCACTTTATCTATTTGTTGAGAGGCTGCAGGTCTAGAATGGGCCGCCAGTCCCCGGTCTTCTGCTTTACCAAGAACTATCTGGAGTAGACTACAGAGCCCCGGAGTCGCTTTGAAGCCAGCTCTATCGCCCCTTTTCTTACCATGGCCTGTACTTCCTGCAGAGATGTGCTGCTCCTGCCGGGCCATCAGAGGTTTCCACAGGCACTTCTGCAGGAACTTTAGAGTGTGTATGTGGGCGAGAGCGTCCAGCACCCATCGGTCGATGGAGATCTTCCACTCGCTGACAAAGCCCGCCAGTATTAGGATCAGAGAGACCCCTCCCAGTCGATGGACCCAAGGGAAGGAGTTGCTGTGCTGGGGAGCATTGTTTAACAAGGCTCCTGGCTTGCCTCCCCTAGAAGATCTTGACCCGTGGAGACATGTTCAAGATCTCTCTCCAAAGCAAGCGTTTCCTTCGAGAACACGGAGCGAGGGTGCCGCACGCTGCGCATGCGTCCCACCGATGATCGGGCCCCAGACACTCAAGGCAAAGTGCATGGGGCTCCAATGCTGGGAAAGAGCGGTTGCATGAAGTGCACCTGATAAAAGCCTCCCGCAATCCAACAGGCGCCGGGGAGGTAAGGAACCGAAGAGTGCTGAATAGTATGAAAAAGAAAAAAATGGGACATATGTGCAGCACAAAAAAAAAATACACCTGCGCCAGCTGCCAGGTCCACTTCCCATCGGAGCGGAAAAAGGGAATGAGGTGAGGCACCGGAGGGCGGGCCTGGTATGCGTGTGCACGCCAAAGGCCGCACACCTGCTCGCTTGACAAAATGTAAAGGGGAAGCTCATTTTTTCACTGCCAAATGAGTCTGGTGCCGTCCCAGTGTCAGGGGATGCCCACTGGATGGAAAGGGAACCGAATGTATGAGTAGGACCCCTTTCAACCAAGTTTTCTAAGGTAGTGAATGACCACTGCATTGTCAGTCAGGACCAGAACAGTCAGCGCTTTCTGCCTGATCGTTCTCAATTCAAGCAAACTGATGTTTGCATGGCATAATGATGAAACCCACTGGCCGTTCACCGATAGAAATTGCAGATGAGCGCCCCAGCCTTTCAAGGACACGTCCATGGCAAGTGTCAGTTGGGGACTAGGTTGTTAAAACAGCCGCATTCAACAAGCGGTCTCTCTGGGACAGCTACTGCAGGTCTCAGTCTTCCGGTCTCAAGGAAAGTATCCTATCTGAAGTACATCCCTGAAACAGACAACTGACAAACCGCTGAAGTGGCATTATGCGCAGCAGAGCCTCTGGCATTACAAGAATGCATAAGACCAAGAGACACAGCAGGCGAACGGAAGCACAGACTTGAAACTTCTCCTGATATTGTAGGACATGGACCATCTTGGTGATGTTCACTCCATCCACTGGTGGGAAGGCCCTGCCCAGGCGAGTGTCCAAGACTGGCTTGATAAATTGGAGGGTGAGACAGCAAAAACAAACATTTTGAAGTTCAGGGAGGAGTTAGATCTGTGCAACAGCCTGCACATGCGCAACAGATGAGCCACTGCTTGGTATCATCCAGATAGAGGAAGACATGAATGCATTGATCTTCTGAGGCGAGTGGCTACCACTGCCAACAGTTTGGTGAAGACCCTGGGTACTGAAGAGAGAGAAGAGCAGGATATAGTGGCAGTGCCCCATTGTGAATCTAGGCCTTTCGTGGATGGGCATATGGAAGAACGAGTCCTGTATATATATAGGGAGACCAGACAGTCCTACAGGTCGAGGGCGTGAAGCATTTAGCCAGAGTAACTATCTTGAACCTGTCTATGAGTAAGTACAGATTCAAGAGCCGCAGATCCATGATGGGAAGCACACCCAATCCTTCTTTGGAGGAGAAAATAAGAGGAGCAGACCTGGTCTCATTCCGAGTGGGACACCAGATCTATGGACATTTTCCCTAGAAGCTGACAAACCTCCTCCAGCAGGAGGGGGTCCGGAGGCAAGCCCTTGTTGGCTGGGGCATGGATGGGAGGGCATTGAGCAAAGTGACACAGAATCCCTGTTAAACAATTGGCCCAGGTTTGGATGTGGTAAAAATCCATTCCCTGCCGAAAAAAGAAATTCTGCCTGCTACAGGGGAAGATTGGTGGAAGCTAAATTCACAGGGGGTTCGCACATGGGGCTGCTGAGGACACAGCAGAGGATGACCAGTTTCTCCAAAGGAGCACCTCTACACCGACCGATATTTGGATGGCGGAGCACTTGCTTGCCCAGATGGAGCTTAAAATCTGGCCATGTGGGCATAGGAGGTAAAGGGTCCAAATCCCCTTCTATTGCCTGTGGGGGTCGTGGGTTGTTGCTGCTAAACCGTTAAGCCCAGAGATTTTGCGTCAGGTTTGAAGCCTGAAATTTCTGGAGGGAATCAGTGGCCTTTGTCCTTAACAGATTGTTGCCATTAAACGTTCAGGAGTTTGGCTTGGACATCGGGGGCAAACCAGGAGGTCCCCAGCCATGAGTATCTCCTCAACACTGTTCCAGCGGCAATCGTCCTTGTTAGGGAAAATTCTCATTCATGGCCAATTTCCCTTACCTAGAGAGTCCCTTAGCAGCTTTGCTGGCTTTCTAGGGTTTATTATTTCCACCTGGTAAGAGTGTGAACCTTTTTTCCCCACTCTTAGATGTGTTTTGCCATGTTTATTTGTACTGTTTGTGTGATCTTGGGCTCTAGAGCCACACCATGAGCCCAACTTTTTGTGTGTTGCACAGCACCTTCAGTGCAGTGACACAGGATTGTCCCTGAGACTTCCCACTGACTCAATTTTTTCTCTGGCTGGCTACTGTCCCCCAGAAACAGGTAAAGTTACCATTAACTTTATGTAGTCACTTTAACTACAGACCCAGTACACCCCATCTTGCATGGAATATTGGAAAGAGTTCACTCGGATCCCTTTTTGTCTGTACCTCCTGGAGCCTTGTTTCGCTCCCTTAACATTTAGGCTTGGCTGGTGGCATGGTATCTACCCTATCTTTTCTACTGCGATTATACTATATAACCGTGGTACTGTTTTAGGCTATTGTATTAGCCTCGAACATAAACCTGCTTGACCAAATAAATGTTCTTTTGGCTCCGGTCGGTTCTTTTTGTTAACATCCTTTTTGTGTTTTACTTTTCGCGCCAAACCAGGTTTGCCTTCTTTGTTCGCCGTCCTTTGGCTGGTTTCTGCGAAGAAGCCCTCCTTTGGCCTCTGTGTATTTAGGTGGGCTGAATGTGAGGGAGGGGTTTAGTAACCCCCTGCACAGGGTCTCCTTGGAGACCCAAGTCGCACTTTGTGTCCATTGGCTGGAGGGGTTGTCTGGGCTGGACAACCCCCCTGCTGTGTGATTGACAGCCAGGCTGGGTGAATGGTGGATTTTCACATAAACGGCAGAACTCTTGGGCTGGAAGTCTGAGTCGCCACTGGAACTACAAGGAACCGAAGAGAAGCAGAGAAGAAGACGGATGCTGCAACTACCCCGTCCCAGTGAAGCCCTACTGCAGTCCTGAGCCATCTACCCTTCGACGACCAGAGAAGATCCAGTCCGGAGTCTTCTTCCCTTGAGCTTGGTGGGGATAACCTCTTCTTGGTCGAAATCACTGCACACTGCTGTAGTGGTCCGGATAGCCATCTGAAGAGCCTCTCCTGTTTTTAAGGAGCACACCTTTTATTCATCGTCGCTGCTGCCGGCTTCATCCCTGTGTGGTGCAGACCCCTCCAGACGTCCCCCTTTGCACCGAAGCTCCAGGAACCGTGGGTCTGCAGGAAACCAACAGGAACAACTGCCAGGGCACCAGCTTCTCCATTGAATAAGGTAGTGTGTTCTGCTTGAGGAATTAGGGTGAATCCCTTACCTTCATCTCCAAGGCTTGCCCTCGTCTTCCCTCCTTCTTATAACTTTTGCTTCCTCTATTGACAATATCCCTGGCAACGTTGAATCTCGAACTGTCCGACTGTGTGATCCTCGACAACAGCAACCTGGTTCCACTTGACACTGGCTCCGGCCAATTGACTCTTGAATATTCGTCAAATAGTGTTCTCTGTTTCTGTCTGCCTTGATAAAAGTATTGCCTATGATTTTTGCCCCCAACTCTTTCTGGTTAACTCAGGTGCTAAGTGTTTTTTTGGCCCGTTAACAATTCTTGCCGCAGATACGTGTTTCTTTAGTAAGACCGAATTGTCATTACTGTCAAAAAGTGATCGCAAGTGTATTCCCGGTAACGTCTTTTGTTTCACAACACCGGTCCGTTAAAACACAGGATACTTACCTTGAGTTAGAGTGTACCAAAGTGAATTGATTGGTTGTAGTATATTTTACGTGTGGTTTTGAATTAATAGAAGTGTTGCGTTTATAAAAAAAGGTTTAAAAATAAATGTACTTATATTTTTCTACCTGAAACCTTAAGCCAGTGTTTGCTTGAGTCACAGTAATTGTGGTCCCTTTGTGTAATCTCTGCTACTGCTCATATACTCTTGAGATAAGCCTAGCTGCTCCGCTACTGCTACCACTTTAACATAGTAGTACAGGCTTGTACCAAAGGTAAAACTTATTCTTAATTGTGTGTAGTGGTCCCTAAGGGCACTGCACAGGATTCTGCCTAACATGAACGTTACCAGGTAAGAAAGTAACTTGTTCTTCGAGGGGATTGGGTCCTCCGACGTATTCCATATCTATGACAGACTCCCAAAGCAGTACAAACGAATGGAGGAGGGAAAAGAATTTAGAATATAGACATTTAGAATGCCCAATTAAATTACAGAGTAAAGGACCGCCTTGCCAAAGGCCAGATCCTGCCCATGGATAGAATCTAGGGAGCAGTGTCTTACAAAATTACGGACTGAAGCCCATGTGGCTGCCTCACTGATGTTACGAATAGGAACACCCCTCTGCAGGGCAGTAGAGGCAGCCATACCCCTAGTAGAATGGGCCCGTAATCCTACCGGAGGGTCGTTACCCGCCAAGCGGTAACATTAAGAAATTTCCAAGATTATCCATCTAGACAAAGTATGCTTAGTAACAGCTTGTCCCAAACGCCTTCCAGCGTAACCAATAAAGAGCTGATCGTCCACTCTGACCCGGGACATGTGTGAAATGTAGAAACTTAAAGCTCTCCTTGGATCCAACCTATGGAGCCTCTCCTCTTCCTTGCCAGGATGCAGAGGAGGATAAAATGCCAGAAGAATGACCTGGCTTAAATTAAATTCCGACACCGCTTCCGAAGAAAGGAAGGACGAACCCTAAGGACAACCCTGTCCTTATCAAACACAGTGAAGGGTGGCTTAACAGAAAGTGCCTGCAACTCACTCACTCAGAGCGGAAGAAACCGCAACAAAAAATACAGTTTTAATGGTTAACAGTCTCAAAGGACAAGAATGTGAAGGCTCAAACGGAGCACCCATTAGGAATTTTAGAACAAGGTTCAAATCCCAACCGGGCACCTGGAAAGGTGACGGTGGAAACACATTAGTGAGCCCTTTCAGAAACTGAGAAATTAAAGGAATTTTGAAATAAGAACACTCCTCAGACAAGCGCTTAAATAGACAACGCTGCCAGGTAACGTATAATTGTACCCACTTGCAGGCCCTTGTGGGCTAAAGAAAGCAAAAAAGACAGAACCACAGGAATGTCACATGAAAAAGGATCCACATTCTTAACCCTGCACCAGTCGCAGAACTTTCTCCAATGGCAACGGTAGAGGGACTTAGTTGCAGGCCGTCTGGCCGAAAGCAACACCTCCATCACGTCTTCAGGGAGGTCCCAATCCTTATACCTCAACCTTTCAGAAGCCAAGCGTGAAGGTTGAGGTATCTGACCTCTGGATGGAGAACCAGACCTCCCTCCCGTGAGCGCAGATCATCTTGGTAGGGAAGACGGCGTGGAGGGCAGATTGACAAGTCGAGAAGGTCCGGGTACCACATTCTTCGAGCCCATGTCGGAGCAATGAGGATCATCCGGGAACCGAACCTCCTTAACCTCTGCAGCACTTGCGGGATGACAGGGACTGGAGGAAATGCATACAGCAGTTGGAAGGACCACTCCACCACAAACTTGTCCCCTAAGGCTCCTCTTGGAGGAAATTCCTGCAAGCAAAACCTTTTGCACTTCCGGTTGACACTGGAGGCGAAGAGATCCATTTGTGAGTCCCCCAAAGGGCGAAGATCTCCAGGAGAATCTCCCGAGCCAGCTCCCACTCGTGAGAGATCGCGCTCTGCCTGCTCAGAGAGTCCGCCGTCTCGTTTTCGTCTCCAGCCAGATGAACTGCTGAGATCAAAATTTCCTGCTGCATGGCCCGAACCAGAGCTGCATCGCCTCCCTGTACAGAGGAAGTGACCCTGCCCCCCCCCCCCCTTTTGTTGAGGTAGTGCATGGCCACTGTGTTGTCCGTCAGAATCAGGAGATTCTTCCCTCGCACAGCCGGCAGAAAAGCCTTCAGGGCAAGCCTGACAGCCCTCAGCTCCAACAGATTGATATGGAACCTGGACTCCGACGGAGACCAACGACCGCTGACTGTCAGCTCGTTGGCATGAGCTCCCCATCCTCTGAGTGATGCGTCCGTAACAATTATCACCTCCGGCCAGGGTAGCCAAAATGGAGCCCCATTCATCAGATTGCCTTCGACGGCCCACCACAGAAGGTCCTGGGCGAACGAGGGTGGCACATGAATAGGGTCCGACATCCTGCCGGAGGACTGTGACCACTGCATCTTGAGGGCCCATTGCAGCAATCTCATCCGCAACCTGGCCTCTGGCACCAGAAGAATGCAGGATGCCATGAGGCCGAGCAACCTCAAGAACTCAAACGCTGGGAGCGTCTGGGCATGCTGAAACGTGTGCACCATTTGCAGAATGTGATGAGCCCTCACCTGGGGAGGGAAACATTGCCCCAGGGACGTGTCGAGCACTGCTCCGATGTACTGGAGCCGCTGTGTTGGCGTGAAGTGGGACTTCTTTAAGTTGAGGGCGAAGCCCAGCATGTGAAGGGAGTGGCAGGTGACGGACAGATGATCCAGGACTTACTCGGGAGAGCGCGCCCTGATCAACCAATCATCCAGGTAGGGGTAGACGTGAATCCCCCCTTTCTTGAGATACGCTGCCACCACCACCACCACCACCACCACCACCACCACCATGAGCTCGGTGAAAACCTTCGGGCCGGAGGTCAATCCGAACGGCAGGACCCGAAACTGAAAATGCAAGTCACCAACCGCGAACCTCAGGTACTTCTTGTGCTTGGGATGGATCGGCACATGAAAGTAAGCGTCCTTGAGGTCGAGAGACACCAACCAGTTCTGAAGTTGAAGGGCCTGGAGGACTTAGAGAGTAACCATCTTGAACTTGTCCTTCCTGAGGAGCTTGTTCAAACCACACAAGTCCATGATGGGTCTCAATCCCCCAGTCTTTCTTCGAAATCAAAAAATAAGGGGAATACCATTAATTGTTCCTCTCCGCTACAAGCAACAGTTCTATGGTGCCCTTCTCCAGCAGGGATTTGATTTCCTGTGCAAGGAGCGGATCCGGACTCTTCCGGAAAGGAAGACAGTAGCTGTGGGCTATGATCTCCAGAACCCACACATCTGAAGTAATGGCATGCCATTCTACAAGATGCTGCGCCAGCCTTCCCCCAACCGGCGAACCATGGGACATGTCCTCATGACTGAGCTGAAGCGGCTGTGGCAGTGCCTGAGGGTAAAGAGGCAACTGTCCGAGCGTCCTTGGCACCTCGAGTACCCCGTTTTCCACCTCTGGTACTCCTACGGTGGCCCCTTTGACTTGCAGCTCCTATCGATCTACCAAAGGATGAGTAATATCGATAGGAACCTCCCCTCCATTGCTGTCCCCTAGGGCAAAAAGGCAGAGGTTGGCGAACTGCAGCGCTCAACGACTTTGCTGCAGCTTTGGAGGTCTGCAACCTCTGAATGCTCTTGTCAGCCTTGCTGCCAAAAAGATGTTCACCATCAAAGGGCATGTTGAGAAGCCGGGCTTGTACATCAGGAGCAAACCCTGACTTCCGCAACCACGCAAATCTGCGCATTATGGTGTTTGCCGCCATGGATCGGCTGACACAATCTGCCATGTCCAGACCCGACTGAACGGATTCACACATGGCATCCTTGCCATCCTGAACAAGAGCAAGAAAGCCATCCCGTTCCTCCCCTTCGGGAATATGTTCAGCCGCCAAAGAGACATTTCCACAGAGTACGAGTGAAACGTGCTAAGGCACACACAGAGTTGGCTGCCTGTAAAGTCATACCCCCAGAAGAAAACACTTTCTTCGCCCAGCCATCAAAACGTTTGTCGTCCCTATCAGGAGGGATGGTAGGGTACGACGCCTGTTTTGCTGTGGCCGTAGCCGCCTGCACCACCAAACTCTCCGGAGTGGGGTGCGTAGTCAAGTAACTTGGGTCGCTACTGGCTGGACGGTATTTCTTCGGCAAAGACTTGCTCACTGCCGGGAGAATCTCCGGAGCAGTCCAAGCCGCTGCCACCCTTCTTTGCAAGGCCATATGGAATGGCAGTGCCAGGTCAGTTGGTGGACCTTGGTCAAGGATATCCGTCAGGTCATCCTGCAGAAAATCCACTGGTGGCGCAGACCACCTCAAGTATTCCGTCACCCTCGACATAAGGCCCGGTACAACGACTCGGCGTGCGTGCCAGGCTCAGGCCTACGAAACTCAACCTCCGGAGAGGTGTCCAGACCACTGGCATCGTGCAAGGACTGACGCAGGTCTGCTAACTGGCTATGACCAGATTTATTTTATTTTTTTTACACTTTATTTTTGCATTTTAGTAAACCTGTGTACCAACAAGCCCAAACAGTGGGCTGTTAACAAGCCGCCGAATGCCCCCCTCACATCCACCCTCCGACAGCCCCATCACACAACAGGCAATTAACGCATTTACATTTACACAAGAGACGTCTGTGGTGGCTGATCGGTTGTCCCGGCTGGTGCTGCGCTAGAGAGGAGATACGAGATGTACGGGCCCCATATATCTGGGGGTCTTGCGTGGAGAGGGAGTGTCTTTATGAATTCTGTTTCCGTTTCTTGGCAGTATGTGATGTCCCTATTCCAGTTCGCTAGGGTAGGGGGTGTGCCTTGTCCCCATGCCATAGCCACTCTTCTACGTGCCAAAACCAATAACAAGCTTGCCAGTTTCCGGAAGTGTGAAGACAGGGGTCTCGTTAGGCTGAGTAGCGCCACCAGTGTTGAGTGTCCCACTCTCTCGCCGATAATTGCGTTGGTTTCGTCAAGCACATCTGACCAGAACTTAGACACTGGTGGGCAACTCCATGCTAGGTGCAGGAAATCAACATCCGGGGACCCACAACGGTCGCAAGATGCATTGGACCCAGGGTGGTGTCTGTTTCTCTTGTTAGGGATATAATAGGTTTGATGCAGATAGTTAAAGTGGATTTGTTTGAAGCGGGAATGGAGTGCCACTTTTTGTGTCTGTTGTAAAATATAGCTCCAGTCTTCATCAGGAATGGAGGTTTGAAGCGTGGTTTCCCATCTTGTCTTTGTTTTGGGGTTCGAGGGGAGAGCGTTGGTGAGCAGGGTTTTGTAGATGGATGAGACTAGTTTGCCCTCCCCTTGTGCCTGAATGGTCCCATGCAGTAGTTGCCAGGTGGGAGGTTGTTGCGGGAATGTTGGGATGAGGGCCTGCAAGGTGTATCGCACTCTGAAGTACAAAAAGATGTCAAGGGAGGACGTGCCCCCCTTTTCCCTCACCTGCTGGGGTGTTATGAAGGTGTCTTGTATAAAGAAGTCGCCTAGAGTTTTTATTTTGCCCTTATCCGCCCAGTTCAGATACACTTTCTCGGCGGTGAGTGGGATCCCGGGAATGAATTTCGCGGGCAGAAGAGGAGAGTATCTAAGCTGAATCTTGTACTTTTGAGCTATTTTCCGCCATATTGCGAAGGTGTATTGCACTATGTTCAGCGTCGTGTGTGGCACTGCTCGACTGCTGATAATCACTGCCCTTAGCAAGTTGGGTGAGGCTAGTACCCGTTCGACCTGTACATGCGGTCTTACGAATTGTGGTTCATACCAATGACTGAGAAACTGAGCTTGTGCCGCCCAGTAGTACCGTTCTAGATCGGGTAGAGCCAGCCCACCCTTATTAACAGGAAGCACTAGGGATGAGTAAGCCACCCTTGCAGGTTTGCCAGCCCATATAAGGTCCAGAACTAGGCTTCTCAGATTACCCAGGAAGCGCCGGGACAGCAGGATGGGGATGTTAGCGAAAAGGTATAGGAGTTTGGGTAAGATTACCATTTTTACCAATGAGGCTCGCCCCCAGATGGTGAGCGGTAGTGATTTCCACCAGTTTACCTTGTCCCTTAATAATTTCAGTGTGCTATCGTAGTTGTCTTTCAGTATATCTTGGTGACTTAGGGACACCTTAATTCCTAGATATCGGACGTGAGCTGTCTCCCACTGGAAGTTAAAATTGGACTATTTTGGTTTTTGTGTTTAAGGGAAAGACTATTGATTTCGAATGGTTAATTTTCAAGCCAGATACCAACAGATTATTTCACGCATTATTGGATTAAGGTTTTCGCAGGTGTTTTGCATGAAATGGACTATGTCGTCGGCATAGAGCGATATTAGCCGGTAAGGACCCATTTTAAGACCTCTCTGGATATGTCGTTCCCTAAGGCCCGCTGCCAAGGGCTCCATCACAAGGGCGAATATCATAGTGGATAATGGGCATCCCTGCCTAATGCCACGCTAGAGGTTGATCTGAGTCGAGCGGGTCGGCCCGAGCGAGATTGCTGAAAGGGGCTGGGTCTAGAGGAGTGAGACTA
This sequence comes from Ambystoma mexicanum, assembly GCF_040938575.1. Classification (NCBI taxonomy): domain Eukaryota; kingdom Metazoa; phylum Chordata; class Amphibia; order Caudata; family Ambystomatidae; genus Ambystoma; species Ambystoma mexicanum. The sequence continues at coordinate 889,099,115 of NC_090929.1, forward strand.
GCCTGATAAACTGTTTCCCAAGTCCGAGCTGCTGTAGCACGGCGAACATAAAGGGCCACTCAACAGAGTCGAATGCCTTTTCGGCATCCAGCAGCACCGCCACTGCCTGCTGATCGGGGTCGAGTGCTGCTAGAACCCCAAACATTCTGCGTATCCCAAATGTGGTGTTTCGGCCAGGCACAAATCCCGCTTGGTCGGCGAGTACCAGTGCGGGCATTAATAGGAGAAGCCTATTGGCGAGGATCTTGGCCAAGATTTTGTTGTCCAGATTAATTAATGATATGGGGCGATAGGACTTACAATCTTCGGGGGCTTGTCTTTTTTGTGTAGCAGGATTACGTTTGCTTCTCTTAGTGTCTGTGGCAGAATGCCGGATTCAATCGCCTCCTCAGACTTTTAGCAGGAGAGGGGCGAAGTATTTATAAAACTCACCAGTTAGCCCACCTGGACACGGGGCTTTGGAAGATGGCATATTTTTGATGGCTTCTTGAATCTCTTCCAGCGTTATGGGCGCATTCAGTGGCTCACAGAGTTCTCCCTTCACCCAGTAAAGTTCAGTGTCATTGAGGTAGTTGCGGATCGCAACAGAGTCTGTTGGGGCCCCCGGCGCTTTATAGGTCCTGGAAGAAAGCCCTGAACACCTCGACTATATCCTCTTCTTTGTGCAGCATATTTCCCTGCGATGTCCGGATACTGTCCACCCTTGTCGGCCTCCTGTCTGCCGCTATGAGGCGGGCAAGAAGGGCTCCAGGCTTCTGGCCTTCGCAGTATTGTCTAATTCTGTGGTTGTGCCCCAGAAATGTTATCTCCCGTTCAGCCAGTTTTCTAAAGTTCAGAAGTTCTTCTTTCAGCCTCGCCCGGCACCCCCACCCCCCCAGCAGTGGATTTGGTCTGAATTGTGTGCAACTTACCACTTTTCCAATTCCTTCAGGTGTGTTTCGCAGGTTTCTAGTTCGCATCTAATGAGTTTCAGGATTCCGTTTTCCTTAGCTAGACAGACGCCTCTTACGTAGCATTTGAAAGATTCCCATAGCACTCCGGCAGAGTTGACGGTGCCGTGGTTAATGTCAAGGAAGGAGTTAATTTCCTCGCTTAGCTCGGTGGCGAATGTCGGATCGGCGAGGGATCTGGGTTTGAAGCGCCATTGTGGAAGACGTGGCCTGGTGGTCGGCCGGTAGCATTCGAGTGTTACCGTGGCGTGGTCTGAGAAGGTTTTGGGGAGTATTTGGCATGCTCCCCATTGCCAGCTACTGTGAGCGGAGACTAACAGATAGTCAATGCGAGAGTTTGTGTTATGAACACTTGAGTGGTATGTGTAGTCACTGACTTCCCAATTCTGGGTCCTCCAAATGTCTGAAAGGTCAAACGCTTTACAGATCTCTTGCACTTGTAGCCTGGCTTTGGACGGGTGAGCTGTTAACTTTGATTCATCTTTCTGTGGGTCGAGGTGGGTGTTCAAGTCTCCACCCCAGATTATGGTCGCGTTTCGCACTTGCGAGAGGTGGGATAGCACCCAATAAAAGTTCTTTGCGCCATCTGTGTTGGGGGCATAGGAGGTAACGAACACCACCTCCTCACCCTCCACCATGCCCCGAACCATAAGCACCCTTCCCTCGCTGTCCCTCTCTGTTTGGATCAGGCGAAACCCCAGCGAAGAGTGGAGAATAGCGACTCCTCTGGCATAGGATGAGTATGAAGAAAAGTAGCAATGGCAACCCCAGCTGCGGGCCCACAGGTGCTCATTTTGCGGCAAGAGGTGGGTTTACTGAATCATAGCTACCTCGACCTTGTGGCTTCTGAGTAATTGCAGGATCTTGCGTGTCTTAGCCGGGATGTTGCCCGCTCCAATGTTCCAGGTTGCTACTTTGAACGTACCAGTGATGAGCTATATAACAACGGAATGCGGCTAGACCGGAGTCAGAGTTTGGGCATATGGGAGCGGCATTAGGCGGGAGGGCTCGAGAGGGGGGGCGGCGGCGGTCAGGGTGACGCCCGCGGTTAGGCGGTGGCGCTCTGAGCGCGTTTCGAACGACAACAATCAAACAAAATTCCTTACACGGTATACCCCCAACTCGTCCGTTCGGAATCCCCCCAACTGGAACATACTGCGTGCTGTACATAGGGCGTGGGTGGCCTTCCTTTGCACAGTCCCTAGCCTCCCGTTTGCGAAGGTTGTCCTGGTGGCTTGGCCCCTGCTTGCTTTGAGGCAGTAGCGCGGGTGTTTGTCACGGCGGAACTCTCTGCTCTTTCTCTGAGGCTCCGGGCGTTTGGTTTGCGGACTTGCATCCCCGCCTGTCGAGGTATAGTGAGGCTTCTTCTGGGGAGTTGAAGAAGTGGGTATTACCCTCTATTTGAATGCGGCACCTCGCTGGGAAGAGCATCGAGTATGTGATCTGGTTGGCGCGTAGTCTGTGTTTCACCTGGGTGAACGATCTCCTTTGGGCTTGGACAGACGGCGAAAAGTCAGGGAAAAACTGGATGTCGTCGAAGTGTAGTTTGCCCTTTTCCCTTGCCATTCTAAGGATGGAGTCCCTGTCCTTGTAGCTTAGAAGCTTGGCAATGATCGGGCGGGGGCTCCCGGCGCCTGTCTTGTTGAAGGGATTCTGTGGGGTCTTTCCACTACGAACATTTGAGATAAGACTGTGGGACCAAAAAGCTCTGTGCATAATTTTTCGACGTGTTCTGACTGGTAATTGTCTTTCTCCGATTCCGATAATCCTGATATTATTTCGCCTTGAGCGGCCTTCCAGGTCCTTATTTTTGGCGAGTATAGTTTTCATTTGCCCCTCGAGCGTGGAGGCACGGGAGGGGAGTGCTGCTGTGCCGTCGCCCAAATCTGACACTCTCTGTTCGACGGAGTCGAGCCGGTCGCTGTGTTTGTCGAGCCGGTGTTGTAACAGATCTACCTTGGACGAGAGAGTCTATCTTGCTGTCCAGACCGCCTATCCCAGCTTTTAATTCCGTCAGGATTTCCCTGATGTCCGTTTGTTGCTGCAATTCTGCCTCCGACTGGTTGTTCGGGGATTCAGGGCGGTGTTCCGGCCTGGGTGTTTTAGGCACTGGGCCTGTATCAAAGTTGAGCCGTTTCTGGGACTTGTCTGGCTTCCCCAACTTGAGCTTGACTACGGAGTCGGAGCGTCTGGTCAAGGCGCGGGCGAGGCACCCGGATCTGGTGCGAGGGGCTGAAATCAAGGCGCGCGCGGGGAGACGCTGTGAGTCAAGATGGCAGGGACGCTGAGGCCAACTCGCCTGTTTTGCGTGCTTCTGTGGGTCTCGTCACACCTCCCACTCCGCCACCGTCTCAGCGCTGGCTGTGGGTGCCCCAACTCCGAGCGATTCCCCCCCCCTCGCCGCTTTCTGCTGGAGGTGGTCACAGCAGGTCCTGCAGATGGCTCTCGTCCGTCTACGAAGGATTTTGGGCGGGCAGGTGGGACTCCCAGGCCCCACGCAGGTCACGGCAGTGCAGGCCGCACTACACGCATGTTTCTCAAGGAAGGCAAGTCCGATTCGCTCCGAATTTTCGACAGGGATGAGATGCAGTGCTAGGATATATTATTCTTGCAGATTTAGTAGTTACGCCACTGGATTGCCGCGATTAAACAGGATTCATGCGGGAGGCAGCTGGGAGCTCACAGGGGAGCGGCCATCTTGGTCGGTCCTCTAGCGCCCTCCGGCTATGACCAGACATGAGTTCGTCAGGAACCTCTTCAGGAACCATACCTTCATCAGACCCTTCATCCACCACAGATGTGTAGTCCAGAGGCTGGAAGAAATCCCTGGATTAGGGCACCGAAAAAGGCTCAAATACAGGCCTTACCGACTTCTGCAGGGCCTTTCTCGGAATTTCCACCAGTCTCTGGGGTACCTCCGAGAAATCCTACTTGAAAGGAGTCGAGGGCGTCGACAGAATCGGCATCGAGTGTGGCGCTGATGGCTTCGACACAGGCCTCGATGGCGGTGCCCCGAGCAGGTCCTTCGACAGCCTTCAACCCTGATAGAGTCGATGACTTCCTCGGAGGCGGAGCCTCGAGAGAGTCCTTCAACGTCTTCATCGAAGACCGCACAGGCTCAGACAGTCTCGATGGCGTTGAGGACCGGGACCTGGAGCGGGCATGACTAGAGCGATCCACCTTGTCCGACCAGGACCTCGAAGGTTCCCGGTGATCGCAACGACCGCTCGAGCCCAAAGGCGCACGAACAGTGTCTCTAGCACGTTCCCTGCCGGCGTCTTTCGACGGCGCGGACGGAACAGAGCCCTGCGACTGAAAAGTCGCCATCATCTCCTTACGGAATGACTCCCATTCCGGAGTAGAATGCTTGGTGGGACAAGCAACCCGCCGACGGGCGGAGTCCTCAGACGAGGACGGGAAAGGTGACCGATGACAGCGCTTCCATGAGTGCCTTGAAGAGGCAGAGGAATGGCGGGACCAACTCCGGGACCGAAACCCCCCGGACTTACGCCGACAATGCGGAGAGTCGCCCCTCGAATCGTCAGTCAAAAGCCCAGTGGATTTCGACTTCCGGGGCTTGGACACCTTACCGACAGAAAGCTGCTTCTTGCGCTCCCGCAAGGCCTTCGAAGTTAACGACTGGCAATCGTCACAATCGTCCGTGCCGTGGTCCTCACCGAGGCACCAGAGGCAGGCGTTGCGCGGGTCCGTCAGTGACATCTTGGAACCGCAGTCCCGACACTTCTTGAAACCATGGGGTAGAAGACGAAGAAGACATGGAAATCTTCACAAACAAACTGGTTCGAAGAACCGAAAGAACTCAGAAGAGCCGAGGCGCGCCGAGATCTCCGAAGTGAACACATTTGCGGAAAAACAGAACTGAGGCTACGGGCATTGTGCATCCTACATATAAGATCCGGTGACGTCAGCTCGATGGAGGCCCTCGAGGACAGCGTATCGACATCATCGACGCAGGACGCAGACAAATTTTCCAAAGCAGCACAGCTGCAGGAGCTCTGTTCCTTTGTAACTACGGGCAGCAGGAAAAATAACCTCATACGGAGAGACTTAACTATAGTAGTGCAGAGTTCCACAGTTCCCATAAGCTCCAACATCTGAGCCTACTTAGGAACTCCACCCCCCCCCCCTTTCCCGATGCAAACACTTTCTTACGGACAGCTCACTGTGAGCGAAATCGGACTACCACCAGAGCCGTACACCTGACATGTCCCAATACAATGGTCAGGCAATTACTGAACATTACACACACCTGACTTCCATCACATTTACCGACACTGATAAAAGGCGGAGCACGAAAGCACACTATGAGTAAGGCAACGCACACAAGGAAGCAGCAGTTCCAAGATGGCAGTTTAATACGAGGAGAAAGACGGCGAGACCAGAGAGGGTTGCAAGGAGGGAAGTGCCCTTAACCGTCCCATACCGTTACTTTCGTGAGCCTTGGAAAATAAGAAACCTAGACCTGGAATTAAAGCTGAAGAAACCGGCATTGTGTGTCGGAGGTACACAGGGCTCACCCGTGCCAATAACCAAGGCGCGGAGGAGCATTTGCCGCTGTGGTACGGTCATTGGCTCCTACAACAAAGCAGCGCCAGTAAAGTCATCACAGCCAGTGAGTCGGGGAGACTGATACCAGATCGGCCTGTGTTAGAACCAAGGTTGCAAGCGGCAACATTGTATAGAGAAATCTAAAGAGAACAGTGTGTGAATCGTATGTGACACAAGAAATATAATTGAACAACAGAGGAGTGACTTAACTTTTAAAGCCAAGAAAGATACCGTAAACAGAGTAATCTGGAGCCACGTGGGTGCTCATTCGAAAGTCCTGTGTTAGGTATCCAACTGTTTGGCAAATGTGAAAAAGGAATTGTGAGATCGAAGTGGTCCTGCAAAGGGTCAAGCTAAACGCTGTGCACACTCTAAAGTCTGATGGTTAATACGAACTGAAATTGGTCCGAGCCTGGCTGAGGGAGATCCAGATAACTGAGTTATCTGAGAAAGAATATTCTTTGAACATTGTAAAGGGGGATCTGAGCCCAGAAGAGGGGGATCCAGGGTGAAAAGAGAATCATCTGAATTGAGTACTTGTGAGATGAAAAGAACTCTCTTTGTTTTTGTACATTGGGCTCTCTGAATCAAGAAACTTTGATAAGTAAAGAGACTTGAGTACAGAAGTCCCTGATGCTGGTAACTGAACTGTGTCCTCATGCAGAAGAAGCCAAAGGGTGTGTTACGCGAGTGAACCGCCTTGTCCAGTGATGAAAACGTGGGGAAGGGAGGCCGACGGCCTCTACATCCTGACATAATTTTGAACATTTCTTTTTCATAATATTATTCCCTACATGATTTGTTTTTAGAGGTAAGGACTGGCAATAGGTTTTTTAGTATGGCCCTTTCATTTTGACATGACACCAGTAGGACTGCATTATTATTTGATGGTCGTAGCTTACTCCCATCTGTAGATTTATAATTAGATCAGTGTATATCATACCCTTTTGAAGTTCAATAAAAACCCTTAAACTGTGGTCACTTGTGTCCGTCTTACTGTTGATACCATGTCTTCCTTACAATGTCCTTGACAAAATCAGTTCCCTCCGGGTGTGTCTCTGCCATCTGTATGCCAAAATGGTGAGCTGCTTTTTTCAGCAGGTTATTATATAGCAGTTGGTGCGCTATGGGCGAAGTATGACTGCTCTGGACTTCTGCGGCATCAGTTGGATCTATAATAGTGAGATCCGGGTAATCTTGGTCCTTTTGGTAAGCATCGTTGGGATTCTGATCAGGATAATCCTGATCGATGACCCAAACGTCCTGATCTGCTTGATCAGACTACATCTCCCTGCTGAGAACCATGAGGGGCCTCTCTGAGCGTGATGGTAGGGTCAGGCATGGATGACGCAAGGCGTTGGGGCCGAGTAGGTCCCACTGGTCCTGAAAGTTATTACATAGGTTTTTGTGGAGTAAGCAACTTGCTCATTTAGTCGACAAAGGTTATTTTATCAATGGTTTCCTCAAATCTTCCTTGGGTCCATGTCTAGTAATTGGTACTTCTGCCAGAGGGAACACTACATCAGGGTCTGCCCTTGGGGTTTCTTTTTCTTTTGGATGTTCTGCCCTAGGGGTATCTTTTGGACTTTCCCTTGAATTTTCTTTCTGAACGGATGATGAAAGAGGTGAAGGGGCTTCATCATAGGCTCCAGAGCCACCAGGAGTCTGCTTTCTATGAGCATGATGCTCCTTTTGATGTTTTTGTGATGGAGAATGTGACTTGTCTTATGGACGGCTGTTTCAGCATTTACGCCTGATCTGTCGAAAGGGATTTATGCATGCCCATTGCTAGAGTACCTTCACGAGCGCCTTGTGTAATGCGCTGTTGCAGAACCACATCTGGCTTAGTCAGCGGTGGATCGGCAGGTCGAGATACGCCTACCACCAGCGTGCAGCCTTCCTATGTTTTGCTGAGGTACGGCCCTGGGGTAGGTGCTTATGTTTAGGCATGTGTGCGTATGTGCCAGCGTCGCCCTCATAGCAGCGTGCTATAGCTGCCTTTTGACGTTGGGGACAGGCACGCAGGAACCTAAGGATCCCTTATTTATGTCTTTGAGCACCGAAAGTGAGTCGCGGCTGCCTCGGCCTATGTGATCTGATTAGAAGATTTCCGCAGCGGTCTCAGACTCCTAAAGAGCTACCAAGATGCACAGCGGGACTAAGTGATCACAGGGAAGGCAGTGATTACACACACACACACAATATGCGTCTTTCCATAGGAACTTCGGATTGCAATTAAAGATAAATTTAAATGGAGAAGGTTTCAGAGTGAAATGTGGATGAAAAGGCATCAAGACAAAAGGCAGTAGAGACTGGGAAAAGGGGCAGGCATTATCTTAGAGAGAAATTATCAGTCCTTCCCGCTCTCCCTAATGGTAGGCCGAAGCTAGGTATAGGAACAAACGTCTATCTCGGTCTCCGAAAATCATGCATGAAGATAGTTCCGAAGGTCAGCCAGCGACATGGTGCATCAATCTGTGTTGGGGAGAATTCTCATTTATGGCTAATTTCCCTCACCTAGTGAGTTCCTCAGCAGCTTTGCTGGGGTTTATTTTTTCCACCCGGTAAGAGTGTGAGCCTTTTTCCCACTCTTACATGTGTTTTGCCATGTGCATTTCTACTGTTTGTGTGATCTTGGGCTCTGGAGCTACACCACCCCATGAGCCCCACTTTTTGTGTGTTACACAGCACCTTTAATGCAGTGACACAGGGTTGTCTTTGAGACTTCCCACTGACTCCATTTTTCTGGGGCTGACTACTGTCCCTCAGAAACGAGTAAAGTTGCCATTTACTTTATGTATTCATTTAACCTACAGACCCAATACCCCCCCATCCTACATGGAGTATTGGAAGGGGTTAATTCCTACTCGTTTTTGTCTGCGCCTCTTGGCGCTTTGTTTCCCTCCCTTAACACTAAGACTTGGCTGGTGGCAGTGGTCTCTACCATAACATTTCACCCTCGATTATACTATATAAACGTGGTACTGTTTTAGGCTACTATATTAGCCCCGAACAAAAACTCGCTTGACCAAATAAGTTTTCTTTTGGCTCCGGTCGGGTTTATTCGCCATTTCTTTGTGTTAATATCCTTCTTGTGTTTTACTTAGCGCGGCAAACCAGGTTTGCCTTCTTTGTCCGCCGACCTTTGGTGGGCTTCTACGAAGAAGCCCTCCTTTGGCGTCTGGGTGACTAGGTGGGCTGAATGTGAGGGAGGGGTTTAGTAACCCCCTGCACAGGGTCTCCTTGGAGACCCAAGTTGCACTTTGTGTCCCATGGCTGGAGGGGTTGTCCGGGCTGGACAACCCCCCCTGCTGTGTGATTGACAGCCAGGCTGTGTGAATGGGGGATTTTCGCATAAAAGGCAGAACTCTTGGGCTGGAAGTCAGTCGCCACTGGAACTACAAGAACCGAAGAGCAGCGGAGAAGACTGCTGCTGCAACCGCCCCCCACGAGTCCCGGTGAAGCCCTGCTGCAGTCCAGAGCCATCTACCCTTCAACGACAGAAGATCCAGCCCGGAGTCTTCTTCTCCTGAACCTGGTGGGATCAACCAGCTCACCTTTCTACAGCCAGAGAATCCTCACGTGGGTAGAAATCGCTGCACGAAGCTGTAGTGGTCTGGATATCCATCAGAAGAGCCCTCTCCTGTTTTAAAGGAGCGCACCTTTTATTCACCATTGCTTTTGCTGCTGCAGGCCTCATCCCTGGGTAGTGCAGATCGCTCCAGACGTCGTCCTTCTTGTCCCCACGACAGGAGCTTCAGGAACCGTGAGCCTGCAGGAACAACTGCCGTGGCACCAGCTTTCTTCATACGGAGAAGGTATTGTGCACATTTGGTCGTTCTCTACGTCCGACCTTGAGAAATCGGGGTGAACCCTTTTTCTTACCGAAGGCTTGTCCTTTCTTCCTTCCCTCTTATAACTTTTGCCTCCCTTTGACAATATCTAAGTACTCCTGGCATAGTTCATCTCAAACGGTTCTAAACGTGTGATCCTCGACAACAGAGCCCTGCTCCATTGGACACTGGCGCAGGCCTATTGACCTTATCTGCATTTTTTAACAAGTCATCTGAATTCTAGAGCCTTGACAAAAGTATTGCCTATGATTTTTATCCCCTTTGCCATGGTTTTTATTCAAAGTGCTAAGTGTGTTTGACTACGGTTATATTTTTTCCCGCGGGTATGCTTTTCTTTCGTAAGACCGAACTGTCATTACTGTCAAAAAGTGAGCGTTTAACCCGCGGTAAGGTCTTTTGTTTCACAACACCGGTCTGTCAAATCCTAAGGTGCTTATCTTGAATTGTCCAAAACCAAGGAAATTGGTTGTGTGTAGTATATTTAAGAGTGTGATTTGGTTTGTTTAGTAGAGTGTTTTGTGAACAGATGGTTTAAAAATAAATGTACTTAGTCAGTGTTTGCTTGAGTCACAGTAATTGTAGTCCTTTGTGTAATTCCTATTACTGCTCATTTGCTCTTGAGATAAGTTGGCTGCTCCGCTAATTCTACCACTATAACTGTGTAGTACGGGCTTGTACCAAAGGTGAAATTGTACTACCACTTGTAGACTTGTCTGTAGTGTTCCCTAAGGGTAATGCAGAGGATTCTGCCTAACAATCTGTAACTAGTAGTTTACATTTAAGAGGTATTGAGTAGCATTGCGAGAACACAACTATCCACAATGGTGGAAAAAAATTATCTGAGGGACCTCGACACGTGAGGGACCATGAGTCCAGGGTACGTCACACTATGGATAGTATTAGAGACAGGCCTCGTCGACGTGCCTCTTCGAACTTCGAAAAACCTCATGTGCAATACTTTACAGCTTCAACAAGATGTCGACCTATGTAAAGCATGTCATTCTAAGCAGACAGACCCCCAAGCCACCGAAATGTTATCGATTGTAAGAGTGATTGCATTGAAAGATCCATGCTGTGGAAGTTTTTTTCCAGATCTGGGGGCACCAATTTATTTTAGGACATAAAAGTTAAAGGATATTTGTACTGCGCACTATCACTACCGGAGTGGTCCCCTGACGCTCTCTAAATCATTAATATAAGACAACTGGCTTAGAGAGGGGGATAGAATGGGGCAAGTATCCCGAGTCAAAAGTTGAATGAGATTAGCGTATATTATGGCGTTACTTTTGCATTTTTTACTTCGACTTGAGTGTCCAGTCTGGGGGACGATGCTATAAAGGTTGGAGGCATACAAACTAGCACACCTTTATATGACGCCATCATTTCCAAAATTAAGGAAATGTTCTGTAATGAGAGAAATCACTTAGCAAACATCACAAACATAAGAGGTGATGGCCAGCCACCCCCCTAAACCAATTAAAATCACTGTACTTTATTAAGAGGCAGTTTAATTTATTTGTTTTGGAGCACCCCAGAAGCTAATTCTGTACCCCTGCAGGCACAAAAGTGTCACTTCACTATGAAAAGACATGGGTGGGATACTCTCACATTAGCCTGAAGCTATAGTCGGAAAGTCACCTTGCTGGCGATAGAGACTTAAAAAAATAAATAAAAAAAATAAATAAAAAACCTGGTCCAGACTGCTATTTATAGGGAAGAAATATGGGTTTATGCCACATAAGTTACCTGAAGGATGGTGAAAAGAATCTTCAAGACTAAACCATTTTTGCATCTACCTCATATTACTCAGTCAATCCCTTGGCGCAGGCACAATACATGCACAGAACACTAGGTTTAAAGAAATCATGTGGGATAGTAAAGTGTATGGGGTCTCAGTAATTCAGGATATAAACTCTCAAATAAGAAGGCACCTGTTTATGTAAGATTACATGACTTATTAGGTTAAGGCTGGCTCAGAGGAATATTTGGATGGCATTGACGAGTCAATGAGAAAAACCTATGCCAAATTCAGTCTGAATACAGGACACCTAGTTGCTTTTCTGTTTGCTGTAAGTTTGGAGCTTTGGAGATTGACTGTTTTGTAGCAACCTGAGATGTAGCACAACCACATTTGTTTCCCTGTGCCCCAAATACAAGAAGAAACGATTTGTTTAGTGATCCTTTGAATTTCCTCAGGTATTGGATGGCTTGAGGAGACCTTGTCCTTTATTAAGCCTATAAGTTCTCGAGGTAGCGTGTTTGCAGTTTCCAACTACCCGAGTAGGGGATGAAATAGGAGGCGTAAGATTTCTGTTAACTGGCAGAAGAAACTATTCAGATCACTCATTTTATACTAGAGATGATAATTCTTTTTCTTGAACTACAGGTGTATAGGCGGAAAATTAATCAAATTATAAGTGCTGGTACAATTCATTTAATGATGGTTGTAAACTTTGTATGTTGCCTTATGGACCGGACATCAGAAACAAACAATGATTTTAATATTCAGGGTTAAACGGTTCCCCCAATCATCAGTGGGCACTTGAGCCTTCAGTGTGTGGCCTACGGGAAGACTGTGTTGTATTGCACTTTTAAGATAAACAAAACAAATTGTGGATTTACTAAGTCGTTATGCTATCAAGACATCTTGCTGTATTTTACTGGGAATATAAACATTTGTTTTTATGGATAGTGTTAGGGAGAATTCTCATCTATGGGTAATTTCCCTCACCTAGTGAGCCCCCAGCAGCTTTGCTGGACATCTGGAGTTTATTTTTTCCCCTTGGTAAGAGAGCTTTTTCCCCACTCTTAGCTGTGTTTTGCTATGTGTTTCTACCTGTTTTTGTGATTGTGGACTCTTAAGTACACCACTTCAGTAGCCCCCTTCTTTTTGTGTGTCGCACAGCACCTTCAGTGCCGTGGCACAGGGTTGTCTTTGAGACTTCCCTCGACTCAATTTCTGAGGCGACTACCGTCCCCCAGAAAAGGGTAAAGTTACCATTAACTTTACTTCCTCAATCTACTACAGATCCAGTACACCCCATCTTCCATGGAGTACTGGAAAGGGTTCATTTGTATCCCTTTTTATCTGTACCTCCTAGAGCATTATTTTGCTCTTAACATTTAGACTTAGCTGGTGGCAGTGGTATCTACCCTAACTTTTCTACCGCGATTATATTAGATAAACGTGGTACTGTTCTTGGCTATATTAGCCTCGAACATAAACCTGCTTGACCAAATCGTCTTTCTTTTGGCTCCGGTTGGGTTTATTCACCATTTCATTTAGTTAAAGTCCTTCTTGTGTTTTGCGCGGCAAACTAGGTTTGCCTTCTTTGTTCACCGTCTTTTGGCGGAAGCCCTCCTCTTGGCGCCTGGGTGTCTAAGTGGACTGAATGTGAGGGAGGGGTGTAGTCACCCCCTGCACAGGATATCCTAGGAAACCCAAGTCGCACTTTGTTATGATTGGCCAGGGTAGTTGTCCGGGCTACACAACCCCCCTGCTGGGTGACTGACAGCCAGGCTGTGTGAATGGAGTTTTTTCGCATAAAAGGCAGGTCTCTTGGGCTGGAAGTCAGAGTCGCCACTGGAACTACAAGGAAGCGGAGAGAACGGCTGCTGCAACTACCCCGTCCCGGTGAAGCCATGCTGCAGTCCTAAGATATCTTCCCTTCAACGACTCAGAGAAGATCCAGTCCAGAGTCTTCTTCCCTTGAGCTTGGTGGGGATAACCAGCTCATCTTCCACAGCCAGAGGATCCTCTTCCTTGGTCGAAATCGCTGCACGCTGCTGTAGTGGTCCGGATAGCCACCTGAAGAGCCTCTCCTGTTTTTAAGGAGCACACCTTTTATTCCTCGTCGCTGCTGCGGCTTCATCTCTGTGTGGTGCAGGCCACCACCAGACGTCCGCCTTCACAACGAAGCTCCAGGAATCGTGGGTCTGCGGGAAACCAACAGGAACAACTGCCAGGGCACCAGCTGCACCATTGGAACAAGGTACTGTGTTCTACTTGAGGAAACTGGGTGAAACCCTTTTCTTCATTTCCAAGGCTTGCCCTTGTCTTCCCTCCTTCTTATAACTTTTGCTTCCGAACATTGACAATATCGAAGTACTTTTGGCTACGTTGAATCGTGAACTGTCTGACTGTGATCTTCGGCAACAGGCCCCGGTGTCTCTCGACCCTGGCTCCGGTCCTTTGACTTTTGAACTCCTGTCTGAATGTTTCTCGAGTCTGCCTGCCTAACCAAAATATTGCCTGTGATTTTTGCCTCCAACTCCCTCTGGGTATCTCCGGTGCTAAGAGTGTTTTTGCCCGGTAGCATTTCATGTCACGGATACGTGTTTATTTAGTAGACCCAACTGTCAAAAAGTGATCGCAATCGTATTCGTGGTAACGTGTTTTGTTCCCAACACCGGTTCATTCAAACACAGGGTACTTACCTTGAGACTTACTGTACAAAGTGAATTTGTTAGTTGTAGTATATTTAACGTGTGGTTTTTATTTGAGTTTAATAGAAGTTTTGTGTTTATAACGAATGGTTTAAAAATAAACATACTTGTATTTTTTACCTAAAACCTTGAGTCACAGTAATTGTGGTCCCTTTGTGTAATCTCTGCTACTGCTCATATACTCTTGAAATTGTGGACTACTCTTTCCAGTTGGTTAAGCCCATGTGGTCATTGAATGTCAATACCCTTGAGCACCCAACTGTCAAATTATTAGGCACTAGGTTCACCTAACCGATTTAAGCACTTCTACAAGTGGACAGAATATTTACTTCAAAATATTTGGATTTCAGGATAAAATTTAATGAACTGCAACTTTTTTTTTTAGAGGATATAAGTTATATATGCAAACATGTATTTTTCTTTAATGCTTTTGCTACAACTGCAGGAATGTGTTTTTAGCCAATAATACGTTTTTATTTGATAGGAGTTTGTATGAAGTGGTTATTTTTAATTTCATTGCTATTCACTGCTGTTTAATGGATTTTCCTTCCAAATAAAAACATTGCTTTGAGAAAATAAAATCGTGTCCATACTCATCAAACATAATCCAAACAAAAAAGGTAAACTTTACAAAGGAGTTCCTTCGCCAGAACGATTTGGGGGATACTAGTCATTTTGTGTGGGAAACAAAGAAGGCAGCAGAGGGGTTGCGATATCCCTGGTAGCACTTTATTAGAAGCAGCAGAGCTCTATTGAAAATAAGGCATTGGACTCCATTTAAGAATAAGCACAGGATTCTTGAAAGACCTGCATGGTATGTGTGCCTGTGCATCCTTTGCAAGTGTGTGAAAATGTTAACAGAAAATGAGCTAACTCTTCTGCATGTGTAACTGCAGTATCCGGATGATAACGTGTGCACGCCTCAAGACATTACAGTTTACTTTATCTCGGACAGTAACAAGTTTAAAATCAATCAATTTTTAGAACACCACATTTTCTTTTGACACCATTAAAATAAAAGGTAAGAAATTGTTTGAAAAATGATTGAAGATGTGTTTGTATTGTTGCCATTGATGGGTGTAGGTGCCTTTTGGGATGTTAGGGTGGTTTGCTCCATTTTATTGAATCGTCTATTGCTTTTTTGCAACTCCCGGATGACCTTTTCCTTTTCAATCCCAGATCCCAACCTTGACAGTATAAGGGCATAGTTTTGGGTGGTCCGGTTAGCCAGAACTGGACTACAACATGTTTGTTTTACGAGTTTTAGTAGGTGGGAAAGCAAATGGCAGAAGAATCTAGGACTGGCAGAATAAGTATTTTACACATTAGGAGTTAGAAGACAGCCCTGAATAGAAATAACAATAACAATGTCTTTTTTATCACAATTGATTTATGTTGCTGAAGATGGCGATGTAAACATAACTTACTTAGCAGACGCTGCTATTAGCTGCGAGTCTTTGTATGCAATTAAATAGCTTTGATTTTCTGGATTATGCACAGTTACCTGAAAGTGAGGCAATAATAAAATAGTTAACATAAGGACCATAGTCCTGTTCATTAGTTCCATGGGTTCTAAAATATATGAAGTCTTATAAATGCTTACTATAGGATTTGAAAAATATTTCATACACAATGTGCACAGTAGAAAATAGAAAACAATGGAACAGATAGTCACGCATGCAAAGACAAGCAACAAGTGCAATTGCCACAAATGTAGGAGGGCGACACCAGCTCTCAAAACACTGTACTGTCAGAATACATTCTGTTTTGCAACGTGTCTTATTGGGAGATTCACATATTGTGCAGATGCCGCTTTTTAGGTCTGAAATATCAAGCCTTTTACCTGTTTAAATTGTCATCAGTCTGAACATACAAGATGCCAGTATAATTTACTTATTCCCCCACACAGTGCTCTCTCAAACCTCTTCAGACTTTGTTGTGTGCCTTCCTTTTGTTTGTGTTTTTAAAACCTGTAAACATTGTGCTATGCGCACTCCACATCCAAGAAAATTCATTAATTCCAAAAGTTTACATTTATAGGGTTCAATGGCAATGTCATTTTCTCTTTGTAAATGCTGGCAACCTATCGGGGAGCGAGTGAAGCAGGAAGGGTCAGATGCAAATCTAAGGCATGCCACAGAAGTAGGACTACAGGTAAGGTTTTGCTTTCTGCTGCAAGAATCAGTTTTAGATATTGGGAGGTGGTTGTTAAATTGGCACACTTTGAAATACATTTCTTCAGAAAAGCGTGCTTCAAAGGATCTGCACTTGTTTCACTATAAATGAGACACACTGTTAAGATGGATTTCTTGTATCTGGCCTGGTGGACAGATTTTAGGAGGTCACCCTAGTTATAGTGCACAGGGGAACTCGAAGATGAGCCAAAACCCAATCAAGGTAGCAATGGAGAGCATGTAAGGCGATTCTCAATATTGAGAGAGTGGGGCTAGGTGGGACCACAATGAATCATAACATTAAATCGCCCAATTAAATTTAGAGAGGAATGTATACAAACAGTTATTTATTCTAGGAATTAAACAAGCAACCAAAAGGAAACCAGCAGGTAATGTTGCGCAACACTCGTTAATACACTTATATACTCCCCAGGCTCCGACATTCCCCAGATGATTGGACAGGCTGATTTTGGGGCGGGGGTGGTGGAGAACATCGGTGACATGTTGGTGCTTAAGATTTCGCTCCATTTGTTTCCGGTGAGAGGCGTCAAGGAGCTGCAAGCGCAAGGATTCTTCTGGTTGGGTCCAGGATCAGAGTACATCGCTTGGCGATAGAGAAATGCCGAAAGCACGGATGCAACCCTCTTCAAGACAATTCACAGGACGGGGGAAGGAGAAATCCAGCGACAGCCACCGCAACAACAGGAACAGGTGTCCTAGTCGTGGTTGTAGTAGCCCTTCTAGAGCCAGATCCCATGAAGCTGAGAGGCTGAAATCCGGCAGGAAGGGGACTATACCATAAGATGGTGACCACCAAAGTTCCAGCTGCCAATGCAGAATGGTGACTGTTCTAGCGAGGTAGCCCACTGGAGAGCTGATCAGTCCATCGGTTGGGTTCAGGGACACTTCCGAAGTCTCAGGGCGGATGGTTTCTTGAGAAATGTTGAGACTGGTTGGTCCCACCAGAACAGTGATTGAAGCACTGCACGGGGCCATCGCAGATCAGGTAGTCCAACAGGGCTTTACCCTGTTCTCCAGCATGGGTCTGGCATGGATTCACATGCTCATGAATATTCCCAGTCAGGCTGGGAATCCTCTGTAAAGAAAAAATCAGTTTTGTTTCTGAACTGTCTTGCTCCTAACAACCAATCGCTGGTCTCTGGGTCATACTGCCCCGAGCCAATGACTGCCCTCTATCTAAGCCCCTCCACTGGCAGCCATCTTAAGATTTGGTAGCACGTAAAGAGGAAGTAGGACCAAGGGAAGAGTGGCAGAGGGGTTTGGCGGAAGGGTTCGCATGTGAATCCATGCCAGACCCATGCTGGAGAACAACAGTTACAGGTAAGTAACTTGTTCCTTCTCCAGCATGGGGTCTGGCATGGATTCACATGCGCCTCAATAAAGAATACATAGCAGTATACACATGCACAACCACGGGAGGTGGCAAAGCTCAACATTAAGCATCTCTTACCTCCTCACCAGGCTCACCGTCAAGCGAACAGGTTGCGCAGCACTACTTGGCCGACTCTGGACTCCTCCCTGGAATCCCGGTCGAGGCAGTAGAATCTCATGAAGACGTGTGTCGATCTCCACGTAGCAGCCCTGCAGATGTCCAGCAGGGGCACACCAGACAGGAACGCCGTAGTAGCAGCGATCGCTCTGGTAGAATGAGCTCTTGGACGGCCGGACAGCGGTCGGTTTGCCAACCGTTGACAATGAGTGAAACAGCTGGAGAGCCACCAGGAAATGGAAGCCTTTGACAGGGCCTTCCCATGGTTCACAGGACCAAAGTTCACAAAAATCAGAGAAGTTCTCTGGAAACTCTGTGTGGGCCACGTAAAACTTCAGCGCTCTAGCCACATCCAGCGAGGGCAAAGTCCTTTCAGTCGGCGACGAAGGCATTGGAAAAAACACAGGTAACACCAAGGGCTCATTGAGGTGAAATTCTGACAGCACCTTGGGCATGAAGCAGGGGTGTGTCCGCAGCACCACCCTCTGCTCGTGAAAAGGCAAGTAAGGCTGCTTGCATGACAGGGCTTGGATCTCACCTACTCGTCTTGCAGAGGTGATGGCCATGAGGAAAGCGGTCTTCCACGGCAAACTTCAGCAAAGCAGAATGCATACGTTTGAATGGGGCTTCCATGAGCCTAGTCGGCAACACATGGAGTTCCCACGCTGGGGCCGGAGCCTTCGCCGGTGGGAACGAGGGGAACAGTCCCTTGCTGAACTCCTTGACCAGGCGGTGCAACTATAGAGAACACCGTCCCAGAGATCTGGTGTAGCGGGAGATAGCCGTCAGATGAAGCTTGATGGAGGCATGAGCCAGCCCCGATTTGTCAATGAGATAGATATGGCAATACCGGAGGGCAGTGACCCTCAGAGAGTTAATCTTCTGTGCACAGCACCAAATAGTAAAGTGCTTCCATTTGTGTCTATAGCATTTTAAGGCCCTGGCGAGAATCTCCTTGCAATCTGCCTGAAGATTGTAGCCACTGAATTCTAATGCTGCAGAAGCCAGGCCTTCAGGTTCAGCGACCCTAGGTCGTGGTTCAGGATTGTGCTGTCTCCCTGGGAAGAAGATCTGTGACCACTGTAAGCTCGACTAGAGGGGACGCCAACATGCTGAGAAGGTCCGGTATCAGAACTGCCTCGGCCACGCTGGTGTTACGAGGATCATTCTGAATCAGTACCGTCTGAGTTGATTGATGACTCGAAGAAGTAATGGCAACAGAGGGAACGCAACCAGAAATAGGCCTTCCCAAGGGAATGAGAATGAGTCCCCCCATTCTCCCAGTCTGGGGAAATCTGCTGGCAAACCTCAGGCACTTGGTGCTCATCGCCGTTGCAAACAGATCGATCTGGGGACTGCCCGACTTTAGGAAAAAGTTGTCTACTTTGTCCTGCGGAAGCTCCCTCTCGAGGCAAGAGCGCAGCTACCTGGGGAGAAAGTCAGCGACAGAGTTCTTTACTCCTGACAGGTGAACCGGAATGAGGAACATCCCCTGGGCGATAGCCCAGAGCCATTGGTCCTGCACCGCTTTGGAGAGCGCTGGGTGTTAGGCAGTGTTAGGGAGAATTCTCATTTTATGGCTAATTTCCCTTACCTATTGAGTCCCCCAGCAGCTTTGCTGGATTTGAAGGGTTCGTTTCCTTTTACCTGCTAAGAGTGAGACGCTCTTCCCCCACTCTTAGGCATTTTTGCTACATGTGTTCTAGGCTATTTTTGTGTTTGATGCCTATGGGATCTTTATCAAGCCCATAGGAACCATCTTTATTCACATGTGTTACACAGCACCCTCAGTGCAGTGACACAGGGGTGTCGTAGCGACCCCCAAACATACTCAAAACCCTGGGACTGACTATTGTCTCCCAGGGCATGTAAAGTCCCAACTGACTTTACTAGTCAATTTTTATTAACTAAACCAGTACAAACCATCTTACTATGGAAGTTCTGGAAAGAGTTAATAGTTTTTCCCTGGTGTTCATTTTCGAGAGGGTACCGTACAGACCCTCTCTCAAAAGTTTCTGGCTGGTGGCAGTGGTTACTACCGTAAATATTCAACTGCAAATATTTTCCTATGGGATTTTCCCATTGTTCGAGGCTACCACTTTTTCTGACAGCCTCTAACATACCGCCGGTGTATTTAAATATTAACTTTACTCCGGTAGGTCTTTATTGCCAGAACTTTAATATAACTTCTTTCTCGTGTCTTTCTCTAAACTCCTAACCCAGGTCGGGGATCCTTTAGGCGGGCTTCTGCCGAGAAGACCTCCTTTCGGCGCCACTGAGTCTGGGGTTGGTCCATTGTGTGGGAGGGGAGTAGGACCCCTGGACAGGGTTGCCTCAGCAACCCATGTCACACTCTATCCCGATAGGCTGGAGGGTCTCCCGCCAAGATGACCACTCCACTGTGAGTGACAGCTAGGCTGTATGAATGGGGATCTTTTTGCATAAAAGCAGGGTCCTGAGGACAAGAAGAGCAAGACGTCGCCACTGGAACTAAGAAGCCGAAGAGGAGAGAAGCCAAAGACATCTGCAACGACTGAACCACCGGTGAAGCCCTGCTGCAGCGTCTCACCACTTTTCTCCACACGAGAGAATATCTTCACCTGCAAGAGCCTTCTTCCCTTGAGCTGGTGGGGCCAACCAGTTTGCCAATCGCCTTCCCGGACCTGCCTTGGTCGAATCTCCCGTACCCTGTACTCTGAGGCCGGATAGCCAGGCACCAGTCCACCGGGACCGTGATTTAAAGGAGCGTACCTTTTATTCGTCGGGCAGCACCGCGGCAGGTTTCATCCCTGAGTAGTGCAGTAACTCGAACCTTCCTCCACGACGAGAGCCTCTCTTCCTCTGCTGGATCACCCGGACTGCAGGAACTACCAGGAACAACCGCCACCGCAAGAGCCACTTCTTAATTTTAAGGTACATTGTTCCGCCAGGCCGCCCTTTCTCCGTGGTAGCACTAAAGGTGTTTTAAATCCTTTACCTACCTGTTGGGTTGGCCGCCCTTCTCTCTTAACATTGTCTTTTCAACTTCTGCATCTACCTTTTCCACTTCGTTAACCAAAGACTTGAATGCAGCTACAAGAACATTTTGCTCCTGGGCCCTTGCCCTGTACCAACTGACTCTGGCACAGGCCTACTGACTCTGGTCAAATTTGTTAGATCTGCTTTCTTTAGATTGATTCTCAGCTAGAACTGTGTGGTGCGCCTATTTCTTTTAACTACCCTTTCCTTCTCATTTTTAAACATTGTGAAATGCCATTTTGCTCAGTTTTCATTTAAGTATTGCCTATACTGATGCACTGTCTTGCTTAAACTGGTCCACAAACTTATGGGAAGTGTTGCTAGGGTGTGTAAGAACCTATTTCTATATACCTTGTGCTTTCCCTCCCTTGTGAGGAATTGTTAGAGGATCCCTTGTATGCGGTTGTCACTGTGCCGTTTTGCTCAGTTTTCACTCTGGTTCACTTGGTCTACAATTTAACTTGGGAGTGTATATTTTTCCTTTGACTTAATTTAACTTGCTTGATGACTGTGATACGAGTGTTTTATCTAGAAGTGTTTAAAATATATAACTACTTTTTACTACAAAGCTTTGGTCAGTGTTTCCTTGTGCCATAGTACTGTAGGCCTATTGTGTAAACCCTGAATACTGCTAATCTCCCTCTTGAGAAGTCTGACTGCTCAGCCACAGCTAGCAACTAAATCTTTTTGGTACAGACTGATACCAAAGGGGATTTATTGCTCTCACCTGTGGTCCTAATCTTGTGAAGTGCTCCCTAAGGGAACTGCACAGGATTCTGCCTAACGGGCAGAATCCTGGGTAGTGCCCTTAGGGACCACTACACAAGATTAAGACTACAGGTGGTAGTACAATTTCACCTTTGGTACAAGCCTGTACTACACAGTAAAGAGTGGTAGCAGTAGTGGAGCAGCCTGACTTATCTCAAGAGCAAACGAGCAGTAACAGGGATTACACAAAGGACTACAATTACTGTGGCTCAAGCAAACACTGACTCAGGGTTTTTGGTTAAAAAGTAAAAGTACATTTATTCTTGGACCATCTGTTCACAAAACACTTCACTTCTATTAAATTAAAACCACACGTAAAATACACTACACATAACCAATTCACTTTTTGCAGAACAATTCAAGGTAACTACCTTTGGTTTTGACCAACCAGTGTTGTGAAACAAAGACGTTACCAGGGGTTGTTACGTGAATACTGACAGTAATGACAGTTCGGTCTTACGAAAGAGACGCGTACCCGCGAGAAGAAATGTTACCATAGGCAAACACACTTTGCACATGAATTAACACAACAGAGTTGGGATCAAAAATCATGGGCAATACTTTTGTCAAGGTAGACAGAATCAAGAGACACTTTCTAAAACATAGATAAAAGTCAATAGGCCTGCGCCAGTGTCAATGGGACAGGGGTCCTGTTGTCGAGAATCACAAGGTTAGAACAGTTCACGATTCGAGATTGCCAGGAGTACTTGGATATTGTCAAAAGGGAAGCAAAAGTTATAAGAGGGAAGTAAGATCAGGACAAGTCTTTGGTGAGGAGAAAAGGGTTCACCCTAGTGCCTCGAAGTCAGACACAGTACCTTATTCATATGAAGAAGAGCTGGTGCTGCGGCAGTTGTTCCTGGTAGTTCGCCAGACTCACGGTTCCTGAAGCTTCAGTCGTGGGGACAAGAGGGATGATGTCTGGAGCAATCTGCACTACCCAGGGATGAAGCCAGCAGCAGCAAAGTGACAGTGAATAAAAGGTGAGCTCCTTTAAAACAGGAGAGGCTCGTCAGATGGCCCTCCGGACCACTACAGCAGTGTGCAGCCATTTCGACCAAGAGGATCCTCTGCCTGTGGAAGGTGAGCAGGTTGATCCCACCAGGCTCAAGGGAAGGAGACTCCAGACTGGATCTTCTCTTGTTGTTGAAGGGTAGATAGCTCAGGGCTGCAGCAGGGCTTCACCGGGACGGGGTAGTTGCAGCAGCCGTCATCTTCTCTGCTTCTCTTCGGTTCCTTGCAGTTCCAGTGGCGACTGACTTCCAGCCCAAGAGTCCTGCCTTTTATGCCAAAATCCCCCATTCACACAGCCTGGCTGTCAATCACTCAGCAAGGAGGTTGTCTGGCCTGGACAACCACCTCAGCCAATGATGACAAAGTGCGATCTGGGTCTCCAACAAGACCCTTTGCAGGGGGTGACTACACCCCTCCCTCACATTCAGCCCACCTAGACACCCAAATGCCAAAAGGAGGGCTTCTGGACAGAAGCCTGCCAAAAGTCAGCAAACAAAGGAGGCAAACCTGGTTTGCCGCACAAAGTAAAACACAAGAAGGACTTTAACAAAAAGAAATGGCGATTAAAACCAACCGGAGACGAAATAGAAAGTATTTGGTCAAGCGGGTTTGAGTTTGAGGCTAATGAACAAGTTACTCCTTACCTGGTAACGTTCTTTCGATGCGATGTTCCTCCGACGTATTCCTTATCTATGATATTTGTATCTCCAGCTTGCTGGCCTCGGAAACATTTTTCCCATTAGAGGGCGCTGTGCGTCGACGTCCGTCGAGTATGTGTTCCTCGACAGCCACCGTATCGACGCCATCATGCCTATAAATGGCCACACGCAGCGTCCGTTGCTCAGTTCCGTTTTGTAGAGTAAGGTAGTTATTGCATGAATGGTTACTACCCTTGAAGGAGCGTAAGCTGCAACCACAAGGGAAATGTTACTGCGGGGATGGATGGGAGGGGCGATAAGGAATACGTCGGAGGAACATCCCATCGAAAGAACGTTACCAGGTAAGGAGTAACTTGTTCTTCGAAGGGATTGTGTCCTCCGACATATTCCTTATCTATGATAGACTCCCAAAGCAGTGGTTGGAGGCGAGAGTAAGAGATGCCATATTACTCTTTAAGAATGAACAGAGTGTAACACAGCTTTGCCAAATCTAGTCTCTTGACTAGAGGAGGAATCCAGGCTATAAAATTTGGTAAAGGTATGTGCGGACGACCATGTGGCAGCCGCACATATGTCTCTAATTGGTAACCCTCTTTGAAGAGCTGAGGAGGCTGCGATACCCCTGGTCGAATGAGCCCTTAGATTTTGAGGGGGCTCTTTTCCTGCCAGTTTGTAGCATTCCAGAATGGCTGAAATATTCCATCTGGAGATAGTTTGTTTGGTTATTGGTAATCCCAACTTATGTCCTGCGTAACCTACAAAGAGTTGGTCTGCTTGTCTAATTTTAGCAAGTCTACTGATATAAAAACTCAAGGCTTGCTTAGGGTCCAGCCTGTGTAGTCTCTCTTCCTCTTTCCCCGGATGGGGAGGAGGATAGAATGAAGGTAAAGTAATCTTCTGAGTAATGTGAAATTCAGAAACTACCTTTGGGAGGAAGTTAGGCTTCACCTGTAGAACGACTTTGTCCTTGTGAAAAATTGTATGACGAGGTTTACAAGATAGGGCTTGTATCTTGCTAACCCTTCTACCAGATGTTAATGCTACCAATAAAACAGTTTTGAGGGTGAGAAACTTCAATGAACAAGAGTGGAGTGGTTCAAATGGAGCACCCTTTAGGAAGTTTAAAACTAGATTTAAGTCCCATAAGGGAACTTGGAATGGTCTTGGAGGGTAAACATTAGTTAGACCTTTCAGGTATTGTATTACCAAAGGAATTTTGAAATACGATGGCTCCTCTGCAGTGCGCTTAAAGATCGATAGCGCTGCGAGATAGCCCTTAATAGTGCCAACTTGAAGGCCTGAATTTTCCAAATAAAGTAAGAAGGATAACACCGCAGGTGTACCACATGAAAAGGGTTCGATATTCTTTTCTCTGCACCAGCTGCAAAATTTATTCCAACGGCAGCGGTATAGAGTTTTAGTTGCTGGCCTTCTGGCCGAAAGCAACACCTCCATGACATCATCTGGAAGGTCCCAATTCTTGTACCTCAACCTTTCAGATACCAAGCGTGAAGGTTGAGGGTCTAGATGGCTGGATGGAGAACCTGACCTCCCCCTTCTGCGAGAGAAGATCCTCTGTACGGTAGACGAATTGGAGGATGGATGGACATGTCCAGAAGGTCCGGGTACCACATTCTCCTGGCCCAATCCGGGGCAATTAGGATCATGGTCTTCCGAAACCTTCTCAACCTCCTGATCATTTGTGGAATGACAGGGACCGGAGGAAACGCGTACAGAAGTGGGAACTCCCAGTCCACTACGAACGCGTCTCCTAGAGCTCCTCTCGGGGGAAATTCCCTTGAGCAAAATCTGTTGCACTTCCTGTTGATACGGGTGGCGAACAGATCCACTTGAGGGGTTCCCCAAAGGGCAAAGATCTCTTGAAGGACTTACTGAGCTATCTCCCACTCGTGGGAGACTGTTCTGCCTGCTCAGAGCGTCCGCTGTCAAGTTCTTCTCTCTGGCTAGGTGAATTGCCGATAGAGAGATTCCTTCCTGAATTGCCCAAAACCAGAGCTGCATCGCCTCTCTGCACAGTGGCAGTGACCCTACGCCTCCTCTTTTGTTGAGGTAGTGCATGGCCACTGTATTGTCCGTCATTATCAGGACGTTTCTCCCCCGTACAGACGGCAGAAAAGCCTTCAGTGCCAGTCTGATGGCTCTCAGCTCCAACAGGCTGATGTGTAGTCTGGACTCCGATGGAGACCAACGACCGCTGATGGTCAAGTCGTTGGCACGGGCTCCCCACCCTGTGAGAGGCGTCTGTGACTACTGTTATCTCCGGCTATGGTTGCCAAAACAGTTCTCCTTTCAAGATGTTCTCTGGAGAGGCCCACCATTGAAGGTCATGGGCTACCTTGTCCGGAATCCGGAGGAGATCTGTCATCCTCCCTGAGAATTGTGACCACTGAGTCCTCAGTGCCCACTGAAGGGATCTCATTCTTAGGCGAGCCTCTGGCACAAGGGATATGCAGGATGCCATGAGGCCTAGCAACCTCAAAAAGTCGTAGGCTGGGAGACGTTGGGCATTTTGAAACCTGGCGACCATCTGCAGAATATCTTGAGCCCTCACCTCTGGTGGCGAGGCTTTTCCCAGGGACGTGTCCAGGACTGCTCCAATGAACTGGAGTCTCTGTGATAGTATCATCTGTGACTTCTTTAAATTGAGGGAGAAGCCCAGCTTGTGAAGGAAGTGGCAGACAATCTAGTTGGATCCGAGCTTGTTCCGAAGAAACTGCTCTGATCAACCAATCGCCCAGGTAGGGGTAGACGTGAATCCCTTCCCTCCTTAGACCTGCAGTCACAACCGACATTAGCTTGGTGAAGACCCTCGGGGCGGAGGTCAGCCCAAATGGCAGAACTCGAAATTGATAATGAGAGTTGCCAATTGCAAACCTCAGGTACTTCCTGTGTGCTTGGGATGGATTGGCACATGGAAATAAGCATCCTGAAAGTCCAGAGATGCCAACCAGTCCTGAAGCTGGAGGGCCTGAAGGATCTGAGAAAGAGTTACCATCTTGAACTTGTCCTTCCTGAGGAACTTTTATAATTCTCGTAAGTCCAGGATGGGTCTCAGTCCTCGTTCTTTGGTATGAGAAAGTAGGGGGAGTACCAGCCCTTGTTCCTGTCCGCTACAGGTACCGGTTCTATGGCACTTTTCTCTAGCAGGTCTACAATTTCCTGCAAGAGGAGCGGATCCGGCACTTTCAGAGAGCTGTTCCCCGGTGGATGGCTCTGAGGGATGCGTAGAAAAGGCAGGCAGTAACATTGGGCAACTGTCTCCAAAGCCCAAGCATCTGACGTAATAGCCTGCCATTCCGTCAGGTGGCGAGTTAACCTGCCCCCTACAGGTGTCTTGTGATGGGAGACCTCAGAGTGGTTTGGGAGCGGCTGATGCAGTTGCCGAAGGTAAAGCGGCTCCTGCTGATGCGGCTTTCTTTCCTTTACCCTGTCCACCACGGGTAAATTTTCCTTGGCCTCTTTGAGCTGGCCGTCCTCTTGCCTCTTCCATATGAGGAATAATAGCGAAAGGACCTTCCTCTCCAAGAGGATCCTGAGGGACGAAAATTAGTTTGGCGGATTGCAGCTCCTAGTGACTTGGCTGCTGCTTTAGATGTTTGCAGTTTTTCCAAACTGT
This sequence comes from Ambystoma mexicanum, assembly GCF_040938575.1. Taxonomy (NCBI): domain Eukaryota; kingdom Metazoa; phylum Chordata; class Amphibia; order Caudata; family Ambystomatidae; genus Ambystoma; species Ambystoma mexicanum. The sequence goes on from NC_090929.1 coordinate 889,125,714, forward strand.
CATCCGCCTTTTTACCAAACAGGGAAGAGCCGTCAAAGGGCATATTTAAAAGTCTGCCTGTACGTCAGAAGCAAAGCCGGACTTTCTCAACTACGCATGCCTGCGGATTGTGGTACTTGCCGCCATGGCCCTGCTGATACTGTCAGCAGAATCAATGCCAGTTTGAAGGGACTCGCACAATGCATCTTTACCATCTCTGACTATATTTAAAAATGCGTCCCTTTCTTCTCCTTCCTGGAGGCAGTCAGGCGCTGATAAAGCACACTCCCAAAGAGTGTGGCTGAACCTAGCGAGCGAGCGTACAAGTCGCATTAATAGATTTTAAAGCCATGCTACAGGCCGAGAAGACTTTCTTAGCCATGGCATCATATTTTTTATCATCCCTATCCTGTGGAGCAGTGGGGTATGCAGATGTACTGCCTGATGAAGTTGCAGCCTGGACCACCAGACTCTCTGGAGTAGGGTGCTTCGATAGGTATTCAGGGTCAGCAGCAGATACCCTATGTTTCGCTGACAACTTCTTGTTAACCGCAGGGACAACTTCAGGAGTTTCCCAGTTAGTTAAAATCTTTCTTTGTAAAGCAGAATGAAAGGGAATCGCAGGATCCTCCTGTGGACCTTTATCCAGAATATCTGTGAGTTCATCCTGTTGAAAAACAGGTGAAGGCGCAGACCAACCCATGAACTCCATAATTCTTGACATTCGGGTTCTATAAGGGGTTTCAGCATGTTCCCCTGGGTCTGGTTTGACAAATTCCACTTCTGGGGAATTGTCTAGGCCACTTACTTCCTGGAATACATCCTGAAGGTCTTTCAACCTTCTTTCCTCAGAGGCAAAAGTCTCTGGTTCAGGTGATGTGGTCCTCTGCAGCCCAAAAGGCCTTTCTCGATCAGAATCTTCCCTTTCTTCATAAATTGAAGTTAAGGGGGGTATGCTCTGGCCTGTGAAATGGTATAAAACCCATCTCTATAGCAGAGGGAGCCATCATCAGTGGCCTTGAAAAGGTCGATGTCGTCGACGCAGATGTAAAAAATCCTCGAAGGCGCCGACAAAGGCGTCGAGAAAACTGGAAGAGGCCTCAAAGAACTCGAGAGGATCGGAATCCTGCTCGAGAATGTCGACAACGTTCTCGACGTCGTGTCGGAGGCTCTTGGTGTAGCCGTTGGCTGTGGAGTAGCCGTGGGTTTTTCTTTTATCGGCGTCGATGTCGGCATTGACTCGATCGACGGATGCGAAGAACCCTTCGATAACTGCATCGATGGCGCCGATCTATGCTTCGAAGGGGCTTTCGACGAAGGCGTCAAAGATGCTTTACTTCCCGATGGCTCATAGCGCTTTCGGGTCAACTCTTTCGCCGGGTGCTTCGACTCGCGGCGTTTAGTTTTTTTGGGCTTTTCACCCGGGGTATCACCCTCCGCTGACTTCGAGGGGGTCGAGGCCGCTTTTTTCAAAGACGCTTAGCATCTTTTTTCTGAATTCCTCCCACTCAACCTGAGAGCTGTGTTTTGTGGGGCAATGTACTCTTTCAGGGGAACTAGAAGACGACGACAAAGGAGATCTTCTACATCTCTTTTTCGAGTGTCTAGACCTCGACGAGTGATGGGAGCCACTACGAGACCTAGACCGAGAATGCTTTTGACGGTGAGGAGACGAATGTCTTGACTCTACCGCGGAAACTTTTGAGGAAGTTAAAACCGACTTACCTCTCTCGAGCTTCCCCTTAAGCTCCTTCAAGGCTTTCGACGTCATGGAAAGGCATTCCTCACACTCCGAACACTGGTGTTCGATTCCCAGACACCACAAACAGATCCTGTGAGGATCAGTCAACGACATTTTCTTCCCACAGTCTCTGCATTTTTTGAAACCGGACAGAGGAGTCGTCGGGTCGGAGGAGGAAGCCATCGAGTACGAGTCGGTTTTCTCGAGGAAATATAAATATATTTCGACTGACGAACTGAGGAACAGTATTCCGAGGCACACGAAGCGCGGAAAAACGGAACTGAGCAGCGGACGCTGCGCATGGCCATTTATAGGCATGACGACGTCGGCGTCGATACGGTGGCTGTCTAGGAACACCTACTCGACGGATGTCGACGCACAGCACCCTCTACTGGGAAAAAATGTTTCCGAGGCCAGCAAGCTGGAGATACAAATATCATAGATAAGGAATACATCGGAGGACACAATCCCTTCGAAATAATAGTCTAAAACAGTACCACGTTTATGTAGTATAATCGCGGTAGAGAAGTTAGGGTAGATACCACTGCCACCAGCCAAGTCTTAATGTTGAGAGCAAAATAAAGCTCAGAGGCACAGTCGAAAAGGGGTAGGAATTAACCCTTTCCAGTACTCAATGTAAGACGGGGTGTACTGGGTCTGCAGTTTAAAGTGACTATATAAAGTTAATGGCAACTTCACATGTTTCTGGTGGACAGTAGTCAGCCCCAGAAAAATTGAGTCAGTGGGAAGTCTCAAAGACAACCCTGTGTCACTGCACTGAAGGTGCTGTGTAAAAAACACAGTGGGGCTCATGGAGTGGTGTAGCTCCAGAGCCCAAGATCACACAAACAGTAGAAATACACATGGCAAAACACATGTAAGAGTGGGAAAAAGGCTCACGCTCTTATCAGGTGGGAAAAAAAAAAACCTGAAATCCAGCAAAGCGGCTGAGGGACTCACTAGGTGAGGGAAATTAGCCATAAATGAGAATTCTCCCTAACACTGGGGATCTGGTGCCCCTCTGTTTCCGGATGTAAGAGAATGTGGTGGTATTGTCTGTGAAGACCCTCACCACCTTGCTCTTGAGGGACGGCAGGAATGACTTGAGGGCCCAAAACCCTGCCCGTAGTTCCAGAACGCCGATGTGCAACCTCTTCTCTGGTCGCCATAGGCCTCTGGCGTCAAGACATCTGGTGTGGGCTGCACAACCTTCCAGGGAACTGACAGTCTCCTGGTACAGGGGGCCCTGAAAATCTGTGTCCTCTGCGATATTGGAGCACACGCCCCACCATCTTGTCACTCGATGGAACTCCTTGTCGAGTGCGATCTTGTCCTGGAAGCCTCCCGACACCTGGACCCATCGGGCGTCGAGGAACTCCTGTATAGGGCGCATCCACAGCCTGCAGAGCCGGATCAGGTATATGCATGACGACATCATGCCGAGTAGACACTTGATCGTCCTCACCGTGGTGACTGAGTGCCAACAGTCGTTGCACTTTGCCTAGGATGGCCGATATCCTCTCCTCCAACGGTGACGGCATGCAGGCCACCATGTTGAGTCTGGAACCCAGGAACAGCGCACCCTGCGACCACTGAGAGACCCAGATCCCTCTGCAGCTGGACATTCCTCGCTGTGTGGTCGACGGCGATGTCCTTTGACCTGGCCTGAATGTGCCAGTCGTCCGGGTAAGGGTACATGTAGATCCCTTGCAGTCGTAGATGTGCCGCCACTGGCACCAGGCACTTGGTGAAGACTCTGGGTGCCGACTTCAGTCCGAAGGGGAGAGCCTTGAACTTGTAATGCTTCCCTTGAACGACGAAGCGCAGAACCTTGCGGTGTCCTTTGTGGATGGGGACGTGGAAATAAGCGTCCTCTAGGTCCAACAAAGTCTCCCTCCTCCTGCTGGCCGAGCACGTATTGAAGCGTGACCATTCTGAACTTCTGGGTTTTTATATACTAGTGCAGTCGACTTAGGTCTACAATGGGCCTCCATCCCCTGCTCTTCTTTCGTACGAGGAAGTACGTTGAGTAGACTCCAGAGAACTGTTTAACTAGCTCCATTTGCCCCCTTCTTGAACATGGCCCGAACCTCCAGCACCAGCTGAGGGATGTGGTTTTCCTGCCGGGCCACAGGTGGCATTTGAGGACTGTTAGGGAGAATTCTCTCTTTAGGCTGAATTTCCTAACCTAGTGAGTCCCCCAGCAGCTTTGCTGGATTTCTGGAGTTTGTTTTTTTCTCCTGCCAAGAGTGAGACTCTTTCTCCCACTCTTGGACATGATTTATGGTGTTCCTTTGACTGTTAATGTTTTATGGGCTATGGGGTCCTTTACTCCATAGGGTCTCATGTGTTTTTACTATGTGCGTTACACAGCACCCTCCGTGCAGTAACACAGGGGTGTCAGTGACACCCCACCATAGACTCCATACCTTGGGACTGACTACTGTCTCCCAGGGCATGTAAAGTCACCACTGGCTTTACTAGTCTTAAATTCTGACCAGAACCAGTACAAACCATATTGTGGACGTACTGGCTGGGGCAATTCAATTGCCCCGGGGTCTGTTAGTTGAGGGGGCACGTCTCCGTCCCCCCTGATCGAGTTTTGGCTGGTGGCAGTGGATACCACTTTTTATATTCAACCGCGAATATATCCCTACGGGATTTTCCCATTGTTCGAGGCTACCAACTTTAATTATTTAATTCTCATAGCCTCGAACATACCGCCGGTTTATTTATTTCATATTAATTCGCCGGTTGGTATTTTTTGCCAGGACTCGATTCTAAAATGGCATTTGTGTTCTCTTCTGTGACTCCAACCCAAGTCGAGCCCTTTGTTCCACTTTTTGGCGGGCTTCTCCACAGAAGCCTCCAAAAGTGGTGCCACTCTGTCTGGGTACCACAGGGAGTGTGGGAGGGGGTTTAGGCACCCTGGACTGAGTTACCTTGGTAACTCAAGTCGCACTCTTGTGTGATTGGCCCAAGTGGTGAGCCGGCCGGCTCAGCACTTAGCATGTTTGACAGCTAGGCTGAGTGAATGGGTGTGTGCTGCATAAAAGCAGGGCTTTGGGGACTGGAACTTCAGAAGTATCCACAGGAGCTGAGAATCCGATGAGGGAGAAGCTGAGCCGACCTACCACGACGACACCACCGGTGGAGCCCTGCGGAACCGACTCACCACTTCCTGACGACAGAGGATCTCCCGGCTGGAGAGGCTTCTTCCCCTGACTGGTGGGCACAACCAGTTTAGCTTCTCTTTGCATCCCAGACCGTCTTGTGGTCGAATTGCCCGTGCCAAGCACCCCGGCAACCGGATAGCCACTTACCACTGGACCACGAATAAAAGGACCGCTCCTTTTACCTGAGAACTCCGCGGCTGGTTTCTTCCCTGGCAGTGCAATGGACTCCTGTCTTCCTCCCAGACGAGATCCTCTCTTCCCCCGGACGAAGCACCGACTTGCAACAGCTGCCAGGAACAACTGCCCCCGCTGGAGTATTCTCACCACTTTAAGGTACCGTGTCCGCCAGGCCTCCCTTTCTAAAGATTACTACAAGGTAATAACCCCTTAACCTTCTGGACTGGGCTGGCCGCCTTAACCTTCTAACTGGTCCCTTTCTTTTTGGTCCAACTCTTTTTGAACCTTTGCAAGACTCTTGTGCACTTCAACCGTGTGACCTTGGACACATTTCATTCTGATCCTCTTAAAGTGGATCCGGCCTACTGAACTCTAACTTCACGGTTGTACTTGCCTTCCTCCCTTGTTTTGATCTTATGAAAGTGTTGGGATCTGTTTCATATTATACTCTGCTTTTCTCTCCCTTTTTAAACGAATTATTAGAGTGCCATCTACTTTAAGTGCTCACCGCTGTCTGAAAATAAGTGGGGCTTTACTTAAGACTTGTCTAATATTCTTCCAAGGGAGTGTATATCTTCTAGTGACCGTGTTTTTGAATTGCTTACTATTAGTGCCTGTGTGTTTTTCTAGATGTGGTTTTAAATAAATAATTATATCTCTTTTACACCAAGCTCCGGTCAGTGTTTTCTTGTTCTACTATGTTCTTTTGACCTATTGTGAATACTCTGTATACTGCCTAATTCTTCTTGAGGGAAGTCTGACTGCTCAGCCACAGCTACCAAGTGAATCTGTGTGGTACAGACTGCTACCAAGTGGGTTTACTGCCAAACACCTGTAATCTTAAATCTTTTGCAGTGGTCCCAGAGGGAACAGCCCAGGTTTCTGCTTAACAAGGACACTTTTGTTGGAACTCTAGTGTTTGTGGGCGAGAGCATCCAGCATCTAATGGTCATTGGAGATAGTCTTCCACACGCTGACGTTCTCCAGCCGGCCTCCCACCGAGGTGCACGGGTGGGGGCCCGACGTCCTGGCCAGTTCAATCTTGCTTGGAGGTAGACAGGTCGCCTTGTGGTCCCAGACGATGACGGCATCCGCCCCCGAAGGCCTTGGAGCGACCCCTGTTGGCTTCCTGGGTCGAGGAGCGAGAGGGCTGGCGGTAAGAGGAGTCCCCCCCCCGCCGAAACACCTAGAAAACTGGCTAGACTTCCCACCTGAGGAACGAAAAGACAGTCATCATCAGAGCGTGCCCAGGGCATGTGCTGTCTGTGTCAGTCTTGATGGCCTGTAGGGATTCATCCACAGCCTTCCCGAACAAGTTGTCCCCGTCAAAGGGCATGTCCAAAATCCTTGTCCGAACCTCCTGCCTAAAGTTGGTGGCCTTGAGCCAGCCACGACGGCGAAGGCAGATGCCGTTTCCCATCTGGCTAAAGTCCGCGTCTGCAATGTCCATGGCCACTGTGATGGCGTGATATGACGCCACAATGCCTTCTTGAAAAATCTCTAAAGCCTCTACCCGCTTGTGGTAAGGGAGGAAGTTCAGAAGCAGAGCCAGCTTAAACCACAGCTCCCGGTCGTAGCTGGCCCCCGACGGCGAGGGCATTGGCAGTCTTGACCGTTGTTGCCGCTGAGTAATGACTGTAAAGACTGGAGGGGGGCGTCTGTACTCCTGCTCTCTATATGGCAGAGGAGAGGCACAGAGGACCCCAGCCAAGATTCTCCATAGGGTAGCGCTGGTCGAGCAATCAAGGCCTAGCTTCTCAGACGGTGATGCAGGCTGGTTCTCAAGTACAGTGTAGTTCAAGCACCCACAAAGGAATGTCCACACACTGTATTAGTTAAAACACAGTCTTTATATAATTAAGGTTCAAGGTTATATACACACAATCCCAATAACTCACTTTGTGCTCAGTTAATCTACAATGGCAAATATATACAGTTCTAAGTGGTACGATACTTATTAGATTTTATTAAAGTGCATCAACTGTACTTTGCTTAAATGTCACTCAAATCACTTAATAAAGGTCACCAACAATAGACATAGGAGGAAAGCAGTTTGTTAGAACAAATGGCAGAATACTGGCCCCTACCACTAGACAGTTCTGTGTGGAGATCCCCCCATCCCCCACCACCTGGGCAACCTGTAAAATAAAGAAATCCTGCAAGCCCAGTCCATATATTGGTCTTTTTTCCTAATACAATGTTTCTACCACCCCAATGTACCTGGAATAGAAGAGTTCGATGTCGGGTCGTAGACTATCCTTTTTGAGCGGCTCACTTTAAAGCAGGAGCCACGGATCGTCTAGGTCCCTCAAAGAAAGTGAACTCGTCATCGAGTCAGCAGCTTCGGTCTCAGCGGTGTTAGTCGATGACTGAGCGCAGACGTCCTGCAAGGAAGAGGCGTGTGGGGCACCTCGATGTCGATAGTTCAGAACCACAAAGGCTGTGTGAAGAACTTTGGCGCAGCAAGGGCGTCGAGTCGTCGGCGTCTCTACGGTCGTTGGGTGGCAGGAAACCCATCGGCGGATGCTCCTCGGCACGTCGACAGCCTGGCCTTCTCTGGCGGGATAAGGGGGGAGGCGGTGCGGACAAGGGCGTCCCTGAATCAAAGGTCTTCGGCAAAGGAGCGTGTGGCCTCTGGCGGTTATAGCAAACCTGCGAACCCTGGTCGACTACGGTGGACGGAATGTCTGGTGTTACACTTTTTTCTCCTCGCGGTCCCCGTCTCCGGTCGGCAGCCTGTCGAGGGTCTGACTTCCAGGGAGCTTCGGCGAAGTTTAGCAGTGCTCGATGGTCCCTCGAAGCACGGGAAGAGGGCGCCTAACCTGGTCCTCTCTTGGATCAGTCTCAACGTCTTCCAGATTTCGGCGAAGGGAGACAGCAGTCAACTTTCTTCTTCCAGCTCAGCTATGAGATTCAGCTTCAGTTTCAATGTCAGTTTCCACTCCAGCTTCTGAACGAATTCTAGCAGTGAAAGGCCCACAGATATACTAGTTGATCTCCCATTCATTCTTCGGGGTCACACTCATGCAACCAATCACTCAGAAGGGCATTCAGCAGTCAGTCAGCCAATCAGGCATACAGTGCATTCAGGCCATACTCCTCCCTCTCAAACACACACAACAAGGAATGTGTATTGGGACAAGTACCCAGCCATTCAACACTACACACTGCATTCAGACCAGTTTCGGGTAGGGCTGTCTCAGACATTGTGTCAAACACTGGATACCAGACATCCACAACAAGTAGTGCATATTTGTCACATGCTCCATTCACCCAGGCCCCACCCACAGGGTGTACCCACAACATAGTCACTGGGAAGGCTCCAGCCAGTCTTACCTGGACTTCACAACACCACCATATATGGAACTTCCACCCAACAGCCAGTCAGGGGAAAGGACAGTCCGGGCTTCCCAGGACTTTGGGAAAACAAGGAAATTGAAAGCAAGGGGCCACAAGGGCCATCTTGTTTCCTATCAGCAGTCAGATTTATCTCAAGAGGGAGATGAGCAGTATTCAGGTTTTACACAATAGGCCTACAGTATTACGGCACAAGGAAACACTGACCAAAGCTTTGTATTAAAAAGTAGTTATATATTTATTTTATACAGTTCTAGATAAAACACATGTATTACAGTCATCAAGCAAGTTAAATTAAGTCAGAGGAAAAATATACACATTTCCTAGTTAAATTGTAGACCAAGTGAACCACAGTGAAAACTACACATAGGGGATACTCTAACAATTCCTTACAAGGGAAGGAAAGCACAAGTTGTACAGAAATAGTTTCCTACACACACTAGCAACACTTCCCATAAGTTTGTGGGCCAGTTTAAGCAAGACAGTGCATCAGTATAGGCAATACTTAAATGAAAACTGAGCAAAATGGCATTTCACAAGGTTTAAAAATGGGAAGGAAAGGGTAATTGTAAGAATTAGTTGCACCACACAGATCTAGATGAAAATCAATCTAAAGAAGGCAGGTCTAATAAATGTGACCAGAGTCAGTAGGCCTGTGCCAAAGTGAGTTGGTACAGGGCAAGGGCCCACGAGCAAAAATGTTCTCGTAGCTGCAGTCAAGTCTTTGGTTAACGATATTGAAAAGGTGGATGCAGAAGTTGAAAAGACAATGTTAAGAGAGAAGGGCGGCCAACCCAACAGGTAGGTAAAGGATTTAAAACACCTTTAGTGCTACCTTGAAGAAAGAGCGGCCTGGCAGAACAATGTACCTTTAAATGGAGAAGTGGCTCCTGCGGTGGCAGTTGTGCCTGGTAGTTCCTGTAGTTCGGGTGATCCAGCAGAGGAAGAGAGGCTCTCGTTGTGGAGGAAGGTTCGAGTTACTGCACTACCCAGGGATGCAACCAGCCGCAGTGCTGCCTGACGAATAAAAGGTACGCTCCTTTAAATCGCGGTCCGGGTGAACTGATGCCTGGCTATCTGGGCTCCGAGTACAGGGTAGGCGAGATTCGGTTGGCCCCTGCCAGCTCAATTGAAGAAGGCTCTTGCAGGTGAAGATCTTCTCTCGTCGTGTGGAGAAAAGTGGTGAGACGCTGCAGCAGGGCTTCACCGGTGGTTCAGTCGTTGCAGATGTCTTTGGCTTCTCTCTTCTTCGGCTTCTTAGCTCCAGTGGCGACGTCTTGCTCTTCCAGTCCTCGGGACCCTGCTTTTATGCAAAAAGATCCCCATTCATACAGCCTAGCCGTCACTCACACAGTGGAGTGGTCATCTTGGCGGGAGACCCTCCAGCCTATCAGGATAGAGTGCGACATGGGTTGCTGAGGAAACCCTGTCCAGGGGTCTTACTCCCCCTCCCACACAATGGACCCACCCCAGACTCAGGGGCGCCGAAAGGAGGGATCTCGGCAGAAGCCCGCCAAATGGACGAACAAAGGATCCCCTAACCTGGGTTAGGAGTTTAGGGAAAGACACGAGAAAGAAGTTATATTAAAGTTCTGGCAATAAAAACCTACTGGAGTAAAGTTAATATTAAAATACACCAGCGGTATGTTAGAGCCTGTCAGAAAAAGTGGTAGCCTCGAACAATGGGAAAATCCCATAGGAAAATATTTGCAGTTGAATGTTTACGGTAGTAACCACTGCCACCAGCCAGAAACGAGAGAGGGACTGTACGGTACCCTCTTGAAAATGAACATAAGGGAAAAACTATTAACCCTTTCCAGTACTTCCATAGTAAGATGGTTTGTACTGGTTTAGTTCATAAAAATTGACTAGTTAAGTCAATTGGGACTTTACATGCCCTGGGAGACAGTAGTCAGTCCCAGGGTATGGAGTCTATGTTTGGGGGTCGCTACGACAAAATCCCATAGACATTACACACAAAAATAGCCTAGAAAAAACATAGCAAAAATGCCCAAGAGTGGGGAAGAGAGCCTCACTCTTAGCAGGAAAAAAACAAACCCTTCAAATCCAGCAAAGCTGCTGGGGGACTCTACAGGTAAGGGAAATTAGCCACAGAATGTGAATTCTCCCTAACACAGAGTCCGGCACCCTGTACTTTTCCAGCCGGTCTCTTTGCTGGGGCTGTAGAGGGGTTAATCAAAGCAAGCCCTTCCTCCCAAACATCATCCAGGAGCGGGACCGAAAGTATGGTCTTCCTCTTCACCTCCCAGCGCTGATATAAGAAGCCTTCCTTCTTGGCGATCATAGCATGGAAAGATCCTATCTCGTCCGGAGGAGAGGCTCTGGGCAGAGGCGACAGGAGGTCCCCATCCCGCCGTAGTCATCCATGCCCGTCGTCGTGTTCGACTCAGTCTCCCTTGGGAGAGAGGGGCGATAGGTGGTATGGAGGCATCAAGTGCCTCCTCTCTTCTTGGCCGGCGGTTCCCCCGGTGTCAACGGGGCGACCAACACTAGCGTTGAGGGAGGAGCGGGTGGCGGGGTCGCGGACATCCTCCTCTGTATCTCAGACACCAGCGTGTGAAGGGTCGAGAGGATGTCCAGGGAAAGGTCCCTAGGCCGTATCTGGGGCGTAGGGGTAGGGTCCAGGCCTGGGGCCAGTCGCCCCCGTCGTGGGGCAAGTCCATGGCGTCTCCCTGGTCATCGCCCTCATGGATAGTACGGATGGAAGCAATCTCATCCTCATCAGCCAAAGAAATGTCAGTTCCCTGAAGGCCTTCACCGCCCCATCCCCCACCCCCTCCTTCAGGTCCAGAGGGGTCGGTCTCAGGCTGAGGACCGTCATCCTCTTCTCCAGGATCTTCTCAACTGGCTTGTTTGAAAGCTCCCTCCTGGGAGGAAGGGACACCCTTGCCGTCGCCGGGGCACCCTGCGGGCCCGCCCCTACATCCTTTGAACGCAATGCCACCCCCACCCCAAGGGAGGGTGATTTTGCCTGGTGCACCTGGGCCTGCACGGAAAGGCCGGACCCCTTGGCTTGCTTGGCCTTCACGGCCGTGTCGGAAGCCTTGTACTGTTTGGCCTTCTCTTTCAAGTCTGGATCGGACCCTTTGTCTCCTTTGGCCTTCTCTGTCGCGGGTAGGCCAAACACCATACCCTGCTTGGCCTTCTCCTGCCTGGTCTTCTCCGGGTTCTCCCTCAGTTTACTCTGGTTATCAGACTTCCTCTTGGATAAAGAACCAGAGTGTTGACTAGAGATCGATGGGGATGACGATCACGCCCTGACCGCCATGGGACCCGCAGCAGCGGCGACCCCGAAGGAAGCAGACTTGCGGTGCTTGGCCTTGTGTTGGGCCCCCACGGGTGGGGTGCACTCAAAGGACTTAGAATCCCGCTCATGTTTCCCGTATCCAGGAGAGGCATGCCCCTTGGTACCACCCGTTGCAGGGGCCTTGGCCTGCAGCCACAATTTTAACCGTTGGTGCCGATCCTTCAACGTGCGCTTCGAGAAGTCATGGAAAATCGCACAATCTTACTCCGTATCTGTCGGGTTCAGGCAATACAGGCACTGGGAATGCCGGTCGTCCCTGAATAAATTCCGCAAACCGCAGTCCGAGCAAAGCTTGAAGAGGGAAGCGCCATCGTCCTTCTCGTCCGACATGATCCATACGTTGTAGGCCTGAAGAATCTTCTGGAAGCCTCTAAGAAGAACACTCGATGAAAACAGCCCTTTAGGGGGCCTGAGGGGCGCTGAAAAATCGGAAACATGGGTCCCCATTAGTCGGACGTATAATCAATGGAGCACATGGGCTTAATATCCGAAAAAATTGAGTTTAACTCTCAAAAAGCCAAAAACGCAGCAAAAAGCTCGAAGAGCGAAGCATGCAGACTCCCAACACTTGAACGTGCAGTAAATATCTGAAGATGGCTGCCAGAGGAGGGGCTTAGGTAAAAGCCAGTCATTGGCTGGGGACAGTATGACCCCCAGAGCTCAGTGATTGGTTTATAGGAGAAAGACAGTTTAGAAACGAACCTGAAACTGTTTTTTCTTTTACAGAGGATTCCCAGCCTGACAGGGAATATGCACAAGCATGTGAATCCATGCCAGACCCGATGCTGCCGAACAATTCATCACTTCTGCAAACAGCCTGGTCTACGCGTTTCCAGGATTCTATAAATAGGGAGGTAAGCATTTCTCAGAAAGAGGGCAGGGGGGTTGTAGCTGATGTAAAATAAATATATCTGTCTGCCACAGAGCGCTGAATGAGACAACATGCTTAAGATGAAGCCTCATCAATGAGGTATAACTGTAATAACCGCCCTTGTAGGCTGCACTTCTCCCAGTAATCCCCATGTTCCTCACTCAGCCTTGTCAGAGTGTTTGGAAAATTTATATTTTAACCACACTGTGATGCGATGCCAATTTCCCTCGTCACCACCATTCTCTGCTCTATTGAAGTTTCACTGCATTAAATACACGTCCCTTTACTCTGCTATCTGGACTCGCAGCTGCTACCTCCCCGACTAGATGGGCTTGGTGCTTCATTAAATTATTCCTCGTTTTTTGTGGTAGAAAGCTTTTGGTGTCTCAACAGCGTTCATAGATTAGCGCAAACATTCCTGCAGTCCGTAATAGCCATTACATTATATTGACCAATGCAGGTAAGAGCTTTGGAGTTTAAGCTGTTTATTTTCCTTAAATATTGCTAGTCAGTGCACACCGCTCTTAGTGTACTGACAGACAGCACAGAACTATCAGGGAAAAGCAGGACTGACGGGTCCCCATGCCACCGCCTGTAAATTGGCCTGACAGCTGACCAAAGAATTCCAAAAGAACCCTTAAGCAACACAGCCAAACTAGAGGATTGTGTCAGCCGTGATCTGGATACCCTGATACTAAAAATGCAACCAAATCATGCATCCCAAGTCCTTCCTCAGACCGTACGCTGATTTTATTACATGTGTGCTGATCTCCCTCATTGGAGGAAAAATTGTGTACCAATAAAAATTGAGGGCTCGCTAGTTCTACAATCATGTTTAGTCGCACCACTGTGCCTCTGGTAAAACGGACCACCATGGCCATTTTACTGTAGGTTTACCACATTTTAAACAGAGACAAGCCTGATGCCTGTTGTACACCGCAGAACTCTAAAATACTATTAAAAATGTATATGGTGTGGTGTTGCACAAATGATTCTTCCATTCTGATATTTTGTTTTTATTTTCAGACCTGCATCTTCTTGTGGGAGTTCCTTCCTTTGTGTTCTCAACCTCAGTAAACAGTACCACCATTGAGCAGCTGACATCCAGCCTTATCTGTGAACACTGTGGGAGGTAAAAACATGAAGCAACGTATTGAAAATGGATAGCATACGTTAATGATCTGTTAGTCCTCACCTATTTATGCATTGCGGCCTTGTCCTAGTTGTTCCAGCACTAAGTATTGCTGTCTCCCTTACATTGAATAGGACAATGCCATAAAATTAACTTCAAACTGTACGACAGTGAACACGTTTCACTTCCATTCTTTTTCAGGACCTAGGGGTTTCCTTCTTTTGAGGGGCAGAGTTTGACTAGGTTGCAACGGTTAATCTCTCAAATCTGAACTATAACCCCGACAGATAGGACTGGCCTAAAAGTAAGCTACAGAAATGAATACTTGAAATCACTGCTTAGGTATATACTCAGTGCTCCAGATATGATTTTGAAGGAGGACTATTTTACTCTCTATTTTGTTAACTTGTGGGTAAAATGATTTTTACGGAATAAAAATGTCAATCCAATTCCCCATGGGAGTAATTTGTAAGAAAGTAAAAATGCTTTAACTGAAAAACAGAAAAGTTTTTTCTAATTATGTTGCACCTAGTTACTCAAAACACATTATAAAATACATGTGCACGTCTACTGATCAGGCAGTAATAATAGTACTTTCTTCCTGTGGTACTACGTGCACTACCTCTCCAAACAACCATGGAGCTGGGTGCGTAAAAGCAGGGGCTCAAGGTCCACTGTTTGTTTCCTATTTTCTGTTGGAAGTATAAAATATAATACATTACTCGCCGTAATCATATTTCTGATGCTTGTATCTACTTATATTCACATGCTATGCATAGGCTGACATCTAGTGGAAGCAGCAGAGTATTACAGTTTTCGAAATTCGAAAAGGGGCGTTGACTGGGCGTGCCAGTAATACTATCCCTAGTGTGGCGTCCACTGCACCCATGGTCCTTCATGCGTCGAGGACCCTCAGATTGTTTTATTCTGACATGAGGTTGCATGAAGTGTAATGTGAGTACAGTTGTATCCAAGCAGATATAGACAGAAAGCTCATAACATCTATGTATCTTCTCCCAGGGGAGGAAGGGTGGGCGCATGTGAATCTAAGCAGATACAAGCATCAGAAATACGATTACGGTGAGTAATGTATTCCTTCTGAGGCTTGTGGAATCTGCTTAGATCACATGCTATGCATAGATTAGCAAGCAGTGTTATGAGAAGTTGTTGAGTTGTGAGAAGGAGCAGCAGCAAATAGATGTTTTAGAACCGCTTGTCCCACCTGTGCATCTGCTTTGGAATGCTTGACAATGCAGTAATGCCGAGTGAAAGTATGCACTGAGCTCCATGTAGCTGCTTTGCAAATGCTCTCTAGGGGGAACATTTGCGATAAAGGCCAGAGTAGCTCCAGTGCTCATTCTGGAGTGAGCTCTTTCTGTAAAAGGCAGTGTCTTGTTAGATAATGAATCGCATCATTGAATACATCTTACTATCCATCCGGAGATGGGATTTTTCTAAATGCGGTCTCCTTCTCTGCCTGGTGCTATGGAAACAGTTTATTTTCCTAAGCGGTCTGGTCTTGTTTACATAGTAAAGGACCACCCTCCTCACATCTTGAGTGTGGAGTTTTACCTCAGCTGAGCTAATTGGTTTCTGAAAGAAAGCTGGAAGATCAATTGATTGGTTCACGTGTAATTTAGAAATTAATTTAGGGGAGAACCTAGGAGGAGAACGTAAAACAAATTTATCTTTATGTATAATAAAGAAAGGGTCCTGCACCGACAATGCTTGCAATTCACTAACTCTTCTTATGGAAGTAATAGCCACTAAGACTGCAGTCTTGTATGTCAGGTGTTTAAAGCTCGACTTATGCATAGACTCAAATGGGGGCCCTACAAGCTTTGCTTACACTACATTGAGGTCCCATCCTGGTGGTGGGTTTGAGCGCTTTAATGACTGGAATCTTCCACCACAATATCTTGCTTTGAGAGGTGTTATAAGCTGATAAAGCCGCCAGGTGTACCTTTATAGAGTTGAATACTAACCCAGAGTCTAACAAGTGGAGCATATAGTTGAGAATGTGAGAAGGAGTACATTCTATGGGGTTTATTTGTTTGGACTGGAACCAAATTACGAATCTCTTCCACTTGTCGAAATAACAGTGTCCAGTGTTAGGTTTTCTTGCCTCCTTGAGGATATCCATACACTGCAGTGGTAGATTAAGGTGTCCAAACTCTGACTTCAGGAGCCATGCAGCCAAGTTCATTGAATGTGGCTGAGGGTGTACCGTTGTTCCTCCGTGTTGGGTTAACAGGCTGGTTAGGTACGGGAGCCTGATGTGATCGCACATCGCCAGTTTGCGCAGATGCAGATACCATGGTTGTCTCACCCACATAGGAGCAACTAGGACGAGCGTCATCTGTTCTCTGTGCATTTTGTTCACAATCCTGCTCATTAATGGTGTTGGGGGTGGACATAACCAAATTTCCCAGACCAGTTCATCCACAGGGCGTTTCCCTTGGAGTCTGGCTGGGGGAACCTGGGCGCGAAGTCTGGGCATTGCTGCTTTTCTTTTGTAGCGAACAAGTCTAGTGTGGGATAACCCCATTGAGAGAAGATGTGGTCTACGACGCTTGAGTGTAGTTGCCACTTGTGTTCCTCTGGAAGGGGATCTCTTCTCAGAGAGTCTGCTAGATTGTTGAGTACCCCTGGAACGTTTTGGGAGGATAGGGATATCCCCCGTTTAAGAGCCCACCTTCATATTCTTTGTGCCAACTTGGATAGATTTGTAGAGTGTGTGCCCCCTGTTTGTTGATATAGAACATGGCAGTTGTGCTGTGTTAGAATTAACACAGACTGGTTCGTCAGTTGCATCTCGAAAGCCTGAAGTGCTTTGAGTAAAGCTAATAGTTCGAGTAGGTTGATATTGTTCTGTGCAATGACCTGTGTCCACAGACTGTTGTGTGGTGAAGGTAATGAGCTCCCCCCACCCGGAAAGTGACTTGTCTTGTGACAACCGCTTGCGCCTCTGGATCGTGGAAGGGTTTTCCATTTAACAGATTTTCTTTCGACCACCAGCGTA
This sequence comes from Ambystoma mexicanum, assembly GCF_040938575.1. Lineage (NCBI taxonomy): Eukaryota > Metazoa > Chordata > Amphibia > Caudata > Ambystomatidae > Ambystoma > Ambystoma mexicanum. Next base: position 889,142,497 of record NC_090929.1, read on the forward strand.
GGTTTTGTACCAGTGTTGGCGAAACTACCACTAGATCGTCACACTGACCACTTGCCTGAGACCATTGTTTCGCCAAACACTCCTGCATTGGTCGCATGCGCAGACGTGCGCTTGGGACTAGATAAATGCATGATGCCATCATGCCTAGTATCGCATTGCTTTGCGTATGCTTATCTGGAGACCAGCTTGATAATGGTGTATTTGTCGAAGCATGTTTAGCACACTTTTCCAAGGACGGAAAGGATAAGCCTGTTTGGGTATCTAATACGGCTCCTAGGAACTGTTTCGATGTACTTGGTACCAGACTTGTATTTTCTCGTTTATCGAGAAGCCCAACTGATGAAGATTTATGGTTCGAGTGTTCAGTTTGCAAAGATGGGGAGTTTCTCCTGTGATCAGCCAGTTGTCCAGGTAGAGGTAACACTTGGATTACCTCCCTGCGCAGGTGCGCTGCTACCACCGCCAGTGCTTTGGTGAATACCCTTGGAGCCGAGGCTATTCCGAAGGGTAGCCCCTTGAATTGGTAGAGCTGGTTCGCTACTTTGAACCGCAAGAGCCTGTGCGCTGGGAGCATTGAAATATGAAAATAAGCATCTTTCATATCCAATGTTGCCATGTAATCCCCCCACCCCCCATACCCCTGCTTCAGCAGAGGGATTACTTCTTGTAGCGTAATAATACTGGGCGCATTGTCAGATCTTTCTTTGGTACAAGGAAGTATGTTGAATAGATAACCTTGTTTACCTCGTTGGAAGGCACTATATCAATGTCAACTTTGAGGAGTAGTGCTTTGACTTCCTCTATCAAGATGAGTTGTTCCTCTCGCCGTTTTCCTTTGGTGTGGGGGAGGTTTGATGGTGATTCTAGGAGCTCCTCGCAATAACCTCCCACTACTGTCGATAACACCCACTTGTTTGCATGGGAGGGGACCTGTAGCGGGGCGTCATTGTTTGGGAGGCGTTCCTCTACATCTGCCAATGGAGGCCCTACCCCGGTTGCGACATCTGCGCTGGCCTCTAGGATAACCTTGGGACTCTTGTCCTTGGTTGTAATTCCAAGATGCATTCTGGTTTTGGGTTTAACTGGAGCCTCTTTGATTTTGGCCACGAAAGCGGCAAAAATTGTTTCCACCCCTTTGTCCGGTCTGTTGATTAGTGAGTTGACCAAGGGACTGGAGTGTTTCATACTCTTCCTTGGCTGACTTTAAAGCATCCTCCACTGCTTTGCCAAATAAGACATTAGGTTCTATTGGCATATTGAGCAAGGTTGCTGAGTCTCTATTTTAAAACCGGACCGTGGAAGGCATAAACCTCTGCCTCAGCGTCATTGTTATCCCCCTCATCCTCTTCGTCATAGTACCGAGTAATTTCTTGATATTCTTCTGTGTCTACATCATGTCCTAAAGGTCTGCAAGATTTTTTTGGCAGTAGACGTCTCATAAGGATCAGAAAAGATGATATCTTTTCCCTTATGGCGGGCATGATTGATGGGGCTGAGAATTGGTAGTCTGATTAGTGGGAGGTGTATTGTGTAAACTCTCAAAGGCTTGAGGGCGCTCTTAAAAGAAGTTACTAAAGAACGACATTCTGGACATAACTATGTCCTGAGCTGACCATTTGGCTGAACTGGGAATAATGCCTGGGCAGGGAACAGCAGATGTAGGCAGGCCTTTATTATGTAGGGCTTCACTTAAAGGGCCCTCACTATCCTCCTGTAGGGTATGGAACAAGTTACCTACCTGTAACTGTTGTTCTCCAGCATGGGTCTGGCATGGATTCACATGCTCATGAATATTCCCCGTCGTCAGGCTGGGAATCCTCGGTAAAGAAAAAATCAGTATCAGTTTCGTTTCTGATCTGTCTTTCGTAGTAGTAACCAATCACTGATCTCTGCGTCATACTGACCACAGCCAATGACTGCCCTCTACCTAAGCCCCGCCTCTGGCAGCCATCTTCAGATTTGGTAGCACGTGAAGTGGCAGTATGGCCAAGTGAAGAGCCGGAGAGGGGTAGGCGGGAGGGTTCGCATGTGAATCCATGCCAGACCCATGCTGGAGAACAACAGTTACAGGTAAGTAACTTGTTCCTTCTCCAGCATGGGGTCTGGCATGGATTCAAATGCTCATGAATAAAGAATACATAGCAGTACACACATGCACAACCACGGGAGGTGGCAAAGGCTCAACATTAAGCAATTCTTACCTCCTCACCCGGCTCACCTTAGGCGAACAGATTGCGCAGCACTGCTTGGCTGACCCTGGACTCCTCCCTGGAATCCCGATCGACGCAGTAGAATTTCGTGAAGGTGTGCGTCGACCTCCACGTAGCAGCCCTGCAGATGTCCAGCATAGGCACACCAGATAGGAACGCCGTGGTTGCTGTGATCGCTCTGGTGGAATGGGCTCTCGGACGGCCAGGCAGCGGTCGGTTTGCCAACCGATGACAGTACATGATACAGCCGGAGAGCCATCTGGAAATGGAGGCCTTTGAGAGAGCCTTCCCCTGATTGACAGGTCCAAAGTTCACAAAAAGTTGTGACGTCTTCCGAAAACACTTTGTGCGGTCCACGTAAAACTTCAGTGCTCTAGCCACATCCAGCGAGTGCAAAGTCCTTTCGGCCGGCGACGAAGGCGACGGGAAGAAAACAGGCAACACCAAGGGTTTGTTGAGGTGGAAGTCCGACGGCACCTTGGGCATGAAGGAGGGGTGCGTCCTGAGCACTACCCTCGTGTCGTGAAAAGTCAAGTACGGGGGCTTGCAGGAAAGGGCCTGGATCTCTCCCACTCTTCGTGCGGAGGTGATGGCCACAAGAAACGCTGTTTTCCACGACAAGAACTTCAACGGAGCTGAGTGCAGAGGCTCGAACGGAGGTCCCATGAGCCTGGTCAGCACCACGTTGAGCTCCCACGCCGGGGCCAGAGCCTTCACCGGCAGGAACGATCTGAACAGTCCCTTCATGAATTCTTTCACCAGACGATGAGACCACAAAGACGTCCGCCCCGTGGTTCTGGTGTAACGAGAGATCGCAGCAAGATGAATCTTGATGGACGCGTGCGCCAGTCCAGCCTTGGCCAGCGTCAGAAGGTACAGCAGTACCTGGGGAGCTGTAATCCGTAGAGGGTTAATCTTCTGTGCGTGGCACCAGACAGAGAACCTCTTCCATTTGTGTCCATAGCATTTAAGAGTTGAGGACGCCCTGGCCTTTGCAAGAACCTCTCTGCAGTCAGCCGGTATGTCATATCCTCCAAACCCTAACGCTGCAGGAGCCAGGCCTGCAAGTTCAGCGACTTCGGGTCGTGATGGAGGATGGCGCCTCCTTCCCTGGAGAGAGGATCCGCGTCCACTGGCAGCTTGATTGACGGGGACGCCGACAGGTCCAGAAGGTCCAGGAACCATATCTGCCTCGGCCACGCAGGTGCGACAAGGATCATCCTGCAGCGTGACCTCTTGAGCTGGTTGATGAGCCGGATCAGCAATGGCAATGGAGGGAACGCGTCTAGAAACAGGCCCTCCCAGGGGAACGAGAAAGCACCGCGCATGCTCCTCGGCTGGGGAAACCTGCTGGCGAACCTCCGGCACTTGGAGTTTGTCGCTGTTGCGAACAGATCGATCTGGGGTGTGCCCCATAGTCGGAAGAGGCGGTCCACTAGATCCTGTCGTAGTTCCCACTCGTGGCACGAGCGCAGCTCTTTGCTGAGCGAGTCGACAATGGTGTTTTTTTATCCCTGCCAGATGAAACGGCACCAGAAACATCCCTTGGGCGACGGCCCAATGCCACAGATCCTGCGCCTCCTTGGACAGGGCTGGGGATCTGGTACCGCCCTGCTTCCTGATGTAGAACATGGTGGTGGTGTTGTCGGTGAAGATCCTCACCACCTTGCCCTTGAGGGACGGAAGAAAGGACCTGAGCGCCCAAAACACTGCACGGAGCTCCAGGACGTTGATATGGAGGGACTTCTCCGTCGGAAGCCAAAGGCCTCTCGCGTGCAGATTTTCGGTGTGCGCTCCCCACCCTTCCAGGGAGGCATCCGTGGTCACTGTCTCCTGGTGGCCAGGGGTCTGGAAGTCCATGCCCACCGTCAGATGCGCGCGGGTGCCCCACCACCGGATCGCTCGTCGGAAACTCTCGTGGAGTGTGATCCTCTCCTCGAAGCTGCCCGTCGTCTGGATCCAACGCGCGTCCAGGAACTCCTGCAACGGGCGCATCCGGAGCCTGCACAGGCGGATGAGATAAATGCAAGAAGACATCATTCCCAGGAGGGACTTGATGGACCTCACCCTGGCCGCGTCCGCAGCCAGCATCCGCTGCACCTTGCCCAAGATGGCCCTCGTCCTTTCCTCCGACGGAGAGGCCAGAAGCGACACTGTCGAGCTTCGCTCCCAGAAACAGTGCGTCTTGCGCGGGCATCAGGTGGGACCTGGGGTAGTTTATGGAGAATCCCAGGTCCGTGAGTAGTTGGACGGTCCTTGCCGTGTGCTCCACGGCGAGCTCCTTCGTCTTTGCTCGGATGAGGCAGTCGTCCAGGTAGGGGTAGACGTGGATCCCCTCTCGGCGCAGCTGCGCCGCCACCGGTGGGAGGCACTTGGTGAACACCCTGGGTGCCGACCTCAATCCGAAGGGAAGGGCTTTGAACTGGTAGTGACGCCCTTGGACCACGAACCTGAGAAACTTTCGGTGTCCCTTTAGGATGGGAATATGGAAGTAGGCATCCTCCAAATCCAACGACGACAGGAAATCGCCCTCCTCCAGTTGACCCAGGACGTGTTGAGGGTGACCATCCGGAACTTCTGTGCCTTGATGAATTTGTTCAGTCGTCGTAGGTCCAGGATGGGACGCCATCCTCCCGTCTTCTTCTTCACGAGGAAGTATCTTGAGTAAACTCCGGAGCCCCGAAGCCTCTTTGGGACGAGCACGATGGCGCCCTTCTTGAGCATCGCCTTTATCTCCAAGAGAAGTTGAGGGACGTGATCTTTCCTGGCCACAGGGGGGACGCGCGGGCACCTCTTTAGAAACTCGAGCGCGTGACCCTGAGCTAGGGCGTCCAGCACCCAACGGTCGGTGGAGATGGACTCCCACACGCTGACGAAGCTCGCCAGCCGGCCTCCCACCGGGGTGCTTCGGTGGGGGCCCGACCCCACAGCCAGTTCAGTCCTGCTTCGACGAGGCTTTGCCGCCTTGTCCTCCTTAGCGACGACGGCGGGGTCCGCCTGACTTGCCTCGTCCCCTGTAAGCTTCCTGTGACGACGAACGGGCCGCTTGACGGTAGGTGGAAAATCCGCCGCCGCTCCGAAAGGGCGGCCGCCGTTGCTGGAGAACCCCAAGAGCCCGGGCTGTCTCCGTGTCCGCCTTGAAGGGAATCGTCCACTGTTTTCCCAAACAGGTTGTTTCCGTCGAACGGCATGTCCAAGACTCTGGTCTGCACGTCCTGACGGAAGTCAGTAGCCTTGAGCCATCCATGCCGCCTAAGGCACACGCCTTTGCCCAACTGGCGAAATCCAGTGTCAGCGATGTCCGTCGCAATCGTAATGGCGTGGTCCAACGCCACCTCTCCTTCCTGCAAGATCTCTAGGGCTTCAGCCCTCTTGTCGTCTGGTAGGAAGTCCAGCAGGGGGGCCAGTTTGTACCACAACTCCCTGTCGTAGCGGGCTACGATAGCCAAGGCGTTGGCTGCCTTAATCGACGTCGCTGCCGACGAGATGACTCTGCGTCCCATCGTGTCTAATTTCTTTCCCTCGCCGTCCGGCGGGGAGGTCGACGTAGAGGCCGCGCCCCCCCCCCCGCTTTCTTCCTGGCTGCCGCGGAGACGACCGAGTCCGGGGTCGGCTGTGCCCGAAGGCACAAGGGGGCCGTGTCCGGGACCCGGTACTTCTTCTCGTACCGATCCCTTCTAGCCGGCGTCGTGGATGGGTTCTTGAGGAGGGCGAGTCTAGTAGAGGTACAGCGAGGACCGTCTTCCTCTTGGTCTCGCGCCGTTGATAAAGGAAACCTTCCTTCTTCTCTTCCGGGCAGAGCTGGAAAAGCTCGGATGCCCTGGCGATCATGGAGTGAAACGATCCAATCTCGTCGGGCGGGGCCCGGGTGGGAGGCGACGACGGGAGATCCTCGTTGTAAACCTCGTCGTCTGTACCCGTCGCGGCCGTGTCAGTCCCTGTATCATCCCCACGTGTCGTGGACGGGGAGGAGGGCTGAACAGGGCGCGATGGCTGAAAAGGAGGTGGAGGATGAATCCTTCTTCTCTTAGGGGGAGGGCTCCCAGAAGGGCCTGGCTCCGGGTCCCCCGTCGGGAGCGGTTCCTCCGTTGGTGGTAACGGCAGTCTCGTCCTTATCTCCGAGCAGAAGGACTGTATAGCCAACAAAATGGCCGCCGAGTTGTCTTGCGGCACTGGTTGAGGGGAGTCCGACGGGCGGTCAGGAGCCCCGTCGGCACCCTCGACGTTCTCGTCGTCTCCTACGTCGGGGTCCCTCCCGACGGGCTGGTCTTCTTCCAAGCCAACGCCGTGGCTTAAGACTTCGATCAACTCCTCCTCAGAGGTTGAGGCCGAATCCACGACGACCTCCTGCCCCCCCTTTTTCTTCTCCGTCGGAGGTTTCACGGGGGTCCTGTCGATGGGCATGAAAGAGGACTCCCTCCGCGGTGGCAGGGAGACTCTGGGCCCCCGAGGTCGCCACCACTGGTGTAGCCTCCACAGGCTGAGCCAGGGCCGCCGCGACTGTCTCGATAGAGGCCTTGGCCGGGTGGATTAAGGCTTTCACCACCTTAGGTGCGCTCACCGCCTTCTCCTTGGGGGGAGGGTCACCGCCTCGCTCCCCCTCCGATGGGGCCTCCGAGCTCGACCGGGGTCTCTCCAGGAGCTTCGCCGGGTGCTCGGCCTTCCTCTCACCCGAGCCAGAGCGTTGGCTCGTGGTTGATGGCGCCGGGGAGGATGCGCCCTGCCTGGCGCCCGTAGAGCCCGACCGTTCGGCGCTCCTGGTGCCAGCCGACTCGCGGTGCTTGGCCTTCTGTTGGACCCCCGTCGTCGGGGCGCCCTCAAAGGACTTAGAAGACCGCTCGGACTTCTTCTTCTCGCCTGACTGGCTCTTTCCTTGCAGCCAGTTGGCGAGACGTTGATGGCGGTCCTTCATGGTCCGCTCCGACATCATGTAGGCAGTAAAGGCAAAGGGAGTGTTCGTCCTCCTTAAAGACATTCTGAAGCTGGCATCCAGGGCAGACCCTTAACAGCTTTCCGGGCGTCGAGCTTCCCTTCTCCTGGGCCATGTCCGAGATGGGCCTGAGAAACATCTGGAGTCCTCCAAAAGCGTGGCTCGACGAAATCTTCACCCTTGAGGGGCGTAGACGAATCCGACACAGGTCCCCGTTAATCGGATGAAGAAACGGTTGAGCTTGAGGCTCTTTTGACTTAAAAAAGAGAAATTTTTCTGAGAAAAAACGTAAAAAAAGCACTAACGCTCGAGGGCAATAGCATGAGGATCCCAACACTTGAACGTGCGGTAAAAATCTGAAGATGGCTGCCAGCGGCGGGGCTTAGGTAGAGGGCAGTCATTGGCTGTGGTCAGTATGACGCAGAGATCAGTGATTGGTTACTACTACGAAAAGACAGATCAGAAACGAAACTGATACTGATTTTTTCTTTACCGAGGATTCCCAGCCTGACGACGGGGAATATTCATGAGCATGTGAATCCATGCCAGACCCCATGCTGGAGAACTACAATTTCCTCTAAGGTATCTGTGTTAGGGGTAGGCCTTTCACTCCGAGGTTTGCCTTTAAGGGACTTATACTCGTCCTTGTGGGATTTATCCTTGTTCTTGTGTTTATCCCTATGATCCAAGCTCTTAGGAGGATTTTTTTGAACTAGGAGTAGTTTGACAGGTCGAGTTTCTGTACTGGGAAGGGACTTCGCCGCGTCCTCTGACGCTCGGTAGACAAACATTAATGGGCGGCATCTTTAGTCTTTTGGGGCCTGTCATGAGGCGACCTACTCGTGGTGTGCCCTGAAGACAGCGATTCTGCAAATCTGCCCTTACACGCCGAATCTCGGCGTGTGCTTGACACATTGCCGTGGGGTATGTGTTTAGTGTGGGGAGATGGGGTGCTCTTGCTGCCGGGTGTAGTCCCCACAACACATCTGCCGGCCGGTCTTACAGGGTTGGGAGGCTAGCACTGAGGAACGTGAAAAAGTTCCCCGTTAACCTCGCCGTCCGAAAGGACGACGTAGCTGCCGTCGCTGGAGTCTCCCTCCACGTCCCTGGCGGCCTCGGCCTGCATGGCGTGATGAGACAACCATTTTGTCCTATGATCTTTAAGGTTCTTGGGTCGAAAGAGCTTGCAAGCCCGACAGTGCCCTTTGTCATGATATTGTGCTCATCGATCCACAGACATTTTTTGTTACAGGATGGTTAAAATTTGAAAGGTGTCCTATCCATGGTTGGGGCAGGCAGCAGGGCAACAAAGGGAAGGGGAGGAGAAATACATTTTGATATGACCGCCCCCCACTCTCCCTACTGTAAGGGCCTAGGCCCGTTGGGCCTTCCACGGCCGAAGGAATCTGAACTTTCCTCATCCGACGGTGGTTCTTGTCCTTCGATTGTTGATTTTTCACCTCATCAAGACGGCATTTGAAAAGGACAGGAAGAGTAACTATTTTTAAACTTTGAGAAAGTCAATGGCGTTAGTGGAAATTGCACTCTGCGATAAGTGACTGCTCACGATGGCGGTAAAAAACAATCCGAGGGACCTCGACGCGTGAAGGACAATGGGTACAGTGGGCGTCACACTAGGGATAGTATTAATGGCACACCCTGTCGACACCACTTTTCAAATTTTTAAAACAACGAATACTCAGCAGCTTCCGCTAGGTGTCATCCAATGCATAGGATGTGATCTAAGCAGATTCTGATATATATGACAATGCATTACTTACCGTAAAAGCATTTCTGATGGTTGTATCTGCTTAGATTCACATGCTGTGCATAGGTCCGACATCCAGTGGTCACTGCGGAGTATTGAATTTTGTTTTTCGTAGTCGAAAAGGGGACGTCGACAAGGCGTGTCTGTAACACTATCCCTATAGTGACGTGCGTTGTACCCACAATCCCTCACGCGTCGAGGTCCCTCTGTTTGTATTTTTCTGCCCTGAGGGAGCCTTATAGACGTGAGTGAGTACAGAAAAGAGAGATATAAAGGAAGTCTATGTTCCTTCCATCCGAGCGGGGAGGAAGGGTGGGCGCATGTGAATCTAAGCAGATACAACCATCAGAAATGCTTTTACGGTAAGTAATGCATTGTCTTCTGATGTTTGTTAATCTGCTTAGAATCCCATGCTGTGCATAGACTAGCGAGCAGTACCCGGAGTTGGCGGTGGGTTATGAGAAGGAACAGTAGAGAAAAGATGTCTTAATACTGCCTGTCCCACCTGGGAGTCAGATCTAGAGTGTGCATCTAGACAGTAGTGTTTTGTAAAGGTGTGCACAGAACTCCAGGTAGCCGCTTTGCAGATGGACTCAAGGGGAACATTTGCAATGAATGCTATGGAAGCCCCAGTGCCTCGAGTGGAATGTGCTCTTGGCTTGAAGGGTAGTTCTCTCTTAGCAAGAGTGTAACAGAGAGTGATGCATTGAACAATCCATCTAGATATAGTGGATTTTGAGACCGCATCTCCTTCTCTTCCTGCTGCCACCGAGACAAAGAACTGATTAGTCTTTCTCAGTGGTCTGGTTCTTTCCATGTAGAACATGACAGCTCTGCGTACATCTAGTGTATGCAGACTTTTTTCTCCCGAGCTGGAAGGGTTTTGAAAGAACATTGGTAGTTCTATAGTTTGGTTTACATGAAATTTCGAGATGAATTTAGGTGCAAACCTTGGGTGTGTGCGTAGAACCACTTTATTTTTGTGAACTGTTACGAAGGGCTCTAGTACAGAAAGAGCCTGTAGTTCACTTACTCTCCTAATGGAGGTGATAGCTATTAGGAAAGCAGTCTTAAGGGTGATATCTTTAAGAGTTGCCTTGTGCATGGGTTCGAAGGGAGGGCCCATGAGTCTGGAAAGTACCACATTTAAGTCCCATCCGGGAGCTGGGTTAGCTATCGGAGGGTGTATCCTCTTTACCCCCTCCATGAAGGCTTTGATAACTGGTATCTTCCACCACGACACTTTAAGTTGGGAAGTGGTGTATGCAGAAAGTGCCGCTAGGTGGACTTTAATGGAATTGAACACTAAACCTGAATCCAGTAAATGGGTCAAGTATAGAATAATGTCAGTAGGAGAGCAGTCAACTGGGTTGATGCTAGTACCTCTACACCAGATAACGAATCTTTTCCATTTGCTAGAATAGCAGTGTCGAGTATTAGGTTTTCTGGCTTCCCTGAGGATGTCCATACATCTCTGTGGGAGTTGTAAATGTCCAAATTCTATGATCTCAGGAGCCAGGCTGCTAAGTTCATGGTCTGAGGGCATGGATGCAGTGTCCTGCCCTTGTCTTGTGACAGCATGTTGTACGGGCAGGGAAGTTTCACTGGGGGAGATAGGGACATCTCCATCAAGTGAGCGAACCAAGGTTGCCGTGCCCACATTGGGGCCACTAGTATCATGGTAACCTGCTCCTGGTGCATCTTGTGCACCACTTTGTTGAGAAGGGGAGTCGTGGGAAAGGCGTAAACAAATTTCCCTGACCATTGAATCGACAGACCGTTCCCCTTGGACTGGTTCTGGGGGTACCTGGAGGCGTAACTTTGGCATTGTGAGTTCTCCAGGGTTGCGAACAGGTCTATATCCGGGAATCCCCATTGCGTGAAGATGTCTAAGACGATGTCTTCGTGCAATTGCCATTCGTACTCTTCGGGCAGGGGGAAGTCTCTGCTGAGTTTGTCTGCTAGCAGATTGAGTTCCCCTGGTACATGTTGTGCTAGTAGGAACATGTTGTGTTTGAGAGCCCACTTCCATATATTCTGGGACAGCTTGGACAGTCCTGGAGAGTGAGTGCCCCCTTGCTTGTTGAGGTAGTACATGGCTGTGGTGCTGTCTGTGAGGACCATCACTGTCTTTCCTTGTAAGTGTTCCTGAAAGGCTTTCAGTGCTTTGAACACCGCTAGTAGTTCCAGCAGGTTTATATGCTTGGATGCTAAACTCGGAGTCCACACTCCGTGTGCCGTTTGATGGGATAGGTGAGCCCCCCATCCTGTAAGGGATGCGTCTGTGGTTAGAGTGGCTTCCACTGCGGGTGTGGCAAAAGTTTTCCCTAATAACAGGTTTTCTTTTGTCCACCACCGTAGCGAGAGAACCAAGGCCTGCGAGACCACCACTAGATCGTCCCATTGTCCGCTGGCCTGACACCACTGGCTGTAGAGCCACTCTTGCATTGGGCGCATGTGCAGGCGCGCGTGAGGTACCAAATAAATACATGACGCCATCATCCCTAGCAAGCGCATTGCTTTGCGTACCGTCACCTCTCGGCCTGCTACATAATGGGGAATTTGAAACAGCATGTTTTGGACCCTCTCGTTGGAGGGGAATACGAGGCCGTCCCTTGTTCGAATTAGAGCCCCTAGGAATTGTTTGGTTTGGCTGGGGTCTAAGCTTGACTTCTTTTCGTTGATGGAGAAGCCCAGTTGGGACAAGAGGTCTACGGTCTTTTGGGTATTGGAGAAGCATGTTTCGTAAGAATCCCCTGTTATGAGCCAGTCGTCGAGGTAAGGGTATACCGGGATGGATAATCTGCGCAGGTGGGCCGCTGCCACTGCCAGTACTTTCGTGAATACCCTTGGTGCAGATGCTATCCCGAAGGGTAGTACTCTGAACTGGTAGTGTTTGTCCTCTATTTTGAACCTGAGGTATTTTCTGTGCGATGTCAACATTAAAATATGAAAGTATGCATCTTTCATGTCCAGTGTTGTCATGTAATCCCCTTGTGATAACAGTGGGATTACCTCCTGTAAGGTCACCATACGAAACTTTTGGGGTTTGACAAAAATGTTCGCTGGGCGCAGATCTAATACAGGGCGCATGGTTAAGTCCTTTTTGGGTACAAGGAAGTACACTGAATAAATACCTTCTGTTACCTGTGATAGGGGGACGGGCTCTATAGCTTCTTTTTTCAGTAGTTCTTCCACCTCTTGAAGAAGAATGGAGAGGTGTTGCGGTGTCATGCGCCGGTTCCGTGGGGGTTTGTACTTCGGCAACCGTTGAACTCGATGCAGTATCCGTGGGCTATGGTGGATAATACCCAACGGTCTGACGTGATTCCCTCCCATGCTGAAAGGAACGATGTTAGCCGGCCCCCGACCGGTGATGCATGGGAGGGGACCCGAATTTTCGGGTCATTTGCTGGTATTGGGCGTGGAACCTCTGGGGCTGGAGCCACGACCTCTTCCTTTGCCACGGCGTTGGCCTCTTTGACTGAACTGGGTGTTACCCTGGTTGGTGGGCCAGTTGGAGCCAGAGTAATATTGTTGTTGTTGGTTCTGCTGCTGTCTTTGGCCACGAAAGGAGCGTTTATTACCACAGCCTCGCCTGTTAGGGGGCCTAGAAATTTGATCAAGAGTCTTGATGGTATCAAACTCTTTTTTAGCATGTTCTAGGGCCTCATCTACTGCTTTTCCAAACAGATGCGTCTGTTCAATGGGTTTATTTATGAGGGAGGCTTGGGTTTCGGGCTTAAAACCTGAATTGCGTAGCCAAACGTGGCGCTTGAGAAGTATTCCCTGCACTAGGGAGCGGCCAGCCGTCTCAGCGGCATCTAGGGAGTTTTTAACGATGCCCTGGTTTACCAGTGTGCCCTCTGATATTATAGCTAGCAGGCGAGAACGCAGAGGTTCAGGTGCTTCCTCTGCTTCGCTGCGCAGCTTGTTCCACTGTGCATCTGCGTAGCTAGCTAAAAGTGAGTTGTTATTAGCAATTCTAGTAGAGAAGGCGGTGGAGGTTGTGATTCTCTTCCCCAGTGCGTAGAGTTTTTTGCCTTCTTTGTCTGGAGGTGCTTCACTAGTGGATAGTGGCACCCCTGCTCTTTTTCTTGTGTTGGTAACCACAAGGGAGTCCGGAATAGAGTGTCCTCTGATGTATAAAGGGTCAGAGGATGAAGGGCTGAAGAGCTTTTCTATTCTAGGGTTGACCCCTCTTACTAAAGCTGGGTTAGTAAGGGAATGAGAAATTCTTCTTTTAATAGAAGCCAGGAGTGGAATAGATTGGCTAACAGGGGCTTTTTCTTTGATGACTTTTTCTACAAAGTCAATGTCTGGGAGAGTTTCCCCTGTATCAATCTCAAAATGCGCTGCTGCCTTGCGCAATAGTGCATTGAGGGAAGGTTGGTCATCTATGGGAGAGGAGTTCCCATGTGAATCCTTGAGAGGAGAAGGGAGAAAGGCATCAGGGTCTGACTGTACTGATGGGGATTGCCAAGGCTGCACTGACGGTGAATGCCAGGGCTGCGAGGTAGCTGTATCCTCTTCAAACCCTGTAGGAGTGGTGTAAGGATCTTCTTCGAACCCCTCTTCCTCAAGTTCTACCTCTTCTTCTCCACCCAAACACTCCTCTTCTTCTTGGAGGTATTGCTCCTCCTCAGTGAGGTCAACCAGCCTAGGAATCTTGACTCTAGGGTCATCCTGTGGCCATTCTCTTTGTCTTTTGTGAGTGGGTGGGTCTTGGTTTCCTAGAAACCTTTCCATTTTCTCCATGCAAGAATGGAGTCTTTCAAGGGTCTCATGGGGTACCCCTGAATAGTCTAGAGGGGGGAAATTAGTGTTTTCGCCTTCGAATCGTTTCGAACGCTCCCACAACGTCGACGAGAGGTTCCCGTCTCCTTCTGAAAAGCCTTCAGGTAGTTCGGAAGCGTCCTTTGGAGAAAGGGGCAGATCCTGGCTACTTTTGTGTTTTTTCGACGCGGTATTCGACGTTTGTTTCGTCGTCCGCGTACGTTCGTCTTCGGCGACAATTCTCGCTAGGCTCTCGGCCACGATTTTGTCCGTCGAGGGCTTTGGTGTCGACGTTGTGTGCGTTGCGCGTTGTACCTCGACGGTCGCTCTATGGAGCGTTGCGTCGGATGTTTTTGGGGTAGCGCCCGTGTTAGATGGAAGCCCAATCGCTGGTCGCGGCTGCGTTTGCGGGTGGGGCTTGTGACCTTTACGGTCTGCGGTAGACGCCGGAGTGCCCTGCGTCCCCTTCGGCGCTGATGGATCCTTCGTTCTCGAAGAAGAGCCGTGGGTAGTGTGTTTAGCCTTATGGAGTTTGTGTGCGTCCTTGTCGCCGGGGTGTTCATCCCCATAAGCAGGGCGTGAGCCGAGCCCGTCGGGGCCGGGGACGGACGAGGACGAGGAGCGTGAGCGCTCCTTCTGGGGGTTCATGACTTCCGTAACGGACGTCGAGTTATCGCACTCCTCGTCACTTTCAGTAACAGCGGCAGCGGGTGAGGAAACTGACTTCAACATCGCGTAGTCCGCCCACCTCTTAACCCTACGTTCTTTAAGAGTCCTGGGTTTTAAAAGCTTGCAGGCTGCGCAGCTGTTCTCTATGTGATCGAGGGGTAAGCAACGATTACAGAGCTTGTGCTTATCTTTCCAAGTATATTTGCCCCTGCAGCGTGGGCAAAACTTAAATGGTGTCCTCTCCATAGCTGAGGCAATAATAGCTGGCGATAACAACCCCAAGGGAAAGAAAAGGGAGAAAGAAAGACATTCTCAAAGAGAAGAGACAAAGTTCTAACCCCCACTCTCCCTACTGTAAGTTGGCCGTCGAGGCCAGGCCACGTGTTCGGCAGCGCCGAAGGATCTCCTCCGCTCTTCCTCTCCGTCGAAAATAGTTCGGCGGAGAAACAGCTTCACAGCTAACGTCGAGGGGGAGGGATCGTTACCAGTATATTAAGTTATGACAAAAGGACCGAGGTCCGTGGTAAGTATAGCAATGTCTCTCTAGGAGCTCCGCGAAAGGCGACCAGAAACTGGGCGGAAAAAAACAATCTGAGGGACCTCGACGCGTGAGGGATTGTGGGTACAACGCACGTCACTATAGGGATAGTGTTAAAGACACGCCTTGTCGACGTCCCCTTTTCGACTACGAAAAACAAAATGCAATACTCCGCAGTGACCACTGGATGTCGGACCTATGCACAGCATGTGATTCTAAGCAGATTAACAAACATCAGAAATATATATATAGTATTTCTGATGCTAGTATCTGCTTAGATTCCCATACGGTGAATAGGCTGACATCCAGTGGAAGCTGTAGAGTATTACATTTGTTTTCGAAACTCGAAAAGGGATGTCGACAGGGAGTGCCATTAATACTATGCCTAGTGTGACGTCCACTGTACCCATGATCCCTCACGCGTCGAGGTCCCTCAGATTGTTATTTTTCTGACATGAGGTGTAGCGCGAGTACAGTTGTATCCAAGAAGATATGTATCAGACACGCTCATAAGCATCCATGCGCCTTCACTTCGAGGGGAGGAAGGGTGGGTTCCATGTGAATCTAATCAGATACAAGCATCAGAAATACGATTACAGTGAGTAATGTATCCCTTCTGAGGCTTGTGGAATCTGCTTAGATCACATGCTGTGCATAGATTAGCGAGCAGTGGAAGAAGGTGGTGAGAAGGTTCATGAGCGAATAAATGTCTTAGACCCACTTGTGTATCTGTCTTGGAATGAGTGTCAACGCAGTAGTGCTGAGTGAAAGTATGTAGAGAACTCCATGTAGCTGCCTTCCAAGACATTTGCAATGAAAGCCAGAGTGGCTCCTGTGCCTCTTGTGGAGTGAGCACTGGGTGTAAAAGGCAGCGTTTTATCTGATAGGTAATAGCACAGTTGGATACATCTGACTATTCACCTAGAGATGGCATTCTTCGAAATGCGGTCACCTTCTCTGCCTGGCGCTATGGAGACAAACAATTGATCTGTTTTTCTTAGCAGTCTGGTCTTGTCTACGTATCGCTCTCCTCATATCTAGTGTGTGGAGTTTTACCTCAGCTGAGCTGTTGGGTTCCTGGAAGAAAGCTGGTAGCTCAATTGACTGGTTTACATGACATTTGGAGATTAACTTAGGGGAGAACCTAGGGCGAGTACGTAAAACCAGTTTGTCTTTATGTACGACAAAGAAAGGATCCGGCACTGACAATGCTTGAATGTCACTAACTCTTCTTATGGAAGTGATAGCGACTTATAAAAAAAGGCAGTTTTATAAGTCAGGTGCTTGAGACTAGACTTCTGTATAGGCTCGAAAGGGGGTCCCATAAGCTTAGCAAGTACCACGTTCAGATCCCATACTGGCAGTGGGTTAGGAATTGGTGTCTCTTTACTCCTTCCATGAATGCTTTGATGACCAGTACTTTCCACCATGAGACCCTATTATGGGAAGTCGTGTATGCTGATAAAGCCACCAGGTGGACCTATAGGGAGTCGATTACTAACCCTGCATCTAGCAAATGGAGCATATAAATTAGAATGTGGGATGGAGTACTTTCTATGGGGTTAATTTATTTTGATTGGCACCAAAGTACGAATCTTCTCCATTTGTCAAGGTAACAGTGCCTAGTGTTTGGTTTTGATTCTTTAAAGATAACCATGCATCTCTGTGTCAGGTTGAGATAGCCGAACTCTATGACCTCAGGAGACATGCTGCCAAGTTCATTGAGTGAGGCTGCGGGTGCACTGTTAGTCCCTCGTGCTGAGTGAGTAGGTTGTACTGGCACGGGAGCGGATGGGATCCCACATCGCCAGTTTGCGCAGATGTGGATACCATGGTTGCCTTGCCCACGTTGGAGAAACTAGATAAGGGTCATCGGTTCCTTGTGGATCTTGTTCACCACCTTCTTTATGAGAGGTGTTTCGGGAGGTTAAGCAAATTTCCCAGACCAGTTCATCCATAGGGCGTTCCCCTTGGTGCCTGGCTGGGGGAACCTGGACACGAAGTCTGGGCATCGACTGTTTTCGCTTGTGGCGAATAAGTCAATTGTGGGGAAACCCCATTGAGAGAAGAGGTGTTCTACGACTCCTTTGTGTAGACACCGCTCGTGTTCCTCTGATAGGGGATCTCTGCTCAATGAGTCTGCCAGAGAGTTGCGTTCCCCATGAACATGCTGCGACGACAGAAACATCTTCCGTTTGAGTGTCCATTTCCAAATTTGCTGCACAAGTCTGGACAGATTTGGAGAACGTGTGCCCCCCTGTTTGTTGATATAAAACATTGCTGTAGTACTGTCTTAAGATCTGCACATATTGGTTCTTTAAAATGGGATTTGAATGCCCGAAGGGCTTTGAATACTGCAAGAAGCTCTAGCAGATTGATGTGGTTCTGAGCTAAAGTGCAAGACCACAGAGCCTGAACTGTGTGGTGAAGGTAGTGAGCCCTGCCACCCCGCTAGAGAGGCATCCGTCGTGACAATCCCCTTCATTAGACTTTCCCTTGTCCACCAGCGAAGATTCTGTACAAGTGTTGGTGAAACAACCACTAGATCGTCCCAATGACCACTTGCCGGAGACCACCGTTTCGCATACAACTCCTGCATGTGTTGCATGTGCAGGCGCGCGTGAGGAACCAGATAAATGCAAGATGCCATCATGCCTATTAAAAGCACAGATTTGCGCACCCTTATCTAGCGGCTGGCTTGATAATGCAGTATTTGCAGTAACAAATTTTGTACCATTTTCCTCTGATGGAAAGACCAATCCCTCTTGTGTGTTTAAGACAGCTCCTAGGAACTGCTTTCAAGTGCTTGGCACTAGGCTTGACTTTTTCTCATTGATGGAGAAGCCCAATTGAAAGAGAAGGTTGATTGTTCTTTGAATGTTTTGTCTGCAAATTCAGGGGGGACTCCCCTGTAATGAGCTAGTCGTCCAGGTAAGGGTACACTGGGATTGCCTCCCTGCGCAGGTGCGCTGCCACCACTGCCAGTACTTTTGTGAATACCCTTGGAGCAGAAGCTATATGGGCGGCAACACTTTGAATAGGTAGTGCTAGTTCGCCATCTTGAAACTCAAGAATCTTCTGTGCGCTGGGAACATTTAAATATGAAAATAAGCATCTTTCAAATACAGTGTGGCCATGTAATACCCTTTTTTAGTAGAGGGATTACCTCTTGTAGCGTAGTCATGCAGAACCTTTGTGGCTTGACATACTTGTTTGCAGGGCGCAAACCTAATATTGGCGCCTAGTTAGATCTTTCTTTGGCACAACGAAGTAAGATGAATAAATAGCCCTGTTTAGCTGGTTGGCTGGGATGACTTTGATGGCGTCCTTTATTAAAAGTGTGGCTATCTCCTCGAGGAGGATACAATGGTGTTCTTAGTGCATTTTTTGTCGTGGGGGGTGGTCACAGGGTCGTTGGAGAAGTTCCATACAGTATCCGCCTGCTACTGTGGACAGCACTCATCTGTCTGAGGTGATTCCCTCCCATGCGTGAGTGAAGCTGGAAATGCGCCCTACTGGAGAGGCATGGGAGGGCACCTGAAGCGGAATGTCACTGCTTTTGAAGTGGTGTGCTACCTCGAGAGGGGTTGCCCCTCCCTCGACCTCTGCGTTGTCCTCTAGGATATCCCTGGGAGGATTGACCTTTACTATTTCCATAGTAGGAACCCTGATTTTGACTGTAGTTGGATCCCCGTTGAGAACTTTGGCTGCGAAAACGGCAAAAATTGACATTACCCCTCTGCCTGGAAGGCTTGTTGGTGAGTTGACCCAAATATTTAAGCGGGTCATACTCGTCCTCGGCTGTCTTAAGGGCGTCGTCAACGCCTTACCGAAGAGCACATTGGGTTCAATAGGCAGGTTTATTAGGGTGGCCTGCGTCTCTGGTCTGAAAACTGACTTGCGCAGCCACGCATGCCTTTAAATAACAGTCCCCTGAGCAATGATTCTTCCGCCATTGTCTGCCGCATCAAAGTTGGTCTTAAGTAGACCGCTTGATACTGCCCTCCGTTCTGCAGCCACCTGTGCTAGCTGGGACTTCAGTGGCTCTGGGGCAGACGAAAGTAAAGCAGACACTTCCTCCAATTTGAGGCAGTTGTAACTGGCCGAAAGTGTTGCATTGTTAGCAATTCTGATCTGATATGCCGCAGAGGAGGTGACCTTTTTACCCATGGCGTAAATCCTTTTGCTTTCCTTGTAAGGTGGGGCATCAGAGGAAGCAAGGGGTGTTCCCGTTCTCTAGTTGTAGTCACAACTAATGAGTATGGCTTCAGTTGCCCTCTAATATATAATGGGTCTGAAGGTGCGGCTTTAAATAGTTTCTCTACACGTGGGTTTACAGCCCGTGGAAGGTTAGGGGCTTCTAAAGATGGTTGTATTCTGCTCTGCACTGACTTCAGTAGAGGGATAAACTGTGCCACTGTTTTCTTGTCCGCAAGGATTTGTTCTGCAAAGTCCTTATCCTCCTGTACCTCCTGGGTGTCAATTTGAAAGTGCTCAGCTGCCTTGGCTAGCACCTCATTAAGAAGGGGTTGATT
This sequence comes from Ambystoma mexicanum, assembly GCF_040938575.1. Taxonomy (NCBI): domain Eukaryota; kingdom Metazoa; phylum Chordata; class Amphibia; order Caudata; family Ambystomatidae; genus Ambystoma; species Ambystoma mexicanum. The sequence continues at coordinate 889,161,923 of NC_090929.1, forward strand.
ATCAATAGGAGAATCAACAATTGGAGGGTATTGATTAAGAGGAGAGTCTATAGAGTACATATTGGCCTCTGGGTCAGATTCTTGGTCCTCGTCATCCCCATAATAAAGGTCTGCTGTATCCTCATCATCGAATTGATGGTCAGCAGCCTCCACAAGGGAGAGCTCTTTGTGCTCCGATTCTTGGTCATAGTCTTCTATGACTGTACTTTGCAATGGAACATCAGTACGAGACCTCTTAGAAGGGAGTTGAGTAGGTAGAGCAGACACTTGCGAACCAAAGGGAGCTGGGGTGGGGGTAGTGGAGTGGAAACTCTGAAAGTATGCTTGGTCTTTCTGGTAAAAATCGGTCATAAAGGTCATTCTTCTCATCACCCTGTCTATGTCTTGTGAAGACCATTCTTTAGAATTTAGGATTACCAAAAAGTTGTGAGGGAAGTCCTAAGCCCTCATCTGTAGAGATATGATCTTTGATTTCTTTTTATGTCTATCAGAAATGGGCCTACCTTCCCTAGGTTTTTCTTTCTGAGGCTGCCCCCCCCCCCACACTCCCCCAAGAGGGCTTTTATCCCTATGAGGTGTTTTTGAGGACTTTCCGGGTTATTTCCACCCTCCCTGGAGCCCAGAGCCGTGTTTAACCGACTTCTTGGGGCCTACTACTTGAGCGGATGCCGAGCGGCGAGTTTTGGATGCGGGTAGGGCCGAGGCCTGGTCTGCGGACGATTGACCTTCGGAGGGAGTTTTACAGGCGACACCCTTGCCGTTTTCCACGGTTGGGCCCTGTCGTGCGGCAATCTCTAGCGAGAGTGCCCAGAGGACAGGGACTCAACTGACCTTTCCCTGGGTGTCGAACGCCATCGATCACTCAACCCATGTGTCCAGTCTCGACCTGGGCTTATATGCTTAGTGGTGTGTGTCTTTGTAGCGCTTCTGCCGCTGGGTGTAGTCCCCCACAACATGGCCGCCAGCCTGTCCACTGGGGTCGGGGGCCTGCACTTGGGTAGCCGGAGCTACCCCGTCGCCCTCGCCGTCCGAAATGGCAGCATCACTGCCATCGCTAAAGGAGACTTCTACCTCCATGGCCTTGAGTTGCCTGGCGTAGTGGGCCCAGCGTTTTGTGGAGCGGTCCTTTAATGTTTTCGGCTTGAAGAGCCTACATGCTCGACAAGACGTTTCAACGTGGTCTCTTGGGAGATGTTAGTCTACACACGGGAATATACGATTGCACTTTGCACAGAATTCAAATGGGTTTTGTCCATAACTACAGACTATGGCAGCTGGGTGAAAATAGTATAGGAAAGGGGGCATATAAATCCATCCTAAAATGACCTCCCCCATCTCCCTACTGTGTGGGCCGAGGCCCGGGGCGGCCTTCCAAGGCCGTACGGTCCGTCACGGTAGTCCTTCGACAGGCAGTTTCTCTGTCTTCACAGGCATGATGTTTCGGAAGTCGGTGAAGAAAAGGATAGAAAGAGTTAACTATCGATAATTGAAATAAGTCAAAGGCTTTACGCCGAAAGAGGAACTCCACTATACGAATCTGTCTAGAATGGTGGGAAAAAACAATGAGGGACCTCGACGCAAGAGGGATCATGGGTACAGTGGATGTCGCACTGTAAGAGAACTGGGAAGTTTTTTTCAACAATTTTAGTATAATTGGCTAATTACAAGGGAACTCCGCAACATGCGTCCAACTAGCATGGCGGAAAAAAACACGCGTGAGGTATCATGGGTACAGTGGACGTCACACTAGGGATAGTATTACTGGCACGTCCTAGTTCGACACCCCTTTGAGTTTCAAAAAACAAACTAATACTTTGCAGCTTCCACTAGATGTCTGCCTATGCACAGCATGTGATAAATGACAATGCATTACTTACCGTAAAAGCATTTCTGATGGTTGTTTCCGCTTAGATTCACATGCTGTGCATAGTCCGACATCCAGTGGTCACTGCAGAGTATTAAATTTTGTTTTTCGTAGTCGAAAAGGGGACATCGACAAGGCGTGTCTGTAACACTATCCCTATAGTGACGTGCAGTGTACCCACAATCCCTCACGCGTCGAGGTCCCTCTGTATTTTTTCTGCCCTGAGGGAGCCTTATAGACATGAGTATAGAAAAGAGAGAGATAAAAGGATGTCTATGTTCCTTCCATCCGAGCGGGGAGGAAGGGTGGGCGCATGTGAATCTAAGCAGATACAGCTATCAGAAAAGCTTTTACGGTAAGTAATGCATTGTCTTCTGATGTTTGTTAATCTGCTTAGAATCACATGCTGTGCATAGACTAGCGAGTAGTACCCGGAGTTGGAGGTGGGTTGTGAGAAGGAACAGTAGAGAAAAGGTGTCTTAATACTGCTTGTCCCACCTGTGAATCAGACCTAGAGTGGGCATCTAGACAGTAGTGTTTTGTAAAGGTGTGTACAGAACTCCAGGGTGCCGCCTTGCAAATGGACTCAAGAGGGACATTTGCAATGAATGCTATGGAAGCCCCAGTGCCTCGAGGAGAGTGTGCTCTTGGCTTGAAGGGTAGTTCTCTCTTAGCAAGAGAGAAACAGAGGGTGATGCATTCTACGATCCATCTAGATATAGTGGATTCTGAAACTGCATCTCCTCTTCCTGCTGCCACCGAGACAAAGAACTGATTAGTCTTTCTCAGTGGTCTAGTTCTTTCCATATAAAACATAACAGCCCTGCGCACAACCAGTGTACGCAGGCTTTTTTCTCCCAAGTTTGAAGGGTGTTGAAAGAACATTGGTAGTTCTATAGGTTGCTTCACATGGAACTTAGAAATGAATTTAGGTGCAAACCTAGGGTGTGTGCGTAGAACCACCTTATCTTTGTGAACTGTTACAAAGGGTTCTAGAATAGATAGCGCTAGTAGTTCACTTACTCTCCTGATGGAGGTGATGGCTATTAGAAAAGCAGTTTTAAGGGTGAGGTACTTAAGCGTTGCTTTGTGCATGGGTTCAAAGGGTGAGCCCAATCAGCCTCGTTAATACCACATTTAGGTCCCATCCGGGAGCTGGGTTAGCTATGGGAGGGTGTATTTTTTTAACTCCTTCCATGAAGGCTTTAATAACTGGGACTTTCCACCACAACACTTTAAGTTGAGAAGTGGTGTATGCGGAAAGTGCAGCTAAATGAACCTTAATAGAATTAAACACTAATCCTAAGTCTAGTAGGTGAGTCAGGTAGAGAACAATTTGTGTGGGAGAGCAGTCAACTGGGTTGATGCTCTTATTTCAACACCATATGACGAATCTTTTCCACTTGCTAGAATAACAGTGACAAGTGTTAGGGTTTCTAGCTTCTTTGAGAATGTCCATGCATCTCTGCGGGAGTTGTAAATGACCAAATTCTATGATCTCAGGAGCCATGCTGCTAAGTTCATGGTCTGTGGGCATGGGTGTAGTGTCTTCCCCTTGTCCTGTGACAGCATGTTGTACGGGCAGGGTAGTTTCACCGCTGGAGACAGACATCTCCATCAGGTGAGCGAACCATGGTTGCCGGGCCCACATAGGGGCCACTAGTATCATGGTGACTGGTTCCTGGTGCATCTTGTGCACTATCTTGTTGAGAAGGGGACTCGGGGGGGATAAGCGTAAACAGATTTCCCCGACCATGGTATCGATAGACCGTTCCCCATGGACTGGTTCTGGGGGTACCTGGAGGCGTAATCATGGCATTGGGAGTCCTCCAGAGTTGCAAACAGATCTATTTCTGGGAATCCCCATTGTGTGAAGACGTCGAAGACTATGTCTTCTTGTAACCGCCATTCGTACTCTGCGGGTAGAGGGAAGTCTCTGCCGAGTTCATCTGCTTGCAGATCGAGTTCCCCTGGTACATGTGTTTGAGAGCCCACTTCCAGATGTTCTGGGACAGCTTGGACAGTCCTGGAGAGTGAGTGCCCCCTTGCTTGTTCAGATAGTACATGGCTGTGGTGCTGTCTGTGAGGACCATCACTGTCATCCCTTGCAGATGAGCCTGAAAAGCCTTCAGTGCTTTGAAGACCGCTAACAGTTCCAGCAAGTTTATGTGTTTGGAGGCTACGTTCGGAGTCCAAACTCTGTGTGCAGTCTGATGGGATAGGGGAGCCCCCCCCATCCTGTGAGGGATGCGTCTGTGGTTAGAGTGGTCTCCACTGCAGGGGTGGCAAATGGTTTCCCTATTACAAGATTTTCCTTCGACCACCACCGTAGCGAGAGAACCAAGGCCTGCGAGACCACCACTAGATCGTCCCATTGTCCGCTGGCCTAACACCACTGGCAGTTGAGCCACTCTTGCATAGGGCGCAGTCGCGCGTGAGGTACCAAATATATACATGATGCCATCATTCCCAGCAAACTCATTGCTTTGCGCACCGTCACCTCTCGACCGGCCACATATTGAGGGATCTGAAACAGCATATTTTGGACCCTCTCGGAGGGGAAGACGAGGCCGTCCTTTGTTCGAATTAGAGCCCCTAGGAATTGTTTGATCTGGCTGGGCTCTAGGCTGGACTTCCTTCTCGTTGATGGGGAAGCCCAGTTGGAACAAAAGGTCTACAGTCTTTTGGGTATTTGAGAAGCATGTCTCGTAAGAATCCCTGGTTATGAGCCAATCGTCCAGGTAAGGGTATACTGGGATGGACAACCTGCGCAGGTGGGCCGCTGCCACTGCCAGTACTTTCGTGAATAACCTTGGCGCGGACGCTATGCCGAAGGGTAGCACTCGGAACAGGTAGTGTTTGCCCTCTATCATGAACCTCAGGTATTTTCTGTGCGCTGGCAACATTAAAATAGGAAAGTATGCATCTTTCATGTCCAGTGTTGTCATGTAATCCCCTTGCGATAACAGGGGGATTACTTCCTGGAAATGATGGTGAGGTGCTCTGGTGACAGGCGTCATCCCCTTGGGGGTTCTGTATGTCAGGGAGCGGTTGAATTCTATAAAGTAGCCGCGGGCTATGGTTGAGAGTACCCAGCGGTCTGATGTTATTCCCTCCCATGCTGGAAGAAAGGATGTTAACCGGCCCCCGACCAGCTATGCATGGAGTGGACCCGGATCTTTGGGTCATTTGTTGTTGGTGGCTTGGGAACCTCTAGGGGTGGGACCCCGACCTCTTCCCTTGCCACAACGCTGTCCTCTATGGGTGTATTGTCCACTGGTTCCTTGATTCGAGGACCAGTTGCCTGCAGAGTATTGCTGCTGTTGATGTTGCTGGCGTTGGCCTCGAAAGAAGCATCTGTTTCCATAACCTCGCTTGTTGGGAGGCCTTGAAATTTGATCTAGGGTCTTAATGGTGTCGAAATCCTTTTTTGCAGTCTCTAGTGCATCATCCACCGCCTTCCCAAAGAGGCTGGCATCCTCTATTGGTTTGTTAATGAGAAATGCTTGTGTTTTGGGTTTAAATCCTGAATTACGTAGCCAGACATGACATTTGAGGAGGATTCCTTGGACTAGGGAACGGCCAGCCGTTTCTGCAGCATCTAGAGTATTCTTAATGATGCTCTGGTTGACTAAGGTTCCCTCAGTAACCATGGCCAGAAGACGAGTTCTTAGGGGTTCAGGTACCTCCTCAATGTCTTTGCGTAGTTTGCTCCATTGGGCATCTGCATAACTTGCCAGTAAGGAGTTGTTGGCAATCCTGGTGGAAAAGTCTGCCGAGGCTGTAACCCTTTTACCTAGGGCATACAGCTTTTTACCTTCTTTATCTGGTGGTGCCTCGCTGGTTGATAGCAGGACCCCTGCCCTCTTTCTTGTATTTGTTACTACTAGGGAGTCCGGTACAGAGTGGCCCCTGATGTTTAACGGGTCCGATGGAGAGGGGCTACATTTTTCTATCCTTGGGTTGACCCCTCTGACCAATGCGGGTGTAGATAGCGAGGGAATGATTTGTCTTTTTACTGAGGCAAGGAGGGGAATGGTTTGACTGACAGGGGGTTTCTCCTTGATGATCTTTTCCACAAAGTCTATGTCAGGAGAAATTTCCCCAGTCTCGATTTCGAAATGCGCTGCTGCTTTGCGTAGTAGTGCATTAAAGGTAGGTTGATCGTCCGTCTATAGGTTACGTATTCCTGATTGGTGAGTCTTTGGGGGAGGGAGGGGGGACAGGTTTAGGGCGTCCGGGTCTGTAGACGCTGATGGGGACTGCCAGGGCTGTGAAGCACCACCTTCTGGGTCTTCTTCAAAGCCCCCACCACCCATGTCTGGGTTATCCTCGAAACTTTCCTGGTCTAGGTTTTGTTCTTGTTCGTTAGTTAAGAACTCCTCATCTTCATGAAAGTGGGAGTCCTCTTCAGTGAGGTCATATAACTACATCCTCCTGGGGGGAGGGGGGAGGTTAAACAGCCTAGGGTATTTAGCCCTAGGGTCCTCCTGAGGTCCCTCTCTTGGTCTTTTGGGTGTGGGTAGGTATTGAGTACATATAAAACTCTCCATTTTGTCCATACAAAACTGGAGTCTCTCTAAGGTCCCTTGTGGTAACCCAGAGCGGTCTGAGGGGGGGAAAGGGAAGGCTTTCGGGCTGTAAACGCTTTGACCTATCCCATAACGTCAAGTATAAACTCCCATCGCCTTCTGATAAGCCTTCCAGTAGGCTAGGAGTCCCTTTCGATGGAGGGGGCAGTTCCTGCCTTCCGCCCCTTTCAGCGTTTCCTGGCCTTGCAAGCGGTATTTGGTGTCTCTTTCGCCGTCCATCTCTGGCCATCGGTGGAAACAATACGTGCCAGGCTCTCCGTGACTAAATGGTCTGTTGAGGGTTCCTCTGGCGTCGACGTTACAGGTGTCGCGTTCTCTACGGCGGCGGGCGCTCACTGACGTGGCACATCGTCTGGCGGTTTGGTGATGGTGCCATTATCTGGGGGTAGCCCAGTCGCGTTTGCGAGGGGGGGCTTTGGACCCTTACGGTCTGTGGAGGCCACCGGTAGAACCTGCGTCTCCATTGGCGCTAAAGCTTTCTTCGACGAGGAAGAGCCGTGGGTCGTGTGCTTATGTGAGTGCTTGTGTGCGTCAGTGTCGCTGGGGTGTTCATCTCCATAAGCAGGGCGTGAGCCGAGCTCGTTGATGGCGGGGACAGACGAGGAGCGTGACCGCTCCCTAGAGGGGGTGTAAAACCTCCGAAGCAGAGGTCGGATTATCACTTTCCTCGTCACTTTCAGCGGCGGAGGGTGAGTAACCTAGACATGGCGTAGGCTGCCCACCTCTTGACCCTGCGGTCCTTTAAAGTCTTAGGCTTAAGAAGCTTACAGGCCGCACAACCGTCTTCCTTGTGGTCGAGGGGCAAGCAACGGTTGCACCGTTTGTGCTTCTTTTTCCAGGTGAATTTGCAATTGCATAGCTGAGGAAATGATGAGCTGTGATAACCCCGAAGGAAAAGGTGGGGAAAGAGAAAGGCATTCGTAAAGAGATCCAAGAAATGTCCCACGACCCCACTCTCCCTACTGTTTGAGGCCGGCGTGGCCAGGCCATGTGTTCGCCGATGCCGAAGGATCCCCTCCGTCGAAGGCACAGCCGCCGAAGAGCTTGTCGGCGGAGAACAGCTTCGTCGAAGGAGGAACCTAACTTAAGGTAAGTTAAATAATGACCAAAGGTCGAGTGAATAATTAATAATGACCAAATGGTCTTTACAATGTCTCTCGAGGAGCTACGCGTAAAGGCAATATCTGGGTGGAAAAAAACAATCCGAAGTACCTCGACGCACGAGGGATTGTGGGTACACTGCACGTCACTATAGGGATAGTGTTACAGAAACGCCTTGTCGACGTCCCCTTTTCGACTACGAAAAACAAAATGCAATACTTTGCAGTGACCACTGGATGTCGGACTATCCACAGCATGTGATTCTAAGCAGATTAAACATCAGAAATATATTTTCTAGGCCAAAGCAATAGTTTTCAGATTTGGCTCCTCTTTGGTATGCAGTAGAAGTGGTGCCCCAAAGAAGATTGAACAAAACAAGGACACGCGGGAATCCATCATTTGCTTGAATAATAGCTTCTGATTTGGCAGTACTAAAAGAATGAACATGTCTAGACCTACCAGAAAACCAAAAGATCCAAAACAGAAGTCAATCCTTGATATTTTTACTCCAAAACCAAGAGGTGCTGGCCCTACTACAGGCTCGGGTTCAAGCAAGCGAAAGAGGTTTTCTTCTGATGATTACTCGAGTGGCAATTCAAGCACAGCTGTACATGTCTAACCATCAGCCAACACATCAACTCTTGCTGGCAGCACAGCTGCTTCTTCAGGTGCAGACATTGCATCAACATCTACACGTGCTGACATTGGTCCGAGATCTTTACATGATGGCACTGTCTAGAGCTCCTCCTTCCTTGGCTGACATAGCACATCCATTTGCAGTGGACACTGAAGTCTCTTGTTCACGTGCAGACATTTCTGTGAGGGTTTCATGTGATGCTGACCTAAGCAGTACTTCAACTTTCCTGGAGAACACTGAATGCTCTTTCAATCCTGATATTAAGGATTGTTCTTAATGTGTTAGCATGTTTGATGACCCTCTCTGTTGCTTGCTCTGACATTTAATTCCTCAGGGAAAACAGAGGCAGCTCTTGTTTGCAGAGCAATGACAAGCTGAGCAGGTGTTAGGGAGAATTCTCAGAAATGTGCCAATTCCCCTTAGAGACCCCCCCAGTTCTTTTTGCTGGACTTTAGGACTTTTAATGTCTAACCCGGAGAGAGTGAGACCTTTTTCCCACTCATGTATTTTTCTGCGATTTGGACTGTGTTTCTTTGACTTTGGAGTCTCTCAAACTCCATAGGCATCTTTACATTTGTGACACAAAGCACCTTCCAGTGTAGTGACACAGGGAAGTCTCTTAGATTTCCCAAAAGCTTAAATACCTACTCTTGGTGAAATTACTGTTTCCAAGAGCAGTGAAGTGAAATTCACTTTACTTACATTTTGTAACTTTCAGGACCTAGCACAAACTGTCTTCCTATAGGGTGCTGGAGGGGTTACTTCGTATCCCCTTTGTCCAGTTTCTCATGTAACATTTTAATGTTACCCTTTCTACAATTAATGGCTGGTGGCAGTGGTTTACTTTTTACTACCATTGTGTGCTTTTACCGCGGGCTGCAATCGCAGCTGCAGTAAGGCACCAATGGGTGCCCATTTTGTCAAAATGGCCCCATTCTTGTTTTTTCGCCATTTCCTGTTGAAAACGTCCTTCCTGAGAGATACTCTGCGAGCCAAACCAGGTTTGGTCTCTTTGTTTTTGTCTTTGGCGGGATTCACGAGTGAAGCCCGCCTCTGGCTCCAGCGTGTCTGGCAGGGGCAGTAAGTGAGGGAGGGGCCCGAAACTTCCTGTGCTTAATCCCCTTGGTGAAAGGAATTCACCCACAGGTGATTGGCTGACTAGCTGTCTTTGGAGGACAGCCACACTGCTGTGTGATTCACAGCTAGGCTGTGGGAGAAAGCTGCATAAAAGGCGAGGCTTTTGGCTTGGAAGGCAGTCGATTACTGGATGAAGAAAACCGAAGAAGAACTTGGAAGAGACATCTGTTGCAACTCCTGGACCATTGGTTTGCCCGTTGAAGCACTGCTGCAGTGCCGAAGCTCTGAATTGGCCTCAACTAGAGAAGACCTGCAAAGGACAACTTCAGCCCCTGGGTTAGTGGGACCAATCAACCCCAAGATGAGCTCATCTGGAAATCCTCTCGAAGCTGGCTGTACTTCCATTGCTGCTGCAGGAAGTAAAGTGCCACGGAGTGGAACACCAGAATCCAGTGAGTGTCTAAGTTAGGACCCGAGCTTCAGGAAGGTCCTTCGGACTCCCTTGAAACAGTACTGACCAAGCCTGAGGCACCTAAACAGAGTGCTGAACCCCAGATGCAAGGAAGTCGAGTGGTATCCGAGAGACCGCAGGAGTGCTATTTTCTATAGATGCGAGGATGTGAAACCATGAAGTGCCGCTGAATTGAAGTTTGCCCATTGCTTCCGCCGACCTTCAAATTGTAGTGCAGGAGTCCCCAGACGCCCTCCCTCTTGTCCCCACGACTGAGGCCCAGGAACAACAGAATCTGCAAAGCTACACAGCAACAGAAGCCAGGCAGACCATTTCTTCTAACCAAAGGTACTGTGACACTAAGGGGACTTCGCTCTTGTTTGGGTAGCCTTACTTGTTCTCAGTTGAGACTTGTTTTGGTTGCTTTTGCAGAGTTGCTTGCAGCTTTGCCCCTCAGAAGCCTCCCAGCTTGTGGCCCTACATGGATTCTACGTTTTCTTCTAAAACATTGTGCAAAACGTTTACCTACCTGCAAGAAGTGCTTCAGCTCACCTAGACTTTTGCTTAATTAACATTGGCTAGCCTGGCTCCCTGAAAGACACTTCTTCCCTCCGACTTCGTGCTTTACCTTTTCCTCCAGGAAAGAGTTAACTTACTTTGCTTGGGGGGGTCCAAAAAGTACTTACCTGCTTCAGAATAATTGTTTGATCTTTGCTTTATTCTTAAACCCTTTTCCTTGACACCAAACTCAGTATTGCTCTAAACGTACCAGTGATATATTAATGTCCACAGCATCCTAGTTATTTATGTCACCTCCGGGTGTAGGAAATATCTGTGTGCCATTCCAAATGGGTACTTGCTGATTTAGAGAAACTAGGGGTATTTATGTTGGATGGTATTTTCATGTCACATATACAATTGCTCCCTTCTGTATAAGGCTTATTCAATTGACAGTTTAATTGTTTAATCAAGAAACCTTGTGTAAAACTTTATTTGAATACGTGTCACTGTGAATCTGTGTAAAAGCCCTACTGCTCACATTGACCCCTCGAGATGAGCCTGGCTGCTCAGCCACACTACCAACCTGTGTAGTACAGACATGTACCAAAGGTTGGGTTCCTATTGCCAGGAGGCCAAGGTTGCTGTCTCCCAAAGGGTAGTGCACACAATCTTGCTAACAGCAGGGCATTTCAAGAAGATCTCCAGCTTCCAATTTAGAGGAGTGTGGTGACTGATCCGTCACCAAACCAATACAGTGACCCTGTACAGCCAAAAAATCCGAAATACCCTGCAACTGCTTCCTGTAAGTTTAATGGAGACTACAAAACATATCCTTGGCTAGAGTATTCAGTTGTTAAAGTATACTGCTTTGCATGCAGGCGTTTTTGGTTCTACTTCTGGAGAGGGGCGTGAATGTGGCAATGTTCCATTTGTCGACATTGGCTTCAGTAAATGGGAAAAGACAGGTCGTGCTTTAAAGACAGTCAGATTCTGACAAGCATAAATCTTCAGTTGTAGCTTGGGCAGAATTTAAGCATGTACAACAGACTACAGACCCTCAACACTCAAATGATTCCATGCTAGAAAATGTTGGGGACTAAGATTGAAGAGAATCATAAACATGTGCTGCAGTTACAAAAGGTATGCCTTTTGGGTCGTCATGGGTTTGCTTTCGGAGCCATAGACAAATCGCAGCATTCCCACAATAAGGAAAACATCATAGAAATATTGTGTTTGCTGTCTGATAATTAACTTCTTAAAGTAAAAATGGCTAGAAGATCTGGGCACTACACATCTCCTGAGTATCAAAATTACCTGATCTCAGTTGTGGCAAACTTTGTACGTCAGAATATCGTTAGGAAAGTGACAAAGCACTTTGCAGTGTTGGTTGATAAAACAGACATTTCACATAAAGAACAGCTGAGTTTTGTGATCCAGTTTGTTGATAAAGATGACAACATTCAGGAAGAAGCCATGGGATGTTACCACATGGATAGGTTGGATGCCTGCAGTTTAGCTGCATCCATCGACAATTCTGAACGCCAAGCTGGCCTTGACTGGAAAAACGGTGTGGCACAATGCTAGGATAGGGCATCAGTTATGAGTGGTTGTTTCAATGGAGTGCCAGCGAAAATAATTGCTCCACAGGCAATTTACATTCACTGTCATGCACATGGTCTAAACCTTGCGTTAGTGCAAACTATCACTAACATACAGTGAAACATTTGTTCTCAAATTTGCAGAGTGTGTATGTGTTCCTTTCACAAAGTTCTCCTCAACACTAACTCTTTGTAAAAACTCAAAAAGAAAGCAGTCTAGTAGTGTACAAATTAGAAGGACTTGCTGGCAATAGATGGTTTTATTGGTACACTTGTGCTAAAAAAAAAAATACAGGTTCGATTTAAGCGCCTTGTAGTTCTCAATGCAATAGAATCACAACAACGTGACAAGCAGGCTTGCTCAGAAGGCAGAGGACTTCTCCGAAATATGCAGAGCTTTGAGTTTTTGCTAACTTTGCGAAGTATGGAAGCAATTCTGAAAAAGATTCATGTGTTAGCTGAAGAACTTCAGAGAAAGGATCTTGATTTGTCAAATGCAAGTGAACTAATTCAAATGACAAGAACTGATCTCGGAAAACCTTCGACAAGAATGCCATTGGGTGCAAATCATCAATGATGCAACGGAATTGGCAGGAAAATGTGCTATTGAAACAGTTGAAGACCAAGACTGAAGAGTTTCACCATTAAGGCAGCACTAACTGAGCAGCAAACTAACAGAATACTTTGTTGGCAATACTGTAGGGAAGAGGCGTGGACATTATGAGCACTCCGAGGATAGAATACACAGACTGAACGATTAAAGCAAAAGGTGTTTTTCTCCACCTTGGATAGGTTTGTAAGAGTTGGATGCTCGTTTTCCAAAGAACATGGGGCTTATCAAGGCTGCCGGCATGTTCACTCCAAGGGCTTCACATTTCTTGGACGACTCATCTGCAGATGTTCCTGCTGAGCACTACCTAGTGCCCCAAGTAAATTACATTGCCTTGCATTCAGGCCTTGCCACTGCAAGGACCTTTTTATCAGACAAGCCTATAGCAGGTATTCATTTTGTCAGGTGCTATCTCCATAACATCACCAGGAGTCTTTTCTTAAATCCTAAACCTGTTGGATCTGGTCCTTGCATTGCCGATTATAACTGCAACAAATGAGAGGTTCTTCTCCTGTTGAAAAAGAGGTAAAAACTATTTGCAAAATAGATGTGGAGACGAGCAACTTGGTGATTTGTTGATAATGGCATGTGAACCTATGGAGGTTGACTAGGTAAATATGAGTGATGCATGCCATAGACCGATTTGCTGGCAGGAGGTATCCTATGAAAAGATAAACCATTATATTCTTTGACACTGCTAGGTTATAGCTCACTTTTCCAATTATGTCCTTTTCAAGTCACGCAGACATAATCAGCACCAAATACAGTCTTCAAAACCATCTGTTACAGTCCTACACTACCAGCCTCTTCTCATGAAGTCAGCCATGATACAACACTCATGCACTCCAACTAGTTTGTGTCTTACCTTCAAAGCACTGCATGGTATGATGTTGAGTTTTGTCAACACCCAATTGTTCACCAGTGAGCTAAGCAACAATGGAACATTAAATCAGAAACATCCCAATTGAGAAGGGCACCACATACAATTCCAGCAAATCGTGTGTGTGTGCTCACAATGGCAGCATCTGCCACACTGCCGGCCACCTACAGATGTTCAGTCTAAGCAACAGCAAGATATTCAATCAGTATTTTCCTGTGAAGCCAAACAGGCACAAGTAGCCCAGCCACAAGCATCTGCCAACTGCCAGTCTTTTCGAATTTTAGTAGCCTCCATCAGCATCTTCTTCCAAGTCAGCCAAAAGCTGCAGCAGAGCAAGAGTTTTCTGTCATGAAAACATTTGCTATTCTGCCTGCCTCTTCTTGATTTCCTGTCAATGAACCAATGATGAACAATCTAAGCAGCATATTTTAAGCCAGTCACCAGCTACCCCACAGCTACAGTCCTGTCTTCAAAATGCCACAAAGCCAGCATCTTATTCTCGATTTGTAGTCAACCAAGCAATTATTAGACACACCCAGTCAGTGTCTTCTGTTAAAACCAGCCAGGCACCATCAGAGTCAGTTTTCTAGGACATCAAAACAGCACCTGACATACTTGCAGTCTCTTCTCTGCCAACACCTACAGCTCCACTACCAGAGTGGTGTGCCTTGATCTGTTGCCATTGAACACTTACAGCCCTCCTCTGTGATTTTCGGTCACCTAAGCAACAACCTGCCTTACTGTCAGAATCTTCGCCTTACATGAGGAAAGGCATGCACCATTTGTTCCACAGCTCAATTATTTTGCCATTGAAACAGCAGCACCGGACACGTCCGTCAAGCCATTGTTCTGCTCAATCTGCAAAGAAACTACATTTTAAGTCTTATGATCAGAGTGAAGGAAGAGCAACAGTTGGGCATTATCCAAAAATGTATACAATAGCACTAATTGTTGGAATGTGTATCATTATGGAGAGGTGCAGGGTTTAGAGGACAATGAACATGTAGGAATAGAAACCTAGGCATATAAAAGAGTTGGCGAGTGTGGGAATAATGAAAAATGAAGCCAGATTTGTTTCCGTAATGTACGGGGATAGGAGTCAGGAGGCTTTTGGTAGTCAAGTTGGCATCACTCAGTAATGCACTGTATGACTTTAAAACATTTTGTACTTTTCTGTTTGCAGCCAAAATAACAAAAGTGTTACACCAGAAGCCTCACGAGAGTACAAGGAGGAAGATGGAGTCTTGATCTCTGTTTTCTGTATGAGAGTATAATACCTACCCATCCTTCAAATGTGTGATGGACATGGCAGGTTTGCACGCAAAGTACTTAAAGTACTCTCCTTTTCAGATTTTGGGTAAGGATGCAGCACTAGAATGGCAATTCAGAAGCACTGCATAAGTGCAATAACAGGTTGTCAATGTTGGTAATCAGGTTTTGTAACACACCAAACCTCTGCAGACCTTGTATGTTAGGATGTGTACCTGAAACAAAAAAAGTTTACTTGTTTGAAAGTACTTGAAATGTTTTGTTCCTCTTGAGTTATGCAATCACTTTGAAGAGATACATGAAGATGATCAGGTAGCAGTATTTGCCAATGCACTAATCAAACCCATTTTAAACTTAACACTAGGTACTGAAGTGGATGAAAATCAGACGTCTCACTGTTTTGTGTAGTAATAATGATATCCATGAAACAACTGCAAACAGTATAACACAACACGAAGTAACTTGTCGAATCAAAAGGAAATGGGGTGCCAAAATCATTGAAGAATGGATGCCACTGACTATAAGAAAACATGTTCTCTGGTGAAATATTCTCCCTCTTCCATTTTATCCTGCCTTTCCCCCATCCCTATACCCGCCCGCTCTGTAGTCCTGTTGAAATAACAGGGCGGATCCACAGAGGCGATTTGGGTTCATACACTTCCCATGGCAACATGGGCCTTGACACACCGCTACATATTATGATCCATTCTTGTATGAAATGTCACAATACAGTAATATCGTAACCATATATTTCATAGTGTACTGAGGGATAATGCTTTATGCCACCATTCCCTGTGATGCCGCATGGGGCAGAGTCAAATGACATTGAGTCTTGTGATGTCACTCGTGGGCGTTGCATTGTGATGTCACTTGTGCTACCCCAGGTATTTTGGTGAAATGACGTCCCTGTACAGGAGTAGGTGTGTGAACAACCGGCAGAGCCTGGACCAGGGGAGGGACTGGGACTGGCGGAACAGGCAGAGGACCCAGAGGAGAGGTCCGGAGAGGCACCACCTTCACTATATCCTTCAGGAGCCCTCTCATCTGAGGGGGAATGCATGAGTAGTAAGCACTTTAAGAAGTATTCCTCACTAGTCGCTGGATCCCTAGAGGCCCAGCCCTACGCGGTGCTGGGCCCCCACTCTTGGTCAGAGCGCCAAGGTGATAGGTAGATGTACCCCTGAGGAGGCCAGGTGGCTGTACCATACAGTCTGCTGTCGCATCCAGAGGGAAGGCCACTGGAACCTTCTGGCAAGGCCCATTCAAGGGGTGAGAGTACAGGCGGACCCTGCGTTGAATCCAAAATGGATGCCGGCCTAGCAGGCTGCACCTCAAGCCTATCTGCCATTTTGGGACCTTGCGATGGGCGCGAAGGCCCAGAGACATGAGAGGTCTCCAACATGGAAGGATACAGATTGGGCTTTGCACCCAAAGCAGAGGCATCTGTCTCAGAGAAAACTCTGGTAGGCACTGTGCCTTCGCTCTGCTGGCCGGTAGTCATAACGCCCTGTCTCTCAACCTCAGAGCGAACTCAGATAGGCTGTGTGCCCTCACCACCTACACCAGTAGTCGTGCTGGCTCGTGCTGAGGACAGACTCTTGGAGACTGCACCGGACGATCCCTTACCCTATGGGTCGAAGTGGACCAACTTGAGCGCCCTTCAGAGGACAACCCGGTAGGGCCCCCGAGCCCCTCTGCTTGGGAGCCGGTAGCCTGGAAGGGCTCAGGCCTGCCAGAATCTGCATCCAAGGAACCATGATCCATGGGAACCCCGGTGAAGGAGTCGCCGGGCTATGGAGTTGTGCTGAACAGAGGGCCTACCTTGTCTTGACGAGAGGTCCTGGAGACAAAGTCCTTAAGGTTGTGCCCTAGGAGACGTGGTGGAGTATTTCCCACCAACGCGCCAGCCAATTCTTCAATACCCTGTGACTGAACGCAGCAGGCTGCGCACACGCCCCTGCGTTGTTCGGGTCCCAAAAACTCAAGAGTGCATGGTCCGAGGCCGGGAATGAGCAGTCGCATGAGGTACATCTCATGAATCCTCCTGTGGGCGACATGCGCCGGGGGAGGAGAGACACCAAAGGGAAGTGAAATAAGAATTGAAAAACAGGGTGCAAGCGGAAAGCTAAAAAAAGTCTATGCGGAAAGCTAAAAAAAGTCTATGTGCTGGCTTCCATGCTCAACACCGTCCATGCGGAAAAAGGGGATGAGGTGGCCGGTGGAGGGGGGAGGGGCATTGTTCAATGTGCTGTACTAAATTTAAAGGGGAAGCCCAATTTTTCACTGCCAAAGGTTCAGGTACTGTCTATGTGTTGGGGGATGCCCACAAGGATGGTGGAAAGAGACGGGAGTTATGAGTTAGATCATTTCCAGATGTCGTCCAACAATGGGTGGTAGTTTTCCTCGGGTGGCCCAACCCGTCAAAGGAACGTGGCATTCTCTTCAGTGTTCTCTTCTGTGATCGCTTCAGAATCAAGCAAAGCTAAAGTGGTAGATGACAGGTAGTCAAATAAGATAAAGCAGTCCAGCTGGGATGTTTTATATGGATTTCCAGTGGGCTGGGCTTGGGTACGACTTAGTAGTCTCATTCATCTTCAATAAGGTCCTGTGTTAGACAGACACGTGGGGACTCTCCCTCATATGGGAAAGCGAACATGTTCTTGTACTCCTGTTCAGTAGGTAAAACCCATTAATAGTCCTCTAGATAAAGCTTTTTTCTTGGCAGTGCTTTCTGCGGAGAAGTGAAAAAAGTGGGAACAATGGAAGAACTAGGTCCCAAGTATAAGTCTGTGGGGCCGTGGCAGGATATTCCATCAACAGGGAAGTAGCAGTGTTCCTTGGGACCCCTAGAATCTTCATACAGTGCTATGAGTGGAGTTAATCTTCATCCTCTTCATGGAAGCTACCAATGGGGGTCTGAAATGGTCTGCCTCATTTGCTCCTTGGAAGGGGTCTGAGGACGGCATATAAGAGGAACTATCCATGAATACCTGAGGCACCGAGTCATGCACAGTAACACTCATTTCATCAAATCCAAAGATGGAAAATAAGGCACTGGGTACACGAAATGTAAATCTGTCGCACAGCAATGTCAATGTAACCTTCAAAAACTGATGTTAATAACTTGTTCTCGGAAAGCTGTACTAGTGGGGGTGCATGAAAGGCAGCCTTGTGGATGGGTGCTTTGTCGACTGACAGGACACATTAACAAGCGAAACCCAAAAGAACCTTGCTTCATGGACGAGTCATCACCCGCTGATTCTGTGTCTGGTGGGTCGTGACAGGAGTCTCAAAAATGGGGCAGTTGTGGACAGGCGCCTGGACAAAACATCCCATCAAATAGCAATGGTTTTGTAAGTCCCTAGTGAGTAGCAACTTCAAGTCCCTTATGGGCAATCAATCTATCGAAGGGCTCTTTCGAGGTACTGAAGGGATGTCTTTCACCGTTTTGGGTTTGGGGTTGGAAGGTAGGAGAACCTCACCAGAGGTTTGTTGTGCCCAAATAACCCTGACTTAGACGTTGCCTTATTAGACGGGGGTTCTGTCCTCAGAGGTACACTCCACTTTTGACAAGCCTCGCTTTCTTTAGACCGGTTCTGGAGGGTGAAGCTCGTGCAGCCTTTACAGATTCTTCCATAAAGACAAGACAATGTCTGCCAAAAATGAAAGGAGCCGGCGACATTGAGAATCTTAGTAAAAAAAGGATTTATGAATGTGCAGTTTGGACTTGTAAAGAGGGTGAAAGCGGTCCTTCTGTTCTTCTTTCAAGTACACATTATTTTTTCCAAATATAAAACCTATGCAAGAGGACCTCCATGCACACAATGGGGTGAAAGTATCCAACATCGGTCCAGAGGTGGTGCCACAGGGATGGTGTGTGTGATGGAGGAGAAGAATGAGTTTGGAGCCCTATACAAATAAAAAACAAACAAAATAAACAAACAGGTGTGGTGTAAACCAATGGGGCAACACGTGCCACTGGGTCGTTTTCTGTTGGGGGGTCGGGAGGTGGGCGCTATGGTTCTGCACCTGCAGGAAAGGAAATGCAATAGGGATTGAGGAAGGGGACCAAGTACAAAGATTTCAATGTGCTAAACAAAGCTCATTTAAATCTGATATTAATGTCCTCTCCAGTAACCTGGAAGGACATTGAGGAAAAGCCTTTCACAATAAAAAAAAAATCCAGAGACACAAAAATGTAAGTAGTACAGCTAATGAAACAGCTTATCAAGCAAAAACTATGACCGAAACCTAGATCCCCCCCTGCCTCCAGACGACCACATTCAGTAGAGCAAAACTAGACATTTGTATAAGAGTATAATTATGTACTACCTGTGCTGAAGGGAATACATCAGGTTCTCCATTTACAAATATTTGATTATATATGGCATACATTACTCACCGTAATCGTATTTCTGATGTTTGTATCTGCATAGATTCACATGCTATGCATGGGCCGACATCTAGTGATAGTCGCAGAGTATTACATGATTTGTTTTCGAAACTTGAAAAGGGACATCGCCTGAGCGGGTTAGTAATTCTATCCCTAGTGCGACGTGTACTGTACCCACGGTCCCTCAAGAGTCTGGGTCCCTCGGATTGTATAGTTTTTGACCTTACGTTGCAGGAAGTGTAGCACGAGTACAGATATAATAAAGAAGAAAATGGAGAGAGCAAGAAACATCTATGCACCTTTGACTCCAGGAGGGGAGGAAGGGCAAGCACATTTGAATCTAAGCAGATACAAGCATCAGAAATACTATTACAGTGAGTAAGGAACAAGTTACTTAACTGTAACTGTTCTCCAGCATGGGTCTGGCATGGATTCCCATGCTCATGAATATTGCCCGTCAGGCTGGGAATCCTCAGTAAAATAAACAGTTTCACTTTCAAACTGTCTTTCACCTATAAACCAATCACTGAGCTCTGGGGCATACTGTCCCCCAGCCAATGACTGCCCTCTCCCCAAACCCCTCTGGCAGCCATCTTAAGATTTAGTAGCACTTAAAGTGGCAGTATGACCAAGATGAGTCGAAGAGGGGTAGCAGGGGCGGTTCGCATGTGGATCCATGCCAGACCCATGCTGAAGAACAGTTACAACAGGTAAGTAATTTGTTACTTCTCCAGCATGGGGTCTGGCATGGATTAACATGCTCATAAATAAATAATACATAGTACATACATACACAAACACAGGAGGTGGCAAGGCTCAACAGAAGCAATTACTATTACTTCCTCACCAGGCTCACCTTCAAACAAACAGGTTCTGTAGCACTGCTTGGCCGACCATGGGCTCATTGAGATGGAATTCAGACAGGACCTTTGGCATGAAGGAGGGGTAGCACCACGCTCGTCTCAGCGAAAGTCAGATAAGGTTGCTTGCAGGACAGGGCCTGGATCTCATCCACCCTCCTGGCAGAGGTGATGGCCATGAAAAAAGCAGTCTTCCACAAAGAACTTGAGAGGAGCTTGATGCATGGCCTTAAAGGGCCCCCTTCCCTCTCCACGAGACTCGTCAGCACCACGCTGAGTTCTGATGCTGGGACAGGCACCTTCACTGCCGGGAACAAACTGAACAGTCCTTTGAGGAACTCCTTCACTAGATGGTGTGACCCGAGAGAAGACCCTCCTGGATACCTGGTGTAGTGGGAGATCATCGCCAGATGCACTTTGATGGAGGTGTGTGCCAGCCCCGCCTTAGCCCACGACAAGTACAGAAGGATCTGAGGGGCCGTGGCCCTGAAAGGGTTGATCTTCTGCGACCAGCACCAAGTTGCGAATAGCTTCCACTTGTGCCCGTAGCACTTAAGAGTCGACGAGGCTCTGGCCCTGGCGATGATCTCACTGCAGTCTGCCGGAAGCTCGTAGCCACCGAACGCAAAGGCTGCAGGAGCCAGGCCTTCAGATTCAGCGATCCTGGTTCGTGGTGCAGGATCGTGTTTCCTTCTCTGGTGAGCAGATCCGTGACCACTGGAAGATTGACTGGAGGCGATGTCGAAAGGCTGGGACGGTTCGGGTACCAAATATGCCTGGGCCACGCCGGGGCTAGTAGGATCATCCTGCATTGGCACCATTTGAGTTGACTGATTACTTGTAGTAGAGGCAACGGCGGGAACGTGTATAGGAACAGGTTTTCCCACGGGAAGGAGAACGCGTCCCCCATACTCCGGATGGGTGGAACCTGCTGGCTAACCTCTGGCACTTGGTGTTTGTCGCAAACAGACTGATCTGGGGTCTGCGACACATGAGGAAAAGGTTGTCCACTTGATCCTGCCAAAGCTCCCACTCATAGAAAGCAACTGTGTTTTAGACTCCGGCCAGGTGAAGCAGAATGAGAAACAACCCTGGGGGATCTGGTGCTTCCCTGCTTCCTGATATAGAACATTACTATGGTAATGTCCGTGTAAACCCTCACCACTTTGCCCTTGAGGGACAGAAGAAATTACTTGAGGACCCAGACACTGCCCGCAGTGTCAAGGACATTGTTATGTAGATCTCTCAGGTAGCAACAAGCCTCTGCCGTGGAGACATCCGGTGTGGGCTGCCCAGCCCTCCAGGGAAGCGCTCGTGGTGACTGTTTCCTGGTACGGGGGGCTCTGGAAATCTGTGCCCCTGGCGATGTTGGAGCGCATGCCCCAACACCTTATTGTTCGACGGAACTCCTAGTCGAAAGCAATCCTGTCCTTGAGGCTTCCGGACACCTGGATCCACCGGGCATCCAAGAATTCCTGGATGGGCCGCATCTGCAATCTGCAGAGCCTGATCAGGTAGATACACGACGACATTATGCCGAACAATGACTTGATGGCTCGCACTGTGGTGATCTTCAGTGCCAATAGCCGCTGTACATTGACCAAAATGGCTGAGACCCTTTTTCCGAGGGGGCCGCCAGGCAGGAGATCATGTTGAGCCTGGCCCCCAGGAACAGAGCGCCCTGCGATGGAAGCGACCAGGACTTCGGATAATTCACAGAGAATCCCAGAGCCATCAGCAGCCCGACGGTCCTGTCCATGTGGTCAACAGCGATTTCCCTTGACTTGACCTGGATAAGATAGTCTTCGAGGTACGGGTACACATAAATCCCTTTCAGGTGTAGATAGGCCGCCACTGGTGCTAGGCACTTCGTAAACACCCTGGGCGCTGACTTCAGTCCGAAGGGAAGGGCCTTGAATTGGTAGTGCTTTCCCTGTATGATGAAGCGCAGGTACTGCCGATGCTTCTCGTGAATGGGGATGTGTAAGTAAGTGTGCTCCAGAAGTCCCCTTCCTCCAGTTGGCCGAGCACATGTTGCAACGCGACCATCCTGAATTTATGGGACTTGAGGAATTTGTTTAGTCGCCTCAGGTCAGGGATGGGACTCCAGCACCCATCGGTCGGTGGAGATGATCTTCCACTAGCTGACCAAGACCACCAGCTGATCTCCCAATGGGTGCATGGGTGGGGGCCCGACGTCCCGGCCAGTTCAGTCCTCCTTCGGCCTGTGTGCCACCTTGGGAGTGACTAAGGCGGCCACCTCTGAAAGCCTTGAAACAAACCCTGTAGGCCTCCTGGGTCGTGGAACCAGGGGGTGGGCGGGCAAATGGGGGTGGGTTGGACTGTATGAGGACGATCCGCTGCAGAAAACCTTGGACGATCTTCCGGATGCATCTCACGAGGCACGAAAGGAAGGGCGGTGTTGCAGAATCAGCTGTCTGTCGGTCTTGATGACTTGCAATGAGTCATCGACCGCCTTTCCCAAAGAGATTGTCCCATCGAACTACATGTCCAGGACCATCATCTGAACTTCCTGCCGAAAGTTGGTGGCTTCAATAAGCCACGAAATCGGATGCAGACACTGCTCCCCATCTGGCAGAACACTGTATCCGTGATGTCCAGGGCCATGGTGATAAATGGTCGGATACCACTTCGCCCTTCTGGAGGATCTCCAGAGCCTCGACCAGCTTGTCGCCGGGGTGGAATTCCAGTAGGAGGGCCATCTTTTATCACAATTCCCCGTTGTACCTGGCCAGGATCGCAAGCGCGTTTGCCGCCTTGACCGTCGTTGCTGCTGAGTAAAAATCACCTTTCGGGCTTTGCATCCAACTTCTTCCCCACACTGTCTGGGGAACAGAGGCCGATATGGCTTTGAGGACTCCGCCCTCAGAGCTGCCGAGGCAACCAAGTCTGGGAAAGGCTGCGACTGCAAGCACTTGGGCGAGGACTCCAGCACCCGGTGGTACTTCTCTAGCCGGTCTCGTTTCGCTGGGGTGGGATTCTTCATCAGCGCAGGCCCTCATCCCAAATGTTGTCTAGTAGAGGCACTGCCAGAATGGTCTTCCTTGCAGCCCCTCTGAGCTGGTACAGGAACCCTTCCTTTGTGGTCTCTTCTGGCATCAGCTGGAAGAGCACCGACGTGCGGGCAACCATGGAGTGGGATGAACCCACTCGTCATGTGGAGATGCTCTTGGTGGCGGGGACACTCCGCTGCCGTCATCCGTATCCGTCATTGCTGCATCAGTCCTTGTATCCCGGGGAGGGAGGTATGTGAGGCGGTTAATGAGGCATGGGTTGCCATTTCCTGTTTGCCGGTGGTGGGCCCGGAGCCACCAGGGCCGAGGGTGCCGTTGGCACCCTCTTCTGTATCTCTGACACCACCATGTCACCAGCTCTGCTGCTGCCGCCGTCCTCCGAGTTTCGGTTGTCATTGTTCCCCACGTCCTCTACGACCGTGTGAACGGATGCCTTGTCCTCGTCTGAAGAAATAACTGCCTTGGAGGAGCACCGTAGAGGCCTCTACTGCCCCCCCAGCCCCCTCTTTGCATCCTGAGGAGTGGCAACCGGGATCAGGGCAGGCATCCTCTTCTCCACTGGCTTGTCCGAAGCCTCCCCCTGGGAGGAAGGGCCACTCTGGGCATAACCGGGGTCCCCTGGACCGGGTGCCAGCCCCTTTCGCCTTCGAGGGGGTAGCTGTCACCAGCTCTATTACTAGGATGATTTCTCCAGGGCCACCTGGGCCTTCAAGGGCAGGTAGGTCACCTTACTCAGCGCCTTAGCCTTCTCCGGCTTCTGCTGCAGCTTCCCAGGGTTCGCTGACTTAATCTTCGAGGAGGAGCTGGAGCGATAGGTTGAGATGGAAGCAGATGGTGAGGTTTATCGCGCCCTGCTCATCGCGGGACCCGCTTGCACTGCAGTGACCCCGACGGAAACTGACTCAGTGCTCTGCCTTGGATACCCACGGATGGAACAACCTCAAAGGACTTATGAGCCCCCTCCTCGGACCGGCCGGTCCTGGGTGATGCACGCCCCTGCTTGCCGCCCGGGGTAGAGGCCTTGGCGTTGAGCCACGCCGCCAATCTGCTGTGCCGATCCTTCATGGTGCGTTTGGTGAATCCCAGGCCAATCTCGCAATCCAACCTTATGGTCCGGATGTAGACAGTAGAGGCAATGGGAGTGTTTGTCCTCCACAAACACATTCCTTAGGCCGCAGCTGGAGCAGAGCTTGAAGAGAATCTTTGTCCTTCTCCGACATGGTCCAGTGTGCGATGTAGGCCTACTGGCCTACCTTAATCTGCAATGAAAACTCAACAATTCTAGCCCTTGAGGGGCAACGAAAGATGCCGACAAACTGATTCCTGTCTGCTGTTAGAAAGCACGAAAGAGCACACAGGCTCTATTAGGCGTAAATTAGAAATTCTAATGAATAAACTCGAACATGCAGAAAAAGTCTACGGAGCAAAACACAAGGACTCCCAACACTTGAACGTGTGGTAAAAAATCTGAAGTTGGCTGCCAGAGGAAGGGCTTGGGGAGGGGGCAGTATGGCCCAGAGCTCAGTGATTGGTTCATAGGAGAAGGACAGAGTGAAAGTGAAACTTATTTCTTTTACCAAGGATTACCGGCCTGATAAGAGGGAATATTCATGAGCATGTGAATCCATGCCAAACCGCATGCTGGCGAATGTATGCCTTCTGCGGCTTGTGGATCTGTTTAGATCACATGCAATGCATAGATTAGAGAGCAGTACATGGAGAAGAAGGTGGGTTATGAGAAGGTACAGCAGCAAATAGATGTTTTAGCACAGCTTGTCCCACCTGTGAATCTGCTTTAGAATGTGTGTAAATGCAGCAATGTGGAGAAAGGTATGTATGGACCTCCAAGTAATTGCTTTGCAAATGGCGTCTAGGAGGACGTTTGCAATAAATGCACAAGTAGCTCCTGTACCTCTGGTAGAGTGAGCTCCTGGTGTGAAAGGTAGGTAGGGTCTTGTTTGATAGTGAACAGCACAGCTGTATGCATTTTAATATCCATCTGGAGATGGTGTTTTTTTTAATGTTATCACCTTCCCTATCAGGTGCTATGGAAATGAAGAGCTGGTCTGTTTTCCTTAGAAGTTTTGTTTATGTAGTACAAGACCACCCTCCTTACATCTAATGCATGGAGGCTTCTTACAGCAGAGTTAGATGGATTTTGGAAAAAAGTAGGTAGTTCAATGGAATGGTTCACAAGGAACTTGGATATGAATTTTGGTGAAAATCTAGGATGTGTTCGAAGGATCACTTTATCCTTGTGGATCACAATAAAAGGGTCTGTAGTTCACAGACTCGTCTTATCGAGGTGATGGCTACCAGAAAGGCTATTTTGATTGTTAGGTATTTGATGCTGGCCTTGTGCATCGACTCAATGGACGGACCGAGGAGCTTTAAGAGTGCAACATTAAGCTCCCAACCTGGTGGAAAGTTGGAAATGGGAGGGTATAGTCTCTTTGCTCCCTCCATGAAAGCTTTGATAAACTTTCCACCACGAAACCTTGTTCTGTTAAGTGGCGTGGTGTATGTGGACAGGGCCACTGGGTGTACCTTGGAGTTAAATACTAGGCCAGAGTCTAGTAGACATGATATGATTGGTTATTTATAACACACTAAATACCCATAGGTTCGTTCTTAAGCACGGACCCGGGGATCAAACCTGAGTTTCTCTGCGTCACCTTGCTTCCAAGGCAAGCACGTTGGCCCTGAGCTATCCTCCTGAGATAAAGCATGTAGTGTAGGATGTTGGATGGGGAACGTAAGCAAACTTCCCTGACCAGCTCATCCACAGGGCGTTCCCCCTGGACACTATTTGGGGAAACCTGGACGCAAGGTCTGGGCATTGTGGATTTTGGCAAACAAGTCTAAAGGAGGATAACCCCAATGGGAGAAGATTTTGTCGAGAATATCTGTTGATTTGCCACCTGTGCTCGTCGGGTAGAGGATTTCTGTACCTGCTAGACCATTAAGTTACCCTGGAACGTGTTGAGAGAATAGGAACATGTTCTGCTCGACTGCCCACTTCCACATTTGTTGAAATAGCCTGGACAGACTTGGAGTGCGTGCCTCCCTAATGGTTTAGGAAGAACATGGCTGTGGTGCGGTCTCTGAGAACTTGCACTCTGAACTACTAAATGCTGCTGAAAAGCCTGCAGAGTCTTGAGAACTGCCAAAAGTTCTAGAAGGTTGATGTGTTTTTGGGATGTGTCCCCCCACTGTCCGTGAGCTGTGTGGTGAAGGTAATGGGCTCCCCATCCAAAGAGTGAGGAGTCTGTAGTTAGTATCTCTTGAACTGGTGGGTTGCGAACGAGTTTTCCATTTAGCAGGTTGTCCTTGGACTACCAGCGAAGAGCCTCTACTAGGGTTAGCGAAACAGCCACTACAGGGTTCGGAATTGAGGGGAGTTGGGAGCTATTTATTTTAATTGATTTAATTGTTTAAGAAAAACAATGTTTACAAGATTGTTCCTAAGTGCTAAAAAAAGAAAGAACAAAAGTATGGATTCAGCCAGCCTCTGCGGTTTGAAGAGTGCGAAGTGGCAGGAGAGACTAAGCAGAGTTCTTCGCGATACCATCTCTTCCAGTTGTGCTGTTTACTTTGCCCTGGTCCTGCAGGTCATAAGGCCTAGACTTTCGTAAAAACCCACAACTACGATGGTCCATTTAATATTCTCTCCACTCATCAAGTTGTTCCATTTCCCCTCTTCATTCACAAAACCGAATTTGCCAAATAGATGCCGCAGATGACGAGTGAGAATTTCATCTACGCCTCTACAGGTAAGGAATAGGTGCTTCAAGGTTTCAATTGTATCTGGTTCGGAGCAGAATCGGCAGAGGCTGGTATCAGCTCGATTTCGCCACTCTAATATCTCATTTGTGTAGAAGATATTTAGGCAGATCCGCATAAAGCTTTCACGTAGCTTCTTGGAGGGACACTTCAATAGGTAAGCTCTCGTTTCATTGATTTTTACTGGGTTGTTCGGACTGTTCATCTAGCTGATTTTACTAGCTGGGCTTCGTCGATAGTTTGTATCCAGTCTCTCTCCCTCACTTGTTTTTTTTTTACTTTTCCTGGGGTGACGATTAGGTCCTCGCAAGAGCATCCTGCCCAGGCGAGAAATGATTTTCTCCTCCCATTGTTGGAGCATCTTGCACATCCCTGCTCTCATTTCTTGTTCCACTGCCTTAAGTATCAATGAGGAGTTTGGCAAGAGCATTTTGCGGTATAGCATCAGTTCATTCTGTGCTATGATGGAATTTAGTGACTGTAAAGTAAGTTCTTTCCTGATGACTCCCACAGGAATTGATTGTGGTAGATTGAGGACTTCGC
This sequence comes from Ambystoma mexicanum, assembly GCF_040938575.1. NCBI lineage: Eukaryota > Metazoa > Chordata > Amphibia > Caudata > Ambystomatidae > Ambystoma > Ambystoma mexicanum. Next base: position 889,189,117 of record NC_090929.1, read on the forward strand.
GCCAGTAGCGGCCTTCTACTTTCTGCCAGAAGAGTGATATAATATAAGGCATAGCTTCCACCCCGTATGTTAGAGTGGGGATGTCTTTCATCCTGTAGAATGTCAATAATGGGGCAATTGTGAAGCGGGCGTACTTTCTGCAGAGTATTTTGGTTTGTGTTATTAGTAGGCGTAGCTTTCTCAAAAAGGCTTCACACATCCGGTTTTCTTTTTACCCTTTTGTTCAAGATTATTCCGAGATATTTAAAGTCTTCCACCGTTTTCAGTGTTTCTTCCCGTATCTCCCATGTGAATTTCACATTTTTGCTCACGCCTTCACCCAGAATCATGATTTTAGTTTTTTCTTGATTCATTTGGAGTTGGTTTGCCTGCAGGTAAGCGTCCAGGTTCGTCAGTTGTCTTTGTAGGCCTATGGGCGTTTGGTCCATCAAGGTAATGTCATCTGCATACAGCATTCTCGATATTTGCTCTTCACCAATTTGCCTCTTGATCTTTGTAGTCCGAGGTATATGCGTTGTAAAGAGCTGGCGCTAGTGGGCAGCCCTGCTTTACTCCACGTTCGATTTTTATCCAGGATGACAATAGGCCTTGTTGATTTAAACGTACACACATCGACGTGTCGGTATACAGATCCTTGATGGGGTTTAGGATTTCAGGTGGACAGTTGTTAAGTTAGATTTTTTTCCACAGCAGGGTTCTGTCGACGTAGTCGAAAGCCTTTGTTAGATCAATGAAGGCCATGTAGATTTTAGGGTGGCCTTCGAAAACTTTGGCTTTTAGGGTACTTAAGGCTAGGATGTTGTCAGTCGTTCCTGAGTTTTTCACAAAACCTGTTTGTAACGGGTCCATTGAAGCTTTCCAAAACAAATGCTGCGAAAAGTTTGCCTATTGAGTCTAGTAATGATATGGGCCGATAGTTGCTCGGGTTGTCTCTTGCACCTTTCTTAAAGATGGGCATTACGATCGCCTTCTTCCAGATTGGAGAAATGGTTAAGGCTGAGTTGCAGTTCTTAAAAACTTCTCTCACGAACTTGGACCAACTTTGGGCCTTTTGTTTAAGGTCGAAATTGGTGATACCGTCTGGTCCAGCCGCCCGTGACCCATTGAGTTTTTTTATTTTGTTGAAGATTGACTCTTGATCCATTGGAATTTTCCATTTTACTTTATCAGTGAGAAAGAGTGTTGGGGAAACTTGCGGCGCTTTGTAAAGTTGTTCAAAGTGTTTCACCCAGCTCAATTCGCCCACTGCGTTGGTTAGCGGCTGGCTTTCTCCCTTTAATCTTCCATTAATCAGAGACCAAAAGTCCTTTGTTTTTTTGCTACAGATCGTACGCAGCATGAGTTCTGCGTCCTCTTGGTTTTTCTGGTGTCTATTTGCTCTGAGCCAGTGTTGGTAGTTTTTTGTAGCTTTGTCTAGTTCTGTTATGTCGAATACCAACCCCGCTTTGTTTGCTCTTTTCAAATTTTCTGACCAGCTTCTTCTCCACCAGTTGCTTGTTGAAAGCGTGGATTATCGCTACTGGTCGTTTGACATCTTTTTTTGCCGGCTTCCTATGGACTGTCAGGACATGAGAGTAGTCTGTTATGTTCCCGACTAAGTGATTGCCGTGGTTGGAACGCTCAGAGTATTCTTTTGTCAGCGTGCTGATTGCAGTGTCTGATAAACGCATACGAATACCCTGGGTATCCGCGTCCAGAGGTAACGTCGTTCTTCCTTTAAGCTCATTTGCCACTGATAGAGTCGCAAGTTGTGGTCACTGTTTTCAGTCCTTCGCACCTTAAAGGAAGCAAAGTGTTTTAAAAGGCTTCTAGACACATGGATGTAATCGATGACCGCCTCTTTGCCCTCTCCCTCCCATGTTGGAATAAGGGGATCTTCTATGCCATTTGTCAGGTGCAGATTGTGCAAGTCTCTACATTTCATGAGGCTGGACCATAAAGCAGCTCTTCCACATGGGATTCTCTTGTCAGTAAGTAGGTCGATGTTCAAGTCCCCCGCAATCATATGTTTGATGCTGTCTTCTATTAAGGATGAATCGATTGCCTGTTCCACTTCTATCATAAGTTGTTCATTCTGGATTCTCAGAGGGTTCCAATAGAGGTTAATGATCAAAATCTTCTCTTGCGTCTGTTTTTTTGTGCTTTTGACCAAAGTTGACCACGAGATTATTGATGCCAGGATGAATTCTGTTCTCGTCGAGACCTTGGTCAGAGACAGGGAACTTCCCGATTTGACCGCTGTTATTAGGCAGAATTATGGTCTGCCTTTTTGGGCCGGGGATCGTGCTAGTTCAAAGCCGTCTAAGCAGGGCTTATTAATAAGCCATGTCTCCTGGAGGCAAATTACGTCAAAGTCAGACAGTTGGACGTCTGATCTCGCAGTCAAATGTGAGAATCCTCTTGTGTTCCAAGATGCCAATGAAAATGTGGGCGTGTCGTTTTTCCTTGGTCAGGGCGTGATGAATCAGAGGTGACCTTATATAGTGGCTACTTTGTTCTTAGCCGGTTTACTTGCTTCGTGAACCAGTCGCAGTTTGTCAGTATTGAGAAGCGTTTTCTCTCCGTGTCTCTGCTCTTATTTGGCGTTGGTAGTTGGAGCAGTTTTTTTCCTTTGGTGAACGTTCTTTGAAGATGAGCTGTATTGTTGCGCCTCTTTCTCGTGATGTCTTTCTGCTGAATTAGGTGACTTCTCTTTTATTTGTTTTCGGAGCTGAGATAAGTCGTAGCTCCTCTGCAAATTCTAGCAGTTTTTTCTTCGCCGGGATCTCTGGATTTGGCTAGTCTCTGGGGCAGCCTGAGGTGATCTAGTGTGGGGGAATCTCCTGCTAGGCGAGTTGCGATTTCCAGGGGCTCTTGTAAGTATTCCTTTAGTTAATCCTCTAGAAATTTCTGTCAATTTCACCTCCATCATTGTCTGCTTGATTCAGTTTCGCATTCATTGCAAGGGTGAGTTCTAATCCCAGATGTTTTAATTCATCCTTGGAGCTCCAAAGTAATTTTTGGGCCTTGCTTGAGTTGACATGTAGATAGGAGCTGTCCTTCCTTCCATTGGGATTAGGTTCCAAAATGTCAATGATATTTAGAGAGGCAGCTTTGAGGGGCTTTATTTTCTCAAAGATACTTGATGACGCTTTGTAATTCAGCGTCCAGTTGTCTCTTTCTTCACGGTATCTCTGGAGCTTGAATGTTCACATCGGGAATGGTTGGGCAGTAGAAGTAAGCTTACTTTCCCAGAGCGTTTTCCTGCCAATTTGGAGACTCGGGGATCTCTCTTGCGTTGTGAACCCTTGACCTGTAGTGTGTTTTTGGTTGAAATTGAGTGCGGCGCGAACTCGTCTCACCCCATTGAGGATGTTTCAAAGCTTCGACTTTCTGTATTTTCCTTTCGTACACCAACTTTCCTGTTATTCCCTGGATTATTGGATTGAAGTATTACACTGTCCTGGCCTGTCACTGAGTGTCTTTGCTTTCGTCCTCGTACATGCAGAGACTCCGGCACCATTTCGACAGTTTTTTTTAAATGATGTTTTTAATGCGTGGCCTGGATTCTTGTGACGGTGGACTGGAACATTCAAGGAGCACTCTCTTGTTTGCCGTTTGTGTCTGTCGGGGGGTTTATAACATCTTTTTTTCTCTTTTTTTGTTACGGAGCTACTGGGATTTCAGAATCAGAATCCTCGACAGTATATAGGCTTAGGTTCATCAGATCTATTGAGTCATATGTTTGTTCATTTTGTTGCTGGTCCTCTTATACTAGCTCACTCTGAGCTGGTGATAAGATGGGGTTTTTTCGAATTGGTCTGCGCGAGCTTGAGGCTGATGGTTTTTTAGCAACTGTTGCTTTGATTACAAGTGGTCCTTTCGCAGGCCCCAGGTTGCCCTTTACCTCCTTTGGTAGGCAATTTTGCTTCAGTGCAGGCTTCTTCGAAAGATCGTTTTAAGGCAGGGCTTTCTGCGAGAAGATGTCAAAAGTTGGAAAGATATGGTCAGATGTGAAAGTGAAGATTGCCGGGGCAGATTTCGTCTTTACAATTTCGTTAGCATTCAGTTTAGAATCTGTTTTTCTTCTTTTTTGCCCAGGGTCTGTTTTATCATCGCCATCGCCCTCCTGTGGCGATAGGGAAGCAGGGGTGATAATACAGTGCGGTTTTGCCGGTGCTGCAGGGGTGCGGGAGGCATCATCATTTGCTGCTTTCAGTGCGCTAGTGGGGATAACTCCCACGAGCGTTTCAGTTTGCACGTGGAAGGATCTTGTGTTGAGTGTCTCTGCTTCTCTCCCAGTGTCGTCTTTACTATTATTCCCCTGCCTTAACCTTTCTTGTGCATCTGCATTGAGATGTTTCTCCTTAGCAGACACAAAGCCCTCTAGAAAGAGTATTTGAGTACATCGTGGCAATCAATGTGTTTTGATCTTTCATTGCGTCGTTTAGAGCTTCGTAAAACTTTCCAAAGGGTGACAGTGTTGTTGTGACCGTTGATAGAATGGTCATCGCGTCCAATTATTTTTGAGGAGTCTCTTGCGTTTGTTAACCGGCAACCTCACTCATCCGTCTGTTAGGCATTGGCAACCTCACCCTTGGATCTTTGGTGTTTGTTGTTTTGTCAGCGGATTTCTTTTTGTCTGAAGTATTGGAATGCGGAGGGCTAAAGTACGTTGATTCCCCCAAGGTAAGTCTGAATGAGTTCTGCTGGCGCTTTTCCTTTTGTCTTTCTTCGGCATCTCTTTTCCTTTGTTGGGTTCCCCAAAGTCATTAGTGGTTTCAGGTTGGGTTACCCTTTCTTCATGTGTTATTTCTTTTCCCTTGGCAGGTTCAATTTGATCGTGTGGAGGCGGTCTGAGTTCTAGTGGCACTTCCCCAGGTTGGTTAACCCTCGCTTTCTCTATACTTGGAGAAGTCGCGGGGGACTTTGTTAAGGGGACTGGATGTGTACTTAGCTCAGGTACACCAGACTGGGTACACTTTGCTTTTTCTTCCCCTATAACGAGAGGTTCTAGTCGGGCCGTATCTGTCAATTTCTGAAGGCTTTTTGTTACTGGTCTCCTCAAGATTTTTTTGTGGGTGAATAGTTTCCTTTCTGGCCGCCGTAATAGGAGGAATGATTTTCTCTGACAGGTGAGCCGCTGTGTCTTCTACAATGGCCAGCAATTCCACATCCGAGATGTTGTAGTGTAAGGAATCCTCTTGGCGTCCTTTCCTGCCGAAATATTCCTTTAGCGTGTTCATAGAGTTGGAGAGATTGGAGATACTAAGTTTATTTTGGTTTTTGCACATACTTTTGTATGGAGCTTTAGAGCGTGATGCTTTTCTGGCCGACGTTTTAGATGTACTGGCTACTATTTTACTTGTCAGGTAATGCTTGAGGGGTCTCTGGTCCTCCTTTCCCAGCAGGTTTGCTGTTGGTAGGGCGGCTTGGGGGACTATTCCACTCGTGTTTAACGGTGAGGCCGGGTTATTGATCCTGAGTGAGGACCCTCGCACCTCCCCGCCCAGCCTCGCTTGCTGCACGGGGCCTCTGGGGGACCAGTCTCTCGGAGGGGATTCCTTTCCTATCCCCACCGACACCGGCCGTGGGGGGGAGGGGAGGGACGTGCCCTCCGGCGGGCAGTCCTCTCCTTGGCATGCTGGTTTCCCCACCGCAGTCGCAGACCCTGACATCTGGGGTCCCTCCAACAGAGGGGAGACGAGATCCTCCACCTGCGGGTTCGCATGCACAGCCGCCTCAATAGTCGTGGATGAGCAGTTAGCTCCCGCAGGCGCGGCCTGCATTGGTAGCTCCGCCGTTCCCACCTCCGGACCCTTGTCACTGGTGAGTGTTATGAGGTGCGCGCTTTCATCCGTATTGTGACTGGGGGCAGGGGAGGCAGGGGCTGAGTGTTTCTCCTCCATTTCAGGGGGATCTGTCCCCATACTGTCAGAGGTGATCATGTTCACCCCCAGTAGAGACGTTTCTTTAGTAGTAGAGGGGGGGGCTTTTAATAGAGTTGCTTTTTCCCTCCCTTCCCTTTTTGGATACCTGCTGAAGCCGCTGGTGAGATTGGATTTTGCTCTGAGGCGTGATCGTCAAGCTTGGGAGGGGAGTCGATTTTGGATCGTTTGCTGGTCGGAATAACCCCGGTTCCCTCTCAGGAGTGCTTCCTCCTGTGCACCCTAGGAGACGGCCATGTTTGCTTCTAGTGTTTATGCCCTCTCCTTCCTCCAGGGAGTGTCGCTTTGCCGTCGCTGCCATAGGGCCCCTGACGGGCCAGAAAAGATGCTCCACGCGCCAAAGCCGCCAAACAGCCCAACAGCTTCACACCAGCCCTTCTGTCTCAGGGTTTACGCTGCAAGGGCGCTCTGGGCGTGGTTTTGAGCCCAGCTGGCGGGCGCGTGACCTCGTCGGCTGTGGGATGATCCCGTTCTCAGGCCGAGGCGTCCTTTTCACCACCTGCTTTGAATGAAAGTCCGTGCTAGCAGTTGCAGGTGAGGATTTCAGTGATGCTTTTCTTTCACTCCTCCCACGCTGCAGCACATCAGCAATCCAGTACTTTAAATGTTTTCAATGCATTTTCCGCAATGAAAAGAGTAAATTGCAGCGCCGCCACAGCCCAACAGCTTCACACCAGCCCTTCTGACTCAGGGCTATTTAGCTCCTGCTTCTAGCATGGTAGAGCCTGGTTAGCTTTAATACAACAGCTACCACATGCTACTTTTGGCTCCTAAGGCTAACTGGTGCTATCCAAAACTGTAAATGTGACTAACTTATATAGTATAAGAGAATGTTACTAAATAAGAATTAGAACACATCTAATACACATTTAAACACAATGGTTCATACAAAATAGACAAAAAGTTAAAGGATCATTCCTGGTAGCTCCTGGTTCCCCTGTGGTAGCTCCTGCCTGCAGGGTGAATCCAGACACCCAGGAGCAGGCTTTAGCTCCTGCTCATCGAATCTCAATTACAAAGCCTTATCGTCCCACTTACCGCTTGCCTGAGACCATTATTTTGCTAACCATTCCTGCACTGGGAGCATGTAAAGCCACACATGTGGAACTAAGTAAATGCATGAGACCATCATATCAAGCAGGCACATTTCCTTGCGTACGGTTATCAGGCGACTGGCTAGATACTGAGGTACTTGCAACAGCATGTTTTGTACACACTCTTGAGGGGACGACTAGCACCTCTTGTTTTTTTATGATTGTTCCCAGAAATTGTTTTATTTGACTGGGTATGTGACTTGATTTCTTCTCTTTGATAGAGAATACCAATTGAAACAGAAGGTCGATTGTTCTTTTGGGTGTTGGATTTGCAAATATGAGTAGAATCCCCTGTTATTAGCCAGTCATCTATATAAGGGTACACTGGAATTGACTCTGCGTAGGTGCTACACTATCACCGCTAGTACCTTTGTGAACACCGTTGGAGCTGAGGCTATGCCAAAGGGGAACATTTTGATTTCTTCTCGCTGGAAAATCCCAGACTGAATATGAAGTCTATAGTCGAAAGAGTATTGCCTAGGTATGACTCGTAAGAGTCCCCTGTTATGAGCCAGTCGTCAAGGTAAGAGTAGACGGGGACGGATAGTCTGCGCAGGTGTGCTACTGCCAGGACTTCCGTAAACACCCTTGGCGCCGAGGCGATGCCGAAGGCGAGTACTTTGAACTGATGGTGCTTGTCCTCTATCATGAACCTTAGGTATTTTCTGTGCGCCGCAACATTGAAATATGAAAGTATGCATCTTTCATGTCCAATGTTGCCATGGAATCAACAGTGGGAATACTTCACGCAGAGTTACTATACAAAACCTTTGAGGTTTGACAAACTTGGGCGCAAGTCTAGTACAGGGTGCATGATAACGTCCATTTTGGGTACAAGGAACTACACTGAATAAATACCCTTGGTTACCTGAATAGGGACAGCTTCTATGGCGTCCTTTTCCAGAAGTGCTCCCATCTCTTGTTTCAGGATTCGCAGATGATCTGGCGTCAAGCAAACTGTGGTGGTTGGGCGAATTCCATGCAGTACCCATGGGCGACCGTTTTTGGAACCCACTTGTCTGATTTAATCCCCTCCCATGCTGAAAGGAAAGATGTTAAGCGCCCCCCGACCGGGGTGACATGGGAGGGAACCTGGATCCGTAGGTCATTTCTGACAAGAGGCTGTGGCACCACTGGAGTTGGGGCCTCTGTCTTTCTCGCGTCGCTGACCCCTACGTGGATAGTTGGTGTGGGTGCTGGACACTTGACCTGAGTTGCTGTTGTTTCCCGTGTTGTACATGTTTTGGGCAGAACGGGATTGGACTCGAAAGGACTGGCGGGAACCACTTCACCTCTGGCGGGAGGGTTTTTGTGTGATTTGTTGCAGGGATTTAAGAGTCTCATGCTCTTTTTTGGAAGTTTCTAAAGCCTCGTCAACTGCTTTACAAAAGAGATTCGACTCTTTGATAGGTTTGTTAAGAGCTGCTTGGGTCTCCAGCTTGAAGCCCGAGTTCCGGAACCAAGTGTGCCCTGAGCCAGGGATCTTCCTGCCGTCTCCGCAGTATCCAGAGTGTTTTAAAAAATATTTCGGTTGACCTGCCTGCCTTCGGCCACGATGGCTAGTAATTTAGTCTTTGCAGGTTCAGGTACCTCCTGGAGACCTTGTATAAGGTTTGATTGCGCATCGGCATAACTCGCAAGCAATGTGGTGTTTGCTATGCGCGTGGTAAATGCAGCTGCTGTGGTAATACATTTACCCAAGGCATATACTCCGACTCCTTATTGGGAGGTGCCTCTCCCGTAGCAAGGGGTACACCCGCACGTTTCCGGGTGGTGGTAACCACTAGGGAATCGGGGGTGGCGTGGCTTAATATATTGAGGGTCAGTAGGCGATGGCCGAAATAATTTCTCCACTCTTTGATTTAGTGCCCTGGTCTGGGCTGGTGTGACAAGAGAAGGAGCCAATCTCCTTTTGATGGAGTTTAGCAGAGGAATGGCTTGACTGGAGCATTTTTTTATTTATTTAAGAATGTCCTCCACAAAATCTTGTTCAGGTATGGTTTCTTGGGTGGCGATCTGAAAGTAAACGGCTGCCTTCCTTAAAATGGCATTAAAGGCCATCTGATCGTCTTCTGGTGCAGCCTCGCAGGCCAGGGTGGAAGGAGGGGAGTCCAATCACACGACATCTGTGTCCTGATTGTGAGTAGAGTGCCCATGGCTCCGTCTCAACCTGATGAGTGTCCTCGCAGTTTTCCGTGGCATCCGCCTGCTCATCTGCAGTGTAGTCCTGAAGGAAGTTGGTATCTTCTTCCTCATCATAAATGTCTTGATATGTGCCCATTTGAATTTCATCTTCAGGGTGGAAAGAACTGAAATGTTCCTGAGAGGATTCTAAATGTCCAGGAAATCTTAAGGTTGACACAGAAAGAGGATACTGCCGAGGTCTCTTGGGTGTAGGGTGCTCTGAAAGCGACACAATCCTTTCCAAGCGGTCCATGCACCCTTCACATTTTTCCCTGGTCCATTTAGACGAACCAGAAGGTGCAAAAAGGTGGAAAATCTTCATTTTATTGCCTTTGGCATTGAAATGTATTACTAATAGTGCTAGACAAAGGCTCACGACTGTCTTCATAGTATTAGCGAGCTTCGGGGTGCTGTGGTGCATCTTTAGATGTGTCTGCGGCACGCTCCTTGCGTTTCCTCGATTCCTTGGGCATCAGCACCATCGCCGAAGTAATCCTCATGATGCTTTCGGCGATGTCCGGTGAATCGGGCCGTGCCAAACGACCAGGAGGCCTAGCAATAGATTTTTCGCCTACCGACTGACTAGGAGGCCTAGCGGTAGATTTATTTTGACTACCTATTGACTAGGAGGCCCAGCGGTAGATCTTTGTCCTACCGGGGCCTTAGGTGGCGCCGGAGCGTCAGTTGAGCATGCTTCGCCGGCCAAATGTGATTTTGAGGAAGTGCCCTTAATTTTCGAAGGCCCAGTCACAAGCCACTGCTGCGGATGTGGGGAAGACTGTTGATCTTCAAGATCAGAGGATTCCGTTGAAAAATGTTAGCGGTCCTGTTGGCGCTTCCACCCACTTCGACGGAACCAGCAAAGCCAGCGATGGGGTTGTGTGTGTTTTTGTACACCCCTGTCGCCGGGTGTTTTCACTGTAGTGTGACTTGCGTGAGGTCTGGAGGGGTCGGGGACGTGCGTGGCGGACCTAGAAGTGTACGTCGTAAGGTCAATGGCATCCGATACGGATGCTTGGTCATCACTAGTGCCCCCGTCACTTTCAGCGGGTGCAGCGGTGGGGGAAGAAGATCCAGCCCGCAACATGCCGTAGGCAGCCCACCGCTTAACACAGCACTCCTGTTTTAGGTCGAACAAGTCTATAAGCTGTGCACCGCGCTTCGTCGTGGTCAAGGGCAGACAATTATTGCACTCATCGTGCTCGTCCTTCCAGGGGTATCTGACCCTGCAAGAGGGGCAAAACCTAAATGGTGTCCTTTCCATAGCGAAAGGTAGTGAAAATGATGAGCAGATTTAGATGGTAAAGAGGGGGAAAGAGGAGAGACATAGCGAAAGATATGGCCACCCCGACCCCACTCTCCCTACTGTGTAGGCTGGCCAGAGGGACCGGCAACATGGATGACTCTGCCGCCGGATCTTAGGCGTCGAGGTCCAACACAGTTGAAAGTTCCCACAGTCTTCATCTTAATATTTGAAGCACCGTCAAAGTGACTTTAGGGGTAATAACCGACAAAGTCGGTAAGCAAGGATAAAAAATGTCTCTTATGAAGAGCTCTGCAATGGGGTGACCAGTTATCTGGGCAGAAAAAAATAATCTGAGGGACCTCGGCGCGTGAGGGGATTTTGGGTACACTACACGTCACGATAGGGATAGTGTTACAGACACGCCTATGTCGACGTCCCCTTTCGGTCCCCGAAAGACAAGGTGCAATACTCTGCGGTTACCACTGGATGTCGGACCATATGCACAGCATGTGATTCCAAGCAGATTAACAAGCATCAGAACAGTAGTTACAGGTAAGTAACTTGTTCCTTCTCCAGCATAGGGTCTGGCATGAAATCACATGCTCATGAATAAAGAATACATAGCAGTACATACAAACACAACCACAGGAGGTGGCAAGGCTCAACTGAAGCAATTACTCTTACCTCCTCACCAGGCTAACCTTCAAGCGAACAGGTTGCGTAGCACTGCTGGCCGACTCTGGAATCCTTCGTGGAATCCATGTCGACGCAGTATAATTTCATGAATGTGTAGCAGATGTCCAGCAGGGGTACAACAAACAACTTTCGTCGCAGCGATCGCTCTGGTAGACGGGCTCTCGGATGGCCAGGCAGCGGTCGGTTTGCCTACCGGTGCCGAGTGATGCAGCCAGAGAGCCACCTGGAAAATGAAGCCTTGGACAAGGCCTTCCCATGGGTCACAGTACCAAAGTTCATAAAAAGCCAGCAGGTTTTCTGGAAACTCTTCGTGCAGGCCACATAAAACTTCAGTGCTCGAGCCACATCCGGCGAGTGCAAAGTCTCAGCCAGCGACAAAGGCGTTGGAAAAAACACAGGTAACACCAAGGGCTTGTCGAGATGAAATTCGACGGAAGTGTGCGTCCGCAACAACGCCCTCGTCTCGTGGAAAGTCAAGTAGGGCCCCTTGCAGGACAGGGCCTAGATCTCACCTACTCTCCTGGCAAAAGTGATGGCCACAAGGAAAGTGGTCAAGACAGGAATTTAAGCAGAGCTTGATGCATCTGCTCGAATGTGCTCCCCCCCCCTAATACACCCATCAGCACCACGTTGAGTTCCCACGCCGAGGCATGCGCCTTCATCGGCAGAAACAAACAGAACAGTCCTTTGAGCCTTTGAGGAACTCCTTCACTAAACGGTGTGACCAAAGAAAATACCGTCCCGGAGATCTGGTGTAGCAGGAAATAGCCGCCAGATGCACCTTGATGGAGGCGTGTGCCAGCCCAGACTTAGCCAACGACAACAAGTACGTAAGGACTTTGGGAGGCCATGATCCTCAGAGGGTTAATCTTCCGCGACCGGCACCAAGTCGCGAAATGCTTTCATTTGTGTCTAACACTACAGAGTCGACGACGCCCTGGCCTTGGCAAGGACCTCCCTGCAGTCTGCAGGCAGCTCTTAACCACTGAACTCTAATGCTGCAGGAGCTAGGCCTTCAGTTTCAGCGATTCTGGATCGTGGTGCAGGAATCTGCTTCCTTCCCTGCCGAGAAGATCCGTGAACACTGGTAGCTTGACTAGAGGACACGCCGACATGCTGAGAGGGTCCGGGTACCAGATTTGCCTTGGTCACACTGGCACGACAAGGATCATCCTGCACCAGCACCGTCTGAGTTGCCTGATGACTCGTAGTAGCAGCGGCAAAGGAGGGAACGCGTCCAGGAACAGACCTTCCCAAGGGAAGGAGAATGTGTTCCAAATGCTCCCCGTCTGAACCTCCGGCACTTGGTTTTCTTCGCCGTCACTAACAGATCGATCTGGTGACTGCCCCATCTGAGGAAGAGTTTGCCGACTTGATCCTGCCGAAGCTCCCACTCGTGGCAAGAGCGCAGTTCCCTGCTGAGGGAGTCCGCAACAGTGTTTTTTGACTCCCGCCAGGTGAAAAGGAATGGGGAACATCCCCTGGCTGACGGCCCAGTGCCACAACTCCTGTACCTCTCTGGAGAGGGCTAGGGATCTGGTGCCCCCCTGCTTCCGGATGTAAAACCTTGTGGTGGTATCGTTTGTGAAGACCCTCACCACTTTGCCCTTGAGGTACGGAAGAAATGACTTAAGGGCCCAAAACACAGCCCGTAGTTCCAGGACATTGATGTGTAGCGCCTTCTCTGGCAACCACAGGCCTCTGGCGTGGAGACTTCCGCTATGTGCTCCCCACCCCTCCAGGGAAGCATCTGTCGTGACAGTCTCCTGGTATGGGGGACTCTGGAAGTCTGTGCCCCCAGCGATGTTGCCGCGCACGCCCGACCACCTTATCGCTCAACGGAACTCCTAGTCTAGCACAATCCTGTCCTTGAAGCTTCCGGACACCTGGCTCCAACAAGAGTCCAGGAATTCCTAGGGCTGTCGTATCCATAACCTGCAGAATCGGGTCAGGTAGATACAGAACATCATACCGAGCAGCGACTTGATGGTCCTCACCGTGGCGATCTTCAGTGCCAACAGCCGTTGCACCTTGTCCAAAATGGCTGCTATCATTTCCTCCGACAGATCCACCAGGCAGGATATTGTGTTGAGCCTGGACCCCAGAAACAGCACGTTCTGCGATGGGAGTCCAGCAGGATTTTGCATATTTCACAGAGAGCCCTAGATCCGTCAGCAGCCGGACAGTTCTCTGTGTGATTGACTCCGATGTCCCTTGACTTGATCCCGATGAGCCAGTCGTCAAGGTATGGGTACACAAATTCCCTGTAGTTGTAGATGGGCCGTCACCAGAGACAGGCACTTCGTAAAGTTTCGGGGTGACTACTTCCGTCCGAAGGGGAGAGCCTTGAACTGGTAGTGATTCCCTTGTACGACGAAGCGCAGGAACTCTTAATGTTTTTAGTGAATGGGAACTCTAAACAGACAGAAAGTCTCCCTCCTCCAGTTGGCCAAGCACGTGCTGCAACTGGACCATCCTGAATTTCTGGGACTTGATGTACTTGAGTTGTCAGAGATCGAGAATGGGCCTGCGGCCCCTGGTCTTCTTTCTTACTAGAAATTATCTTGAGTAAACTCCAGAGCCGCAGAGCTATTTGGGAACCAGCTCAATCGCCCCCCCCCCCTTTAACATAGCCCGAACCTCCAGCAGCAGCTGAGGGATGAGTTGTTCCTGCCGGATCACCGGTGGTATTCGCGGGCACTTCAGCTGAAACTCCAAAGTGTGTCCGTGGGTGAGAGCTTCCAGCACACATCAATCGGTGGAGAGGTTTTCCCACACGTTGACTAAGTTTGCCAGCCGGCCTCCAACCGGGCTGCAGGCCCGAAATCCTTGTCGGCTCAGTCCTGTTTGGAGGCCGGTGTGCTGCCCTTGGAGCCTTGAGGACGACGAAGATCACCTCTGAAGGCCTTGGAACGACCCCTATAGGCTTCCTGGGTCGTGGAACATGAGGGTTAGTGGTAAGGGGACGATCCACTGCCGAAACTCTAAGATCTACCCAGCTTCCCTCCTGAGGGACGAAAGGACAGAGCTGTTGCAGCATGCCCAGGGCATGTGCCAGTCTGTGTCGGTCTTGATGGCCTGAAGACATTTGACAGCCTTGACGAAAAAGATGGTCTCTGTCGAATGGCATGTCCAGGACCCTCGTCTGGACCTCTTGTCTGAAGTTGGTCGCCTTCAGCCAGCCACGATGACAGAGGCAAACCCTGTTACCCATCTGGCAGAACCCTGTGTCCACAATGTCCAGGGCCACAGTGATGGCATGGTCCGACGCCACCTCGCCTTCATGAAGGATCTCCATTGCCTCTACCCACTTGTCCTCGGGGAGGAAATACACAATCTGAGCCATCTTGTACCATAGCTCCCAGTCATACCTGGCCAGGTTCGCTAAGGCGTTGGCCGCCTTGACTGTCGTTGCCGCTGAGTAAATGGCCCTCTGTCTTCAAGGCGTTTAATTCATTTCCCTCACCATCCAGAGGGACAGGTTGACGACGGCTTGGAAGACTTCTTCCTAGTCGATCCAAGACTAGCAATGGTTGTGACGGCAGACGTTTGGGTGCAGATTCCAGCACCCAGTATTTCTTTTCTAGCCGGTCCCTCTTTGCTGGTGCTTAGACGAGGTTCTTCAGCAGCACCAGCCCCTCATGCCAGAGGTCGCCCAGGAGTGGTACCAACAGAATGGTCTCCTTTTTCGCCCACCTTCTCTTCCGGGGTGAGCTGAAAGAGTTCCGACGCACGGGTGTACATGGAATGGAAGGAACCCACTTCATCTGGCGGAGAAGCCATTGGTGGCGGAGAGATGCCATCTGTGTCCGTCGTCACTATGTCCATCCCCATATCCCTAGGGGAGAGGGGAGTGACTGTTGGAGTGGAGGCGTAGAACGTCTCCTCCTTTTCTTTGCCGGTGGTGGCCCTGGTGTCAACAGGGTCATCACCATTGTCGCTGGTGGTGCCGTCAGCATCCTCTTCTGAATCTCCAATACGAGTGTGTGGAGGGTCGAGAGAATATCATGCAACAGATCTCTGGGAGGTGCTTGGGGGATAGGGTCGCTGGGCCCAGCACCTATGTCATTGCCCCCGGTGCTTGGGGGATAGGGTCGCTGGGCCCAGCACCTATGTCATTGCCCCCGTCAACATCATCATCGCCTCCAGCGGGCATCTCCTCAACTTTTTTATTGTCGTCACAACCCTCCTCTGGGATGGTGTGGACAAACTGTTTTCCTCATCGGACAAAGAAATATCTGTGCCCTGGAGTACTTCCACACACCACCCCCCCCCCCACTTCTTCGGGTCCTGAGGGGTCGTTTCGGGCTAAGGTCGAGCATCCTCTTTTCCGGAGTGATCTCCACTGGCTTGTCCGAAACCTCCCGCCTGGGCTGAAGAGCCACCCTGAACGCCACTGGGGTACCCTGGACCCGGTTAGCCCCTTTCACCTTTGAGAGGGCAGCAACAACCATCTCGATAGAAGAGGCCAATTTGGCCTGGATCACCTGGGCCTTAACTGGCAGGTTGGACACCTTGTCCTGCTTGGCCTTCTTCGGCTTCTCTCACAGCTTCCCCAGGGTAGCTTACTTTCTCTTTGACGAAGAACTGGAGCAATGGCTGGAGATTGAGGTCGATGTGGACTATGAACATGCCCGGACCGTTGTGGGACCCGCTTGCGCGGAGACGAAACCGGACTTGCGGTGCTTGGCCTTGTCTTGGGCCCCCATAGATGGAGCACCCTCAAAGGACTTAGAAGCCTGCTCTGGCTGGCTGGATCCGGATGAGGCATGCCCCTGTGGACCACACGGGGTAGAGGCCCTGGCTTTGAGCCACGCCGCCAGTCAGACGTACCGATTCTTCTTTGTGCGCTTGGAAAATCCACAGCAGATCCCGCAATCTTATTCCTTGTGCATTAGGTGAAGACAATACAGGCACTGGGAATGGTTGGCGTCCGTGGAGACATTCCGCCAACCGCAGCTGGTGCAGAGCTTAAAGAGGAAAGCCCCACCGTCCTCCAACACGATCCGGGCGCGGTGTAGGTCTGATGGCCTTCTGGAAACTTCCAAGAAGAAAACAAGCAGCGATTTTGCCCTTGAGGGGAGATGAGATGCCAAAAAATGGATTCCCGTTAACTGGATGAATAAACGATGAAGCACACTGACTCAACTGAACAAAAATAGGGTTTTCGTAGCCAAAAAAGCACAAAAAACACAGAAAGCTTTAAGAGAGAAACACAAGGACTCCCAACACTTGAACATGCAGTAAACATCTGAATATGGATGCCAGCGGAGGGGGATAGGGAGAGGGCAGTCATTGGCTGGGGGCAGAATGACCTAGAGCTCAGTGTTTGGTTTATAGGAGAAAGTTGATTAAACAAAGTGAAACCGTTTTATTTTACGGAGGATTCCCAGCCTGATGAGGGGGAATATTCATGAGCCTGTGAATCCACGCCAGACCCCATTTTGGATAAGTGTGAAATGAGCCTCCTAGTGGAGTCGCATGGGAGGGGACCTCTAGCGGTGCATCATTGTTTGGGAGGGGTGGAGCCTCTCCAAGGTGAGGTTCTGCCTCTTCCTCTGGCTCTTTTATTTCCTCTTTGAAAACTGGAAGAGGAAATTAGTCTTTGGGATGGACTGTTCGCCCTGAGTATAGTCGGAGGAACGTTGAGCAGCCAGACCTCAAAACCTTCTAGAGTTTGAGGTGCCACGTTGAACATAGGGCTTGTTTGTTAAATGGTGAGTGTCATATTCCTCCTTAGCAATTTTAAGGGCATCTTCGACTGCCTTACTGAACAGTACATTCCCCTCCACCGGCACGTTTAGGAGGGTGGCCTGAGTGTCTAATTTAAGCCTGATTGTCTGAGCCAGGCGTGGTGCTTGAGTGTGCCCTCTGCAATGATGCGTCCTGCATGGTCTGCTGCATCAAGATTATTTTTGAGGATGCAGTTTGATACCTGCTTGCCCGCTGCAATAGTAATTGAGACTTTAGGCATTCCGGGAAAGCTTTGACTTGGCGTCCCAGGTCATCCCATTTGTGGCAGTGGTAAATAACTAGAAGCATAGTGTTGTCGGCGATTCTGGTTTGGTTTGCCACCGAGGAAGCAACCTTTTTCGCGAAAGTATAGATATTCTTGATTTCTTTCTCTGGCGGGGCCTCGGCCGACGCCAGGAGAGTGCCTGACCTTTTTCTGGTAGTGGTGACCACTAGTGAATCATTTTTAAACTGACCCCTTGTTAGGCAGAATCCTGTGAAGTTCCCTTAGGGAGCACTACACAAGATTAGGACTACAAGTGAGAGCAATAAATCCCCTTTTGGTATCAGTCTGTACCACAAAGATGTAGTTGGTAGCTGTGGCTGAGCAGTCAGACTTATCTCAAGAGGGAGATGATCAGTATTCAGGGTTTACACAATAGGCCTACAGTACTATGGCACAAGGAAACACCGACCAAAGCTTTGTATTAAAAGGTAGATATATATTTATTTTATACACTTCTAGTTAAACACATCTATCACAGTTCTTAAAGCAAGTTAAATAAGTCAGAGGAAAAATATACACACTCCCTAGTTAAAATTGTAGAGCAAGTGAACCAGAGTGAAAACAGTTCTATTTGAGAATCAAACTAAAGAAGGCAGTTCTAACAAATGTAGGTCAGTAGGCCTGTGCCAGAGTCAGTGGTACAGGGCAAGGGCCCAGGAGCAAAATGTTCTTGTAGCTGCAGTCAAGTCTTTGGTTAATGATTTGAAAAGGTGGATGCAGAAGTTGAAAGACAATGTTGAGAGAGGGGCAGCAAACCCAACAGGTGATCCAGCAGAAGAAGAGAGGCTCTCGTCGTGGAGGAAGGTTCAAGTTACTGCACTACCCAGGGATGAAACCAGCCACGGTGCTGCCCGAAGAATAAAAAGGTACACTCTTTTAAATCGCGGTCCGGGTGGACTGGTGCCTGGCTATCCGGACTCCGAGTACAGGGTACGGGAGATTCGACCAAGGCAGGTCCGGGAAGGCGATTGGCAAACTGGTTGGCCCCACCAGCTCAAGGGAAGAAGGCTCTTGCAGATGAAGATCTTCTCTCGTCGTGTGGAGAAACGTGGCGAGACGCTGCAGCAGGGCTTCACCGGTGGTTCAGTTGTTGCAGATGCCTTTGGCTTCTCTCCTCTTCGGCTTCTTAGTTCTAGTGGCGACGTCTTGGTCTTCCAGTCCTTAGGACCCTGCTTTTATGCAAAAAGATCCCCATTCATAGAGCCTAGCTGTCACTCACACAGTGGAGTGTCATCTTGGCGGGAGACCCTCCAGCCTATGAGGACAGAGTGCGACATGGGTTGCTGACGCAATCCTGTCCAGGGGTCCTACTCCCCCCTCCCACACAATGGACCCACCCCAGACTCAGTGGCGCCGAAAGGGGGATTCTCGGCAGAAGCTCGCCAAAACGGACGAACCAAGGATCCCCAACCTGGGTTAGGAGTTTAGAGAAATACACAAGAAAGAAGGAACAAGTTACTTACCTGTAACTGTTGTTCTCCAGCATGGATTCACATGCTCATGAATATTCCCCGTCGTCAGGCTGGGAATCCTCGGTAAAGAAAAAACCAGTATCAGTTTCGTTTCTGATCGGTCTTTCGTAGTAGTAACCAATCACTGGTCTCTGCGTCATACTGACCACAGCCAATGACTGCCCTCTACCTAAGCCCCGCCTCCGGCAGCCATCTTCAGATTTGGAAGCACGTGAAGTGGCAGTATGACCAAGTGAAGAGCCGCAGAGGGGTAGGCGGGAGGGTTCGCATGTGAATCCATGCCAGACCCATGCTGGAGAACAACAGTTACAGGTAAGTAACTTGTTCCTTCTCCAGCATGGGGTCTGGCATGGATTCACATGCTCATGAATAAAGAATACATAGCAGTACACACATGCACAACCACGGGAGGTGGCAAAGGCTCAACATTAAGCATTACATCAAACTCAACATTAAGCAATCTTACCTCCTCACCAGGCTCACCTCAGGCGAACAGGTTGCGCAGCACTGCTTGGCCGACCCTGGACTCCCGATCGACGCAGTAGAATTTCGTGAAGTTGTGCGTCGACCTCCACGTAGCAGCCCTGCATATGTCCAGCAGGGGCACACCAGATAGGAACGCCGTGGTAGCTGCGATCGCTCTGGTGGAATGGGCTCTCGGACGGCCAGGCAGCGGTTGGTTTGCCAACCGATGACAGTACATGATACAGCCGGAGAGCCATCTGGAAATGGAAGCCTTCGAGAGAGCCTTCCCCTGATTGACAGGTCCAAAGTTCACAAAGAGTTGCGACGTCTTCCGAAAACACTTCGTGCGGTCCACGTAGAACTTCAGCGCTCTAGCCACATCAAGCGAGTGCAAAGTCCTCTCAGCCCGCGACGAAGGCGACGGGAAAAACACAGGCAACACCAAGGGTTCGTTGAGGTGGAAGTCCGAAGGCACCGTGGGCATGAAGGAGGGGTGCGTCCTGAGCACCACCCTCGTGTCGTGAAAAGTCAAGTATGGTGGCTTGCAAGATAGGGCCTGGATCTCTCCCACTCGTCGTGCGGAGGTGATGGCCACAAGAAATGCTGTTTTCCACGACAGGAACTTCAACGGGGCCGAGTGCAGAGGCTCGAACGGAGGTCCCATGAGCTTGGTCAGCACCACGTTGAGCTCCCATGCTGGGGCCGGGGCCTTCACCGGCGGGAACGATCTGAACAGTCCCCTCATGAACTCTTTTACCAGACGATGAGACCACAAGGACGTCCGCCCCGTGGTTCTGGTGTATCGGGAGATCGCAGCAAGATGAATCTTGATGGACGCGTGTGCCAGTCCAGCCTTGGCCAGCGTCAACAGGTACGGCAGTACTTGGGGAGCCGTAATCCGTAGAGGGTTAATCTTCTGTGCGTGGCACCAGACAGAGAACCTCTTCCATTTGTGTCCGTAGCATTTAAGAGTCGAGGACGCCCTGGCCTTTGCAAGAACCTCTCTGCAGTCGGCCGGTATGTCGTATCCTCCAAACTCTAGCGCTGCAGGAGCCAGGCCTGCAAGTTCAGCGACTTCGGGTCGTGGTGGAGGATGGCGCCTCCTTCCCTGGAGAGCAGATCCGCGTCCACTGGCAGCTTGATTGACGGGGACGCTGACAAGTCCAGAAGGTCCGGGAACCATATCTGCCTCGGCCACGCAGGTGCGACGAGGATCATCCTGCACCGTGACCTCTTGAGCTGGTTGATGAGCCGGATCAGCAGTGGCAGTGGAGGGAACGCGTATAGGAACAGGCCTTCCCAGGGGAACGAGAAAGCATCGCCCATGCTCCTCGGCTGGGGAAACCTGCTGGCGAACCTCTGGCACTTGGAGTTCGTCGCCGTCGCGAACAGGTCGATCTGGGGTGTGCCCCACCGTCAGAAGAGGCGGTCCACTAGATCCTGCCGTAGTTCCCACTCGTGGCACGAGCGCAGCTCCCTGCTGAGTGAGTCGGCGATGGTGTTTTTTATCCCTGCCAGATGAAACTGCACCAGAAACATCCTTTGGGCGACGGCCCAATGCCACAGGTCCTGCGCCTCCTTGGACAGTGCTGGGGACCTGGTTCCGCCCTGTTTCCTGATGTAGAACATGGTGGTGGTTTTGTCGGTGAAGATCCTCACCACCTTGCCCTTGAGGGACGGAAGGATCTGAGGGCCCAAAACACTGCACGGAGCTCCAGGACGTTGATTTGGAGGGACTTCTCCGTCGGGAGCCAAAGGCCTCTCGCATGCAGATTTTCGGTGTGCGCTCCCCACCCTTCCAGGAAGGCATCCGTGGTCACGGTCTCCTGGTGGCCTGGGGTCTGGAAGTCCATGCCCGCCGTCAGATGCGCGCGGGTGCCCCACCACCGGATCGCTCGTCGGAAACTCTCGTCGAGTGTGATCCTCTCCTCGAAGTCGCCCGTCGTTTGGATCCAGCGCGCGTCCAGGAACTCCTGCAACGGGCGCATCCAGAGCCTGCACATGGGAATGAGGTAGATGCAAGAAGACATCATTCCGAGGAGGGACTTGATGGACCTCACCTTGGCCGCGTCGGCAACCAACATCCGTTGTACCTTGCCCAGGATGGCCCTGGTCCTTTCCTCCGACGGGGAGGCCAGAAGTGACACTGTGTCGAGCTTCGCTCCCAGAAACAGTGCGTCTTGCGCGGGTACCAGGTGGGACTTGGCGTAGTTCATGGAGAATCCCAGGTCCGTGAGAAGTTGGACGGTCCTTGCCGTGTGCTTCACGGCGAGCTCCCTCGTCTTGGCTCGGATGAGCCAGTCGTCCAGGTAGGGGTAGACTTGGATCCCCTCTCGGCGCAACTGCGCCGCCACTGGTGCAAGGCACTTGGTGAATACCCTGGGAGCCGACCGTAGACCGAAGGGAAGGGCTCTGAACTGATAGTGACGCCCTTGGACCACGAACCTGAGAAATTTTCGGTGCCCCTTTAGGATGGGAATATGGAAGTAGGCATCCTCCAAATCCAACGACGACAAGAAGTCGCCCTCCTCCAGCTGCCCCAGGACGTACTGGAGGGTGACCATCCGGAACTTCTGTGCCTTGATGAACCTGTTCAGCCGTTGTAGGTCTAGGATGGGGCGCCATCCTCCCGTCTTCTTCTTCACGAGGAAGTATCTTGAGTAAACTCCGGAGCCCCGAAGCCTCTTTGGGACGAGTTCGATGGCGCCCTTCCTGAGCATCGCCTTTACCTCCCGGAGAAGCTAAGGGACGTGAAGCTCTTTCCTGGCCACAGGGGGGACGCGCGGGCACCTTCTTTGAAATTCGAGCGCGTGGCCCTGGGCTAGGGCGTCCAGCACCCAACGGTCGGTGGAGATGGACTCCCACACGCTGACTAAGCTCGCCAGCCGGCCTCCCACCGGGGTGCTTCGGTGGGGGCCCGACCCCACGGCCGGTTCAATCCTGCTTAGACGAGGCCTTGCCGCCTTGACCTCCTTGGCGACGACGTCCGCCTGACTTGCCTCGTCCCCTGTAAGCTTCCTGAGACGACAAACGGGCCGCTTGACGGTAGGTGGAAAATCCGCCGCTGGAACCTTTGGAGGCACCCTTGCCTCCGCCGCTCCGAAAGGGCGGCCGCCGTTGCTGGAGAACTCCGAGCGCCCGGGCCGTCTCCGCTTTAATGGCTTGAAGGGAATCGTTCACTGCTTTCCCAAACAGGTTGTTCCCATCGAACGGCATGTCCAGGACTCTGGTCTGTACATCTTGACGGAAGTCAGTAGCCTTGAGCCATTAACGCCGCCTAAGGCACACGCCGTTGCCCAACTGGCGAAATCCAGTGTCGGCGATGTCCGTCGCAATCGTGATGGCGTGGTCCGACGCCACCTCACCTTCCTGCAAGATCTCCAGGGCATCCGCCCTCTTGTCGTCCGGTAGGAAGTCCAGCAGGGGAGCCAGTTTGTACCACAGCTCCCTGTCGTAGCGGGCTACGATAGCCAGGGCGTTAGCCTCCTTAATCGTCGTCGCTGCAGACGAGATGACCCTGCGCCCCATCGTGTCCAATTTCTTTCCCTCGCCGTCCGTCGCGGCCGTGTCAGTCCCCGTATCATCCCCTCGAGTCGTGGACGGGGAGGAGGGCTGAACGGGGCGCGACGGCTGAAAAGGAGGTGGAGGCTGAATCCTTCTTTTCTTAGGAGGGGGGCTGCCCGAAGGGCCTGGTTCCGGGTCCCCGACGGAAGTGGTTCCTCCACTGGTAACGGCAGTCTCGTCCTTATCTCTGAGCATAAGGACTGTATAGCCAACAAAATGGCCGCCGAGTTGTCTTGCGGCACTGGCAGAGGGGAATCTGACGGGCGGTCAGGGGTCTATGTGATTTTAACAAATTAAAAAATAAAGAATTCATGTTTACTGAAACAAAAACAACTAAAAACATATCTAATTATTTGGGGGGAGGATGTCCCACTAACACTCTGTTTGTCGTCGTCTCCTGCGTCGGGATCCCTCCCGACGGGCTGGTCTTCTTCCACGCCAACGCCGTGGCTTAAGACCTCGATCAGTTCTTCCTCAGAGGTCGAGGCCGAATCCACGACGACCTGCCCCCCCTTTTTCTTCTCCGTCGGAGGTTTCACAGGGGTCCTGTCGATGGGCATAAAAGAGGACTCCCTCCGCGGTGGCAGGGAGACTGAGCCCCGAGGTCGCCACCACTGGTGTAGCCTCCACAGGCTGAGCCAGGGCCACCGCGACTGTCTAGATAGAGTACTTGGCCGGATGGATTAAAGATTTCACCACCTTAGGTGCGCTCACCGCCTTCTCCTTGAGGGGGGGGCACTGCCTCGCTCCCCCTCCGCCTTCGAGCTCGACCGGGGCCTCTCCAGGAGCTTCGCCAGTTGCTCGGCCTTCCTCTTACCCGACCCAGAGCGTTGGCTCGTGGTTGATGGTGCCGGGGAGGGTGCGCCCTGCCTGGCGCCCGTAGAGCCCGACCGTTCGGCGCTCCCGGTGCCAGCGGACTCACGGTGCTTGGCCTTATGTTGGACCCCTGTCGCCGGGGCGTCCTCAAAGGTCTTAGAAGACCACTCGGATTTCTTCCTCTTCTCCTCGCCGGACGGGCTCTTCCCTTCCAGCCAGTTGGCGAGACGTTGATGGCGGTCCTTCATGGTCCGCTCCGACATGTTGCCGCAAAACGCACAGTCCTTCTCCACGTGCGTCTTGTCCTCATGTAGGCAGTAAAGACAAAAGGAGTGTTCGTCTTCCTTAAAGACATTCTGCAGACCCTGAACAGCTTTCCGGGCGTCGAGCTTCCCTTCTCCTGGGCCATGACCGAGATGGGCCTGAGAAACTTCTGGAGTCCTCCAAAAGCGTAGCTCGACGAATCTTCACCCTTGAGGGGTGTGGACGAATCCGACACGGGTCCCCGTTGATCGGATGGAGAGTCGGTGGAGCTTGAGGCTCTTTTGACTGGAAAAAACGAAGTTTTTGAGAAAAAACGTGAAAAAATAGCACTAACGCTCGAGAGCAATAGCACGAGGATCCCAACACATGAACGTGCGGTAAAAATCTGAAGATGGCTGCCGGAGGCGGGGCTTAGGTAGAGGGCAGTCATTGGCTGTGGTCAGTATGACGCAGAGACCAGTGATTGGTTACTACTACGAAAGACAGATCAGAAACAAAACTGATACTGGTTTTTTCTTTACCGAGAATTCCCAGCCTGACGACGGGGAATATTCATGAGCATGTGAATCCATGCCAGACCCCATGCTGGAGAAGTTATATTAAAGTTCTGGCAAATAAAACCTACCGGAGCAAAGTTAATATTAAAATACACCGGCGGTATGTTAGAGGCTGTCAGAAAAAGTGGTAGCCTCGAACAATGGGAAAATCCCATACGAAAATATTCACGGTTGAATATTTTTGGTAGTAACCACTGCCACCAGCCAGAAACATTTGAGAGAGGGACGGTATGGTACCCTCTCGAAAAATGAACATAAGGGAAAAACTATTAACCCTTCCCAGTACTTCCATAGTAAGATCGGTTGCACTGGTTTAATTCACAAAAATTGACTAGTAAAGTCAATGGGGACTTTACATGCCGTGGGAGACAGTATTCAGTCCCATGGTATGGTGTCTATGTTTGAGGGTCGCTACAACACCCCTGTGTCACTGCACTGAGGGTGCTGTGTAACATGTGAATAAAGATGGTTCCAATGGAGGGGAGAGAAAACTCCATAGGCATTAAACACAAAAATAGCCTAGAACACAAATAGCAAAACATGCCTAAGAGTGGGAAAAAAAGTCTCACTCTTGGCAGGATAAAAAAACAAACCCTTCAAATCCAGCAAAGCTGCTGGGGGACTCTATAGGTAAGGGAAATTAGCCATAAAATGAGAATTCTCCCTAACACCCTTAGTCTACAGAGGGTCAGTGGGCGCCGGCCTTAATAGTTTTTCTATTCTGGGGTTAACCACCCTTGAGAGGCTAGGCACAAGTAGGGAGGACTTGATGTGTCTTTGTACAGACTGCAGGAGCGGAATAAACTGGGTGGCAGACCTTTTGTCCCCAGAATGTCTTACACAAAGTTTATGTTGACTTGTGCCTCTTGAGTGTCGATTTTAAAGTGTTGTGCAGCCTTCAGTAGCAGTTCATTGTATTGTAGTTAGTTACACACAGGAGAATCTGCTACCGGCTGAGCATGGTGGTCTGGCGACTGGATTACATAGATCTAGTCGTCATAGAATTGGTCCAGACTATAAAGATCCCCTTGAGACCGCAGGTCTTGTGACCTTGAGGGATCTTCATAGTACATATCCTGAGAGGAGTCTTGCTAGGACGAGGCCAGGATGCATAGAGCCGCAGTGCTAGGATGTGGCTCAAGACAAGGTTATTTGGCTGGGGCTGGTGTGTTGAGGCCCCTGGCTGTGAGGCATCTATAAGGGATGTTAGTTGATATGGGTGTTTGTCCATAAAGTCCACAAAACTTGACATCCTCCTTAAAATGTTACTAACTGTTCAGGAGTGTAGCATGAAGGTGGGAAGCCTGATATGATAGGGGTGGCCTGGGAGGGAGTCCGGTTTTTGTGGTGCATAGCCCCTGAGAGTGAGTCTACAAGGGGAACAGGGGGTGATTTACAGCCTGTGTGCTCTTGGGGGACAAAAGCGTCAACAATTTCTTTTTTTTTCTTTTTTATTGGCCTTACTTTAAGCAGGGTAGCACGGACATGTTTGATTAAATCCTGAATTTTCGGTGTTTGCTTGGGAGACGCTGATGCACATTTCGCTGCTCGTTTTTCGGCCCGTGAAAGGAGGGTCTTTGTGTGTGGTGTCCGAACAGACCTTGGAGTCCGGTTTCGGAGGCCTGTCATGAGGCAAAAGCATACGCGATGGCCCAGAGGACAGGGAAGAACCTAAGGCTTTCTCCGTGGACACCACGTGGGCTTTGACGCTCGACGGTACCGTCAAAAGTCAGCCATGAGTTATGTGTTTAGTGTTTGTCTTGTGTGTTCTGGCCGCCGGGTGTCTTCTCCATCACAGAGCCGCCAGACCTGCTTATTGGAGTTGGGGACCCACACATGGGGTTCCGATGAAGCCTGCTCGCCTTCTGCATCACTAAGGAGCCCGATACTGCCCTCGCTGGAGTCTTCAGTCATGTTGATGGAGGCCTTGGCCTGCATTGCGTGAGCGGCCCATCGTTTTGTGCGTCGATCCTTTAGAGTTTTAGGTCGAAAACGTTTTCAAGATTTGCAAACTTTTCAGGGAGATCCTTCGGGAGACAGTAACTGACACTCGGTGCATGTCTTCCACAGGAATTTTCGGTGGCAGGTAGGGCAAAATTTAAAGGGAAAAATACTTTTTCACTCAGTCCTTTCGGAATTCTTATGGCAGAAAATCTTTTGGCTTTTGCCTTAAGTACATTATTACAAGGGCAGATTGGCGAGAAAAAGGGAAATGGGGTGGCAGTATATGCATTCTCTCACGAGGTCAGTATGAAGAACCACCCCACCCCACCCCATCCCCCCTCTCCCTACTATAAGGGCTGAAGCCCGAAGAAGCCCATGTATGCAGCGTCTGGTCATCGATTAGTCAAGTCGACGACAATGAGATTGTCTGTTGAAAGCCTTAAAGAAGTCTGTTGGGCCGTGCGGCAAAAGCGAACAATAAGGAAAGAAAGAAGAGTCTACAGGTAAACTTTCAACTAATTAAAGGCATAAGCCTGGAAAAGAACTCTGCAACTTGTGACCGACTATGATGGTGGAAATTAACAATCTGAGGGACCTCGACGCGTGACAGGCCATGGGTACAGTACACGTTACACTAGGGATAGTATTACTAACATGCCTTGTCAACATCCGTTTGAGTTTAGAAAACAAATCTTGTAATACGCCGCGACTACCCCTAGATGTTGGACTGTGCTGAGCATGTGATCTAAGCAGATCCAAAAGCCTAAGAAATATAAATATATATTTCACTCAATTATTGCAACCTTAAAACGCATGTCATCACAGTATCCCAAAATGCTATGTGGTATACGAGGCAAACATCTCCCTCCAGATAAGTTTGCCATATTCTGCTTGTCTCAACATTCTGCATGTTTGCTCCAATAGCTAAATAAAGTTTCCTTCGCAAGATACCTAGAGCTTTGCAATCCAGCAACAGGTGTCTTAAACGTTGAGAAAATCACTGCATAATCTGCACGGATAAATAGTATGGTTAATGCCCTTGCTACTATAAAGTGCATTCAGAAAATGGAATTTGATGCGTTTGTAGATTGCAATCATGCGGTTATAGTGGTAGGCTGTTAAATAGTTGTTTCCTCCTGAATCAAGCACACGGTAGGCAACATAATCTGCCAGAGAACTTGGTGGTTATTGTTTGTTCAAAATCAGCAGTCAACTTTTTGACAAAAACAATGCATCCTGCCTGAAAATGGATTAAAGGGGGCAAAACCCTTCGGTTTGATTTATAACGTTTAGCAGGATTGAGGGAGGAGCTCAACCAGAAAGCTATGATGCAGAAATAATCCTTTGCATGTGTTTCGCTATACTTAAAGACTCTTGTGGCAGTGAGTTCAATAAACATGTGCAGTATATTTAACATACATAGTGTAAAATATTTTAAAAAGTTATGCCAGCCAATACTCACACTTTCTAAAACCCGTAAACATCTTTCAGCACCCCACAGGGAAGCAACCAACTTGTCTTCACTTTCATGAATGCTAAGATGATCCACACATTCTTTGACTACAGAATAAAATAAGATCATTGTCAATATAGAACAGCATATTTGTGATTTCAGAGACTCAACAGGATCACAAGTAGTTCAGAGTCTTAGCAAACCATTGAACTTTGAGAAAAACTGTTGTATCTCAGTAAAGAAATGTAATTTACAGGTCTTCCAAACTAATAACAGTGAAGCAAACCATGCACATTTCCTGCCTAGCGAATTCAAAAGAAAGGTTTGTAAGATTCAAAACAAAAAGCTAAAAGGTTTGCAGACAAAAGATTAAATTGTACTCACTTATAACTTTTGTTCTTAAGTGCATTTCAAGTAAGACAATGGTTGCGTCAAGTAATAGCCAAACAACCATAAATTAAAAATGGCATGTAAAGAAAAATGTACATCTCTGTAATGTTCTTTGATTAGTCCTTCCTCTCACAGATACCACATCTTACATTGTTAAGATCAGTGGTCTCATCGATGTCCCAAAACTAGTCAGAGCCCAACTATCCAAGCACCACACCACGTGCTCTGCCCTCCTGGACTGACTTCTTTCTCATCTCACCTAAGAATCTCTCGGAGGCACTCACATGCCTCAAACCTACTTGCACAGACACATTTCTCATAGCCTCCCTCATTAAGCAAGTTACTGGCCGAGCACTCAAAACACCACCTCTGTATTGTGAATAACTCTCAGCAAAGGTGCATTCACAGAAATGTTGGAGAGGTCTTAGACCCTGCCTCAAAAAACCTTGCTTGACACAGAGGACATAGCTAACTACAGACTCCTCGAAAGCCTCATGTTCATTAGGAAGCTCATTGAGGAAGTAGTTGCGATAACCAGTTCAGCCCCCACCACCCCTCCAATGGTAGCTCTAAGACAGCAACAATCTAAATGGTGAACGAAGCGCTGCAAACCAACACCACAGTGGACTAGTGCTTCATTGTCCTCTTGGGCCTCTCAGCTGCATTTGACACAGTTTCCCACTTAGTACTCCTCTCCATCATCACAGACAGGATGGACTGTTAAACGGTCCTAAAATGGTTCATCGTCCTACCTATATAGAGGAAACCAAGCTGCATTGATGAGCTTATTCAGATCCAACTGACAATCACATTAGATCTGTCAAGGTTCCATCATCCCCGTAGTCAGCTTCAATTTATACATGGCATGGTAGGGAAATCTTCATCAACCCCAACATAGCCATCCATCAGTATGCCAATGGATGACATTCTGCTGTGCCTTAAGGTCAGTTGTCCGCAGAACATCACTCGACTCCAGAAATGCCTGGATACCTTCCAAACATGGATGTCGAACGCATACCTCAAACTGAACAGCACCAAGACCAAACTCATCCTCATCAGACCTGCCACCAAACTCCTCCTCCAGCAACAACGGCTGGACTTGTGCGTGAAAGGATTCACCCCTTGGTGCCAAATCAGTCTGCTTCATTGATTAAAGTAGCCTTTCCTTCTGCAAGTACATAGCCAAAAAGACAAACCATGTAGCTAGATATCTCCATACTAACCCTTGTATCAGGACACATTTTCTCTCTGTAGGACTGAAATTCTATGGAAATGACGATGTAGCTGTGAGAATTGCACCAAAGAAATTACTTTGTTGTAGAAAATTGCAATTCTAAAAAAATGTGTTAGGAACTATCGAATGGATTTTTGTATTTGATATGGATTGAATGTAAATAAATGTTTAATACATGTGTATTTGCACTTTTCTAATAAAGATCTTACACTTTTTGTAACGTCAGTCCCATTGATTTTCTGCCCGGCAGACAGCGAATGCGTATGTATGATTAATTCCCAGTCTGTACTGGGGCGAACCAAAAGACTGGGTGCCCTTTAAGAAAAATTATTTTACATATCTCCACACACAGTAAAATCATCTCTTTGAACCAACTACATGTCTTGCATACGGTAGTCCAAGCCCTCAATCGATAGGGAAATGCCATCCTTACTGGGCTTCCAGCTGCACAACTGTCTGATCACAAGGCAACACGCCTCATTACAAGTGCCTGCAAATCCAATCTCTCCAACACTGCACAAACTTCAAACGATAACCCTCCCCCACAAGGTTATTAAAAACTGCCTTGATCACCTACAAAGCAACACCAACATATTTGGCCGCTAAACCTTACACCTCTGGAAGCTATCGCACCTCACATAGCAAAACTATCAAAAGCTTTAAGTCTAAGCTAACCTATCAAGCGAAGACTTGGAAGTGGTCCTTCTCCAGCCCAGACCACCTGGAGCTCAATCCCAACAGAGGCTCGAAATGCCCCCATTATCCTCCAGTTCTGCAAAACACTAAAAACTTGACTCCAACAATACATGCCAGACAAATAAAAATCCCTCTCACTCTACACCAACAGTACTGGGCTACTGTTTGGAATGCCCGTCCCAATGATGCCACCCTCCCGTTGTAAAGCGTGCATGTTTACACCCGCAGGACCAGGTTAGTATTCAGCATTTCCTAAGCTAGGTTTGAGCTATTAAGCAATAATAAAAAATAGATACATTTTCTTCAGCGCCAGTTGAGAGCAAACTATCAGACATCAAGAACAACAGCAGACCACCTGGCACTGCAGGGCCCAGACAGGATGCCTGGGTCAGTATACATGGAGCTAGACACATCATCCCATGACTGCATTTTTACATTTCTCATTAGCACTGCAGCAGAAGGAGGAGGAAACAGAGCAGCAGGTGCATGAGCTATTTGCCAAAAGTGGGTAATTTGGGAAGGTGATGAATAAGTGTCAGAAAGGGCAAATCAGTCAAAAAGAACAATAAAAATAGCATGTTCTAATTGATTCTGTATCTTAGGTTGACATACAGTGTCATTTGGAAGAATCCGAGTCGGGGGGGGGGGGGTGGGGAGTTAAGTTAACATACCTGTCTCTCTCTTCCCCCTGTCCTCCATAAGATATTATTGGGCATAAAGGTCCTTGTCCCCAGCTTCCCCACTTTGGCCTGGTCTATGGTAGTCGAACCTTGGGTAAAAGTCCTTTCCGAGGGCTCTCCTAGTGAATAGGATAGAGTGCAGTACTTACAAGATTCTGGGAAAATACTTATCCAACCTTTACATTTTTTTACTAACCACCATCGGCCCACAGCATCATTTTTGCAATAGGTTTATTTGCATTTTTCCCCCCCAACATGAAACAGAATCCCTCCTCAATTCCCCCCGTGTAACCCACATATCTCCCATCCCCCACTCAGCAGACATCCAAATGGTAGCACCACATTCCACAATAGGATAGTCATACCATGTCCAACATCCTCAGATTATGCGGGCACAACAGATAGTGGTACTCATCGTTGAGATACGTTAGTACCATGCCCCAGTCTTCCCGAAAGGTCAGGTAGTCCCCTTGGATGTTATAGGTTACCCTTTCCATTGCAAGGCTGTGCCAGAACTTGGATAGCCACTCGTGGACCGTGGGGGCCTCCTTGCATTTCCATTTTCTAGACGCTACTAGTTTTGCCGCTAACGCAAGGACCATGCATGCTTTAAATTGTGACTTGCCTTGCAGTGTTGTTTCCCTCAGAGAGGCCCTGCGTGCAGGTTTACACCCGCAGGACCAGGTTAGTATTCAGCATTTCCTAAATTTACACCCATTGCCAGAAGGGTTGCTGCACCGGACAGTAACACCAAATGTGGGATCAGTCCCGGCGCTGCTTGCAGACCCTCTCCAACAGACTGCTGATACATCCGGATACATTATCTTGAGTCTTATTGGGATGTAGTGCCACTGCAGAAGCACCTTCTACCACGCTTCCCTCAGTTGAATCGACTGTTATCTTGGGACTGTTGCCCCAAAGAAATGACCCCTCTTCTAGGGCTATTGGCCAACTCAGTGTGTGCTTCCATGTCCCCATGTAGGGCCAGGTACCATTCCTCAGGCTCAGATAATTTTATACAGTGCCGAGATCAAGTGGGTGTTCCCTGAGTGGAGTTGTGATATATCTCTCAAAGGTGGTGAGCCGTCAGTTAGCAACTCTTTTGTTGGATGGATGCCAAACCCAGTGGCGCAGCTGGTAATATCGAAATCTGCCCCCCTCCTTTAATTAATGCATTGTTTGCACTGCTCAAAGGATTTAATCTCTTGCCTGTGCATTAAGTCCCTGAGTCTAAGATACCCAGCCTCCCTCCGCCGCCTGTAGGCAGTCCCTTCCCCTCTCAGGGTGAACTGTGTGTCGCCAAAAAATGCTGTGAACAGGTGCAGCACAGATGAGATTCCCCCTCGGCTTATTAAGGTATCCCAAACCTTCCCCAAAGGAGCTGCTGGTCTATCTGGTTTAGCAAGCCAAAGGGGCACTGCTAGGGAGAATTCTCAGAAATGTGCTAATTCCTCTCTACCTTAGAGACCCCAGCACTTTTGGCGGAGTCTAGGACTTTTGATTTTCAACCTGGCGAGAGAGACGCTTTTTACCACTCATGTATTTTTATGTGATTGGAACTCTGTTTCTTTTTGGTTTTTGGAGTATGAAACTCGAGAGGCATCATCTTTACATTGTGTCACACAGCACCGTCATTGCAGTGGCACAGGGAAGTCTTAGATTTCTCAAGGTTTAAATACATTCTCTTGGATAAACTATTTCCAAGAGCAGTGAAGTGAAATTGACTTTACATACATGTTGTAACTTTCTAGACCCCGCACACACTGTCTCACCATAGGGTGCTGGAGGGGTTACTTAGTATCCCCTTTGTTTAGTTTCTCATGTAACATTTTAATGTTACCCTTTCTACAGTTAATGGCTGGTGGCAGTGGTTTACTTTTTACTACCATTGTGTGTTTTTACTGTGGGCTGCATTCGCAGCTGAAGACAGGCACCCATGGGTGCCCATTTTGTCAAAATGGCCCGGTCTTCTTTTTTCGCCATTTCTTGCCAAAAAGGTCCTTTTTGAGATTAACTCTGCGCGCCAAACCAGGTTTAGTGCCTTTGTTAGTTTTGTGTTTGGCAGGGGCAGGAAGTGAAGCAGATGCCCAAAACTCCCTGTGCTTAATCCTCATGATTACAGGAATGCACCCATTGATGATTGGCCGGCTGGCTGTCCGGCAAGCACAGCCAACCTGATGTGTGTTTGACAGCTGAATGGGAGAAACCTGCATAAAAAGCGAGGCTTTTTGGCTTGGAAGGCAGAGTCAACCACTGGACGAAGGAATCTGAAGAAGAACTTGGAAGAGACGCCTGCTGCAACTCCTGGACCGTTGGGTTTGTCCGGTGAAGTCCTGCTGCTGTGCTGAAGCTCCGCATTCGCCTCGACTAGAGAAGGCCGGCCAGGACGACGACTTACCTTGAGTTGGTGTAACCA
The DNA here is from genome assembly GCF_040938575.1 of Ambystoma mexicanum. Classification (NCBI taxonomy): domain Eukaryota; kingdom Metazoa; phylum Chordata; class Amphibia; order Caudata; family Ambystomatidae; genus Ambystoma; species Ambystoma mexicanum. The sequence continues at coordinate 889,222,234 of NC_090929.1, forward strand.
ATCAACTCCAAAGTGAACTGGTTTGGACATGCTCTCGGAGCTGGCTGTACTTCCACTGCTGCTGCTATTGGAACCAACGTGCCAGGGAGAGGAACACCAAACGGAGTGCATCACTTAAGTCGATACCAAGCTTGTGGAAAATCCTCTGGACTCCCAGCAAGCAGGACTGTTACGCAGTTTGAATGCAGTACCCTGTGGGAACACTACAAACAACTAGGACTACAGGTATAGGCAACCCAATCTTTGGTATAAGCTTGTACTACACAGTTTTGGTAGTGTGTGGAGCAGCAGGCTTATGTCAAGAGGGGAAACGTGAGCTGTAGTGGAGTTGCACAACAATTCACAGTTACGTGTATTCAAATAAACTCTTACACTCAAGGTTTCTGCCATAAACAATTAATCATGTATTTATCAGTCAGTTATAAAGCCTTCTTCAGAAGGGAGCAATAAAATAGTAACACAAACATACTTCAATACTGTACACCGAGTTTCTGAATCAGACAAGACCCTTTTGGGATGGCCGACAGACAACCTACACCCACAGGTGACTTTAATAAAAGGGTCCTGGGGAAATTAATATCTTACTGTTGGCATTCAGAATGTTCTTAAAAAGTAAGTAAACGGCAAAGGTTACTAGAACACAAGAATTAAATATTCCTAAGCAGAGCAAATACTTTCAGAAAGCACTTAGAAGAGTCATTCAATTCAATAGGCTAAGCCAAAGTCTTTGTATAGGATGCAGCCCTTCAGGTAAGTAAATGGAAAAGTATTTGCACAAGTTCTTAGGAGTCTTTGAAAAAAATTAGAACCAAATGTAGGGCCACAAGCTGATTAGACTTGTGAGTTGCAAAAGATACAATCACTTCCACAGTAAGAAGTTCTCTTAGGCTAGTTTTACAGTGCCTTAGTAAAGAAGAAAAAGATGCAGCTGAAGACTTATGTTCCTGTGCAGCTCTGCAGATCTCACTGTTCCTGGGCCTCAGTCACGGGGACAAGAGGGAGGAGGTCGGGGGACTCATGCACTGACACCGTCCAAGCTGGCAACTGGCAAACTTTACTTGCAGTGGCTGTTTTGCATTTCGGCTCCTTGCTGTAAGGCAAATGGAAATAAGCACGGTTACTGGCTGTCGAGGTGGACTTTCCTCATATCTGAGGTCCCGCACTCAACTGAGGGGGAGGGGGGGGGGGTCAGGCTTGGTCAGTCCTGCTTCGTGGTAGTCCGTAGGATCTTCCAAACTCTACGGTTTCCTGCAGCAACTCTGACGAAATTCAACCAGCTCTGAGATGGGTGTCCAGGTGGCTTACTTGGGAGTTTATTGGTTCCACCAACTCAAAAGGGAGAAGTCGTCCTTGCAGGGCTTCTCCGTCGATACGAACCTGGCGATTCAGACCTGCAGCAGGGCTTCACCGGGCAAGCAACAGTCCAGGAGTTGCAGCAGCCATCCTCTTCAAGCTCTTCTTTGGTTCATTCATCCAGTGGTCGACTGCCTTCCAAGCCAAGAGACTCGCCTTTTATTCAGTTCTCTCCCATTCATTCCAGCCTAGCTGCCACTCACCCAGCAGGGTGGCTGTCCTTGCCGGACAGTCAGCCAATCACCAGAGTGCATTTTGGTCTCCTGGGAGTCTAAGCACAGGGAGTTTCAAGCACTTCCCTCACTTCCTGCCTACCCCAGGCACACTGGAGCCAGAGGCAGGTTTCACTTCTGAAGCCCGCCAAAGGCGAATGAACAAAGACCACACCTGGTTTGGCACGCAGAGAAAAACTGTAGAAGGACCTGGCGAAAAAAGACCGGGCACCATTTTAACAAAGATGGCTGGACGCCGGGTCTGCGAACGGTTGCGGTAATGCGGTAATGCAAACCTTGGTAGTTCAAAACGAAACCACTGCCACCAGCCAGTTAATTGAGGAAAGGGTAACAAAAATGTTACATGAGCATTTAGACACAGGGGATACAAGTAACCCCTCCAGCACTCTATTGTAAGATAGAGTGCTGGGTCTAGCAAGTACAATGCTAAGTGGAGTCAATTTCACTCTACTGTTCTGTGAAACAGTTTATCCCAGAGAAGGTATTTAAACCTTTGGAAATCTAAAAGACTTCCCTGTTCCACTGCACTGAAGGAGCTGTGGGACAATTGTAAATGATGACGCCTATGGAGTTTGCTAGACTCCATAATAAAATAAACAGAGGTAAAATTCACACAAAAATACAAGAGTGGGGGAAAAAGGGTGCGTCACTCTCCCGGTTAAAAAAAAAACAAGTCCTCAAAATCCAGCAAAATTCCTGGGGGTCTCTAAGGTGGAGGGAATTAGCACATTTTTGAGAATTCTCCCCAACAAAGACTGACCAATCCTGAGCCACCTCAACTGAGTGCTGGACCTCAGATGCGAGGAAAGTGCAGAGTGGTATCTGAGAGACCGCAGTGGTGCTATTTGCTGAGACGTGAGGAGCTGAAACCGCAAAGTGTAGCTGAATTGAAGTTTGTCCTTTGCTGCTGCTGACCGATGAATTGTAGTGCTGGAGTCCCCAGAATTCCTCCCTCTTGTTCCCATGACTGAGGGTCAGGAACAAAAGGATCTTCAGAGCTGCACAGGAACAGAAGCCAGCTAGAACCATTTCTTCTAACCAAAAGGTACTGTAAAGTTTGAGAGGACTAAACTCTTTATGTTGTAGCCTTACATGATCTCAGTTGAGACTTGTCTTGGTTGCTTCTGTAGAGTTGCTTGCATCTTCTACTCTTTACAAGCCTCCCAACTTGTGGCCCTACATTGAATCTACTTTTTCCACAACGACTTCTAAAACATTGTGCCAGACAGTTACTTACCTGCAAGAAGGGCTTCAGCTCACCCAGACTTTTGCCCAATTGACATTGGCTGGCCTGGCTCCCTGAATGACTTCTCTTCCCTCCGACGTTGTCCTTCACATTTCCTTCCAGGAAGGGGTTAACTTACTTTGCATTGGGGGTTCAAAAGTACTTGCCTGCTTCAGAATTGTATAATCTCTTGTCTTATTCTATAAACCCTTTTCTTTGACCGTCATCTCAGTATTGCTCTAAATGCAACAGTGATATATATTAATGTCAACAGTATCCTAGCTATTTAAGTCACCTGAGGGTATAGGAAGTGTGTCTGCCATCCCCAATGGGTATTTGCCGATTTAGAGAAACTAAGAGTGTGTATTATGGAGTGTGTATGTGTGTTGCTTATATATTGCTCTTCTGAAGAAGGTTTTTCCAACTGACTTAAATTGTTTAATCAAGAAACTTTGAGTGTATGTGTTTATTGGTATACTTGTTAGGCAGAATTATATGCAGTACCCCTTGGGAACAGCACACACAATTAAGACTACAAGTGACTGTACAATTTCACCTTTGGTACAAGCCTGTACTACATAGGTAAAGTGGTAGCAGTAGCGGAGCAGCCAGTCTTATCTCAAGAGTAAATGAGCAGTATCAAATAGTTACACAAAGGACAGCAATTACTATGATTCAGGCAAACACCTACTCAAGGTTTCAAGTAAAAGAATATACATTTATTTCACTCTTCAGTTGTATGACAATGCATTACTTACCGTAAAAGCATTTCTGATGGTTGTATCTGCTTAGATTCACATGCTGTGCATAGGTCCGACATCCAGTGGTCACTGCGGGGTATTGCATTTTGTTTTTCGTAGTCGAAAAGGGGACGTCGACAAGGCGTGTCTGTAACACTATCCCTATAGTGACGTGTGTTGTACCCATAATCCCTCACGTGTCGAGGTCCCTCTGTTTGTATTTTTCTGCCCTGAGGGAGCCTTCTAGACGTGAGTGAGTACAGAAAAGAGAGATATAGAAATTGATGTCTATGTTCCTTCCATCCGAGCGGGGAGGAAGGGTGGGCGCATGTGAATCTAAGCAGATACAACCATCAGAAATGCTTTTACGGTAAGTAATGCATTGTCTTCTGATGTTTGTTAATCTGCTTAGAATCACATGCTGTGCATAGACTAGGGAGCAGTACCCGGAGTTGGAGGTGGGTTGTGAGAAGGAACAGTAGAGAAAAGATGTCTTAATACTGCCTGTCCCACCTGGGAATCAGATCTAGAGTGGGCATCTAGACAGTAGTGTTTTGTAAAGGTGTGTACAGAACTCCAGGTTGCTGCTTTGCAGATGGACTCAAGGGGAACATTTGCAATGAATGCTATGGATGCCCCAGTGCCTCGAGTAGAGTGTGCTCTTGGCTTGAAGGGTAGTTCTCTCTTAGCAAGAGTGTAACAGAGAGTGATGCATTGTACAATCCATCTAGATATAGTGGATTTTGAAACTGCATCTCCTTCTCTTCCTGCTGCCACCGAGACGAAGAACTGATTAGTCTTTCTCAGTGGACTAGTTCTTTCCATGTAAAACATGACAGCTCTGCGCACATCAAGTGTATGCAGGCTTTTTTCTCCTAGATTTGAAGGATTTTGAAAGAACGTTGGTAGTTCTATAGACTGGTTGACATGGAATTTGGAGATGAATTTCGGTGCGAACCTTGGGTGTGTGCGTAGAACCACTTTATCCTTGTGAACTGTTACAAAGGGGTCTAAAACCGAAAGGGCCTGTAGTTCACTTACTCTCCTAATGGAGGTAATAGCTATTAGGAAAGCAGTCTTAAGAGTGAGATCTTTAAGAGTTGCCTTGTGCATGGGTTCAAAGGGTGACCCCCATGAGCCTGGTGAGTACCACATTTAGATCCCAGCCGGGAGCTGGGTTTGCTATTGGAGGGTGTATTCTCTTTACCCCTTCCATGAAGGCTTTGATTACTGGGATCTTCCACCACGATACTTTGAGTTGTGAAGTGGTGTAAGCAGAAAGCGCTGCCAGGTGTACTTTAATAGAATTGAATACTAGACCCGAGTCCAGTAAATGGGTCAGGTACAGAATAATTTGTGTGGGAGAGCAGTCAACGGGGTTGATACTCTTCCCTCTACACCAGATGACAAATCTTTTCCATTTGCTAGAATAGCAGTGACAAGTGTAAGGCTTTCTGGCCTCTCTGAGGATGTCCATGCACCTCTGTGGAAGTTGTAAATGTCCAAATTCTATGACCTCAGGAGCCAGGCTGCTAAGTTCATGGTCTGAGGGCATGGGTGCAGTGTCCTGCCCCTGTCTTGTGACAGCATGTTGTACGGGCAGGGCAGTTTCACTGGAGGAGATGGAGACATCCTCAACAAGTGAGCGAACCATGGCTGTCGGGCCCACATAGGGGCCACCAGTATCATGGTAACTTGTTCCTGGTGCATCTTGTGCACTATCTTGTTGAGAAGGGGAGTCGGGGGAAAAGCGTAAACAAATTTCCCTGACCATGGAATCGATAGACCGTTCCCCTTGGACTGGTTCTGGGGGTACCTGGAGGCGTAATCTTGGCAATGAGAGTTTTCCAGAGTTGCGAACAGGTCTATTTCTGGGAAACCCCACTGTGTGAAGACGTCGAAGACGATGTCTTCTTGTAACCGCCATTCGTACTCTAAGGGCAGGGGGAAGTCTCTGCTGAGTTCGTCTGCTAGCAGATTGAGTTCCCCTGGTACATGTTGTGATAGTAGGAACATGTTGTGTTTGAGAGCCCACTTCCAGATGTTCTGGGACAGCTTGGACAGTCCTGGAGAGTGAGTGCCCCCTTGCTTGTTGAGGTAGTACATGGCTGTGGTGCTGTCTGTGAGGACCATCACTGTTTTTCCTTGTAGGTGTTCCTGAAAGGCTTTCAGTGCTTTGAACACTGCTAGTAGTTCCAGCAGGTTTATAGGCTTGGATGCTAAGCTCGGAGTCCACGCTCCGTGAGCAGTGTGATGGGATAGGTGAGCCACCCATCCTGTAAGGGATGAGTCTGTGGTTAGAGTGGCTTCCACTGCGGGTGTGGCAAAAGTTTTCCCTAATAACAGGTTTTCTTTTGTCCACCACCGTAGCGAGAGAACCAAGGCCTGCGAGACCGCCAATAGATCGTCCCATTGTCCGCTGGCCTGACACCACTGGCTGTTGAGCCACTCTTGCATTGGGCGCAGGCGCGCGTGAGGTACCAAATAAATACATGACGCCATCATTCCTAGCAAGCGCATTGCTTTGCGTACCGTCACCTCTCGACCTGCCACATAATGGGGGATCTGAAACAGCATGTTTTGGACCCTCTCGTTGGAGTTGAAGACGAGGCCTTCCTTTGTTCGAATTAGAGCCCCTAGGAATTGTTTGATTTGGCTGGGGTCTAAGCTGGACTTCTTTTCGTTGATGGAGAAGCCCAGTTGGAACAAAAGGTCTACAGTCTTTTGGGTATTGGAGAAGCATGGGCTTATTTATCAGGGAAGCCTGGGTTTCCGGCTTAAATCCCGAATTGCGCAGCCAGGCATGGGGTTTGAGAAGTGTTCCCTGAACCAGGGAACGGCCAGCCGTCTCTGCGGCATCTAAGGAGTTCTTTACGATGCCCTGGTTTACAAGAGTTCCCTCTGAGATTGTAGCTAACAGGCATGAACGCAGGGGTTCTGGTGCGTCCTCTGCTTCGCTGCGCAGCTTTCTCCACTGTGCATCTGCGTAGCTAGCTAGTAGGGAATTGTTATTTGCAATCCTAGTTGAAAAGGCGGCGGACGTCGTGATTCTCTTCCCAAGTGCATAGAGCTTTTTGCCCTCTTTGTCAGGTGGTGCCTCACTAGTGGATAGTGGTACTCCTGCTCTTTCCCTTGTATTAGTAACTACGAGGGAGTCCGGAATAGAATGGCCTCTGATGTACAACGGGTCAGAGGGCGAAGGGCTGAAGAGCTTTTCTATCCGAGGGTTGACCCCTCTGACTAAGGCAGGATTGGAAAGGGAAGGAGTTATTCTTCTCTTTATAGAAGCCAGGAGCGGAATAGACTGACTGACAGGGGCTTTTTCTTTAATAACTTTCTCTACAAAGTCTATGTCAGGAAGAGTCTCCCCTGTGTCTATTTCAAAATGCGCTGCTGCCTTGCGCAATAGTGCATTAAGTGAAGGTTGGTCATCTATGGGAGAGGTGTTTCCAATAGGTGAATCCTTGGGAGGAGAAGGGTGAAAGACATCAGGGTCTGAGTGCACTGATGGGGATTGCCAAGGCTGCGAGGTAGCTGTATCTTCTTCGAAAGCTCCTGCACTAGTGTAAGGATCTTCTTCAAACCCCTCTTCCTCATGTTCTTCCTCTTCACCCAAACACTCATCTTCCTGGAGGTATTGCTCCTCTTCCGTGAGGTCATATACGTCTGTAGAAGGGGGAAACAGCCTAGGAATTTTGACCCTAGGGTCATCCTGGGGCCATTCTCTTAGTCTTTTGGGTGTGGGTGGGTTTTGGTTTCCCAAAAAGCTTTCCATTTTCTCCATACAAGAATGGAGTCTTTCAAGGGTCTCATGGGGGACCCCTGAATAGTCTAGAGGGGGGAAATCAGTGTTTTCACCTTCAAAACGCTTAGAACGCTCCCACAACGTCGAGGAAAGGTTTCCGTCGCCATCTGAAAAGCCCTCCGGTACTTCCGAAGTGCCCTTAGATGAAAGGGGCAGTTCCTGGCTACTCTTATGCTTTTTCGGCGTTTCTATAGCTTTTTGTGCGGTATTCGACGTTTGTTTCGTCGTCCGCTTACGTGTGTCTTCGGAAACAATTCTCGCCAGGCTCTCGACAACGAGTTTGTCAGTAGAGGACTCTGGTGTCGACGTTGCCTGCGTTACACGTTGTTCCTCGACGGCCGCTCTATGGAGCGTTACGTCGGATGATTTTGGGGTAGCGCCCGTGTTTGATGAAAGCCCAATCGCTGGTCGCGACTGCGTTTGCGGGTGGGGCTTGAGACCCTTACGGTCTGAGGTAGACGCCGGAGTGCCCTGCGTCCCCTTCGGCGCTGATGGATCCTTCGTCTTCGACGAAGAAGAGCCGTGGGTTGTGTGCTTAGGCCTATGGGGTCTGTGTGCGTCCCTGTCGCCGGGGTGTTCATCCCCATGAGCAGGGCGTGAGCCGAGCCCGTCGGGGCCGGGGACGGACGTCGAGGAGCGCGAGCGCCACTTCTGGGGGTTAATGACTTCCGTAAAGGACGTCGAGTTATCACCCTCCTCGTCACTTTCTGTAACAGCGGCGCCGGGTGAGGAAACTGACTTCGACATAGCGTAGTCCGCCCACCTCTTAACTTTGCGTTCTTTAAGAGTTCTTGGTTTCAAGAGCTTACAGGCCGCACAGCTGTCCTCCTTATGATCGAGGGGCAAGCAACGATTAGAGCTTGTGTTTGTCCTTCCAAGTGTATTTGCCCCTACAGCGTGGGCACAACTTAAAAGGTGTCCTCTCCATAGCTGAGGCAATAATAACTGGTGATAACAACCCCAAGGGAAAGATAGGGGAGAAAGAAAGACATTCACGAAGAGAAGATAAAAGTTCGAACCCCCACTCTCCCTACTGTATGTTGGCCGGCGAGGCCAGGCCACGTGTTCGGCAGCGCCGAAGGATCTCCTCCGTCTCTTCCCCTCCGTAGAAAACTTGCTCGGCAGAGAAACAGCTTCACAGCTAACGTCGAGGGGAGGGATCATTAACAATATAATAAGTATAATTAAGGACCAAGGTCCGATATTAAGTATTTGCAATGTCTCTCTAAGAGCTCCGCGTAAGGCGACCAGAAGCTGGGCGGAAAAAAACAATCTGAGGGACCTCGACGCGTGAGGGATTATGGGTACAACGCATGTCACTATAGGGATAGTGTTACAGACACGCCTTGTCTACGTCCCTTTTTCGACTACGAAAAACAAAATGCAATACTCCGCAGTGACCACTGGATGTCGGACCTATGCACAGCATGTGATTCTAAGCAGATTAACAAACATCAGAAATTATACTATTATAAGCAGTTTAAAAATCACTCTTAATACACCACACCACTTCCCTTAAATTCCAGACAAGTTAAGCTCACAAAATGAAGTGGGAGCAAAATGACACTCTAGCAATTTAAAAGGGAGGGAAAGACAAGTTAACAGAAATGGATCCAGACCAACAGGTAAGTACTCAGGGCAAGCGAACAAGAGTGACTACAATGATAAAAAAAGATAGAAAAGGCTTAGTGCCAAAATCAATGGTTCAGAAGACTTTTGCTCAAGATAACACAGTTTAGGGTAGTTTGCAGTAAAGTTCGTGGCACGGTTTCCGGACGGGGTTGGTTGGTAGAAAAGTTACTTCAAAGAGAAGAGAAGGCCAACCCCTCGGATTGGAGAAAGATTTCAAACACTTTCACCGCGGCTGAACGAAACGCACAACCGGATTTGCACACTGCCTTAAAACGGAGAGGGAGCTGTAGGTGAGGCAGATGTTCCTGGTAGTTCCTGCAGGCTAATGGTTCCTGAAGCGACTGTCGGACTGATCAGAAGTAGGAAGACTGGAGGGTCCTGCGTTACCCAGGGAAGAAACCAGCAGTAGAGCAAAGCAACGAATAAAAGGTGCGCTCCTTAAAACCCAAGCAGGGTCCGACCTTCCTGGCTATCCGGCCCACTGTAGCTCTGTACTGCGAATTCGACCAGAGGAGGGGTCCTGGCTTGCAGTTTGGGTGAACTGGTTGGTCCCACCAGCTCAAGGGAAGCAGTTTCCTGGAGGTTCTTCTCGGTCGTCGGATTCTGGAGATTCGGGCCTGCAGCAGGGCTTCACCGGGCGGTTCAGACATTGTAGGGGTCCTCTTCTTCCAGTTCCTCGTTGGTTCTTTCGTTCCAGTGACGACTCTGCCTTTCCAGTCCCAGAGACCTGCTTTTTATGCAGTTTTCCCCCATTCACACAGCCTGGCTGTCAATCACACAGCAGGGTGGCTGGCCTGGCAAGGCAAGACCCCTTAGCCAATCAGACAAGAGTGCGACTTGGGTTACCAAGGGAACCCATGGCAGGGGTCCGAAGATCCCTCCCTCACATCCTGCCTACCTAGACTTTCAGGCGCCTTAAGGAGGGCTTCTGTGCAGAAGCCCACGAAAAGACAGCGATCAAAGGAATCATACCCGGTTTGGTGCGCAGAGAAAAGCACAAGAAAGACTACCAAAAAGAAATGGAGAATAAACCCAGCCGGAGCCAAAATAAAATGTATTTGGTCAAGCGGGTTTATGTTCAAGGCTAATATAACAGCCTTAAACAATACCTCGTTTATATAAGATAATCGTGGTAGAAAAGTTAGGGTAGATACCACTGCCACCAGCCAAGTTTTGATGTAAAGGGAGCGAAACAAGGCTTCAAGAGGCACAGACAAAAAGGGATAAGAATTAACCCTTTCCAATATACCATGTAAGATGGGGTGTACTGGGTCTGTGGCTTAAAGTGACCAAAGTAAAGTTAATGGCAACTTTACCTTTTCTGGGGGACTGTAGTCCGCCCCAGAAAATGGAATCCGCGGGAAGTCTAGAAGACAACCCTGTGTCACTGCACTGAAGGTGCTGTGTAACACAAAAATATGGTGCCCTGGAGTAGGTGAGGCTCAAGTGCCCAAGATCACACAAAAAGTAGAAACACACATGACAAAACACATCTAAGAGTGGGAAAAAAAGGCTCACACTCTTATCAGGTGAAAAAATAAATCCTAGAAATCCAGCAAAGCTGCTGAAGGACTCAGTAGGTAAGGGAAATTAGTCATTTATGAGAATTCTCCCCAACACTTGTTCACTGTATCTGTGTAACCACCCTACTACTCACATTGATCACTCTTGAGATAAGCCAGTCTGCTCAGCCACACCTGTGTAGTACAGACTTATACCAAAGGTTGGGTTCCTATTGCCAGGAGGACAAGGTTGCTGTAGTGTACCCAAAGGGTACTGCACCAAATCTTGCCTAACAGTCACCAACAAGTGTCCTGTCCATACGAGCCCATTGTTTGTCTTTCCCTGATAGCCACTGTCTTATCACCCTCAGCTGGGCAGTCTGGAAATAAGGAACAAGTTACTTACCTGTAACTGTTCTCCAGCATGGGTCCAGCATGGATTCACATGCTCATGAACATTGCCAGTCGTCAGGCTGGGAATCCTTGCTAAAGAAAAGGAACAAGTTACTTACCTGTAACTGTTGTTCTCCAGCATGGGTCTGGCATGGATTCACATGCTCATGAATATTCCCCGTCGTCAGGCTGGGAATCCTCGGTAAAGAAAAAACCAGTATCAGTTTCGTTTCTGATCTGTCTTTCGTAGTAATAACCAATCACTGGTCTCTGCGTCATACTGACCACAGCCAATGACTGCCCTCTACCTAAGCACCGCCTCTGGCAGCCATCTTCAGATTTGGAAGCACGTGAAGTGGCAGTATGACCAAGTGAAGAGCCGCAGAGGGGTAGGCGGGAGGGTTCGCATGTGAATCCATGCCAGACCCATGCTGGAGAACAACAGTTACAGGTAAGTAACTTGTTCCTTCTCCAGCATGGGGTCTGGCATGGATTCACATGCTCATGAATAAAGAATACATAGCAGTACACACATGCACAACCACGGGAGGTGGCAAAGGCTCAACATTAAGCATCACATCAACTCAACATTAAGCATCTTACCTCCTCACCAGGCTCACCTCAGGCGAACAGGTTGCGCAGCACTGCTTGGCCGACCCTGGACTCCTCCCTGGAATCCCGGTCGACGCAGTAGAATTTCGTGAAGGTGTGCGTCGACCTCCACGTAGCAGCCCTGCATATGTCCAGCAGGGGCACACCAGATAGGAACGCCGTGGTAGCTGCGATCGCTCTGGTGGAATGGGCTCTCGGACGGCCAGGCAGCGGTCGGTTTGCCAACCGGTGACAGCACATGATACAGCCGGAGAGCCATCTGGAGATGGAAGCCTTCGAGAGAGCCTTCCCCTGATTGACAGGTCCAAAGTTCACAAAGAGTTGTGACGTCTTCCGAAAACCCTTCGTGCGGTCCACGTAGAACTTCAGCGCTCTAGCTACATCCAGCGAGTGCAAAGTCCTCTCAGCCGGCGACGAAGGCGACGGGAAGAACACAGGTAACACCAAGGGTTCGTTGAGATGGAAGTCCGACGGTACCTTGGGCATGAAGGAGGGGTGCGTCCTGAGCACTACCCTCGTGTCGTGGAAAGTCAAGTACGGGGCCTTGCAGGAAAGGGCCTGGATCTCTCCCACTCGTCGTGCGGAGGTGATGGCCACAAGAAAAGCTGTTTTCCACGATAGAAACTTCAACGGGGCCGAGTGCAGAGGCTCGAACGGAGGTCCCATGAGCTTGGTCAGCACCACGTTGAGCTCCCACGCCGGGGCCGGAGCCTTCACCGGCGGGAACGATCTGAACAGTCCCTTCATGAACTCTTTCACCAGACGATGAGACCACAAGGACGTCCGGCCCGTGGTTCTGGTGTATCGGGAGATCGCAGCAAGATGAATCTTGATGGACGCATGTGCCAGACCAGCTTTGGCCAGCGTCAGCAGGTACGGCAGTACTTGGGGAGCCGTAATCCGTAGAGGGTTAATCTTCTGTGCGTGGCACCAGACAGAGAACCTCTTCCATTTGTGTCCATAGCATTTAAGAGTCGAGGACGCCCTGGCCTTTGCAAGAACCTCTCTGCAATCGGCCGGTATGTCGTATCCTCCAAACTCTAGTGCTGCAGGAGCCAGACCTGCAAGTTCAGCGACTTCGGGTCGTGGTGGAGGATGGCGCCTCCTTCCCTGGAGAGTAGATCCGCGTCCGCCGGCAGCTTGATCGGCGGGGACGCTGACAAGTCCAGAAGGTCCGGGAACCATATCTGCCTCGGCCACGCAGGTGCGACGAGGATCATCCTGCACCGTGACCTCTTGAGCTGGTTGACGAGCCGGATTAGCAGAGGCAAGGGAGGGAACGCGTAGAGGAACAGGCCCTCCCAGGGGAACGAGAAAGCATCGCCCATGCTCCTCGTCTGGGGAAACCTGCTGGCGAACCTCCGGCACTTGGCGTTCGTCGCCGTCGCGAACAGGTCGATCTGGGGTGTGCCCCACCGTCGGAAGAGGCGATCCACCAGATCCTGCCGTAGTTCCCACTCGTGGCACGAGCGCAGCTCCCTGCTGAGTGAGTCGGCAATGGTGTTTTTTATCCCTGCCAGATGAAACGGCACCAGAAAAATCCCTTGGGCGACGGCCCAATGCCACAGGTCCTGCGCCTCCTTGGACAGCGCTGGGGACCTGGTTCCGCCCTGTTTCCTGATGTAAAACATGGTGGTGGTGTTGTCGGTGAAGATCCTCACCACCTTGCCCTTGAGGGACGGAAGGAAGGACCTGAGGGCCCAAAACACTGCACGGAGCTCCAGGACGTTGATATGTAGGGACTTCTCCGTCGGGAGCCAGAGTCCCCTTGCGTGCAGATTTTCGGTGTGCGCTCCCCACCCTTCCAGGGAGGCATCCGTGGTCACAGTCTCCTGGTGGGCTGGGGTCTGGAAGTCCATGCCCGCCGTCAGATGCGCGCGGGTGCCCCACCACCGTATCGCTCGTCGGAAACTCTCGTCGAGCTTGATCCTTTCCTCGAAGCTGCCCGTCGTCTGGATCCAGCGCGCATCCAGGAATTCTTGCAACGGGCGCATCCGGAGCCTGCACATGGGAATGAGGTAGATGCAGGAAGACATCATCCCGAGGAGGGACTTGATGGACCTCACTTTGGCCGCGTCGGCCACCAACATCCGTTGCACCTTGCCCAAGATGGTCCTGGTCCTCTCCTCCGACGGGGAGGCCAGAAGGGACACTGTGTCGAGCCTCGCTCCCAGAAACAGTGCGACTTGCGCGGGCACCAGGTGGGATTTGGCGTAGTTCACGGAGAATCCCAGGTCCGTGAGGAGTTGGACGGTCCTTGCCGTGTGGACCACGGCGAGCTCCCTCGTCTTGGCGCGGATGAGCCAGTCGTCCAGGTAGGGGTAGACGTGGATCCCCTCGCGGCGCAGCTGCGCCGCCACCGGTGCAAGGCACTTGGTGAATACCCTGGGTGCCGACCGTAGTCCGAAGGGAAGGGCTTTGAACTGGTAATGACGCCCTTGGACCACGAATCTGAGGAATTTGCGGTGCCCCTTTAGGATGGGAATGTGGAAGTAGGCATCCTCCAAATCCAATGACGATAGGAAGTCTCCTTCCTCCAGCTGAACCAGGACGTGCTGGAGGGTGACCATCCGGAACTTCTGCGCCTTGATGAACTTGTTCAGACGTTGCAGGTCCAGGATGGGGCGCCATCCTCCCGTCTTCTTCTTCACGAGGAAGTATCTGGAGTAGACTCCGGAGCCCCGAAGCCTCTTTGGGACGAGTTCGATGGCGCCCTTTCTGAGCATCGCCTTTACCTCCAGGAGAAGTTGAGGGACGTGAAGTTCTTTCCTGGCCACGGGGGGGACGCGCGGGCACCTTCTTTGAAACTCGAGCGCGTGGCCCCGGGCCAGGGCGTCCAGCACCCAACGGTCGGTGGAGATGGACTCCCACACGCTGACGAAGCCCGCCAGCCGGCCTCCCACCGGGGTGCTTCGGTGGGGGCCCGACCCCAAGGCCGGTTCAATCCTGCTTGGACGCGGCCTTGCCGCCTTGACCTCCTTGGCGACGACGGCGGGGTCCGCTAGACTTGCCTCGTCCTCTGTAGGCCTCTTGCGACGACGAGCGGGCCGCTTGACGGTAGGAAGCGAAACCGCCGCCGGAACCTTTGGAGGCGCCCTTGCCTCCGCCGCTCCGAAAGGGCGTCCGTCGTTGCAGGACTCCAAGGGCCCGGGCCGTCTCAGTATCCGCCTTGATGGCCTGAAGGGAATCGTCCACTGTCTTCCCAAACAGGTTGTTCCCGTCGAAGGGCATGTCCAGGACTCTGGTCTGGACGTCCTGCCGGAAGTCCGTAGCTTTGAGCCATCCACGACGTCGAAGGCAAACACCGTTGCCCAGCTGGCGGAATCCAGTGTCGGCGATGTCCGTCGCCACGGTGATGGCGTGGTCCGAGGCCACCTCACCTTCCTGCAGGATCTCAAGGGCCTCCGCCCTCTTGTCGTCCGGCAGAAAATCCAGCAGAGGAGCCATCTTGTACCAGAGCTCCCTGTCGTAGCGGGCCACGATAGCCAAGGCGTTGGCCGCTTTAATCATGGAGTGGAAAGATCCGATCTCGTCGGGCGGAGAGGCCCTGGTGGGAGGCGACGACGGAAAATCCTCGTCGTATGCCTCGTCGTCCGTACCCGTCGCTGCCGTGTCAGTCCCCGTATCATCCCCTCGGGTGGACGGGGAGGAGGGCTGGAAGGGGCGCGACGGTTGAAAAGGAGGTGGTGGATGGATCCTTCTTTTCTTGGTAGGGGGAACACCAGAAGGTCCCGGTTCTGGATCCCCCGACGGGAGAGGTTCCTCCGTCGGTAACGGTAGCCTCGTCCTTATCTCGGAGCATAAGGACTGTATGGCCAACAAAATGGCCGCCGAGTTGTCTTGCGGCGCTGGCAGAGGGGAATCCGACGGGCGAGCAGGGGCCCCGTCGGTATCCTCGACGATGTCGTCGTCGTCACCTGCGTCGGGGTCCATTCCGACGGGCTGGCCTTCTTCCACGCCTAGGCCGTGGCTTAAGACCTCGATCAGTTCCTCTTCTGAGGTTGAGGCCGACTCTACGACGACGCCCTGCCCCCCCTTCTTCCCCACGGAGGGTTTCACGGGGGTCCTATCGATGGGCACAAAGGAAGACTCCCTCCGAGGAGGCAGGGAGATTCTGGGCCCTGAGGTCGCCACCACTGGTGCAGCCACCACAGGCTGAGCCAGGGCCGCCGCGACCGTTTCGATAGAGGGCTTGGTCGGATGGATCAAGGCCTTCACCACCTTAGGTGCGCTCACCGCCTTATCCTTGAGGGAGGGGGCACTGCCACGCTCCTCCTCTGCCTTAGAGCTCGACCGGGGCCTCTCCAGGAGCTTCGCCGGGTGCTCGGCCTTCCTCTTACCCGACCCAGAGCGTTGGCTCGTGGTTGATGGTGCCGGGGAGGGTGCGCCCTGCCTGGCGCCCGCAGAGCCCGACCGTTCGGCGCTCCCGGTGCCAGCGGACTCGCGGTGCTTGGCCTTATGTTGGGCCCCCGTCGCCGGGGCGCCCTCAAAGGTCTTAGAAGACCGCTCGGATTTCTTCTTCTTCTCGCCAGACGGGCTCTTAACCTCCAGCCAGTTGGCGAGACGTTGATGGCGGTCCTTCATGGTCCGTTCCGACATGTTGCCGCAAAACGCACAGTCCTTCTCCACGTGCGTCTTGTCCTCATGAAGGCAGTAAAGGCAGAAAGAGTGTTCGTCCTCCTTGAAGACGTTCTGCAGCTGGCATCCAGGGCAGACCCTGAACAGCTTTCCGGGCGTCGAGCTTCCCTTCTCCTGGGCCATCTCCGAGACAGGGCCTGAGAAGCTTCTGGAGTCCTCCGAAGTATAGCTCGACGAAATCTTCACCCTTGAGGGGCACAGATGAATCCGACACGGGTCCCCGTTGATCGGATGTAGGATCGGTGGAGCTTGAGGCTCTTTTGACCGAAAGAATCGAAGTTTTTGTAAAAAGCGCGAAAAAAATAGCACTAACGCTCGAGAGCAATAGCACGAGGATCCCAACACATGAACGTGCGGTAAAAATCTGAAGATGGCTGCCAGAGGCGGTGCTTAGGTAGAGGGCAGTCATTGGCTGTGGTCAGTATGACGCAGAGACCAGTGATTGGTTATTACTACGAAAGACAGATCAGAAACGAAACTGATACTGGTTTTTTCTTTACCGAGGATTCCCAGCCTGACGACGGGGAATATTCATGAGCATGTGAATCCATGCCAGACCCCATGCTGGAGAACAATCACTTTCAGTTTCACTTCTGAACTGTCTTTCTCCTAACAACCAATCACTGGTCTCTGGGTCATACTGCCCCAGCCAATGACTGCCCTCCAGCTAAGACCCTTCTCTGGCAGCCATCTTCAGATTTGGTAGCACGTAAAGTGGCAGTAGGACCAAGAGAAGAGCCGCAGAGTGGTAGGCGGGAGGGTTCACATGTGAATCCATGCCAGACCCATGCTGGAGAACAACAGTTACAGGTAAGTAACGTGTGCCTTCTCCAGCATGGGGTCTGGCATGGATTCACATACTCATAAATCAAGAATATATAGCAGTACACACATGCAAAACCATGGGAGGTGGCAAGGCTCAACATTAAGCATCTCTTACCTCCTCACTAGGCTCACCTTCAAACGACCAGGTTGTGGCAGCACTGCTTGGCCGACTCTGGACTCCTCCCTGGAATCCCTGTTGACGCAGTACAACTTTGTGAAGGTGTGCGTCTATCTCCACGTAGCAGCCCTGCAGATGACAAGCAGGGACACACCAAACAGGTACGTCATAGTTACAGCGATCGCTCTGGTCGAGTGGATTGCCAACCAGTGACAATGTGTGATGCAGCCGGAGAGCCACCAGGAAATGGAAGCCTTGGAGAGGGCCTTCCCATGGTTCAGAGGGCCAAAGTTCACAAAAAGTTGCGACGTTTTCCAGAAACTCTTTGTCCACATAGAACTTCAGCGCTATAGCCACATCCAGCGAGTGCAAAGTTCTCTCAGCCGTCGTCGGGAAGAATACAGGTAACACTAAAGGCTCGTTTAGATGAAAGTCCGACAGCACCTTGGGCATGAAGGAGAGGTGCGTATGCAGCGCCACCCTAGTCTAGTGGAATGTCAAATAAGGTAGTTTACCAGAGAGGGCCTGGATCTCTCCCACTTGTTGTGCGGAGTTGATGGCCACAAGAAAAGCTGTTTTCCACAAGACAACCTTCAGTGGTGCCGAATGCATAGGTTCGAACGGGGGACCCATGTGCCTAGTAAGTACCTCATTAGGCTCCCACGCTGGGGCCGGAGCTTTCACCGGTGGGAACAAGCAAAATAGTCCTTTGACGAACTCCTTGATCAAACGATGCAACCAGAAAGATGATCGTCCAGGAGATCTGGTGTAGCGGGAAATAGCCGCCAGATGCACTTTGATGGAAGCATGGGCCAGTCCTGCTTTGGTCAACGACAACAAACACGGAAGCACCTGCGGAGCAGTGTGTTAGGCAGAATCCTGTGCAGTTCCCTTAGGGAGCACTACAGAAGATTAAGACTACAGGTATGAGCAATAAACCCCCTTTGGTATTAGTCTGTACCACAAAGATTTAGTTGGTAGCTGTGGCTAAGCAGTCAGACTTATCTCAAGAGGGAGATGAGCAGTATTCAGGGTTTTCACAATAGGGCTACAGTGCTATGGTACAAGGAAACACTGAGCAAGGCTTTGTATTAAAAAGAATATATATAATCACAGTTAATAAAGCAAGTTAAAATCAGTCAAGAAAAGTATACACAACTCCCTAATTAAATTGTAGACAAGTTTGAGCAAGAGTGAAAACGGAGCAAAACGGCACAGTGAAAACGAAACACAAATGGCACGCAAGCAATTTCTCACAAGGGATGGAAAGCACAAGTTATACAGGACTATCTTCTTACACACCCTAGCAACACTTCCCATAAGTGTGTGACCAAGTTTAGGCAAGGCAGTACTTTAGCATAGAAATACTTAAATGAAAACGTGCAAAATGGCACTTCAAAAGTTTAAAAAGTGGGAAGGAAAAGGTGGTTAGTGGTTATAAGAAGTAGGTGCACCAACACAGTTCTAGTTGAGAAGCAATCTAGAGAAGGCAGTTCTAACAAATTTAGCCAGAGTCAATAGGTCTGTGCCAGAGTCAGTGGTACAGGGCAAAGGGCCCCGGAGCAAAATGTTCTTTCAAAGGATCCCCGACCTGGGTTAGGAGTTTAGAGAAAGACACGAGAAAGAAGTTATATTAAAGTTCTGGCAAATAAAACCTACCGGAGTAAAGTCAATATTAAAATAAACCGGCGGTATGTTAGAGGTTGTCAGAAAATGTGGTAGCCTCGAACAATGGGAAAATCTCATAGGAAATATTCGCAGTTGAATATTTACGGTAGTAACCACTGTCACCAGCCAGAAACTTTTGAGACAGACTGTACGGTACCCTCTCGAAAATGAACACCAGGGAAAAACTATTAACCCTACCCAGTACCTCCATAGTAAGATAGGTTGTACTGGTTTAGTTCATAAAAATTGACTAGTAAAGTCAATGGGGACTTTACATGCCCTGGGAGACAGTAGTCAGTCCCAGGGTATGGAGTCTATGTTGGGGGGTCACTATGACTCCCCTGTGTCACTGCACTGAGGGTGCTGTGTAACATGTGTATAAAGATGGTTCCTAGGAGGGTGAGAAAAACACCATAGACAAACACAAAAAAAGCCCAGAACACACATAGCAAAAATGCCTACTAGTGGGAAAAAGAGTCACACTCTTAGCAGGAGAAAAAAACAAACCCTTCAAATCCAGCAAAACTGCTGGGGGACTCTATAGGTAAGGGAAATTAGCCATAAAATGAGAATTCTCCATAACACAGTGACTCGTAGATCCATCTTCTGGGTACGGCACCGAACGGCAAACCTCTCCCCCTTGTGCCCGGAGCATTCGAGGATCGAAGCTCTGGCCATGGCGAGCACCTCCTTACAATCCGCTGGGAGATCGTAGCCCCCAAACTCTAGTGCTGCAGGAGCCAGGCCTTCAGGTTCAGCAATCCTGGGTCGTGGTGCAGAATCGCACCTCAATCCCTGGCGAGAAGATCTGCGACCGCCGCAAGCTTGACTGGAGGGGACGAGGACATGTCCAGAAGGTCCGGGTACCATATCTGTCTCGGCCACGCTGGTGCGACGAGGATCATCCTGCACTGGGAACGTCTGAGTTGACTGATGAGTCGCAGAAGCAACAGAGGGAACGCATACCGAAACAGGCCGTCCCAGGGGAAAGCATAAGCCCCCCACCCACCGTGCTCCCCGGCTGAGGAAGCCTGCTGGCGAACCTTCGACACTTGGTGTTTGTCACCGTTGCACTTGATCCTGCCGAAGTTCCCACTCGTGGCAAGAGTGTAGCTCCCTGCTGAGTCGGCAATGGTGATCTTCACTCCTGCTAGAGGAAATCAGATGAGGAACATCCCCTGGGCTACGGCCCAGTGCCAAAGGTCCTGTGACTCTTTGGAGAGCGCTGGGGATCTGGTTCCCCCCCTGCTTCCGGATGTAGAACATTGTGGTGGTGTTGTCCATGAAGACCCGTTCCACTTGCCCTCGAGGGACAGAAGGAAGGACTTGAGGGGCCAAAAACACTGCCTGCAGCTCCAACACATTGATGTGCAATGACTTCTCCTCCGGTAGCCATAGGCCTCTTGCATGAAAACTTCTGGAGTGCACTCGCCATCCTTCCAGGGCAGCGTCCGTCGTGACCATCTCCTGATGAGGTGGGGTCTGGAAATCCACGCCTGTGGACAGATGTGCGCGCACGCCCCACTGCCGTATCGCTAGACGGAAACTGTCGAGTGGGTTCTTGTCCTTCAAGCTCCCCGCCACTTGTATCCAACGGGGCGTCGAGGAACTCCTGCAACAGACGCATCCGTAGCCTGCACAGCCGAATGAGGTATATTCATGACAAAATCATGCCGAGTAGGGACTCTATGGACCTCACCCATGCGAACTTCAGGGCCAACAGCCGTTGTACCTTGCCCAGGATGGCCGCGATCCTTTCCTCCGGCGGAGACGCCAGGACAACACTGTGTTGAGTCGGGCTCCCAGAAACAGTGCGTCCTGCGATGGAGTCAAGCAGGACTTTGTAAAGTTTATCGAGAACCCCAGGTTCGTCAGGAGTTGGACTGTCTTCGTCATGTGGTCGACAGCAATGTACTTTGAGTTCACCTGATCGTCCAGGTACGGGTACACATGGATCCCTCGTAGACGCAGCTGGGCTGCCACCGGGGCCAGGCACTTGGTGAAAACTCACGCCACCAACTTTAAACCGAAGGGAAGTGCCTTGAACTGGTAATGTCCTTGAACCACGAAGGTACTTGCAGTGTCCCCTGTGTAAGGGGATGTGAAAATAGGCATCTTCAAAGTCCAGCGACAATAGAAAATCCCCCTCTTCCAGCTGTCCTAGTACGTGCTGTAGAGTCACCATCCAAAACTTTTGTGACTTGAGGTACTTGTTCAGACGGCGGAGGTCCAGAATGGGCCTCCAACCGCCAGTCTTCTTTCTGACGAGGAAATACCGAGAGTACACTCCGGAGCCCCTTTGGGACTAGATCAATCTCCCCTTTTTTAATATGGCCCCTACCTCCAGCAGCAGCTGAGGGATGTGGTTTTCCTGAGGGGCCACTGATGGTATCCATGGACACTTCTGCTGGAACTCTAGGGTGTGTCTACCACATGCTGATGAAGTTTGCCAGCCGGCCCCCCAAACTGAGTGCACGGTTGGGGGCCTGACTCCAAGGCCAGTTCAATCTTGTTCCGATGTCGAAGCGCTACCTTGGCAGCGACGTCCACCTCCAGACTTGGCGCGGCCCCTGTAGGTCTCCTGGGCCGATGAGCAGGAGGGCTGATGGTAGGAAGAGGCACCTCATCCGAATCCTTTAGAGGAACTTTGGGATTTCCCGCCAGAAGTCCAAAAGGACGGCCGTCGTCGTTGAAGCGTGCCCAAGGCACGAGCAGTCTCATTGCCTGCTTTGATGGCCTGGAGAGACTAGTCCACAGTCTTTCCAAACAAATTGTCCCTGTTGAAGGGCTTGTCCAACAGCTTTGACTGAACATCCTGGCGGAAATTAGTGGCCCTCAGCCAGCCTCGCCGACAAAGCCGAACGCTGTTGCCCATTTGGCAGAATCCCGTGTCGGCAATGTCCATGGCCACTGTAATGGCGTAGTCCGAAGCCACCTCACCTTCCTGTAGAATCTCCAAAGCCTCAGCCCTCTTGTCGGGACGGAATTCCATGAGGGGGGCCATCTTGAACCAAAGTTCCCTGCGACGTGATCACTCGTCCCCCCCCATGGCATCCAACTTCATCCTCTCACCGTCTGGGGGTGTGGGGGAGGAGGCCGCCGTCGAGGAAGAGCCCGAAGACATCTTCTGGGCCGCCGCCAAAACTGTAAACACTTGGGCGCAGAGTCCGGCACTCTGTATTTCTTCTCGTAGTGATCCCTCGTCGCCAGAGCTGATCAAGGGTTCTTCATGAGGGACAACCCCTCATCCAATAGCGGGATCGAAAGCACAGTCTTCCTCTTCGCCTCCTCGACTGGTAAAGGAAACCCTCTTTCTTCTAGTCCGGGACAAACTGGAACAGCTCTGAGACCCTGGAGATCATGGCATGGAATGAGCCAATCTTGTCGGGCGGTGAAGATTTGGCCGGCGGAAACGGGAGATCCCCCAGGCAGCCGTCATCCATGCCAGTGCCTATCGTCGCTGTGTTCGGTCCATGTCATCCCTCGGGGGGGAGGAGGGGGTGGTGAGAGGGAGGTGAGGTGTGAAAGGGCGGAGGGCGTGAACTCTCCTCTTGGATGGTGGTTCCTCCGATGGCCTTGAAGCAGCGGGCGGGGCCCCCGGAGCAAGAGGCATCCTCGTTCGGATTTCCGAGCACAGGGTATGCAGAGCCATAAGAAGGTCCACTGAGATATCCCCAGGTGGTTGCTGGGGTGTAAGCGAAGGGGACAGGGGTGTTTGTGGCTTAGGCTGGTCCGCTCTGTCGTCACTGCCCTGTTGCTCCTCTGTCTCCTTGTGGTCGCCCTCGTCGGGATCCCTCCCCCATAGGGCATGCTGTCAACGCATCTCCCCTCCTGGAGGACCGGGAGGTTGGTGAGCTCCTCCTCTGAGGAAAGGTCGGTGTCCTGAAGGACTACCGTGCCCCCCCCCCCCCTTTCTGCGACCAAGGGAGACTGTTTTGGTGAAATGATGGGCATCACCTTCTCTGGAGTCTTTTCGATGGGCTAGAAAGAGGACTCACTCCAGGCAAGCAGGGCCGTGCCCCGAGAATCTGCCCCGGCGGCCTTCGCGAGGGACGCCGCTACTACTTCGATGAAGTGTGATCGCTCGCCTGATGCACCTGGACTTTCGCGGTCTTGGCAGAGTCTGCGGCCTTTACCTTAGGGGGAGGGTCGGAGACCTGATCCCCGTTAGCCTTCTCCGTCGGGCCGGTCTGGGTCTTCTCCAAAAGCTTGCCCATATGGTCCGACTTCCTCTTCTTTGAAGAACCAGAGAGTTGGCTCGTGGTCGAAGGTGCTGAAAACGCTGAACTCGCCCTGGCCGCCAAGGAGCCCGTCGCAAAGGTCCTAGAGGCAGTATGCATGCAGTGCTCAGCCTTATGTTGGGCCCTCGCGGATGGAGCACCCTCAAAAAGGTATTAAAAGACTGTTCAGCTTTCTTCTTCTGGGCAGGCGAGGCATGCTGCCGGGACTCACCCAGAGCAGGGGCCTTGGCCTGCAGCCACTCGTTGAGGCGCTCGCGTCTGTCGGCCCGCGTGCGCAGCACCATCTCCTGACGAGCCACGCAGTTATCCGCAGGCAGTAGAGGCACAGGGAATGGTCATCGTCCGAAAAAGATGTTTCATACGTTGCAGCCAGGGCAAACCTTGGAGAGGGACAGAGTCCTTCTCCTCCACCATGTCCACGCTGTGTAGGCTTCGAAGAAGTTTCTAGAATCCTCCAAGAAGAAATTTGACAAAAATACGCCCTTGAGGGGCGCTGAAGAATCCGAAAATGAGTTCTCATTAATCGGAAGGTTAATCGATGGAGGTTGGGGCTCGATTGACTGAAAGAATAGAGCAAAACTCTCAGTAGAAAAAAATAAAATAAAAATAAAATAAAAAAAACAAAAAAAACAAAAAACCAAATAAATCGCAAAAACGCAGTAAAAGCTTGAGGGCTATAGCACGAGGACTCCCAACACTTGAACGTGCGGCAAAAATCTGAAGATGGCTGCCAAAGGAGGGGCAGTTATTGGCTGGGGGCTGTATGACCCAGAGAATAGTGACTGGTTGTTGGAGAAAGACAGTTCAGAAGTGAAACAAACTGATTTTTTCTTTGCCAAGGATTCCCAGCCTGACGGGGAATATTTATGAGCATGTGAATCCATGCCAGACCCCAAGGATCCACGTGAGGGTCACCATCAATCAAGACCATCTGCCCCATCCAGGACTGTAAAAGGAATTCAAGTGTTCGAAATCGGTCTTTAAGGATCAGTTGTGGAGGGGAGGGGGGATATTTAGTTTGCTCCGTACATAGAATCTAGGGATTTCGTAATGTTAACTCCAGGTATTTGATTTATTCCTTTGCCCATTGAAACGGAGTGCAGCCCCGCACCTCCTCCAAGGCATCCTCAGTCAATGACAACTGCAACTTGTGTACATTTACCTTCAGGCCAGACACCCTGCCAAAAGTCTCCATCTACCTGGCTAATGTTACCAAAGAGGAAGTCTGGTCTGGTCTGAGAGGGCCAGGAGCATGTGGTCCGCGAAGACAATGAGTTTATGGTCCTCCCACCTCATCCCACAAACGGGAAGCCCTTCACTGTGGATGGTTATCTCAGGCGCTGCAAAAAGGGTTCCAAGTATATTGCATAAAGCAGGTGTGAAAGCGTGCAGCCCCGTTTAGTTACCCTCTCCAATCTAATTTGATGCGAGAGTTGTCCATTGAATGACAGTCGCAGGTTAGGTGCCCGGTAGTTTGCCTGAACCCTCAGAGGAATTTCCCCCCCATACGTGCCATGGTGTGAAAAAGGGATGGCCATTCTACCCCGTCAAACAATTATTCAGCCTGTAAGGCAATCAGCACAAGAATCCCATGCTTCGCGAAGGTTCTCGACCAAGTGGAACACACGCTGTGTATTGTCAAAAGGTCTGACAGGATTTAATGAATCCGGACTGGTCTGAGTGGATGAGGCCCGGTAGTAAGGCTTCAAAATCTGGTCGCCAAGATCTTAGTAGATATTTTGGTGTCGATATTGAGGGCAGCTATCAGGCGGTAGGAGCCGCACAATGTCAGGTCCTTGCCCGTTTTCAGGAAAACTACTAGCTTTGCTTGGTCCACTTCCTCTTCGAAGATTTCCCCCTTCTAATGCAGCTCTGTCCACCTCTGACAATGTTGGCAAAAGAGTACAAAATCTTTCTAAGGGCCTCAAGGTCTTTTGGAGGCGTAGAGAGCTCCTGTAAAAGCGCTCAAAGCACTGTAATATCTCCCCCTGTCCCCCACTACGAATTCCCCTGTGTCATCCCAAATTTCCAAAATGGTCTGGGCTGATACTTTCCGTTTAAGCTGCCTAGCTAAGAGCTTATCCGCTCAATTGCCCTTCACACAGAACTGCTGCATTGTGTTTAAAATACTCTTCTCTGCGCTGTTTGCCATCAGTAGTTCTAACTGGACCTTGACTGCTCGGTCACTTTTCAGCATGGCCTTCGCTGGGCAGTGCCCCATTCTAGGCATGTTGTCCTTAAGTTGTGATTCTAATTGTAGCTCTAGCATTATCATTTGTTTATCCCCAGAGGCCTTTAAAGCGATCAGGTCTCCCCTAATCAACGCCTTAAATGCATCCCACCAGTTTTGGGATACCCAGGCCAAGCCATTGGAATCCGTTGATTCCCAATAGGAGACAAGATTGCACCTGTGGCCTTCTTGCTTTCCATTACCAGTTACCTTGTTTTCCTAAAGCCCTGACTCTGTCCCTTCCCCTGACTGGCTGTTGGGTGGAAGCTCCATATATGGTATTGTTGAAAGCTGTCGTGTCTCCAAGAACTGATCCAAGAGAGGACCGGGCTAGGAGACATCTTCCCGAGCTACGAGGGAACATCGTGCACCACCTAACCTTCACCAAGGCTCCCTGGAAGTCAGTCATCAGCAGGCTGCTGACCGGAGACTTGGAACGCTGAGGAATCTGAAGTGAAGCGTCCGGACATTGAAGTCGGTCATCGTCGACCGAGGTTTGGAGGACCACTGTACTCTCGTTGACCGGGGCCGCAACTTTCCATTGCCTAAGACACTTTGAAATCAAGGACTCTTGCTCATCACTGTCGATCGCTTTAGTTGCCGGAGAAAGTCAGTCGCCGTTGAAAATCCACCAGTGGGTTTCCCGCCACTCGAAGTCCTCAATGACGGCGAAGATTCGAAAGCCAGACGTGGTCGAGTCCCATTCGCCGCCAACCGTCGACCCCCCTTGCTCTTGCTGGACCTACGTTCTTCATTGACTCTTTGTGGCAACTAACTATTGTTGTCGAGGTGCAGCGCACGCCTCATCTTCGCAAGACGTCCACGACCGATCGTCGACAAGCACCACCAGGACCGAAGCTGCTGCCTCAACACCATTGTTCACCCTTTTCTTTGAGGAATCTTGATGATCTGTGGCTCCTGCCTTAAAGGGAGTTCACTCAAGAAGGATCCGTCGACGACCTGATATCGAACTCTGCTAAACCAGGTACATTGGGGGTAGAACCTTTTAGAAGGAACCAAGACTATATTAAACAATATCTGGACTTGGCTTGTTGATGCGCATTATTTACAGGTTGCCAGGGGGGTTTGGGGGGTATCCTCACACAGAGCTGTGTCTAGGTAATGGGACAAAGTATTCTGCCATTTGTTCATCCCAACTTGTTTTCCAACTATGTCTATTGTTGATACCGTTTGCTATTTATTTGTATGCCATTGGAAACTGTCAGCAGTTGGTGCATTTTATTGGAACCAAGAGTAATTGTGGTGCCACATAGAGAAGATATATGTATCATAGTACTATGAGCCTGGTGCCTATGGCGCCAGGACTGATTTTTATTAGGAGCCTGGTGCCTGTGGCGCCAGGACTGAACCCAGACAGCCCCTAGCTGGGGCTGCTGGGGTTTTTGTAAATGTCTGGATGCCTGCTCCCGGGGCTGATGGGCTTGATCCGGATGCCCGGGGGTAGGCATCATGACAGCTTGCAGCTTGACCCCAGCGAAGAGTTCCTCGTGGTAGCTGACTAAGTTCAGGTAAGGATTTGGCTTATCCTACAAAGTTCAATAAAATAAGCCCAGAATGTAACCTGTTGCTTGCTTCCTTATTCAGGTGTGGAGATAAAATATGAAGTTGGGGGAGTAATGCCTCTTGCGGTAAAATTAGGTAAGTCTATTGCGGTGAGAAGAGTTCCCCTTGTTTGTCCCTTTGTCTCACCTTGTTGTCCTTTTGTTCCCCTTAGGGGCCGGGGTACGGCGAGGATGCAATGGAGACTGCGCCGGCCCGTGAAGAGGAATAGTACCCCCGGCGGTAATCAGGTAAGTTTATGGGGGTAGTTACCATTGCCTTCGTTTATTCCCTTGGCTCACCTTTGCTGTTCTTGTGTTCCCCTTAGGTGCCAGAGTGTGGCGGGAACGTGCAGAAGGATGCAGTGGATCGTGAGGATGCTGCGAAGGCCGGTGAGTTCAGCACGGCACTGCAGCAGGTGAGGCGGCGCACGTAAAATGCTTCTTTCTTCCAGCTCGAAGGCGCGGTGGATCCGGAATTCAGGTAAGGATCGAAGGTTTGCTCTTATTCTAACCTTTTCTCCTTCTGTTCCTTCCTTTTTCTAGGAGCTGCAGACTCAAGGCGGGCGTGGCAGGGCGTGGCAGAAGACTGGATGCAGGCTTGCAGACACAGTGAGCGTTACGCTGCTGGATGCAGAATAACGCGAAGCATGTGCTGCTCTTCGGGCGTGGTTTAAATAGCCTCCAAAGTAGTCCCAGGTAAGTATTCCTCTCCAGCCCCACCCGAGTAAAAAATAGTCCTTAGGTAAAATAGTCCCTTCCAAGCCTCATTTGGCTTGGAGCTCTGCAGCATGGTCTGCATCAGGTAAGTTCCACTCTACGAGCCTGGCGCCTATGGCGCCAGGACTGACTCTCCATATGAGTCTGGCGCCATAGGCACCAGGGCCGCACCCAAACAGCCCCTAGCAGGGGTTTTGGGGCTTTGCTCAAAATAACGTGATGCCTACTTCCGGGGTTGCTGGATCTGGTCTGGTTCCCCGGGGGTAGGCATCATGACAGCGCCACACACAATTAAGACTACAAGTGACAGTACAATTTAACCTTTGGCAAAAGCCTGTACTACACATTTAAAGTGGTAGCAGTAGCGGAGCAGCCAGACTTATCTCAAGAGTAAGTGAGCAGTATCAAATAGTAATTCGGGCAAACACGGACTCAAGGTTTTCAAGTAAAAGAATATACATTTATTTCACTCTTCAGTTGTATAACATTACACTATAAGCAGTTTAAAAATCACTCTTACTACACCACACCACTGCCCTGGGAGCAAAATGGCACTCCAGCAATTTAAAATTAAGGGAAAGACAAAGTGATTAGAAATGAAATGAAACCAACAGGGCAGTTGAACAAGAGGAACTACAGTGATTAGATCAGTTAGAAAAGGCTTTGGGCCAAAGTCAATGGGTCGAAATTCTTTGGCACAAGATCACGTAGTTCAGGGTAGTTTGCGGTAAAGTTCATGGCACGGTTTCCGGACGAGGTTGGTTGAAAGAAAAGTTAGTTCAAAGAGAAGAGCAGGACAAGCCCTCGGATTGGAGAAAGATTTCAAACACTTTCACCGCGGCTGAACGAAACGCACAACCGGATTTGCACAGTACCTTAAAAACAGAGAGGGAGTTTAAGCTGAGGCAGACGTTTCTGGTGGTTCCTGCAGGCTCATGGTTCCTGAAGCGACTGTCGGACTGACACGAAGAAGGAAGACTGGAGGGTCCTGTGCCACGCAGGGAAGAAGACAGCAGCAGAGCAAAACGACGAATAAAAGGTGCGCTCATTAAATCCCAAGCGGGGTCCGACCTTCCTGGCTATCCGGCCCACTGTAGCTCTGTACAGCGAATTCGACCAGAGGAGGGGTCCAGGGTTGTAGTTTGGGCGAACTGGTTGGTCCCACCAGCTCAAGGTCAGAACTTTCCTGGAGGATCTTCTCTGTCGTCGGATGCTGAAGATTCAGACCTGCAGCAGGGCTTCACCGGGCGGTTCAGTCATTGTAGGGGTCCTCTTCTGCCAGCTCCAAGTTGGTTCTTTCGTTCCAGTGGCGAGACTGCGTTTCCAGTCCCAGAGACCTGCTTTTTATAAAGTTTTCCCCCATTCATACAGCCTGGCTGTAATCACACAGCAGGGTGGCTGTCCTGGCAAGGACAGTCCCCTCAGCCAAACAGGAGTGCGACTAGGGTTACCACGGGAACCCATGGCAGGTGTCCGAAGATCCCTCCCTCACATCCTGCCTACCTAGACCATCAGGGGCCTTAAGGAGGGCTTCTGTGCAGAAGCCCACGTAAAGACAGCGAACAAAGGAATCATTCCCGTTTTGGCGCGCAGAGAAAAACACGAGAAAGACTAACAAAAAGAAATGGCGAATAAACCTAGCCGGGGCCAAAATAAAATGTATTTGGTCAAGCAGGTTTATGTTCGAGGCCAATATGATAGCCTCAAACAATACCACGTTTATATAAGATAATCGCGGTAGAAAAGTTAGGGTAGTTACCATTGACGCCAGCCAAGCCTTAATGTAAAGGGAGCGAAAACAATGCTCCAAGAGACACAGACAAAAAGGGTTAAAAGTTAACCCTTTTCAATACTCCATGTAAGATGGGGTGTACTGGATCTGTGGTTTTAAGTGACTAAAATAAAGTAAATGACAACTTCACCCTTTCTAGGGGACAGCAGTCAGCCCCAGAAAAATGGAGTAGGGGGGAAGTCTAAAAGACAACTCTGTGTCACTGCACTGAAGGTGCTGTGTAACACATGAAAAATATGAGGCCCTGGAGTAGGTGAGGCTCCAGTGCTCAATGTTAGGCAGAAACCTGTGCAGTTCCCTTAGGGACCACTGCAAAAGATTTAAGACTACAGGTGTTGGCAGTAAACCCACTTGGTAGCAGTCTGCACCACCCAGATTTACCTGGTAGCTGTGGCTGAGCAGTCAGACTTCCCTCAAGAAGAGTTAGGCAGTATGCAAAGTTTACACAATAGGCACTCAGATACAATAATACAAGCAAACACTGACCAGAGCTTTGGTACCAAAGTATATAATTATGTATTTAAAAACACACAGTTGAAACACTCCAGCACTCTTATTGTAAAATATTCTAAACACAGTTACTATTGTAATATATACACCCCTTTTTCCTTATCAGATAAGTCACAGTAAAACACCACTTATTTTCATACAGAGGTGAGCGCTTAACTAGATTGCACTCCAATAAGTTTGTGAGACAGGGAGGGAAAAAGACAGAATATGGAAAGGTACACCACTCTAAGATTCAGGAACACTGTTAGCAAGGCAGAAGAGCAAAAGTCACTGGTGAGCCAAAGTCCAAAGGCTGGGCCCACTCTTAGAGAGAGCAGAGCACAAATGCGTCCAAGATCACACAGATACACTAGGCTTAGAAAGTCTTGCAGAGGGTTCAAAAAGAGTTTAGAGAGGCTTTAGGAAAGTTTAGTCAGGGTGTCCCAGACTAACCCAGGTTCGAAAGCCGGGGGCTAAATCTACCCCAAACAGTTGGTAGCAAGGGAAGCCAGGCGGGACACGGTACCTTAAGTGGGAAGGATCCTCCAGCGGTGGCAGTTGTTCCTGGTAGTGGGTGCAAGTTGCGTCGTCGTCCAGGGGAAGAGAAGATCTCGACTTGGAGGAAAGATGAAGGTCGTTGCACTACCAGGGCAGAAACCAGCCGCGGAGTTTTCCGGTTAAAGGTGGTACCTTTGTTTCGCGGTAGTGGTAAAACGTGGTATCCCGGTTGCCGGGGTGCTTGGCACGGGCAAGGCGGCCTCGAGGTACGTCGGGAAAGCGAAAAGACGGTGAAACTGGTTATCCCCACCAGTCAAAGGAAGAAGACGCTCCGGTGGGAGATCTCCTCTGTCGTTGGAGAAAAGTGGTGAGGCAGTCCCAGCAGGGCTCCACCGGTGGTGGTGTCGTGTCAGGTCGGCTCAGCTTCTCCCTCGTCGGATTCTTAGGTCCTGTGGGGACTTCTGAAGTTCCAGTCCCCAAAGCCCTGCTTTTATGCAGCAAACCCCCATTCACTCAGCCTAGCTGTCACTCAAACATGCTAAGTGGTGAGCCGGCCGGCACACCACTTGGGCCAATCA
This sequence comes from Ambystoma mexicanum, assembly GCF_040938575.1. Classification (NCBI taxonomy): domain Eukaryota; kingdom Metazoa; phylum Chordata; class Amphibia; order Caudata; family Ambystomatidae; genus Ambystoma; species Ambystoma mexicanum. The sequence continues at coordinate 889,253,085 of NC_090929.1, forward strand.
GGATGGACTGCGACTTGAGTTGCCTAGGCAACTCAGTCCAGGGTGCCTAAATTTCCCTCCACCCCTCCTAAGTACCCCAGACAGAGTGGCACCACTTTTGAGGGCTTCTGTGGAGAAGCCCGCCAAAAAGTGGAATAAAGGGCTCGACTTGGGTTGGAGTCACAGAAGAGAACACAAACGCCATTTTAGAATCAAGTTTTGGCAAAAAATACCAACCAGAGAATTAATATTAATTAAATAAACCGGCGGTATGTTCGAGGCTACCGTAAATAATTAAAGATAGTAGCCTAAAACAATGGGAAATCCCATAGGAAAATATTCGCGGTTGAATATAAAAAGTAGTATCCACTGCCACCAGCCAAAACTCGATCAGGGGGGACGGAGACGTGCCCCCTCGACTAACAGACCCCGGGGCAATTGAATTGCCCCAGCCAGTACGGCCACAATATAATGGTTTGTACTGGTTCTGTTCAGAATTTAAGACTAGTAAAGTCAATGGTTTCTTTACATGCCCTGGGAGACAGTAGTCAGTCCCAGGGTATGGAGTCTATACTGGGGGGTCACTATGACACCCCTGTGTTACTGCACGGAGGGTGCTGTGTAACACACATCACAAAAACACATGAAGCCCTATAGAGTAAAAGACCCCATAGCCCATTAAACACATCTAGATTCAAAGAAACACACTCAAATCATGTCCAAGAGTGAGGGTAAAAGAGTCTCACTCTTGGCAGGAGAAAAAAATAAACCCCAAAAATCCAGCAAAGCTGCTGGGGGACTCACTAGGTTAGGAAATTCAGCCTAAACAGAGAATTCTCCCTAACACTCAAGATCACACAAAAAGTAGAAACACACAGCAACACACATGGTAGAGTGGGAAAAAGGCTCACACTCTTACCAGGTGAACAAAATAAACCCTGGAAATCCAGAAAAGCTGCTGGGGGACTCACTAGGTAAGGGAAATAAGCCATGTATGAGAATTCTCCCTAACAGACTCTCCAGAGTGCTTCTGAAGCCAGGGAGTTAGACTTTGAAGATAAGTCTAGGGCTGAGCTGGTAGCTGCCCTGGTGGAGTACCAGACTGGATTGTGAAGCTCTTGTTGGAAGGGAAGTGTGAGGGGGGGGGTGAATCCACTGAGGACCCTACCCCAGGGATTGTTATTGAATCCATTTCTGGGAGTGCCACCTCTCTTGCTGCCTCTATTCCAATACCCAGCAAAGGTTCTTCAGGGGATCCCTTGAAACTTGAATTATTGAGGATGAAATTGGCCTTTGAAAATAAAAAGTTGGAAACTGAAGCTGAACTAAAGAAGGAGCAGTTGGCACAGCAAGTGATACTCCAGAATAGGGATCTTGAATTTAAAGACAAGGACACAATGTCAGAGAATCCAGCTAGAGAAAGCTAGAGTGGAGACTTCAGCCAAACCAGTTGGGAGTGCCAGGTCCCCTGCCATCAAGTTTATGAAAGATTTGGTTGGTGTGGATGTGGAGGGTTATGATATCCTTCAATGGATTGAAGCGTTTGAGATGGCTTATGGAATCCATGAGGTTGATAAGAGATTGGGCTAAGTGTTTGTTATGTAGATTGCCTCAGATTGGTTATGATTGTATTCTGAAACAGAGTGTGGAGGAAAAGGGTCAGTATGAGTGCATGAAATCTGCTTTGATTGCCAAGTTTGGCAAGACACCTACCCAATATGTTAAAAGGTTCAGGGAATAAAAGAAAAGAGAACATGTTTTGGATTGACTGGGTGAGTGCTGCACATATGAACATGATGGTGTGGTTTGATAGTTACAAGGTGAAAACATTTGTTGAATTGTCCCACCTTTGTTTTTGGAGCATTTATTCGGAAGCCTGCTCACCTGAGCTTTGTCAGTACGTTGCTGACCAGATTTTTTTTTTTTTTTTTTTTTAAAACTTGATCCGTAAATGAGCCTTCTGATTAATTACAGTCTGTGGACACCGCACCCAAGATGGCGGCATCATTGGGACTCAGAACAAACTAAGAACAGTGAGAGAAGGACCATTTACTTGGTTGCCCACCGACCTAGAATACAATTACAGTCTGTGAACAACACATCCAAGATGGCAGACCCTTTGGGACTAGTAACAAACATTAGTGAGAGAAGGACAAGTCACCCGGTTGCTTAGCGACCCTGAATACAATCACGGGAGAAGGAAGCCAGACGCAAAGGGGGACAGAACCGAGCAGTGGAAGACTGTGCGGGACTCGCTGGTAAGATCGCGAACAGTGTTAGGCAGAATCCTGTGCAGTTCCCTTAGGGAACACTGCAAAAAGATTAAGACTACAGGAGTAAGCAGTAAACCCAATTGGTAGCAGTCCGCACCACCCAGATTTACCTGGTAGCTGTGGCTGAGCAGTCAGACTTCTCTCAAGATGAGTAGGGCAGTATATAGAGCATACACAATAGGGCTAAAAACACAGAACAAGCAAACACTGACCAGAGCTTTGGTATCAAAAGTATATAATTATTTATTTAACACACACTTTAAGAAATACACTAGCACTATATAGCAAAGCAAGTTCAAACACAATCAACAAAAGTATACACACCTCCCTTAAGAATTATTAAACAAGTCTAAGTTAAAACACCACTTATTTGCCAAACAGAGGTGAGCGCGTAACCATAGTTATAACGACATGCCCGAGTGGTCAGTTGCCTTCGCCCCCTATGTTTGAACTGAACAGAAACTACCTCTGAACGTAAAACAAAATGTGACATAACAGTGGGACCCAGCGCCTATACAGCGACTGGTCCCACTTTATGCCACGTTGAAATGTATCAGTAAGCAGTGTAGATACAGACTTCCCCTCACTAAGCAAAGTGTCCTTCGCTTCACAGAATGGACACTAACTGGAGCAACAAAAGAGCAAAGAAATTGAACACACGAAACAGGATTCCACAAGACTGCGTGTCATTGGCTACACACTTAGCCTTAAGGTTGGTTCATACGTGGCAGCTGAGAGAATCACGAAAGTATCATGCTTAACTAGGAAAGACTTACAAAAAGTAACAAAAAATATTCTCTATTATCTTTAGATGAATCAGTGAAAAAATCTGTTATCCTACATCTGAAGAAGGGTTAAAAGACAGCCCGAAACGCGTAATGTAAAGATATGAGTTGGCTCTGGCAAGAAGAATCAACAACAAGACAGGACACTGCACTAAAAATCCTATCAGGATACCCGACAATATTTGGAGTTTCTTAAATTAATGATTTTGTGCAAACATATATATTTTTCAAATTGATGAATTCTCAACCAAGTTATTTTTTGATTTAATGTGTTTAACAATGTGAGCAATTTACAATGTAATGACGGCGAATTACAATAGTAATGTTTGATTGATTTATATATGAAGACTCAAGAGAACATACAGTTCTATAAATTAAATTTTGTTTAATGTAAAAAGATTTATGTTCTGTGAATCTATACAGAAAAACGTAAACGCTTTTTATTGTATTCCGAATTGTTTCCGATTACATTGGACAAAAGTGTGCCCTCGTCTTCGCATCCCGTGCACTGCGGGAAGCCATCCTTCTACATACTGTGGGGCTCTGGACCACGAGAAGGGTGACCCCAAGTGTAAAGGTAAGGCACTTGGAGTCCAGGCTGTCAGCCTGACCTACCCTTACTTCATGCCTGAGGTGAGGGCCACTGTCCTCCCCCCCCCCCCTCCTCCTTTATAGGAATCCCCTTTGTGCTCCTGCAGAGATTTCCCTAGTGTCCCTTGGGGCCTGGGACCAGTACGGAGAAGTACTAGCTACAATCCCACAGAACATCTGCCGATATTTGAGCAGTGGCCTCCTGAATGGCCAGCCTTTTATTGGTTTGAGACACACTGGGGCAAGGATGACAGTGGTGGACAAGCCCCTGCTCATGACAGAGGACTATGTAGGTGCTCCACTGAGAACTACCAAGTTAGCTGGTGGGACTCACAAATTATCCCCTGTAGCCCTAGTCACCATCACAATTGCGGACAAGACAGCAAAACTTCCTGTCCTGGTTCAGAACTATGTACCTGCTAACATTTTGCTAGTTAATGATCTAGTGGAGTTGGGGTTGATCTCCGGTAGTCTTCCACCAACTGCTGCTGCAGGTCACTAGGTCACAGGTCGCACCAGGTCTGAATGAGTCAGGTACCCAATCCAAAGGGGAAACCCAAGGCAAGAAGGAAGAGCAATTAGGCGACCTCTGAAGGGGGCTCCTCTTCCTGCTGCTTCAACAGCACCCTCTGTGATTCATGCTCCGGGCGGGCTGGGTCCAGTGGTAACCCCAGACAACTCCTGAGGGAAAAGAGCCAGAAGACCCTCCTGCAGAAGAGGTGCTCAACCCAGAGGATCAGCCAGACCTTCACTGCCTGCTGGCTGAAGAGGGGGGCCCCTCTAGGGGAGACTTCTGTAAGTGTCAGAGAGAATGCCACTCTCTCGAGGCTCTGAGGAAACAGGCCCAGGCACAAGGTGAAGTGCCTAGGTCTTCCAAGACATATTGGGAGGGTGAGCTCCTTTGCAGTGAGCCCACCAAGCCTGAACTTGGTACACTCAAGACATTGGTGGTACCCCAGGTTTACAGTCCCTTCCTACTGCAGTTGGCACATGAGGTGCCATTAGCTGGTCATCTTGGGACCAAGAAGACAAAGCAGAGGCTCCCTGTCCATTTCTACTGGCCCCGAATGGGAGTAGAAGTGGAGTTCCCCTGCAGGACCTGCCCCACTTAAGACTAGAGGCAGTGTCATTGCCCCACTGCAGCCGTTGCCAGTGGTTGGCACACCATTTGAGAGGGTGGGCATTGACATTGTCGGTCCCCTTCACCCTCCCACTTCAGGTGGACATCGATTCATCCTGGCCTTGGTTGATCATGCCACCAGGTACCCTGAGGCTATACCCCTTCGCACCATTACAGCCAAGGTGGTTGCCAGGGCTCTCCTGGGCATTTTCACCAGAGTTCCCTTAAGAGGTGGTCTCTGAGAGAAGATCCTTTCCGGTCTCAGTCTTTCTCCTCCACTTGAATTGCCAGACTGGAATAGCTGCTCTCTTGTGCGTTCGGCCTTGCTCGTAGTGTGCTCTCGTGCTCCGCTTTTTATCTCTGTGGCGAAGGTAAAGGGCCGCCAGGGGTGGGTGGTTGATCGTTGTCAATTGCCTGACTCTGCCTGACCCTTGTATTGAGACATGTCAGGTAAACGGCTTTGGTGTTAGTCCAGTGTCTGTCACAGTGTAAGAAAGTGTGTGTCAAAAAAGGGGTGGCGGGAGGATAGAGCTTCTAAATATCCTACTGAGTTGGATGAGGTAAAGGGGTTATAAGGAAGCGGGTAACGCGTCTCACCCCTCAGTGTCCCACCCACTCTGCGAAGACCCCGCCCCTACCCCTTCCAGGTGATCCTTCCCCCACTGGACCACCCCCAGGAACTGGATCCAATAGCGATGGCCGTGTCCTGGCAACCTGGATGACAGATCTGCCGTTCATTCAGCGGGTGAGACGCCTTCAGGTTTCTCACACTACCCATACCTACAATCCCAATCTGGGAGGAAAATAATGGTCACCTTCAGGATAAAGCTCACGTTAGGCAAACAGATGTCGAACGACAGCCTGTGCAAATCTAGACTTCTCAGTCAAGTCCTTTTCGATACAGTAGAACTAGGCAAAGGTGTGAACAGACATCCACGTCGCTGTCCTGAAAGTGTCCATGTGGGGTACACTGTAGAGGAAGGCAGTGGCAGGCAAGAAAGTCCTTGAGGAATGCTGTAGTACTGGAAATGCATTGGAGGGACAGGGCCTCCCTTGTCCTTGTCCTGTAGTCCTTTTTCATTTGTGTTCTGTATTGTTTTCTGCCCAGGAGTCCATGTGGGACTCCTTGTAGTGCAGTGTTAGGCAGAATCCTGGAAGTGCCCTTAGGGACCACTACACAAGATTAAGGCTACAGGTGGTAGTACAATTTCACCTTTGATACACGCCTGTAATACACAGTTATAGTGGTAGCAGTAGCTGAGCAGCCAGACTTCTCAAGAGCAAACGAGCAGAAGTAGAGATTACACAAACTACTACAATTGCTGTGACTCAAACATTGACTCACGGTTTTTGGTTAAAAAGTAAAAGTACATTTATTTCTAGACCATCTGTTCGCAAAACACTTCACTTCCATTAAATTAAAACCCCACGTAAAATACACTACACACAACCAATTCAACTTTATACAGCACAAGGTAAGCACCTTTGGATTTGACAATCCAGTGTTGTGAAACAAAGACGTTACCGGGGTTGTTACGCAATCAGTTTTTGACAGTAATGACAGTTCGGTCTTACGAAAGAGACGCGTACCCGCGAGAAGAAATGTTACCGTAGTCAAACACACTTAGCACATGAATTAACACAGGAGAGTTGGGGTCAAAAATCATAGGCAATACTTTTGTCAAGGCAGATAGAATCACGAGACACTTTCTAACATGAAGATAAAAGTCAATAGGCCTGCGCCAGTGTCAATGGGACAAGGGTCCTGTTGTCGAGGATCACAAGGTTAGCACAGTTCACGATTCGAGATTGCCAGTACTTAGATATTATCAAAAGGGAGGCAAAAGTTATAAGAGGGAAGGAAGATTAGGACAAGCCTTTGGTGAGGAGAAAAGGGTTCACCCTAGTTCCTCGAAGTCGGACACAGTACCTTATTCGTATGAAGACCTGGTGCTACAGCAGTTGTTCCTGGTAGTTTCCTGCAGACTCACGGTTCCTGAAGCTTCAGTCGTGAGGACAAGGACGACGTCTGGAGTGATCTGCACTACCCAGGGATGAAGCCAGCAGCAGCAAAGCAACAGTGAATAAAAGGTGAGGATCTTCAGATGGCTATCCGGACTACTACAGCTATGTGCAGCGATTTCAACCAAGAAGAGGATCCTCTGCCTGTGGAAGGTGAGCTGGTTGATCCCAGCAGGCTCAAGGGAAGACGACTCCGGACTGTATCTTCTCTTGTCGTTGAAGGGTAGATAGTTCAGGACTGCAGCAGGGCTTCACCGGGACAAGGGAGTTGCGGCAGTGGTCTCCTCCTCCGCTTCTCTTCGTTCCTTGCAATTCCAGTGTTGACTGACTTCGAGCCCAAAAGTCCTGCCTTTTATGCCAAAATCCCCCATTCACACAGCCTGGCTGTAAATCACTCAGCAGGGGGGTTGCCCGGTCCGGACAACCACCTCAGCCACTAGGTCTCCAAGGAGACCCTGTGCAGGGGGCAACTACACCCCTCCCTCACATTCAGCCCACCTAGACACCCAGACGCCACAAGGAGGGCTTCTAGACAGAAGCCCTCCAAAAGCCGGTGAACAAAGGAGGCAAACCTGGTTTGCCGCGCAAAGTAAAACACAAGAAGGACTTTAACAAAAAGAAATGGCGATTAAACCCAACCAGAGCCGAAACAAAAAGTATTTGGTCAAGCGGGTTTAAGTTCAAGGCCAATATAATAGCCTAAAACAGTACCACTTTTATATAGTATAATCACGGTAGAAAAGTTAGGGTAGATACCATTGCCACCAGCCAAGTCTAAATGTTAAAAGAGAAAAACAAAGCTCAGAGAGGCACAGACAAAAAGGGATAGGAATTAATCCTTTCAGTACTCCATGCAAGATGGGGTGTAGTCGGTCTGCAGTTTTAAATGACTACATAAAGTAAATAGCAACTTTACCTGTTTCTGGGGGACAGTAGTCAGCCCCAGAAAAATGGAGTCAGTGGGAAGTCTCAAAGACAACCCTGTGTCACTGCGCTGAAGGTGCAGTTTAACACACAAAAAGTGGGGCCCATGGAGTGGTGTGTTCCAGAGCCCAAGATCACACAAACAGAAGAAATACAAATGGCAAAACACATAAGAGTGGGAAAAAGGCTCACACTCTTACCAGGTGGAAAAAATAAACCCCTGAAATCCAGCAAAGCTGCTGAGGGACTCACTAGGTGAGGGAAATTAGCCATAAATGAGAATTCTCCCTAACATGCAGCTCTTACTATTTTTGGGTTGGTGTAAAGACCAATGGGATACCCTTATGGCACCCATGGTGGGGGTACAACCCTGTGCCCCTAGTGCATGTTTTTGGGCACCCCTGTGTGGCCCACAGAGCAGGGTATGGGTTGGTGTCTTGGCCACTTGCCCAGGATCACAGGAGCGTCACCATCAGGTGGAAGGAGCAAGGGACACCATGGTTCAAACGTCCCTTTGGGCGCCAGGCTCATGGAAAAACAGAAGCAAGACTATTATGGGCAGGAGTGCTTGGAACAGAAGCAAGACTCTTATTATGGGCAGGAGTGCTTTCAAGAACTTTCCTCCAACCAGTCCGGGTGTGGCCTTCTATCTTCAGCTGCACGTGCAACTTTAAGGAGTGGCAGGGTGTGGCAAGCAGGACTGAGATAGTGGCCGTGGCCTTAAGAGCTCCGCTATAAAAGCCAGCCCAACCCCAAGGCACACGCTTCGCATTAATCTGCATTCGCATGCAGCGTAACGCTCACCGCCGCCTGGGTTAACTAGCACTTACCTTAGAACCCAGCCTCCTGTCCCTACGCTTACCTCCTGGACTCAGTTTACACCTGCATCCATCACCGCTGAGCCTGGAATCCATTCTTCATCTTCCAGATCGCAGGGACTTCAGGTCTGGGCACGACATCTTCATCTCCGGCACGCAGAACTCCAGCTCCCGGCACCGCAGCACAACATCTTTTTCCATGAAGGCGGACCTTGTAAAAGGACAAAAAACAAGATTAGACATACACACCTGCAGTTTAAGGTCGTGCTTGCAATAGTCTTCGCGCTTGTCCTTAAAAGCACACTTACCTGCTGCTGGACCGCCGCAGAATCCTCCGTTCCTCCACTGGAGCCACTTCAGGCTCTGTTGCTCTGCTGGACCGCAATCACAACTATGTGGGGAGAAAGATGGACTTTGTTACAGAGCTGACAACCGGCCTGAGTACAAGACAATACCAATACTTCACGACAAATAGCAAACAGAAAGACACTTACCAGAAAGTTGTGGAATCGTCGCAGCTGGACACCACATATAGAGGACCAGTGAAGGAACTCGGTCCTCAGTCTACATGCGCCCCTGCCAGAAGTAGCAGGACGGAGAGTTCACCCTTAATAATCTACAGGTGAGCCTTAATGGGAAGATGCATGCTCACCACACTATGGGAGGAAGTTTTTGAGAGGGAATTCACTTGCAGGCCAGTAAACCTATGTCCTCTCATTTACGGAGGAGCAGGGTTCCAATTAATCGCAGCAGCCCACAGACTATTTGCAGCGGGAGGAAGCAGATCTTGGGGGGGGTCCTACTTCCTGGGAGGGCTGCAACCGTGCCCCAACGTCCCCACAGAGACCAGGTGAGCGTAACAGAACGTGAAGCCTCTACAAATCTCTGCCTGGGCGTTATGGATACCTCAGACTGATCTATTGGCCCAACTTTTGGGTGAATAACGGGCTGAAATTCATGCTTCCAGGCAGGAAACCAATGCCTTAAGAAAGGACCTTATTGTGAACCGAGAGCATACTGAGTTTACTCCTGGCACAAGGTGGCCAGGTTCCATTGCTGGGACCTACTGCCACACCACAACAGTCACCAACAGTCCAGGTGTTTCTTCCAGGAGCAGTTCCTCTGGCCCCGCCTGAACTTTTCACGGGCGACCCCAACAAGTATGCCATATTTATGAACCAATGCCGGTTACATTTTTTGTGCAGACCTCGGCCCTTTCCCAACAACCAAGCCAGAGTGGCGTTCATACTCATATTTGGGAGGCAGTGCAGCAGACTGGTCTATACCTTTGGTAAATCAAGATGATCCTTTGCTTCGAGACCTAGGGGGTTTCCAGCATGAAATGGAGAAATTGTTTTCAAGACACTCAAGGACAGGCCCTGGACAACGAATTACTGTCACTCAGACAGGGAAATCAGGATTTGTTAACCTAAATTGAATCCTTCAATCATCTTATAGCTCAAACAAATTGGCCAGAAGGGAAGAGGACTATGCTCTTTTACCGTGGATTTTGTGGAGAACTCGAGGAGATTTTAGATCAAGTGGTAAATCCCCCAGAGGGCTGTGCTGAACACATTTACCTAACTGTACATCTTGATCACAGGCTGCTGGATGGAAAGATGGATCGAACTAGGGCGGAAGGGCGATCGGTCTATGTGCGGCCTCGTGATAATCCACCCAAGTCACACCAACAGGCCGAACCCATGCAACTTGGGGGACTACGGAGTCCTCTCACCAAAGCAGAACGAGACACAAGGAGACGACAACAACTCTGCTTGTATTGTGGAAAAGCAGGCCATTTTCTTCGAGAATGCCTGGTGAAACCACCCAGGAAAATAGTCGGAACAACCAAACAAGATGAAGGAGAACAAGACTCGGAAAACTCCAACGCCCAGCAAGCGTAAGGGTCCACTTGTCGAGCAGTAAAAAGTAACCTGTACAGTCCTCACATCTGGTCATTCCTGTGCTCTTGGTAAACCACAAGCAACCGTCAAAAGTACATGCTTTGGAAGCATAAATTGACAGTGAAGCTGTGGGGAAACTACATTGACCAAGATCTGGCTATCCGAATAGGCCTTCCACTCCAGCAAAAGCTGAAATTGGAAAATGTCACAGCGGTAGATGGATCACAACTTTCATCTGGCCCAGTAACACATTATACCAAAAAAGTTAAGCTCTTATGTCAGGGCGCCACCAAGAGGACATTACCTTCGATCTCATTGGGGCTCCTCAGTTGCAGATAATATTAGGAATGCCTTGGTTGGAGACCTATAACCCCAAGATTGACTGGCGGAAATGAGTTCTGACCTTTCCCCAAGACTGTTTTGACACCCGTTATGCTCAAAGGCCCATCAACCTGAAGACGAAGAGTAACCAAACTGGGTCTCACTGGCTCCTTGCCACTCGAATACCTAGAATACTAGGATGCCTTTCAAAAGGAACAAGCAAACATCCTTCCTCCACACAGGTCCTACGGCTGCCAAATTGATCTTGTACCCGGAGCCCAAATTCCCTACAGTCGGATTTATGCTCTGAGCAGGAAAACCGTCTTAACTAGACTAGTACCTAGCCAATGGCTTCATCCGTCCATCTAAATCACCTGCCTCCTCTGCGCTCTTTTTCGTGCCTAAAAAGGAGGGCGACTTAAGAACTTGTACCTATAGAGCACTAAACCAGATCACAGTGAATAGATACCCGTTACCACGTATCCCAGAACTCTTGGATCAGGTAAAAAAGCGATCTAACACAAACTGGATTTACGAGGGGCCTACCACCTTGTAAGGGTCAAAGAAGGAGACGAGTGGAAGACGGCGTCTCGTACTAAGAATGGTCTCTACGAATACCAGGTGATGCCCTTTGGGTTATGTAATGCCCTCGCGGCATTTCAGTTCTTTATGAACGACGTGCTCTGCAAATTACTGGACGTTTGCGCACCTGTCTATATTGATGACATTCTCACCTATTCAACTTCCAAATAAGAGCATATTGGTCATGTTCGGGCAGTGTTAGAAAAGCTTCGGCAACATTGACTATTTGCCAAGTTGGAGAAGTCTTTTTTCCATGCAACAGATGTCGAATTTCTTGGCTTTATTCTCACACCAGGAGGTGTTTGCATGGATACACGCAAAGTGGATGCTATCCTTCAATGGCCCTCACCAATGTCTACAAAATGAGTACAAAGTGTGCTCAGTTTCGCCAACTTCCATCGTCGGTTCATGTCCGGTTTCTCTCAGATCGTCCATCCCATTACTTCTCTGCTGCGAAAAAAACCCAATTCTGCTGGTCTCCAGAGGCTCAGAAACTAAAAAGAGCGTTTACCACAGCACCCGTTATACAACACCCACAAACAGATTTGCCGTATGTTGTTGAAACTGATGCCTCGAACATAGCAATGGGAGCTGTATTGTCACAACGGAACCCGGAAACTGGACAATTGCATACTGTGGCATTCTTGTCTCTTAAGTTTTCTGCTCCCGAATTGAACTATTCAATCACTGACAAAGAATTGCTAGCCATCAAGGCAGTGTTTAAAGCATGGAGACATTACCTTCTCAGAGCCAGACATACAGTCACCGTCATCACTGCAACCTACAATACTTAAAGTCCTCTAAAGCGCAATCTTCGCGCCAACTTCGTTGGGCCCTCTTTGCAGAATACGACTGTCATTACCTATAGACCGGAGTTCGTAATGGGAAAGCAGATGCCCTCTCCCGCATGAGCGAGGAAAAAGGAAGCCTTCACTAGACCGGACCCTGTGGCTATCATTCCTGAAGAGCGGATCCACAATATGATTGTCGCGGCAACCTGTCTGGACAATCTACATTCCAACATGCGATGCCAGATGAATCAATCTGCCCAACAGGAACGGCTGCAAAAAGGAGACCGATCCAGATTTACGCTACTTCCAAGGGCAAATGTACATTTCTGATAAACTACTAAATCAGATCATCACCAACTATCATGATTTCTTGGTGGAAGGCCATCCAGGAATAGGAAAAAAGTCAAGCTAAAGTAAAGAAACACTATTGGTGGCCCACTTGGAGGAAGGACATTATCCACTTCATGGCGACCTGTGGTGTCTGCGCTCAACACAAATATCAAAAGCAAAAGCCTGCTGGTTTATTACGTCCATTGATGGTACCGCCAGCACCTTGACACACTTTGTCCATGGATTTTATTACAGATCTCCCTTCCTGTAATGGTTACACCACCATCTTGGTTATTGTGGATTTGTTCTCCAAAATGTCCCACTTCATTCCTTTAAAAGGGCTCCCCACCGCTTCTACTCTCGCGACAGTGTTTCTAGAACAGATTGTGCGACTGCATGGGTTCCCATCGGTATTTATATCGGATCGTGGAACCCAATTAGCTTCAGCATTCTGAAGAAGGTGTTGTAAAATTGACAAAATCGACCTTCGGCTAGACATCCTCTGGTTGGCAGAGTACGCATACACCAATTCACACCAGTACAGGGCAAAGTCCGTTTTATACTGTGTATGGGAGACACCCACGGACATCTGGTTTTAATCCACTCGACACATTAGAAATGCCACAATAGCAAACCTGCACAAAACCATCACCCAGGTTTTTAAAGAAGCAACCAAACAGCTGACCAGAGCCAAGGAGAGACAGAAAAGGTTTGCAGATCAACATCAAAGAGAAGCTCCCAACTACCAAATCGGAGACAAAGTCTGGTTGGCATCAAAGAACATTTGAAAGGACCAAGAGCTTTCCGCCCCAGAGACTTGGGGCCCTACACAATCAAGGCCATAATCAATCCTGCCGCCATGAAATTGGAGTTGCCATCCAACATGCAGATGCATCCGGTATTTCACGTTTCACTCTTAAAACCAATGGAACCGGATACACGTATCAGCATTCCACCAGATCCTGAAATAATTGAAGGGGAGCAGAAGTACGAAGTAAAAACGATCCTAGACTCTAAGGTAGTCCGATCCAAATTATACTACCTCAGACTGGAAAGGATATGGGCCTCAAGACAGAACCTGGGAACCCAGACAACATGTCCGTGACCCCCGAATGGTAAGGCAATTCCATCGCAACAATCCCACCAAACCAGGAGGACCATCCTTGAGAGGGGCCTTCAGGGGGAGTGCTGTCATGGCCACTTGCCCAGGATCACAGGAGCGGCACCATCAGGTGGAGAGAGCAAAGGACACCATGGTTCACACACGTCTCTTGGGACATTTATACATTGGGGGCCCGGTTGGACACAGTCCTGGCGCATTTGGTGCCAGGCTCATGGTAAAACATGAGCAAGACTATTATGGGCATGAGTGCTTTCAAGAACTTTCCTCCTATTGTGTGCACCCAGTCCGAGTGGGTCCTTCTATCTTCAGCTGCACGTGCAACTTCAAGGAGTGGCAGGGTGTGGCAAGGAGGACTGAGCTAGTGGGCGTGGCCTTAAGAGCGCTGCTATAAAAGCCAGCCAAACCCAAAGGCACACGCCTCCCGTTAATCTACATTTGCATGCAGCGTAACGCTCACCACCGCCTGGGTTAACTAGCACTTACCTTGGAACCCAGCCTCCTGTCCTGACGCTTACCTCCAGGAGTCAGCTTACACCTGCACCCATCACCGCTGAGCCTGGCATTCATTCTTCATCTTCCGGATCGCAGGACTTCAGCTCTGTGCACGACATCTTCATCTCCGGCACGCAGAACTCCAGCTCTGGACTCTGCAGCACGACATCTTCCACGAATGCGGATCATGTAAAAAGGACAAAAGACAAGGTTAGACATACAAACCTGCAGTTTAAGGTTGCGCTTGCAAAATTATTTGCGCTTGTCCTTAAAAGCACACTTACCTGCTGCCGGACCACTGCAGAATCCTCTGCTCCTCATCTGGAACCACTTTCGGGCTCTGTTGCTCTGCTGGTCCGCAATCACACCTATGTGGGGAGAAAGATCGACTTTGTTACAGAGCTGGCAACAGGCTGGGTACAAGACAATACCAATACTTCACGACAAAAAGAAAACAGAAAGACACTTACCAGAAAGGTGTGGAATCGTCGCAGCTTGACTGAACACCACATAAAGGACCAGTGAAGGAACTCGGTCCTCATTCTACATGCGCCCCTGTCAGAAGTAGCAGGACGGAGCGTTCACCCTTAATATACAGGTGAGCCTTAATGGGACAATGCATGCTCACCACACTATGGGAGGAAGGTTTTGAGAGGGAATTCACTTGTAGGCCATTAAACTTAGGTCCTCTTATATTTACACAGGAGCAGGGTTCCAATTCATTGCAGCAGCCCACAGACTATTTGCAGCCAGAGGAAGCAGATCGGGGGGGGGGGGGCTACTTCCTGGAAGCGCTGCAACCGTGCCCTAACATCCCCGCAGAGACCAGGTGAGCGTAACAGCTGGTGGCATCTCCATGCTGAATTTCACAGGTGCTCGAGTAGCCTCCATTTTGGGATTCCAATGGCAGGGCCTGGGTATCAGTTGATTCCCCATAGGAAACAAGATGGCCCCTGTGGCTTCTTGCTCTATATTGCCTTTTACCTTGTTTTCCCAAAGACCTGGGAAGCCCCGACTCCGTCCCCCCCCCCCCCCCCCCCGACTGGCTGTTGGGTGGAAGTTCCATATATGGTATTGTAGTGAAGTCTAGGCCAGACTGGCTGGAGCCATCCCAGTGACTGTATGTTGTGGGTACACCCTGTGGGTGGGACCTGGGTGAATGGAGTGTGTGACCAATATGCACTTCTTGCTGTGGATGTCTGGTTTCTGGTATGAAACACGACTGAGACAGCCCTGCCTGAAACCGGTATGAATGCAGTGTGTAGTGTTGAATGGTGCTAGGGAGAATTCTCATCTTATGGATAATTTCCCATTACCTATAGAGTCCCCCAGCAGCTTTGCTGGATTTGAAGGGTTTGTTTTTTTCTCCTGCTAAGAGTGAGATGCTTTTTCCCACTCTTAGGCATTTTTGCTATGTGTGTTCTAGGCTAATTTTGTGTTTAAATGCCTATGGAGTTTCTCTCCCCTCCATAGGAACCATCTTTATTCACATGTGTTACACAGCACCCTCCGTGCAGTGACACAGGGGTGTCGTAGTGATCCCCAAACAGACTCCATACCCTGGGACTGACTACTGTCTCCCAGGACATGTAAAGTCCCCATTGACTTTACTAGTCCATTTTTCTGAACTAAACCAGTACAACCCATCTTACTATGGAAGTACTGGGAAGGGTTAAATAGTTTCCCTTATGTTCATTTTCGAGAGGGTACCATACAGTCCCTCTCTCAAAAGTTTCTGGCTGGTGGCAGCGGTTACTACCGTAAATATTCGCCCGCAAATATTTTCCTATGGGATTTTCCCATTGTTCGAGGCTACCACATTTTCTGACAGCTTCTAACATACCGCCGGTGTATTTTATTTATTTTTTTTACTTTTATTTTTGTCGGCAGAGGTTCACAAGGCACATACGTCAAGGCAACAAACAAATCAAGCGTAGCATAAAACATTGTGGTGGTTATAGAATATAGTTCCAACAGTGGTTATAGAGCATGAACAATACAGAAGTACACAGCAGAGATCACGGTGCATGGATGGAGACCGGAGACTAGCCAGATCCGGGCGTGTTCTCACTTTGATTGTTGAGATATGTATTAAATTCGCTCCAGATGTTCCTGGGGCGAGATTGGGCGGGCAGCATTGTCAGTTATTCCTCCTCACAGTTCCGCGACCATGTGAGCATACCCAGCCATTTCTGAGAGGCCGGTGGGGAGGAGCGCTTCCAGTTCTGAAGTATACATTTTTTGGCAATCATGCAGCTTATATTCAAAAATTTTTTCAAGCGCTTAGTTTCGTCAGACCTCCAGACCCCAAACAGAACTGCCAAAGGATCGGGATCAATTACAGTTACTGCACTTAGTGTATGAAGGACACTGTCCCAGAAATCGGACATTTTATTACAGGTCCAGAACATATGCAAGTGATCAGCATCCACTGCCCTGCAGCGCGGGCAGAGGTGCACCTCAGAGCGAGCAAACCCTGATGTCCTGCGTGGTGTATAGTAAAGCCTATTGAGAAGCTTGTATTGCATGGCACGAAAACGGAAATTGAGGGGAAACTGTGGCAGCACACGTCCTCCCACAATTCATCAGGTAATTCCCGACCCAGTTCAGCCGACCATCCGTCACGCGCCCCAAGAGCCGGAGTGGGGATGTCTTGTAGGATTTGATACAGTGAAGAGACGCCACGTGCACCGCCCGAGTTGGCGATGTAGGCTATCGCCAGGTTATCTGGGGCTCATCCGGAAAGGAGGGCCACATGGTGCGGAACGCGGCGCGAAGCCCGTAGTATTGAAGAGTCTCTAGAGGGAATCTGGTGTGCCCCGGTCTCCAGGTTTGGGGGCCTATGAATTTGCCTTCGGGATAGAAGTCGGACAGTGCCCGATAACCCAGTGCACCCCAGTGTCGGGCCAAAGCGGTATCAAGCATGGGCTCCAGGCCAGGAAAGGCCCACACGGGAAGGCATTTGTAATATGGGGAGGGCCCACTTGTCGAGTGTAGCAGACGTGACCGGGCATACAGAGTCGCAGCAATGGGGTCGACGGGGGAATCAGATGTGTAGCGTCGATGTAGTATCAGGGGCATCAAGTTAATACCAGCGGAGGCAAGCCGTTCCAGTTTGACATGTGGGCGCACTGGGGAACCCGGGTACCAATGAGTAGCATGCTGGGCCTTGGCCGCGATCCAGTATAGTTCTAGGTCCGGAGCAGCAATACCACCCCGTTTGTATGAGAGTGCCAGGTCAGTCCACTTCTTGCGCACCGCACCGGAGTGCCAGAGAAATTGTGCACAGAGCGTATGCAATTTAGTGAAGCAAGCCCTCCCAGGCCATATAGGAATGTTGCAAAAGGTGTATAAGAGCTTGGGGAGCAAGATCATTTTACTAATGGATAGACGGCCAGCGACGGACAACGGGAGAGTGCGCCATCGTGAAATTTTGGTCTCAACTGTTCGTGCTACAGCTGAGTAATTATCGGCAAGCAAGGTGGGCTTAGTGAGGGACATCTGCACCCCAAGGTATCTAACACCCTCAGGGGCCCAGTGCAGGGGATACTCGGTGGTGGGCTGCAGGGTAGCCTTAGTGAGCGGGAAAATCTCCGATT
Organism: Ambystoma mexicanum; assembly: GCF_040938575.1. NCBI lineage: Eukaryota > Metazoa > Chordata > Amphibia > Caudata > Ambystomatidae > Ambystoma > Ambystoma mexicanum. The sequence goes on from NC_090929.1 coordinate 889,270,739, forward strand.
TGGAATAGTTAATCGTAAATCCGGAGTGGGTGCCGACCCGGGTAATGTCTCTCAGTATGGGATCTAAATGGGTTGTAGGATCTGTGATGTATAGTAGGACATCGTCAGCATATAGAGTGAATTTAAAGGATCGTCAACCAGTTGTACTCCTTTACGCGAGTGACGTGCACGGATAAAGTCCGCCATCGGTTCTATCACCAATGCGAAAAGAATCGGGGAGAAGGGACAGCCCTGTCTGGTGCCTCTGAATAGAGTGAACACCTCGGATGTTAGTGAGTTGACTCGTACCCGCGCAGCGGGGGAAGTGTATAATAGTTTAATGAACCCTATCATGTTAGGGCCAATGGCCATCGTTTCGAGGACCAGCCACATGTATTTCCAAGAGACCATATCGAAGGCCTTCTGTGCGTCCAGCGTAACCGCTACGGCGTGGACGTCTTGATCTATACGGGACATGACACTGAATAATCTCCTGATGTTATGGGAGGTGGACCTGCCGGGGACAAAGCCAGCTTGGTCCTCTTGTACCAAGTGCGTCATAATGGGCAGAAAACGGTTAGCAATGATCTTAGCAAAGATCTTTGTGTCTAGGTTCATGAGGGAGAGAGGTCTATAGGACCCGCACTCGTCCTCAGGTTTACCTAGTTTGAGCAGTACCGTGATGGCCGCTTCCTGCATGGAAGGGGGAAGGATAGTGGCTTGGAGTGCCTCATTCCATACCTCCAACAGCCGGGGGGCCAGAATAGCTACGTGCTCTCGATAGAAGTCCGCTGTGAGGCCGTCAGGTCCCGGCGCCTTGCCTATAGGTAAGTCTGAGATAGCCGATACTATCTCGTCTAGCGTAAACGGGGCATCCAACTGGTCCCGGGTCTGTGGGGAAATTTCCGTGGTGGGGATCTGGTCAAGGAGTTCTCGCATATGCTGTTCAGTATGCTCTACGGGCTGGGAGTAAAGGGATCTATAGAACTCGGTAAATATATCCAGTATTCGATGGTCCGCCCATTGAGCGTCACCATTCCGATCTTTTATGGAAGTGATCTGCGTACGGCCCAGTTCCCCCCTCACAAGTGTCTTACCGGGCCTGTCCCACTCCCCATATTTCCTAGCGGCCTGCGGGCGGCTGAAATAATGAACTTCGCTGGTTGCTAGAGTGTTAAACACCTGGAGCTCGTCAGAGATTCGGGCCAGAGTGGTGGGGTCAGTCCCGGAGGAGCAACATTGCTCCAACCTTTTCAGTTTGGCCTCAGATCACCCCAGAGCGGCCCTAATAGCTTTCAACACCCCCGCCTCCCGAAAAATAGACATACCCCTAATGTAAGCCTTAAAGGCCTCCCATCTGACCACGGCGGTCGTGTCTCGAAGAGAGTTAAGCTCAAAGAAGGACTCAATGTCAGCTAGTATCTCAGATTTAAATACAATGTCTTTTAGAGCTTCGGACTTAAAGCGCCAGGTGCAGAGTGTTGGGATGGGAATTCCCAGTCCTAAGGACAATGTGATTGGAGCGTGATCCGAGAATGTGCGGGGCAAAATGCGTGCATCTTCCACCCTACCCATGACCTCTCTCGATTTATCCTGGACGAACTATAGTGTACAGAAGAGTAATAGGTGTAATCCCTCTGCTGGGGGTGAAGTGTTCTCCAGGCGTCACAAATGTTGAGCGACTGCATGTGGCCATGCAGCCTGCGCGCCGCAACCGACAGAACTCTGGGTGCCGTGGCAGTTCTGTCCAGGGCAGTGTCCAGTATAAGGTTCAGGTCCCCCCCCCCTATATGATCTGCACCCCCACGAAGCCCAGCAGTATGGTAGTTACAGTGTCAAAGAATTCCGGAGAATCTACGTTGGGACAGTAAGTGTTAACCAGCAAGTACTCTTTATTGACCAGTGTACAGTGTAATATAACATAACGATCCTCAGGATCAACATAGCTTTTATGCAGCACAAACTTGATTGATTTGTGGATCATTGTGAGAACGCCCCTGGATTGTGTGGAGTAAGAGGTAAAGAACATGGCAGAGCCCCATGATGGGGCAACAGCCCTTGGAATAAGGCCATCGGAGTGCGTCTCTTGTAGAAGCAATATCTTGCAATTGTGTCTGTTAGCATATGCAATGATCTTGCGGGCCTTAGTGTGGTTGCTCAACCCCCGAATATTCCAGGACATTATGACAGTAGCCATTTCAGAGGTATGTATCTACAGACAGTACCCACAAATCAGTGAACATACCAGCTCCCGTGATGGTATGAGCTCCCAAAGTTGGAACAGCAAGTGGGCATGTGGCCCTTCAGCATGCGTGCCGCAAAACCTTGTGTGCCTTTTTGTAAAACCCCTTTCCCACCCCCCAGCCTCACCACTAACCATGGATCAGCAGTGTGAACATCACCCACCCTTAACAGCGCGCAGTTGGGCCGTCCCCAACCTGGCCCAATATGCCCCGAGGCACAACTGGGGCCAACACATACCAAAGATTTGAGAAAAAAACAGTGCAATCGCAATGGGGTGCGCCGTTGCTGTGCACCAGCACGCTTGGAGCTAAATGACCCAGTTGCAAAATGAACAGTGGTGGCGGACTAATCACGCAGGCCCCACCCGCGGAGCGGGTAATCGGGGACAGCACACGAGCCCCTACGGTTCCGAAATAAACCAAAAAAGTTTCGACAGTCGAATATCGTACATCCCTGCATCCCATATGCGGGGAGCGGGGTATATCACTGAGATTCGACCAAGGCAGGTCCGGGAAGACAATTGGCGAACTGGTTGGCCCCACCAGCTCAAGGGAAGAAGGCTCTTGTAGATGAAGATCTACTCTCGTCGTGTGGAGAAGTGGTGAGACGCTGCAGCAGGGCTTCATCGGTGGTTCAGTCATTGCAGATGTCTTTGGCTTCTCTCCTCTTCGGCTTCTTAGTTCTAGTGGCGACGTCTTGCTCTTCCAGTCCTCAGGACCCTGCTTTTATGCAAAAAGATCCCCACTCATACAGCCTAGCTGTCACTCACACAGTGGAGTGGTCATCTTGGCGGGAGACCCTCCAGCATATCAGGACAGAGTGCGACATGGGTTACTGATGCAACCCTGTCCAGGGGTCCCACTCCCCCCTCCCCCACAATGGACCCACCCCAGACTCAGTGGCGCCAAAAGGAGGGCTTCTTGGCAGAAGCCCACCCAAAGGACGAACAAAGGATCCCCGACCTGGGTTAGGAGTTTAGAGAAAGACACGAGAAAAGTTATATTAAAGTTCTGGCAAATAAAACCGACCGGAGTAAAGTTAATTTTAAAATAAACCGGCGGTATGTTAGAGGCAGTCAGAAAAGGTGGTAGCCTCGAACAATGGGAAAATCCCATAGGGAAATATTCGTGGTCGACTATTTACGGTAGTAACCACTGCCACCAGCCAGAAACTTTTGAGAGAGGGACTGTACAGTACCCTCTCCAAAATGAGCACTGGGGAAAAACTATTAACCCTTCCCAGTACCTCCATAGTAAGATGGGTTGTACTGGTTTAGTTCATAAAAATTGACTTGTTAAGTCAATGGGGACTTTACATGCCCCGGGAGGCAGTAGTCAGTCCCAGGGTATGGAGTCTATGTTTGGGGGCACTAGGACACCCCTGTGTCACTGCACGGAGGGTGCTGTGCAACATGTGTATAAAGATGGTTCCTATGAGGGTGAGAAAAACCCCATAGATATTAAACACAAAAAAATAGCCTAGAAAACACATAGCAAAAAATGCCTAAGAGTGGAAAAAAGAGTAGGAGTCACACTCCTAGCAGGAGAAAAAAACAAACCCTTCAAATCCAGCTAAACTGCTGGGGGACTCTATAGATAAGGGAAATTAGCCATAAAATGAGAATTCTCGCTAACATAGGCTGGGGGTTATCCCGCCAGGATAGCCACCCCACTGTGTGAGTGACAGCTAGGCTGTATGAATGGGGGTTTTTCAGCATAAAATCATGGCTCTGAGGACTGGAGGACAAGACGTTGCTACTGAAACTAAGAAACCCGTAGAGGAGAGAAGCTGAAGACATCTGCAACGACTGAACCACCGGTGAAGCCCTGCTGCAGATCCTCACCACTTTTCTCCAACGACTCGAGAAGATATTCACCTGCAAGAGTCTTCTTTCCTTGAGCTGGTGGGGCCAACCAGTTCGCCAATTGTCTTCCAGGACCTGCCTTGGTTGAATCGCCAGTGCCAAGCAGTAGAAGACGCGATAGCCAGGCACCAGTCTACCACAGCCGCGATTTAAATTAGTTATTTAGTTTAGTTTTATTAGTTTTATTTATTTATTTATTAGTTTTATTAGTATTTAGTTTTGGCATCACTGCGGCTGGCTTCATCCCTGGGCAGTGCAGTAACTCGAACCTTCCTCCACGACGAGAGCCTCTCTTCCTCTGCAGGATCCCCCGAACTGCAGGAACTGCCAGGAACTACTGCCACCGCAGGAGCCTCTTCCACTTTCAAGGTACATTGTTCCGACAGGCTTCCCATTTCGTTGGGTACTGCTAAAGGCGTTTTAAATACTTTACTTACCTTCTGGGTTGGCTGCCCCACATCGTCTAACATTGTCTTTTTACATTCTGCAACCGCCTTTTCAATTCGTTAAACAAAGACTTGACTGCAGCTACTAGTACAGTTTGATCCTGGGCACATTGCCTGTACCATTGACCCTGGCACAGGCCTATTGACTCTGGCTAAATCTGTTACAACTGCCTTCTCTAGATTACTTTTCCTCAAGAAATGTGTTGGTGCACCTAAAACTCTTATAACAGCCTTTCCTTCCCTCTTAAGTATTGCTGAAGTGCCATTTTGCTCGGTTTTCACCTAAGTATTGCTTATGCTAAAGTACTGCCTTGCCTAACATGTTCACAATCCACTTGGGAAGTGTTGCTGGTGTGTTTTTGAGTCTAACCCTGTATAACCTGTCCTTTCCCTCCCTTGTGAGTGCCATTTCTGCTTGGTTTACACTGTGCCATTTTGCTCAGTTTTCACTCTTGCTCAAACTTGTCTACAATTTAAAATAGGGAGTTGTGTATACTTTTCCTGACTGTTTTAACTTGCTTTAGTGATAGTGATTTGTGTGCTGATTTAAGGGTGTGTAAAATAAATATATATTCTTTTTGATACAAAGCTTTGGTCAGTGTTTCCTTGTTCCATAGTACTGTAGCCCTATTGTGTAAACCCCGAATACTGATCATCTTCCTCTTGAGGTAAGTCTGACTGCTCAGCAACAGCTACCAAATAAATCTGTGTGGTACAGACCAATACCAAAGGGAATTTATTGCATATACCTTTAGCCCTAATCTTCTGTAGTGCTCCCTAAGGGACCTGCATAGGATTCTGCCCAACAAAGACAAAGTTATTAGAAATGAAATCAAACCAACAGGTAAGTGCTCAGGGCAGTTGAACAAGAGGAACTACAGTGATGAGATCAGTTAGAAAAGGCTTAGGGCCAAAGTCAAAGGATCAAAAGTCTTTTGCTCAAGATCACACAGTTCAGGGTAGTTTGCGGTAAAGTTTGTGGCACGGTTTACAGACTAGGTTGGTGGAAAGAAAAGTTAGTTCAAAGAGAAGAGAAGGACAAGCCCTCGGGTTGGAGAAAGATTTCTAACACTTTCACCGCGTTTGAACGAAATGGACAACCGGATTTGCACAGTACCTTAAAACAGAGAGGGAGCTGTAGCTGAGGCTGACGTTTGTGGTGGTTACTGCAGGCTCACGGTTCCTGAAGCGACTGTCGGACTGACCCAAAGTAGGAAGACTGGAGGGTTCTGCGCCACCTAGGGAAGAAGCCATTAGCAGAGCAAAACAACGAAGAAAAGGTGCACTCGGTCCAACCTTCCTGGCTATCTGGCCCACTATAGCTCTGTACAGCGAATTCGACCAGAGGAGGGATCCTGACTTGTAGTTTGGGCGAACTGGTTGGTCCCACCAGCTCAAGGGAAGAAGTTTCCTGGAGGATCTTCTCCGTCGTCGGATTCTGGAGATTCAAACCTGCAGCAGGGCTTCAACGGGCTGTTCAGTCGCTGTAGGGGTCCTCTTCTGCCAGCTCCTCGTTGGTTCTTTCGTTACAGTGGCGACTCTGCCTTTCCAGTCCCAGAGACCTGCTTTTAATGCAGTTTTCCCCCATTCATACAGCCTGGCTGTCAATCACAGCAGGGTGGCTGTCCTGGTAAGGACAGTCCCATCAGCCAAACAGGAGTGCGACTTGGGTTACACCACAGGAACACATGGCAGCTGTCTGAAGATCCCACCCTCACATCCTGCCTACCTAGACTTTCAGGCGCCTTAAGGAGGGCTTCTGTGCAGAAGCCAGCGAAAAGACAGGGAACAAAAGAATCATCCCCGGTTCGGTGCGCAGAGAAAAGCACGAGAAAGATTAACAAAAAGCAATGGCGAATAAACCCAGTCGGAGCCAAAATAAAATTTATTTGGTCAAGCGGGTTTATGTTCGAGGCTAATGAGATAGCCTAAAACAATACCACGTTTATATAAGATAATCACAGTAGAAAAGTTAGGGTAGTTACCACTGCGACCAGCCAAGTCTTAATGTAAAGGGAGCGAAACAATGCTCCAAGTAAGGTGGTTTGTACTGAGTCTGTGGTTTTAAGTGACTAAAATCAAGTTAATGGCAACTTTACCTTTTCTGAGGGACAGTAGACAGCCCCAGAAAAAATGAGTCAGGGGAAGTCTAAAAGACAACCCTGTGTCACTGCACTGAAGGTGCTGTGTAACAAACATTAAAAATATGAGGCCCTGGAGTAGGTGAGGCTCCAGTGCTCAAGATCACAAACTAGAAATACACAAAGCAAAACACGTGTAAGAGTGGGAAAAAGGCTCACATCAGGGGAAAAAATAAACCCTGGAAATCCAGCAAAGCTGCTGAGGGACTCATTAGGTAAGGGAAATCAGCCCTTTATGAGAATTCTCCCTAACACAAGGCAACCCTATGGCACCAAATTGAACTGTGCTGGCCTGGGAAGTTGGTCCTTGATGGCTCCTTTCAACTTTAAAGTGTCCAGCAACCACTCCTGCCTTAACATGGGACCTTAGCTAACAGGACCAAGCACCCCTCCCCAGATAGGCCCCCTTAATTCCCATCAAAACAGCCCAGTCAACGACTAGGCCTGACCTGGGGTTCGAACCTACACATTCCCCGAAAGTGCCTGGCCCGTGCCTCCACGTTTCCGCCTCACAAGTGCTGGGAAAGACTACAACCCCCCCCCCCACCCACCCTGAGTCCCAAGCGACCCACATCTACCACACCGCGACGAAAACAAGGTGTGTCCCGCCAGGATCCCGCAGATATGTCCAGACTCCTCAAACCCCCCCTAAAAACACAGACATCACACCATGCTGCTCCCAGATGACAAGGGGAAGAAGACTGACATACAAAAATTATCGCCACAATTCCCCTCCGTGGGTTCAAGCCAGCACGCCAGCTAGCGACCAAAGGGGATTTTCAGACTTTTATGATGGACATCAAAGCAGAGTTTAGATCCTGCATGACTGAGCCCACGACCAAAATAGAACAGATGGAGCAAAGAGTCATGGAGGCGGAACAGAGACTGGGGGCGGGGGGAGTAGAAGACCTAACCCAGGAACACTCAACTATTCTCCTAGAACTGCAACGCTCGGTCCAGACTGAACAGCAGAAACGAGATCTTGGAATTCAAACAGCAAGACCTTGAGAATAGAGCCTGACGGAACAACCTAAGGATTCGGGGGGTCCCCTCCTCGATCAAGGACCAAAATCTGGCAGATTACATGAGCAACCTTTTTTTGTCTCTACTGCCCCACCTGGACAAAACACAACTGATGCTGGACCACACACACACATCGACTCCGGTCCCGCTGAGGAGTGGAAACGGACTCCCCCCAGATGTGTTCACCAGAGTGCATTTTTACACAACCAAGGAGGCCATCATGGCATTCGGACGCTCCCAGGACGAATTAACATTCCAAGGTTCCCCCTCCTAATCTACCAAGACCTGGCCACGGTGACAATACAAAAACAGAGGGAGCTGAGGCCCCTAACTATTCCTTCGGGACCAACATGTCAGATACCAATGGCTATTCCCAATCGCACTTCAATTTACTTACAAGGGAGTGTCCCGAACGATAGCACGCCTGGAAGATGCCGGGGGGGGGGGAGGGGGGGGGGGGGGGGGGGGGGGGGGGGGAGTGCCGCAGGATTTCACACGCCTCCGGAATAGAGACTTCCCTCTCCAATACCTTACTTCCAACGGGACCAAAAAAGGAGGCACCGCCATTCTCTTCGCTAGGGATGTCCGATTCCAGGCTCAGGAGACATTGCTATGCCCAGAAGGGCGATTCACTGCGGTCAAAGGCTTCCTATTTGGACAACTATATTCCCTCATCTCGGTGTATGCCCCCAATGAAGGTCAAGAGGCATTCTCCAACTCTCTGGGCGATTCCCCGTGTCCCTTTATCGAGGGCCAATCATAGGGGATACTTTAATGGGGTCACAGACCCCCTAATGGACAGATCGCACCCCCCCTCCCCCCAGCCTCCCGAGACTTTAAACTGCCCACGGAATTGCTCCACCTCTTCCGGAATCTGGGGTGGTAGACTCCAGGAGAGTGTTCCACCTAGATGAAAGATTTTTCTTTCTTCTCATATGTCCATAGAATGTCCTTCCGAATAGACTTAATCTTTACCTCTCCACAAATCCTCTCCTATGTAGACCTGGAATTGAAGGTGCTATCCGATCACGCCCCGGTTAAACTTCCACTGCGAGCCCAAAACCCTGACCCACCTCCAAGACGCCGCTGGAACCTCTATGATCCGATCTTTAATGAGATGCCACTGAGGGACTCAATAGCCAAAACGATCTGAAACTTGTTTTGGGAAAACCCAGTGGAAGACACGTCCCCAGCTAACACCTGGGATGCCATGCAGGCTGTGGTGAGAGGAGACAATTGCGCGGGGGGCAGCTTACCATAAACGCAAACTGGCCCGCACAGCACTAGAAGATGAGGTCTGGAGGGCCGAGGCACAGCATGCAAAAAAAGGATGATCCCGAAAAACGCAACGGATTTTACAGTCTGCTTGAAAGAAATTAGAGGCCCATTAAGTAGAACATACGGCGCACTTACTGGCCAAATCCAAGCAGAAATATATCACGCAGCGAGCAATAAAGCAAATAAACTCCTGGTAGAGAAATTGGCCAAGACGAAAAGAAAGAATACCATAGTGGGCCTCCGTGACCCCTGAGTCCAATACGCAGACCGAGATAAGCTCCTACTGGCAGCATCCCACCTCGTTGAAACAATATCCACAACGGTGCAAGACTAAGCAGAACAGACAAAATACCTGCAGGAAGCCATCCTCCCACGACTGGACAAGCGGAGCAGAGAGGAATTGGATGCCCCGATCACAGGCGAGGAGGTGGAGACCGACATCAAGTCCCTGAAGCCTCGAGCCCTGATGGATTCAAGACAAGGTTTTACAAACTATTCTGCCTCCAGCTAGTTACCCCACTAGTGGCCCTGTTCAAATCATTTAGCACCTCTGGGACCATCACCCCAAACATGCAAGAATCCATAACAGTACCCTTACTCAAACCCGGCAAAGAACCTAGAGATAATGCACCATACAGGCCCATCTCCATATTAAATATTGATGCCAATATATATTTTAAGATCGTGGCAAATCGCCTGGCTGCTATATTGTCCACACTGGTCGATCCACACCTAACAGGATTTATAAGAGATATATCAACCGGAGACAACATCCGCAGAGCCCTGAACCTAGTGGACATTGCAGCTCAAGATTCACATAAATTGTCCCTGCTGGCGCTGGACGCCACCAAGGCCTTTGATAAAGTGGACTGGTCCTTCCTCCGTCTCACCCTCGAAGCTTTTCGAAAATTGGTCCTCGCCAACTACCAACCCCCAAAAACCCTTCTTTGAGTGAATAACAACCTCTCAGACCCAACACAACTAACTTACAGAACCAGACAGGGATGCCCCGTCTCCCCTTCTGTTAGCCCTAGTCATGGAGCCCCTTGTCCAGCGAATCCGAATAGATCCAAGCATCAAAGGCCCCTCTTTTGGTTCCTCTCAACACAAGATTTCACTCTATGCTGATGATGTTGTGTTATCCATAACGAATGTTCCTTCCTCCTTGAACTCAGCCCTCCAGGAACAGCAGATTCGGAAGGGTCTTGGGTTTTAGCATTAACTATAGGAAATCGACAGCCCTGGATATAGGCCTGAAGCCTGAGGACAGGAAGATCCTGGAACCCCTATGCCCGATTCACTGGAGTGAGAAATCCATCCCATACCTGGGGGTCCAAATTCCAGCTCCTCCCAGATGTATTCACTGTAAACTTACCCCACTCTTTAAGAACCTAGAAGGGGACCTTGAACGCTGGACCTCCAAGAAATCCCTGATCAGGCAGATAACCGCTTGCCAAATGAATCTTCTCCCCCGACTCCTTTACGCATGCTCTTCTCTCCCAACTCCTACCCCGCTCCCTTCACTTCGGCGGATGCAAAGGAAGATGCTCGAATTTTTATGGAGGGGTCAAAAAGCGAGAAGCCCCCCAAAAGGCAATGACGACCAGTGCCCGATTAGGGGGATTAGGGGTACCAGACCTGCATACATGCCACGGAGCATCTCCACTAGGGCAAGTCCAAGCTTGGAACGGAACTACGGAAGCCCAGAAGTGGTTGGAACTGGAGCAGTCCCGCCTTGCACTGCCCCCGTTTCCTCCCAATATTCCACCCCGCTTCAGAGAACCTGGACAGGGACCTTGGCCTCCACAAAGCACACCCTCAGCGCATGGGATTGGGCGCTGAAACAAAGGGGTCTCACAAGGCATAAGCTCTTTCTGCCCTATTTTTCACAATCCAGCCTTTTCACCCAGGTCATTCCCTGGACACTTCAAAAACTGGACAGCACGGGGGACAACTGTTTGAGAATGATCAACCCCGATCCTTTGAACAATGTAAAACAAGCTCTCAACTAAACGAGGCAGATAGGTTTCTCCTACACCCAACTGCAGCAATGGTGCTCTCATCCCCAGACTCGGCAAGCAGCCACGCGAGCCCTCTGGAACTCGCTTTGCAGGAATTACCATGGCAGGGTAAGATCTCCATGCTCTACAAACTACTACAGGATGACGTTCTTAGCACTAAACTCCCTTACATGGCTCAGTGGGAGGCAGACCTGGGACATGGCCTGGAGGACCAATCCTGGGTCGACATATGGACCAGAATCCACTCCTTTTGTATCACCAACCGGGAATATGCTCATAAACTACTCCTGCGATGGTATTATCACCCTCAACCCGTTTGCACCGGTTCACCCAATCCCGTGACCCTCAATGCTGGAGTAAATGTCACCAGCACGGCTCCTACTTCCACATGTGGAGGACTTGCCCCAGTGTACAAACTTTCTGGAACCTCTATCAGCCATAAAATAAAACACTCACATGACCATTCCTAGAAAAACAGAAATCGTCCTATTGGGTGCACCAGCCCCTGGGCTTCTGGTTTATGGACATGTAGCTTTTACTAGCTGTGACTCTTAGTCTTATTAAATGTCATGTATGCTTGCATTGCTTACTGCTGTGTTGCTGGTTTAAAATAAACATGTTAAAAAAAAACCCTGCCTTTGTTAAGTACAGAAAGCTAAGGCGGCGGTAAGGAACACTTTACTTACCTGAAACTATTGTTTTCCAGCATGGGTCTGGCATGGATTCACATGCTCATGAATATTCCCAGTCGTTAGGTTGGGAATCCTCGGTAAAAGAAATAAGTTTCACTTTCACTTACAAACTGTATTTCTCCTTTAAACCAATCACTGTCCCCTGGATCATAATGCCCCCATCCAATGAAAGCCCGCTCCTTAAGCCCCTCTGGCAGCCATCTTCAGACTTTTACTGCATGCTTCAGTGTTGGGATTCCGCAAGTTTTCTCTGCGAGCTACTTCTAAGTTTTCTCATGTTTTCGATGGAAAAGGGATCAAATTTTGTTCCCCAAGAGCCTGTGTGCTCTTTTCTCCATCTGTCGACAGCGGGGATCCTGTCTGCGAAGCTTCCGGTCACCTGGACCCACACAGCGTCCAGGAATTCCTGAAGGGGCTGCATCCGCAACCTGCACAGCCTGATCAGGTATACATGATCAGGTATATGCACGACATCATGCCGAGCAGCGACTTGATGGATCTACAGTGCAAACAGCCGTTGCGCCTTGCCCAAAATGGTAGATATTCTCTCATCTGACTGGGCTGCCAGGCAGGAGACCGTGTTGAGCCTGGATCCCAGGAACACCCCGTTCTGCGATGGAATCAAGACAGACTTTGGATAGTTGAACGAGAACTCCACATCCATCAGAAGCCAAACAGTCCGGTCCATGTGTTTGACAGAGACCTCCCTTGACTTGGCCACATGTATCCCTTGCAGATGTAGATTGGACGCCACTGGTGCTAGGCACTTCGTAAACACCCTGGGTGCAGACTTCAGTCCAAAGGGCAGGGCCTTGAATTGGTAGGGCTTTCCTTGTACGACAAAACGCAGGAACTTCCGATGCTTCTCATGAATGGGGACGTGGAAGTAAGCGTCCTCTACGTCCAGCGATGTTAGGAAGTCCCCTTCCTCCAGTTGGCTGAGCACGTGTTGCAACGTGACCATCCTGAATTTTGGGGACTGTTAGGCAGAATACTGTGCAGTTCCCTTAGGGAGCAATACACAAGATTAGGACAGGTGAGAGCAATAAATCCCCTTTGGTATCAGTCTGTACCACAAAGATTTAGTTGGTAACTGTGGCTAAGCAGTCAGACCTATCTCAAGAGGGAGATGAGCAGTATTCAGGTTATACACAATAGGCCTTCAGTACTATGGGACAAGGAAACACTGACCAAAGCTTTGTATTAAAAAGGAATATATGGGAAAAAAAATATATATATATGGGCGAAAAAAACCCTCTTTTTTCGGGGGCCTGACTCTTGAGGGTAGAAATAGTTACACAATAGTAGAGAGGGTAGAGTCAAATGGCTTCCCTAGCCAGTTGCGTGATAGGGGGTCGGCAGGACCTTGAAAAAGAACTACTACATTGATAGTTCTACACAAACGAGATTCACCATGGGGTACATGAAAAAAAAGGATCAACATTTATTTTTAACAAAAGAGAAAGTTTTGTCTGAAGGAATTCTTTTGTGCCGTGGCACAACACAGATACATATAAGTGCATGTATACTCTGCACGGTGGTGGGTTAGTAAAATGTGGTTACAATTAATTCAGTGTATCGCCATTATACAGTGAACATTTCTAAATTGGTGACAATCTATTATGCATATTGTTCAAAGTGTTGTGACTTGCCAAGTGTTGTGATGACCACTAGATCGTCCCACTGACCACTTGCCTGAGACCACAGTTTCGCCAACCATTCTTGCATGGGAGGCAGGCGCGCGTGGGGGACCAGGTAAATACATGATGCCATCATCCCCAGCAAACGCATTGCTTTGCGTATTGTTATCTGGCGACCGGTTTGATATTGCGGAATTTGCAGTAGTATATTCCGCATTCTTTCCTCTGAAGGAAAAGCCAACCCCTCTTGAGTATTTAGAGCAGCTCCTAGGAACTGCTTGGAGGTGCTGGGCACCAGACTTGATTTTTTCTCGTTTATGGAGAAGCCCAATTCGAAGAGGAGGTCGATAGTTCTTTGAATGTTTGTCCTGCAAATTACTGTGGTCTCCCCCGTGATGAGCCAGTCGTCCAGATAAGGGTACACTGGTATTGCCTCCCTGCGTAGGTGTGCCGCCGCCACCGCCAGTACCTTGGTGAATACCCTTGGAGCCGAGGCTATCCCGAAGGGCAGTACCTTGAACTGGTAGTGCTGACTGTCCACCTTGAAGCGCAGATATTTTCTGTGTGCTGGGAACATGGAAATATGAAAATAGGCATCTTTCACATCCAATGTTGCCGTGTAATCCCCCTTTTTAGGAGGGGAATTACTTCTTGGAGAGTAGTCATGCAAAGTTTTTGGGGCTTGACATACTTGTTTGCAGGCCGTAAGTCCAATACTGGGCGCATTGTTAAATCTTTTTTTGGCACAAGGAAGTAAGTTGAATAAATACCCTTGTTTACGTGGTGTCCCGGGACGAGATCTATCGCGTCCTTTGCAAGAAGATTTTCGATCTCTTCGAGTAGGATCTTCTGGTGGTCTAAGGAGTGTATTCTTTGTCGTGGAGGGTGGTTTCGGGGACCACTAGGAGTTCTATGCAGTATCCTGCGGACACTGTGGACAGCAACCATCTATCTGATGTGATCCCTTCCCAAGCTTGGGTGAACATGGAAATGCGTACCCCTACTGGGGATGCGTGAGAAGGGACCCTGAACTGAGCGTCACTGTTTTGGTGGAGGCGTGCCCCCTCCTTTATTGGGACTGCCTCTACCCCTATCACGACCTCTTTTGTTACCCCTGCCATAACTCTGGGTAGACTGCTGGTTAGTGTTCCATGGAGTACCCTGGCCTTGGGAATAGTTTGAGCCTCTTTGGGCGTTTTGTCCGCAAGGCCGACAAAAATTGCCATTCCCTCTCTGGTTAGGGGGTTTGTTGGTTAGTTGCCCTAGGGACTGGAGTGTCTCGTACTCGTCCTTGGCATTCTTCAGCACGTCCTCGACCGCCTTTGCAAACAATAGATCCGGCTCCACCGGCTTATCTATCAATGATGCTTGGGTCTCGGCCTTGAACCCAGACTGCCGTAGCCAAGCATGCCTCTTGATGACCGTGCTTTCAGCAATTAATCTGCCGGCGTTATCCGCGGCAACAAAGGTTGATTTTAAAATGCAACCTGACACGGCTCTCCCCTCTGCCGAAACTCGTGCCAATTGGCTTTTTAAGGGTTCTGGGGCGGAGTCTATGAGAGCCGCGACTTCCCACTGGTGGCAGTTGTAACTAGCCAGCAGGGTGGTGGAGTTGGCAATCCTTGCCTGGTAGGCGGAAGTGGAGGCTACTTTCCTGCCCAAGCCATAAATCTTCTTGCTCTCCTTGTCGGGGAGGAGATTCGGACGATGACAAGGTTGTTCCGGCCCTCTTACGGGTGTTTGTAACAACCAGGGAGTCCGGTTGGAGATGTACCCTTATGTACAGTGGGTCAGATTGGGCTGCCCTGAAAAGCTTTTCAATTCTGGGGTTTACTGCCCTAGTGAGATTGGGGTTAACAAGGGAAGGGTCTATCCTCCTTTGTATCGACTTAAGGATAGGGATGGCCTGAGCAACAGGTCTCCTTTCTCCAACCAATTCCTCTGCAAAGTCCCTCTCTTCCTGAGCACCTTGGGTGTCAATGTGGAAATGCTGTGCCGCTCTGGACAGGACCTCATTTAGGAGAGGCTGGTTGTCGACAGGGGAGCCGGTAACCTCGGGCTCTTTCTCTACCGGGGAATCTACCCTGTATGTGTCTGGGTCGTCCTCCTCCTCCTCTTGGTCCTCATCATCCCCATAATAGCCCGTCCCATCCCAGTTTGTTCTTCGAACATGCCCACGTCTGGATCCTCACCAAAGGATGGATCTTCGCGATATTGAGAATAGGGCTGTATATAAAAGGGGTCTGAAGACGGAGTAGGTGCTTCACACAGGGACTTCTTACTTGGGGGTATTGGATCCTTAGAGCCTGAGGGAGTTGCCTCTTCTGGGGTATAAGATAGAAAGTGTTCCGGGTTCTTGGCGTAGAAATCTGCCAATGATGACATCCTTGACATTACTCTGTCTATGTCATCAATGGACAATTCCCTTGAACTGGCAGTAACTATTCTGGAGTGCTTTCCCTGTTTTATCCTGACTAGACCTACTGGCCTGAACAGGGGCCTTCGGGATAAGAGATTGAGACGTGTCCGTCTGTTTAGGTGGAGTAGAATATAATTTAGGAGTGGAAATAGGCTGGGACTGCTTACTTCGTTGTTTTCCCCCTCCCCACGGGTGGAAGAGTGTTTCCCCGAATTTTGGGCCCTATCAGAGCTTTTCGACGCCGAGATTCGGGGGTAGAGTCCCTGTCTCTGGAGAGTGTAAGGGATTCGGTAGCAGCCTTCGCGCTGCCTGCAGACGCCGACTCCTGGAGTGTGGCCTGGGGGTAGTCGGCATCGCCCTCCGACGACCGAACCTCAGTCACTAAGGGGAGCAAGGCACTCTAAGCAACAGTGGAGGGTTGCCTGGTGTCATGAGGCGATCACACTGACTCGGTGGACTCGGTGGACCGTTCTCTACGTGCCTCTTTCCGAAAACTCGATGTGCGCGTCGAGTCTCGGTTGGACCTTTGTTTGCTGGAAGTGGTGTGGGTAGCGCTCGTGTCGCCGGGTGTCCTCCCCATAGCTGCCCTGCCGGACAACCTTCCGAGGTCGGGGACTTGCGCTTGGCTGTCCATCGACGCCACATTGTCCTTGCCGTCCGAAAGTACGGCGTCGCTGCCATCGCTGAAGGCACCCTCCGCGGCCATGGCCTCTTGTCGCCTGGCATGGTGGGCCCAACGCTTTGTCGAACGGTCCTTAAGGGTCTTCGGTTTGAACCGACTGCACGCTCTGCAATTCGCCTCGGGGTGGTCCCTCGGCAAGCAGAGGTTACACGTGGCGTGTGTCAACCCAAGGGTACTTGCGGTTGCACTTGGGGCAAAATTGAAAAGGGGTACCCTCCATACCCACCCTGTGGCAGCGGGCTGGGAGTGTAGGAATATAAGTAATGTACCTATATTAATCAGAGTGTAGGATATGTGCCACCCTCCACTCTCCCCCTACTTGGAGGGCCGAGTACAGAGGACTTAGAGGCCAGAGGCCTTCCGAGGCCCAAATCCGTCACTGTAGTTAGACGGTTGACTTTTCTCCGATCCGGCGTCGAGTGTCGATGTTCGGAGACTCGACATATAGGTGGATTAAACGGGGAAATATATAACAATATTTGCAAAATCTGACTAAGTCAGGGAACTCCGCTCAGTGCTTCCGACCAGCATGGCGGAAAAAAACAATCTGAGGGTCCTAGACGCGTGAGGGATCATGGGTACAGTGGACGTCACACTAGGGATAGTATTACTGGCATGCCCTGTGTCAACGCCCATTTTCGAGTTCGAAAAACAAACTAATACTCTGCAGCTTCCACTAGATGTCGGCCTATGCACAGCATGTGATCCAAGCAGATTCCACAAGCCTCAGAAATGTATTTACACACTTCTAAGTAAACACAGTTATCACAAATATTAAGCAAGTTAAATTTGGTCAAAGAAAACACACTACTCCCTAGTTAAATTGTAGACAGGTTTGAGCAAGAGTGAAAACTGAGCAAAATGGCACAGCAAAAACCAAACACAAATGGCACTCTAGCAATTTCTTACAAGGGAGGGAAAGGACAAGTTATACAGAAATAGCTCCTTATATACCCTAGGAACACTTCCCATAAGATTGTGAACCAGTTTAAGAAGGCAGTACATAAATACTGAAATGAAAACTGAGCAAAATGGCATTTCACAAGATATGAAAGTAGGGAGGAAAGGGTGGCTATAAGAAATTGGTGCACCAACACAGTTCTAGTTGAGAAGCAATCTAGAGAAGGCAAAATTTAGCCAGAGTCAGTAGGCCTGTGCCAGAGTCAGTGGTACAGGGCAAGGGCCCAGGAGCAAAATGTTCTTGTAGCTGCAGTCAAGTCTTTGATTAACGATTTTGAAAAGGTGGAAACAGAAGGTAACATACAATGTTAAGAGAGGTGCGGCCAACCCACCAGGTAGGTAAAGGATGTAAAACACCTTTAACTCTACCACGAAGAAAGGGCGGCCTGGCAGAACAATGTACCTTTAAAATGAAGAAGTAGCTCCTGCGGTGGCGGTAGTTCCTGCAGTTTGGGGATCCAGCAGAAGGAGAGGTTCTCGTTGTGGAGGAAGGTCCGAGTTACTGCACTACCCAGGGATGAAACCAGCCACGGTGCTGACCGACGAATAAAAGGTACGCTCCTTTATATCGCGGTCCGGGTGGACTGGTGCCTGGCTATCGGTCTCCGAGTACAGGGTACTGGCGATTCGACCACGGCAGGTCCGGGAGGGCGATTGGCAAACTGGTTAGCCCCAATAGCTCAAGGGAAGAAGGCTCTTTCAGATGAAGATCTCCTCTCGTCGTGTGGAGAAAAGTGGTGAGACGCTGCAGCAGGGCTTCACCGGTGGTTCAGTCGTTGCAGATGTCTTTGGCTTCTCTCCTCTTCAGCTTCTTAGTTCCAGTGGCGACGTCTTGCTCTTCCAGTCCTCAGGACCCTTCGTTTATGCAAAAAGATCCCCATTCATACAGCCTAGCTGTCACTCACACCGTGGAGTGGTCATCTTGGCGGGAGACCGTCCAGCCTATCAGGATAGAGTGCGACATGGGTTGCTGAGGCAACCCTGTCCAGGGGTCCTACTCCCCCTCGCACCTCCCCCTCCCCCACAATGGACCCACCCCAGACTCAGTGGCGCCGAAAGGAGGGCTTCTCGACAGAAGCCTGCCAAAAGGATGAACAAAGGATCCCCCAACCTGGGTTAGGAGTTTAGAGAAAGAAGTTATATTAAAGTTCTGGCAAATAAAACCTACCGGGGTAAAGTTAATATTGAAGTACACCGGCGGTATGTTAGAGGCTGTCAGAAAATGTGGTAGCCTCGAACAATGGGAAAATCCCATAGGAAAATATTTGCGGTCGAATCTTTATGGTAGTAACCACTGCCACCAGCCAGAAACTTCCGAGAGAGGGACTGTACGGTACCCTCCCGAAAATGACCATAAGGGAAAAACTATTAACCCTTCCCAGTACCTCCATAGTAAGATGGGTTGTAGTGGTTTAGTTCACAAAAATCGACTAGTAAAGTCAATGGGGACTTTAGAGGCCCTGGGAGACAGTAGTCAGTCCCAGGGTATTGAGTATGTTTGGGGGTCGCTACGACACCCCTGTGTCACTGCACGGAGGGTGCTGTGTAACACATGTGAATAAAAGATGGTTCCTATCGAAGTGAGAGAAACCCCATAGACATTAAACAGAAAAATAGCCTAGAACACACATAGCAAAAATGTCTAAGAGTGGGAAAGAGTCTCACTCTTAGCAGGAGAAAAAGAAAAAAAAAAGCCTTCAAATCCAGCAAAGCTGCTGGGGGACTATTGGTAAGGGAAATTAGCCATAAGATGAGAATTCTCCCTAACAGGCACATGAGGAACTTGCTTAGAAGCCGCAGGTCGAGAATGTGACTCCAACCCCTAGACTTTTTTTATCAAGAAGTATCTGGAGTAGACTCCAGAGCCCCAGAATCACCTTGGGACCAGCTCTATCGTCCCTTTTCTTAGCATGGTCCGTACTTCCTGCAGGAGCTGAGGGATGTGCTGCTCCTGCCGGGCCATCGGTGGTATCCGCGGACACTTCTGCTGGAACTCTAGAGTGCATCCGTGGATGAGAGGGTCCAGCACCCATCGGTTGGTGTAGATCTTTTCCCAATCGCTGACGAAGCCCGCCAGCCGATCTCCCAATGGGGTGCATGAGTGGGGGCCCGACGTCCTGGCCGGTTCAATCCTGCTTCGGGGCCTGCGTGCCGCCTTGGGAGCGACAACGGTGGCCACCTCCGAAAGCCCACACTTAGAGTGAGGCATCTGTGGCCAGAATGGCTTGTACTGGTAGATTGCAATAGGATTTCCCTTTTAGCAAGTTGTCTTTGGACCACCAGCATATAGCTATCACTAAGGTTAGCCAAACAACCACTAAATCGTCCCATTGACCACTTGCCTAAGACCATTTTTTTTTCTAACCACTCTTGCATTGGGACGCACATGAGGCACCAGATATATGCATGAGGCCATCATCCCAAGCAGGCATGTTGCCGTGCACACAGTTATTTGGCGACCGGCTAAATATTGAGGTACTTGAAACATGTTCTTGTACCTCTTGTTTGAGGGGTAGACAATCATAAGAACTTGAGTTCTTATGATTGCTCCCAGAAACCGTTTCATTTGACTGGGGACGAGACTTTAACATTTCTCATTGATGGCGAATACCAATGGGAACAGATTGATTGTTCTTTGGGTGTCGAGTTTGCATATTTGTGTTGTTACCTCTTATTAGCCAGTCATCCAGCTAAGGGTACACTGGGATTGATTCTCTGCGTTTGTGCGCTGCCACTACTGCTAATACTTTTGTGAACACCCTTGGAGCTGGAGCTATGCCGAAGGGGAGTGTCAGGAATTGGCAATGTTCGCCTATTACGAAGTGCAGATACTTTGTGCGCTGCGAACATTGAAATATGAAACTATGCATCTTTCAAATCCAATGTTGCCATGAAAGTACAGTTTCAACAGAGTGATTACTTCCGGTAGTGTTCTCATGTAAATCTTTTGTGGTTTGATATATGTGTTAGCTGGGTCCAAGTCTAGTACAAGGCGCATAGCCAAATCTTTGGTACAAGGAAATGCATTGAATAGATACCCTTGTTTACCTGGTTTGCTGGACTAGCTCTATGGAGTCTTTTTCCAGCAGGGACATTACTTGTAGTAGTATACATTTTTCTTTTGGCATCGTTTTCCGATATCTTGGCGGGTGGTTCAGTGGTTTCTGCAGAAGTTCGATGCAGTACCCTCATGCCAGGGTGGACATCCTGTTGACGAGATCCCCTCCCATGAGTGGGCTAAATGAGCAATGCGACCCCTGACTGGGGTATATGGTGGGGGAATGAACCGTGGTGTCATTATTTAGAGGTAGAGGAGCCTCTAGTGGCAGAGGCTCTACCTCTGGATGTTTTGTAACCCTCTTTGAAAGGTGCCAGATAAGTGACCCAGCGAGTTACCCCACTGTTTAAGATTTTCATAGAAATGGTAAATCTTCCTTACCTGGTTCAACCCCAGAAGATTTTGCTTTACTAGTGGGATATTTGTCCTTAATTTCTCTGAGTTGGAACCTTTTTCCACACACAAAGAATATTTTACTCTTTACAGGTGTCATTTTTAAGACTCTCCATAGTGGCTTTTTAAAGTTATCCTCTTTAACAACATTTTGGCAATAAGTGCCTCTTGTTGCTGGTATGCCCTAGGGGCTCCCCTTTTAAAACGTTCTCTGGCTAACCTGTAGAGAACTACAGTTCCCAAGGGTAAAAAGGATACTTGGATCCCTTTTACATTGTACTCAGTGAAGCCAGCACACCGCACCTTATGTGGAGAGCTTGGGAGATACAGTTTTAATGAGAAAGGGGATACATTGTAACAATTCTGTTACAGGGACAAGTTAAACTTCAATGGCTGGTGCCAGCGACACCTTGTATTAATTTGGTGCACTTTTACCGTGGGCTGTGTTCACAGCTGCAGTACAGGCCCCTACCTAAGAGTTCTCCTTTTACCAAAATGGCCCAGTCTTTTTTCACCATTTTAGTGTTTCTTGTCCTTTCTTGTTTCTTCCCCTGACATCCAGGGCGGAAAATGCCTTTGTGTGATTTTTATCTTTGGCGAAAGTCCTCTGGACTCCCCGCCCAGGCTTCAGTCTGTCTGAGGGCAGGAAGCGAGGCAGGAGTCCAAAACTCCACAGCCCTTGGTCTTCCACCGATCCCAGTGTGGGGCTGGCTCTCCTGATTGGACAACCAGACCGACTCCTTGTAAAATGCAGGCAGAGATGCAGATGTGTTGTAATTCCTGATAAATACTGCGAACCTGGAAGCTAAAGACAAGTCGACCACTGAAACTGAAGAGGATGAAAGAAAAGCAGCGGAGATGATTTCCAGCGACCGGAGAGGCTGCTGGGGAACCTGAGCCTGCTGTAGCCCTTCCTTCCAATCGACCTGGGGACTCCGAACATAAACGACGACCCTGACCCAAAGCCTGGCGAGACCAACTAGACTCAAGAAGACCTGCATTTCTGAGTCATCCCACACGTTGCTGCGACCTTGCATTGCTGCAATACCCCAATACCCTGGAACATGTAGTGTGTCTGTGCGGTGCAGTCTTCCGAATTCCAAATCTCGCTGAAACTTCGTGGGCATCCTGGTGGATCTCCAGAAACAAGAATAGAGTCTGAAAAGTGCCAACAGAGTGCTGGACCTTCGTAACAATGAGAATTGAACCGCGATTTTCTGTCTTCTGTGCTCTTGCGCCAAATCTGCAGAACTGCATTCAGCCGTGAGGGAAACCTTGCCTGGAGCCTTCACCATCGATCCCTTCTGCAAAGTCCCTTCCAAGGTCCTGTTTTCAGGCACCACGATAAGGAATCCACTGACCAGGTTTTTGGCAGCAGATCCTGAAATATTCCTGCTCCAAAATCATCTTGAATGCCGAAGTACTGTGTTGGCTTGGGTATGTACTTACCTTAAGTCTCTTGGGATTCTGTGTAGCTGTGGCGTGTTTTCTGTGATTGGGAGGTCTTTTGCCCAGTGCACCCAGTCCCACTGCTAGAGTCCTGCTAGGGTGTCTTCTACGAAGCCCCTGGACCCTCTTAACTCTAAAGTAAAATACTCACCTGTTTAGCCAGTCTTTCTAAGGAACTCTGACTTTTGTTAGTTAAGAACCTATAGTGACACTGCCTGCTGGACTACTAGATCCAAGTGAACCCCCTTGTGCCACTGAGAACACTCATGCTCCAAGAATAAGGGAAAGATTTTTAAGTGATTGGGCCTTTTACCTAGAAAAGACAATAAGTGTTTAAAAGTTACTTACTTATAAAACAGTCGGTTGGTAACTAACTCTAAGAGTGAACATTTACAAAAGTTCTTACCTTGGATGTGTGACGCACTATTCTTAAAATTCTTAAAAGTATGGTTCCCATCTTTTCTTCCCTTAGAAACTGTTTTGCCATTCTAACAGAAAGTAGATGTGAAAGTATATTACTCTCCTGTGATTAGGTTGTGCCTCTTCCCAGAAGAAATGTGTTAGTTTCACCAGATTATTCCAGCAGGGTAATTGTAGGAGTGTCCTCCAACTCTTGGTATCACCAGATTAGTCCTGTTGGGATAATTGTGAGTGTCCCCCAACTGGGTCTTGCTTCCCCCGACTTGCTGCTAGCCTGTCCAGAATACGTCTGCCTAAGGTTGTTGCCTACCTAGAATAACAGTCATTCAGTAAAGTGTAATATTGGGTTTTGCTTTCCCTGTGCTGTTATAGACAGACACACAGAGTATTTGGTTCCAACTGTCCCTCATAAGTCATACATAAGGTACTTGTATAGCTGGGAAAGATCTAACCTGGATTTCATTGTGAGGTTAAAAAGTATGACAATGCATTACTTACCTTAATAGCATTTTTGATGGTTGTATCTGCTTAGATTCACATGCTGTGCATAGTGCGACATCCAGTGGTCACTGCAGAGTATTGCATTTTGTTTTTCGTAGTCGAAAAGGGGACGTCGACAAGGCGCGTCTGTAACACTAGCCCTATAGTAACGTGCAGTGTACCCACAATCCCTCAGAGTTACTGCTCATCTCAATCTGTGTTTCACTGATCTCAAAAGCAGCTGTAATGGAATATTACATCCTTAGGTTCTACTCACCTAGTAGAATTCTTATCACAAAAGTAGTTCTAGGTTTTTACTGTGCCTAGAAGGAACAAGTTACTTACATGTAACTGTTCTCCAGCATGGGTCTGGCATCGAGTCGCATGCTCATGAATATTCCCAGGCGTCAGGCTGGGAATCCTCGGTAAAGGAAGTTCTCCGGGGGCGTGGCTACATGACCACGGACTAGGACGGGAGGACCGTGAGCGCCTGCTGATCCGGAATTGATCCGTAGAAAATAGGTTCTCCAAAGCCAAATAAGTGCGGAAGTAAAGCTATGGCACTATGAAGCTAATGGGCATGCAGTGGTGATAAGTCTCACCAAAATAGTTAATAGCGATGAAGTTGGAGGGTTCCCTGGGACAGCAGCAGAAAAATGGCAACCGTCACAGAACAAAGGGAACGGCTGATGGATGCAGTGTGAGCAATGTAAAGTGAGGATTCGCCTGCAAGTCCAGCTGATCTGATTCTGCGAGGGAGGACTGACAGAGGGCGGTCGCGGAGGCAAAGCGAAACCGCCAGAAAATAAGAACATGCCTGTTCTGGACCGAGTGGGTGAATAGCGTCAGAAAGATTGTCACAACTGCGATACTGCGTGTGGCAACGGACAAAGGAGCTGGTGACAGCAGTGGACGATACGAGGGCTTAGAAGCTACTTTGTGGCAGGATATTGTAGCATGTAAGCACATGCGAATACTACGGAGGCCTCAACAGTACTCCTAGCAACGTTTATCTGGAATTCAGCACGAGCGCCCCCGAGACCAAAAAAAAAATCTCTGCTTAGCAAGCAGTTCAGAGGTGAGCACCACACATGCACCGGATTCGGCAGATAAAAAGTTCTGCCCCAGCTGCACGGTCCAGTGCGGAGGAGAACCTTTTGGCTGGAGAAAATGGTGGCTGCCTGCAGACAGAGACCAGATTTGTGAAGTTTGAATCCGACTTCGGCGGACCGCTCACCGGACTACACCGGCACCGCTTTAAGCCTCATGGCGAGAGCGCCCTCATCAGAAACCGTGCTGTAAAGGAGGTATGCTCTTGCCCATGTGTGTGATTGGCGAAGCCTAGTGTCGCAAACCCGAAGTGAGGCACTGGAAGCCTCCAGCTGATGGAAGAGATCGCTTAAGGGAGTGTGCTAGCTGGGCCCTGCAGTTGAAACTGTATCAACACAGCTTAGCGCCGAAACCTTCAGTGTGGTTGCCCGGCTACCGCCTTCTTTGTTCCCAATTGCCCCCCCCCACCCCCAAGCTCTCATTCAGACTCGCACTCCTTCCGGACTACCCTCATCCCACGGAGCCCAACACCCTTACATCCCAAATGAGAGGCATGACCAGTTGGATGAGTGAGAAAAATTGCCACAGCAAACTTTATTACCTAAAGTCAGGAGTTAGCTTACAGGTGTTCCGTTTTAAACTCAGGATTCTGCGCTGAGAGCAATGCAACTTGGCAAGCCTCCCCGCCCCTTCGGGTCCTTGGGGGACCCGTCGCAGGCGCCCACCCCGCCCTCCCTAACAGTCCCTCTCTACCCTTTGGCCATTTCTTTCTTTTGCAATTTACTTTTCATTTTCTTTCCCCATCTCTATTTACGTGCAATTTTCATTCCATGTGTTACTTTACTTCTTTATTTTCTTTTCCGCTTCGGCTCCTTCTAAAGGATGCGTTCAGGTCGTCTTTTCCCCCCTTTAGCTCCCTTTCCCCTGGATTCCAGCATCCCCTTTCCCCTGGTGGGCTTGTTGATCTTTGTTAATTTTCTCTTCCCCAAACAAGGTCTTCCCTTAGCCTGTCCCGCTAGGGAGCCCCCCCTTTCGCCAAGACCCCGGGCTGCCCTAGCTCTCCCCGCCTTGGTTGTCCCGTCCCTCCGGCCCCTCTTCCCCATAGCCCCCTCCTGTTCTCGAGAGCCCCATCCTTCCCGCGCTAACCCCCAGAGCTCAGCCACCACCTTATCCCCATCCTCTTCCCCTGCCTTTCGCTAAAGAGGGGTCCTCCCCAACTATCCCCCCCTGCTCCTCCTGGCCCCTACCCCCGCATTCCAAGGCCCCCCCGCCCAGTGTTTCTTTTAGCTCTGCTTGAGCTGCCAATCACGAATGCCCCCCTTCTCTTGAAACCCCCCCTTCCCAATCCCTAATCTCCCATGGGCCCCCCCTTCCCCTCAGTTTCCAAACTACTTGCCGGAGCCCCGTTTACTGTGGAATCTTTCGATCCCCCCCCCCCCCTTGCTGACTTCATTGTTGCTCTCCATTATTTGTTTCCAACTATGCACTTCCCATTTTCCCCACCCATTTTTGGAGTTGGAAGGTCTTCCAAGCCCCCTATCCCTCCCCATTATCATGGGCCTCCCCTGAGTGTAATACTCCTGGGCGCCGTTCATAATAAACTAATGGCTGTGCACTTCCCCTTGTGGTATCCGTCAGTGCTTTCTAACGGGAAAACCAGGTAACCCGCTGGGCTTGTCTGCAAGAGACCTGTTGCTGCGACCGGTGTCTCGGCCATGACTCGCAGCGGGCCGCCGGCCGCAGTGAGTTCCCCCTCATGCACCTGGTCGCCTGAGCCCCACCGAGCTCCCTGCTAACCTTCGCCTATGCTCATTTACCCTCTTTCATTCCGTTCCCCACAGACACACAGGCCCTCCGGATAAACCCGGTGGCATGATGAATGGTGTTGCGGCCTTTCCAGCTGGCGTTCTTCGTGTTTGCTTGCTCGCTTGTTCCGTACTCCATTTCAGGAGGGCGAACTGGCCTGGCAGCGGCGTGCTGAAATGAGGTCTTCCCTTGACCGTTCCGTTCTGCTTCCTTAGCGGAGGCCCCCTCCCCTCCCCCCAAGTTTGGGGAGGGAGCGTTTCAGGCCAACTAACAGCCTTTCTTAGTTGGTAGTGCCTACCTAGTCACCTCCCCCCCCCTTGGGCCACTCCTGGCGGTTCATCTGCAGCCCAACCCTTCCAAAGCGTCCTTCAAGTTGGCCACCATCACCCTTACCCCCACTTCTGATAAGTGAACTTTATCCTCCCCAAAGCAACCCGGAGTTTTCAAACTAATCAAGGCATGCTTGACCCATCCCAGGCCCCTGCTGATCAGGAATTTCCCCAATTTTGCATTCAGTTTTCACCTGGATTCCTCAACACCACCCTGGGAATGCGCTCCCCTCCAATACTGCGCCTTGGTATGATCTCCGACCACGCCACTGCCGTGCCCCGGAAGCTGTTCCCAATTTGCATAAGTCCGGCCCTCATCCCCGCCAATAGCCCCCTTATCCCCCTTGCCACCAGGTCGTTACCCCCCCAAGTGGATCACTATTATGTCCGGGCGGCCATGGCACCCTCAGCCATCGTCCAGTTCCCCCACAACTCGTCCCATCTCATCCCGCCTTTGGCTAACCATAAAATTCGGGTCCACAAAAAACCCGTATGCATATCATTGTATTCCTTCTCCACGCCCCTTGCTGCCCAGGCCACAAATGAGTGGCCGATGACCCACACCAACTTGCGATCTGTGGACAGATGAATGTTGCGGGTTGGGGAGTTGTTCAATGCCTTGCGCAGCCCCTGGCTTCCTTGGCCACCCTCCCCAGCCCCTTGCCCCACCTTATGGCTCTCTTACCCTTATAACACTTCCGGCCTTATGTAGAGTTTGTACTTATCCGATTCCCACCTCCCAATTCTCTTTATGTTCTCCTCCCCCAGTCCCTCCTGGAATGCTGTTGTGGCCGCCCCTATTCGGAAAGAGTGGGGCGTGTAGCACCCCTTGATGCCCTTTATGTCAGCTAGGACCAAAGCCATAACCTTCCTGAATTGGAATTGCGTAGGGGGGAGCCCTCCTCGTGTATGAACAAGTACCCTGGGCCCCCTTTCCTGGCCCCCAAAAATACGCTCATTGTCATAATCGGGCAATATTCCCCTACCCCCAAACACCCCAGTACCAGGTTTCTTCCTACGCCCCTCTGATCTGTCTTGGATCTCCTTATCCTCACCCTCAGGGATCCTTCTGAGATGCTTATGTCTCCCCTTTGCAATGCCTTGAATTCCTGATCGTGCTTGGAGTGGGCGATCAATTCACTGGGGCGCAGGGCTCCAAAGAAGGCTAACGAGAAGCAGGCCGAAAAGAGTACACTCATAAGGGGAGTAGCATAATAGATTGACACGGGTGAGCATCCTTTTCAAAAGTTCGAAATGGATAGGTCGGCTCATCCCTTCTGGGGGGGGGGGGGGGGCTCATCCTTGTTCCAGCCTCCCAACGTTGCAGTGACTAGGAAACCCTTGGTCAGGTCGCTGAGACCTGCTAAGTGGCTATAGAAAGCGATAGCGCATAAATGCCCTGCGAGCCACGATTTGGATTTGTGGTTCTCCCTAGCCCATAGTATGAATTGTTGCACCTTAGCTTCCCCGTGATCATTAACACTGTCCCCCGTGATTTCCAAAAAGGTCTTGAAACCCCTGCTGTATCTAGAAATACGATGCATTATGATAATAAATCAACATTTCCTTCCCAATGCATTTTGCACAGACCAAGGGCCGAAAAGTGTGCACACAAAAGCGGCCCGTGGCGAACCAGACCCCCAGCTTCCTACCGCCAGGCATCTTACTCCCACTTTACCTGTGCATGGCGCTAAAACTGTAATGCAGATTGTCTGCCCCTGTACATGCTTACAGCCCCCTTATGTAAGCCCTCTCAGCGCAACACTGCTGTTCTGCAACAAATGGTCCGTGCCGCATGTAAAACCTTTCGTTCAAAACAAAACTTGCCGTACAACTATTCAATAATAACCTTTCACCAATCGCTTTCAAAACGAAAATAAACTTTGTAATAGTGGCCTTATTCAAAAGCTCCCCTTGTGCGCGGTGATAGTTTATCCCAACCCTTACCTTGCACAAAATGAACCGCCCACTACCGCCATGAGACATACCCCCGCGCCACACCTAATTGCCAGCACAATCTATAACCACGTATCCCACATAGGCCAGCTACCGATGCAAGGCCAGACTCATGTGCCCTCGCCCCTGGTGTCAGCCGCCATTAGCCACGAGGCTTGTAACCCTTCCACAGGGCCCGAGGCCGTACAGCGCAGGTCGCGACATTCCAAGTAACATACCCAACCAGCGCCCATAGGTGCAGGTTTACTCTATTCGCCATAAATGTTGCAAGCGAGCATAGGCCCTTTTCTTCTACATACCTATAGTCCGTACGTGGTAACAGGAAAATGAATAACACCCTCTTTCTCGATTTAAAAGCACCTACATACCACGACGCACGCATATTTCGGCGATACTTAAATATAAAACAACCATGCGTACCCCTAGTACGAGGCTTCCTAGAATCGTGAATCAAGACGTAATGCAGACACATCTAGAGAAATAAAACTGACCGGCAGACGCACGCCCGCGCTGAAAAGTGTAATCACCGGAATCACGCCCACCATGGGCGTTTACCAAAATGTTTAGGAACCGTCTCGTGTGCGTCCCCATACAATTGTCAATGGCGAATAAACCACAATGGTGGCTCGGCGGGCAATCCCCTTGCAGGCATCCCGCTCCAGCAGTATATGATCCTCCTTGAGCGGTTTAACCTAAATATATGATCCACAAGGATCACGGAGCACAAAACAAATTACATTCGGCGTGCGTGCAGGCAGTAATCGAAACCCAAAAGCCGTCAATATGTTTTAACCCGCCACACACCCACGAAGAACCTGTCGCCTCACAGATGCATGCACGCCTTGTCGTGGAGAAACCTGCCCACTTTGTAAGGATTCGCATTTTGCCCGCTGGGTGACCCGTAACCTTAACCCCCACTGCATACCACATCTGTATTGTTTCCCGTGACCCTTCCCACAAACTCTTCCCCCCGCCCCCATGGCTGTTCCCCAACCCCAATTCGCCCCTACATATGCCAGTGCCCGACCCGATCTTCCCCATACACCCCTTCGAAAACCTGCAACTAACCAGCGCATGCCTACCACCTCTACCCCCACCGGGGCCCCCATTAACCCCCTAGCCCCTCATCGCAAACACCTTGCCCCACAACGATCCAGGCATCCCCTTGGATTGATCCCGTTACAGAGGCCCGGAACCTAGTCCCTTCGGAGCTGAGTGGGTCCTCTCCATTCCGCCTGCCTGATCCCAAAGCGCTACCTGCTGCGCGCGGTAATGTGGCCCCTTTCATTAACTGCTCCCCCGGTACCTGGCGGCCTCCACTTACCCCCACTGTGTAGGATCGCCCCTACCCCCAACCTGCAAGCCCCTGGCCCGACTTCGATCCTAACCCGCATTAGCTCCAAAAAATAAGCAAGTACCTCAATTTGCTGCACGTCCCTGTCTGTACTCCAACGGCTTGCACGACCCTCCTTCAGGAAACAGTACTCTCCGACTACTCGAACACTGGAAACTCCTTCCCCTTGAAACGCAGCAACAAAACAGGAAGCAGGCAACTTCGGCTGTGAGTCGACAAGAAGCCCAGCTAGCTTTCCCGGGCTTTTTTATAGCGTCCTAACTGCGGCTTGCGCGCTCAAGGTGACGTCACTGCCCCCGCCCCCCTGGAGTAAAGACAAAACCCCGGCCGGGAGCGCTGTCACTATGGGCACCAATCAGGAGATCCTGGCCGCAATTGCGGATTTGAAAGTGGCTTGGGAGACCAAGTTGGGCCTGGCTATGACTGAACTGAAAGCAGCATTGGAACTTAAAGTCGGTGCAGTGCAAGAGGAAGTGAACCTTCTCGGGCAAGATGTGAGGTCGCTGGCGGAACGCACAGAGAATTTGGAAAAAGAGGTGGGCCCGAACACAGCGGACTGTACAGCTTACAAACCAGACCATCACGCCCATGATGCAATGTGTGGGCAACTTGGAAAGTAGGGCGGAAGAGGCAGAAGGACGCGCCAGAAGGAACATCTGCATTGTTGGTTTGCCGGAGGGAGCTAAAGGATCCAACCCTACGGAGTTCATTGAATCCATGCTACTGCAGGAGATAACTGGAGGAGTGTTATCCCAGGGGTTTGCGGTGGAAAGAGCACACAGGGCCCTGACGAGGAAACCTGCCCCCGGGTATCCCCCAGGCCGACGATTGTCAAGATCCTAAACTATCGCGACCGGGAAAGGATCCTTGAACATTTTCGGAAGGGCGGTACAATACAAAGAGGAACGGCAAATATAACTGCATACCCAGATTATAACCTGTTGGTACAACGTAGCCGCATGAACTTTTGGGACTGTCAAAAGAAGATTGCGTGAAGCAGGCCACAAGTACATGTTGCTCTACCCGGCGAAGCTGAAGGTGTTCCACAAAAACAGAATCTTGTTTTTCGAAAGTCCCCGGAAGAAGCTATGGGGTGGCTCGACACGCAAATCGGGCATCCAGACAGGAGACTGTGATGGAAGAGATAAGTAAGCTGCGTATGCTGCACCGAGGGGGTCGCGGCCTAAGACTATGGGACTTGATTATTGTGCAAGATGTAGCTTAAGGACGGGCTTGATCAGGTTATATTTCAATACAACCCATGAGCACTGAGTTTGTTAGCTAGTCCTCATACCCCCATTAAGAGTAGTTTAGTTAGGTCACTGGTAGTCCGGTGACACCCTGCTGGGCTTCGGTCCTCGGCATACCGAGGCAGAACCAAACGCAGGGTCGCCTGAGATCCAGGGATGGAGCTGGGCATTTGTTGGGAAGGGTGGGGGGAGGGTAAGGGCGGAGTGTGGGGGTTTGAAGTTGGGAAGCGGGTAGAGGGCGTGTTTGTTGGGAGGGAAAGGGTAATTAGCCAAAACGCGAATCTTAACAGGCGGGATAAGGGGCGGAGATGGCGGGCAGGATATTGTAGCCATGGCGTCAGGGTGCCTTAGAGTGGTTACCTGGAAGGTCAGGGGCCTCAATAGCTATCTGAAACGTAACAAGGTGATGATGTACCTGAAAAGGATGAGGATTGATATAGCATTATTGCAAGAGACCCACCTCACCAGGGAGAAATTGGAGGTGGTTAAGAGAAAGTGGAGGGGGAGCTTGGCGGGAGCCACATATTTGGCCCACACTAGAGGAGTTATCATCTGGGTGGCACTGCATGTACCATTTTAGCTGAATACCCAGGAGGGGGTGAATGAAGAGTTCCCGAGATACTATAAACAGCTCTACGAGGACCCAGGCGGATCAAGGGACCACGAAATCCAGGAAACGCTGGAGCATATAGGTCTGCCCACCCTAGATGATGTAGAACCGGCAGACCTGGATGCCCCTATTACAATGGAATAACTTGAGATAGTGGTTCAGCACCTCCCCGCCTGTAAGGCCCCGGGTCAGATGGGCTTCCGAGTGAATTCTACAAAACGTATAAGCAGGAGCTGCTTCCCCTGCTGCTGGCTATGTTTAACAAGGCATACGAGCAAGGCAGGCTACCAGAGTCCCTACGAGAGGCGGTGATTATTCCGCTTTTAAAGCCGGGTAAGCCTAGCACGGACTGTGGGTCATATAGACCCCTATCGATGCTTAACCAGGACAGCAAAATCCTTACTGCTGTGTTGGTAAATAGGCTTAAAACAGTCATTGGTAAACTGATACATACCGATCAAACAGGCTACGTCCCGGGTAGGAATATAACTGATAATCACACGAGATTGCATCATATTATTGATCAAACAAAGGAGGACCCAGGTGAATTGGCAATAGTTTCACTAGACGTGGTTAAGGTCTTCGATTCAGTAAGATGGCCCTGGCTGATTGCGACTTTGTAAGGCTATGGAATGGGGCCGGGGTACCTCAGGTGGGTGAAAATGTTATACAGCTCTCCAATTGCTAGGGTTAAAACGGGCGCTACCATATCAGATAAATGGCAACTAAGCAGGGGCACTAGACATGGCTGCCCGTGGTCGCCCATGTTGTATATACTAGCGTTGGAGCCATTGGCCGTCTAAGACAGCAATACGAGGCGATAGGTATACGTACTGCGGGTGGTCTGCATCTTGTTTCTTTATATGCTGACGACATACTGTTGTATCTGCGCTACCCAGAAGAGAACATGCAATACATTCTGGATGTGATGGAGCAATTTGACGCCCATTCCGGCATAGCGGTTAACCCCAAGAAGTCTAGCATGCTCCCCCTTGGGAGATACAGATTTGTCCTACCCATGGGCTTGCCGATATTACCAATACCCTGCCGCACCAAGTCGTTGCGATACCTCGGAATTGACATACCAGACGGCAGGAGAAGAAAATACACACAATACGGTAAAGGCAGTAGAAGGAATTAAAAATAGGATGGGATTTTGGTCCACGCTACCCCTGGCTATGATGGAGAGCTGCTCTGCTCAAGATGGTAGTCTTGCCCAGACTGTTGCATTTCTTTGTAAATATCCCGCACGTGATCCCAAGGCGCTTTTTCGCTAATCTCCACAGTTTGTGCAGGTGCTTTATTTGGAACAACTCCAGGAACAGGGTGGCCCTTTGGAAATTACAGAACTCATGTGATAGGGGAGGAATAAACCTGGCGAATTGTGAGCTATACCATTTGGCAGGACAGCTGCAGTATGTGGTGAGATGGCTGTCCGAGGAGGAGATGGCAGAAACCAGGCTGCTGTGCAGGGAACTGGCTCCCCCCTTCTTCCTCAGAGAAGTGGTGTGGCGGTCCAAACCAAAGGGTTCTAAAGATGGCAAGGCTGTTGGTACTTGGCTGGGAGATGCGGCATAGGACATGGCAGATGACGGGATACCGGCTCCCTTCTCCACATAGTGTTGCTAGTGGCACCTGCATAGAGAAGATCCCCACCTGATACAAGGGGTCCGTAGGTACTGGGAACCAATGGGCCTGGCCACCCTGAGAGACATAGCAAGAAGGGGAGGCATTGGAGTTCCAGAGACTGATAGAAGACACCGGGGTGCATAAGGGGCAGTATATAACCTACACCAGAATTGTTACAACAGTGCAAGTGAAGTGGCCGGCAGCGGTGCTCACTGAGCAACCGGATGCCACCATGGAGACAATATATAACATTTCAGAGGGTGGGCATGAGATATCCCATATATACGTGAGCTGTTGGGATCTAAGGTGGGGAGGGAATTATCCCAATTGAGACAACTTTGGGAAGAAGAAGTGGGAGAGTCCATGTCGGATGGGCTCTGGGATAGAGCCCAAAGATACCATAAAAAAGTGTCCCGGAACGCAAGGCTCCAGCAGATCCAATTGTATGTCACACATAGAACACACCTCACCCCTAGTAAGATCGCCAGGTTTGGTGGCCAGACGACTCAGAGATGCCCTAGGTGTGGGGGGAGGAGGCTGGGTTGCTAAATATGTTCTGGGCCTGCCCAGAGGTGGGAAGATTTTGGTCAGAACTGAAGACACGCTTAGCAGGAAACTGTATTATGCTGGAGGTGGAGTCGGCCTGGGCATGCATGTTGGAGGGTTTCCCTAGGCCACGCAACTTAAGGCACATTAGCAAAATGAAAGACCTAGCATACATCCTGGCCAAACAAAGGATAGCAATGTGCTGGAAGGCAGCCCAGAGGCCATGGATAGAGTTGTGGTGGGCTGACCTCCTGAAATGGGCAGAGGCAGAAACGGCTGCTTGGTTGGACGCGGTTTGTAAGGGAGGGGAGGAGGAGGTAGGACCCCTAATTGAATGGAGGCAGCTGGTGGCTACGATGAGGGCCCTCCCCCAGTCCGATAAGAGTGATGCTGATACGGATAATGAGATGACGAGAAGCCCGCCTGAAGCACAGGCTGATGACATTGACATACTGGCTCAAGTTAGGGGGGTGGGAGGGAGTGGGACTGAAGAACGCAGTTTGTAATGTTATGCTGTTAAACCTGAATACGGAAGTCCTAATTATTGTAATGTTTGGTGTGTGGTTATAAAATAAAAAATGTTTAAAAAAAAAAAAAGGAAGTTCTCCTAACAACCAATTACTGAGCTCTGGGTCATACTGCCCCCAGCCAATGACTGCCCTCTACTTAAGCCACTGCTCTGGCAGCCATTTTCAGACTTGGTAGCACGTAAAGTGGCAGTAGGACCAAGAGAAGAGACACAGGGGTAGGCGGGAGGGTTGGCATGTGAATCCATGCCAGACATTCTGGAGAACAGTTACAGGCAAGTAACGTGTTCCTTCTCCAGCATGGGGTCTGGCATGGATGCTCATGAATAAAGAATACATAGCAGTAAACACATGCACAACCACGGGAGGTGGCAAGGCTCAACATAAGCCTCTCTTACTTCCTCACCAGGCTCACCTTCAAGCGAACAGGTTGCACAGCACTGCTTGACCGACTCTTGACTCCTCTCTGGAATCCCTGTCGACACAGTAGAATCTCGAGAAGGTGTGCATGACCTCCACGTAGCAGCACTGCAGATTTCCAGCAGGGGCACACCAGACAGGAACGCCGTAGTTGCAGCGATCGCTCTGGTTGAATGGGCTCTTGGACTGTGTAAATAGGTGATGCAGCCAGAGTCACCTGGCAATGGAAGCCTTGGAGGGCCTTCCCATGGTTCACAGGACCAAAGTTCACAAAAAGTTGCGACGTCTTCCAGAAACTCTTTGTGCCGTCCACGTAGAACATCAGCGCTCTAGCCACAGCCAGTGAGTGCAAAGTCCTCTCAGTTGGCGACAAAGGTGTTGGAAAAAATACAGGCTACATCAAGGGCTTGTTTAGAAGGAAGTCCGACAGCACTTTGGGCATGAAGGAGGGGTGCACCCACAGCACCACCATCGTGTCGTGAAAAGTCAAATAAGGTGGCATACAGGGCAGGGCCTGATTCTCACCCACTCGTCGTGCAGAGGTGATGGCCACAAGGAACGTGGTCTTCTATGACAAGAACTTAAATGGAACTGTCTACATGGGTTCAAATGGAGGGCACAGGAGCCTAGTCAGTACCACATTGAGTTCCCACGCTGGGGCTGCAGCCTTCACCAGCAGGAATGAAACAGTCCTTGGACAAACTCCTTAACCAGACGGTGTGACCATAACTACGACCGTCCCGAAGATCTGGTGTAGCGGGAGATAGCCGCCATATTAACTTTGGAGGAGGCATGGGCCAGTCCTGCTTTGACCAACAGCAAATACGGTAGCTCCTACGGAGCAGTGACTCGTAGAGGGTCTTCTGTGTACGGCACCAAACGGCAAGCCTCTTCCACACAAACCTCCTTGTGCGTTGGGTACAGGCACGAAAGGCACTGGGAAAGCTCGTCATCCACAAAGATATCCTGCAAGCCGCAGTCAGAACAAATCTTTAATAGAGGCATTGAATCCTTCTCCTCCGACATGATCCATGCAGCTTAGCCCTGAAAAATCTTCGGGAAGCCTCCACAAGAAATTCAATGAAATTCGCCCTTGAGGGGCATGAAGAATCCGAAAACCGGATCCTTGTTACTCAGAAGGTTGATCGATGGAGCACAAGGCCCGATTGACCGAAAAATAGTAAACTCTTCCAAAAAAGCAATACATCGTAGTAAAAGCTCAAGAGCTAAACACGAGGACTCCCAACACTTGAACATGCGGTATAAATCTGAAGATGACTGCCGAGGAGGGGCTTAGGTAGAGGGCAGTAATTGGCTGGGGACATATGACCCAGAGCTCAGTGATTGGTTGTTAGGAGAAAGACAGTTCAGAAATTAAACAGATTTTTTCTTTACCAAGGATTCCCAGCGTGACGACGGGAAATATTCATGACCTTGTGAATTCATGCCAGACCAATGCTGGAGAATAAGTGTTCCACTATTCACCAAAAGTATATTGTGCAGTTGATTATGTGATTTGTACCGAGAGTCACTGTAAAACTGTTAGGGTCTACTGCCCTTGCATTACTGAATGTAATTGTGAAAGTAACCATTGGTTTTTACTCACCAAGAATAGGTGCGACCTATACTGAATGTGTATGAAAGGGTTTTGACTTCTCTAGTACTGTTAGGTGTTCCAAATAAGGTTTATACCTTGGTCTGTGTACATAGTGTGGTGTTTTTTTAATTGCAATTTCATATAATGTGTTAGTACTTATTCACCCCTAGATTTATCTGAGCC
The DNA here is from genome assembly GCF_040938575.1 of Ambystoma mexicanum. Classification (NCBI taxonomy): domain Eukaryota; kingdom Metazoa; phylum Chordata; class Amphibia; order Caudata; family Ambystomatidae; genus Ambystoma; species Ambystoma mexicanum. The sequence goes on from NC_090929.1 coordinate 889,307,185, forward strand.
TATCTGTATTTAAATACATCATTTATTTTTACATACATAGTGTTTGTGTTTCTTTGGACCATTTGTATTACAATTGCATTTGTACTGATTCTACAGCACTCTCTCCCTCCTAAAATAAGCCTGGCTGCTCCATCTATGCCACCCTGAACTCAGGTGGTAGAGCCTTCAACTAAGAGCAGAGTCATGTACTGCCTCAGTTGAATGGTTTTGCTAAGCCCTTAGTTGGACTTTAGAAAAACGGTCCTAACACCCACAATGGAGTTTGGCTTCCCTGGTTTATAACCTGTGCAGCGTTGTGCGCCTTGTCCAGGTGAAAAAAAAGACAATATATATATTTTTAAAAAAAGAATTTGCCTGGTGTTAAACGCCCCTCGCTGGAGAAAAGGTTTATTAGTAAGTTGTCCCAAAGACTTTAGAGTGTCATGCTCTTCTTTGGCACTCTTTAGTGCTTCGTCCACTGCTTTGCCAAATAAAGCGTTCGGTGAGTTTGTTCAGGGGTGTTGTCCGAGTCTTAAGCTTGAAGCCTGAATGCCTTAACCAGGCATTCCGCTCTATTAAGATTCCCTCGGATAGAATACCGTCAGCATTATCTGCTGTGTCCAGATTTTTTTTCAAGATGCAGTTAGCAATTTGTTTAAATTTGGTAATGGTTTTTGTGAGCCGAGATTGAAGGAGCTCGGCGATGGCATCAATTTTTTGTTGTAGAGAGTGCCACACATGGCAACTATAACTGGCCAGTAGTCTGGTGTTAGGAATTCTGGTCTGATAACCAGCGCAAGATGCAACTTTCCGGCCCATAGTGTAGATTTATTTTACTCTCCGTATTTGGAGGTGCAGAAATAGGGGTGTCCCTGCCCTCTTTCTGGTTGTGGTGACTACTAGAGAGTCAGGTTTCAGTTGACCTCTGATATAAAGGGGGTAAATTGGTGCTGGACTGAAAATGTTCTCAATGCGGGGGCTAACCACTCGTGAGGTTGAGTGTCAGTAGGGAAGGCTGGATGCATCCCTGCACTGACTGCAGGATGACTGTTAGGGAGAATTCTCAGAAATATGCTAATTCCTCTCTACCTAATAGGCCCCCGGCAACTTTGCTGGATTTTGAGGACTTGGATTTTTTAACCTGGAGAGAGCGAGACCCTTTTTTCCACTTTCTCATGTATTTTAATGTGATTTTGAACACAGTTTCTCTTTTGGTTGTGGAGTCTGACAAACTCCATAGGCATCATCTATTATATTGTGTCACACATCACATTCAGTGCAGTGGCACAGGGAAGTTTTTCAGACTTCGCAAAGGTTTAAATACCTTCTCTATTGAAAACTACGGTTTTCAAGAGCAGTGAAGTGAAATTGATTGCTTACACTTATAACTTTCTAGATCCAACACACACTATCTTACAATAGGGTGGTGGAGGGGTTACTTAGTATCCCCTTTGTCTAGCTTCTCATGTAACATTTTCATGTTATAATTTCCTCACTGAATGGCTGGTGGCAGTGGTTTACTTTTCACTACCGTGGTGTGCATTTACCGCGGGCTGCGGTCGCAGCTGCAGTAGAGCACCCAAGGGTGCCATTTTTATCAAAATGGACCGGCCTTTTTTTGCCATTTCTTTGTGGAAAGTTCCTTCTTGAGATTTACTCTGCGCACCAAACCAAGTTTGGTCCCTTTGTTAATTTTGCCTTTGGCGGGATTCACGAGTGAAGGACGCCTCTGGCTCCAGGGTGTCTGGCGGTGGCAGGAAGCGAGGGAGGTGCCCAAAACTCCCTGTGCTTAATCTCCTAGGAGACAGGAATGCACTCTTAGGCGATTGGCCGGCTGGCTGTCCGGCAAGGACAGCCACCCTGCTGGGTGACCGACAGCTAGGCTGGAATGATTGGGAGAAACCTGCATAAAAAGTGAGGCTTTTTGGCTTGGAAGGCAGAGTAGACCACTGGACGAAGGAATCTGAAGAAGAACTTGAAGAGGACGCCTGCTGCAACTCCTGGACCGTTGGTTTGCCCGGTGAAGCCCTGCTGCTCTGCTCAAACTCCAAATTGGTATCGACAGAGAAGCCCCTGCAAGGACCACTTCTCCCTTTGAGTTGGTGGGACCAATCAACTCCAAATTAAGCCACCTGGACATCCTCTCGGAGCTGGTTAAAGTTCCACTGCAGTTGCTGCTGGAACCAAATAACCAGGGAGAGGAACGCCAGATCGTAGGCGTTTGCTTTTAAGCTGGCCGAGAGCTCCAGGAAGATCCTCCAGATTCCCAGCAAGCAGGACTGACCTAGCCCGAGCCCCCTCAAAAGAGTGCCGGACCCCCAGATGCAAGGAAAGCCCATCACGACAGCCAGGAACCGCAATGTTGCTATTTGCGGTAGACTTGAGGAGCTGAAACACCGAAGTGCCACTTGTTTAAAGATTGACGGTTGCGAGCGGTGACCATTGCATTGTAGTGAGGAGTCCCCAGAAGTACTCCCTCTTGTCCCCACGACTGAGGCCCAGGAACACCAGGATCTGCAGAGCTGCACAGGAACAGAAGTCATCTGCTGCACTTTTTCTTCAACCTAGAGGTACTGTAAAGTCAGAGATCTTACCTCTTGTTGTGACACATTGCTTGTCCTCATTGGAGACTTGTCTCGGTTGCCCCTGTAGAGTTGCCAACAGCTTCTTTACCTCACAAGCCTAATCAGCTTGTGGCCCTACTTTGAATTTCTATTTATTCTACAAAGACTTCTAAAACATTGTGCAAGACTTTTACTTACCTGCAAGAAGTGCTTCAGTTCACCTTGACTTTTGTTAACTTAACATTGGCTGGCCTGACTCCCTGAATGACTTTCTCTCCTCTGCTTAGGTGTTGTGTCTTCCTTCCAGGAAGGGATTAACTAACTTGACATTGCAGGTTACCAAAAGTACTTACCCGCGTCTGAATATTTGTGTGATCTCTTGTTTTGTTCTAATCTTTTTCCTTTGACATATTCCAAAAACTGATTCTAAATGCAACAGTGAAATATTAATGTCCCAGCACCCTAACTATTGAAGTCACCTGAGGCTGTAGGTAGTGTCTGTGGGTCATCCCAAATGGGTACTTACTGATTTAGAAATCTTAAGAGTGTGTATTATTGAAGTGTATAAGTGTTACTATTATATTGCCCTTCTGAAGGTTTATTTTAACTGATACATTAATAATTGTTTAATCAAGAAACCTTGTGTGTAAGAGTTTATTTGAATATTTGTTTCTGTGAATCTCTGTGTAACTACCATACAGCTCACATTGATCTCTCTTGAGATCAGCCTGGCTGCTCAACACTACCAACCTGTGTAGTACAGACTTATACCAAAGGTTGGATTCCTATTGCCTAGTGGTCAGGGTTGTTGTAGCGCACCCAAAGGGTACTGCATAAAATCTTGCCTAACACCACACCAGATGTTCTTTCTCCCTGTGCAGAGTCCTGGGGGCTTCTAAACTCCTCTGGATGGTGATCTATGAAATCTACAAAGCAAGAGATTATTCTCATTACTCTGTCAAAACTTTCAGGTGTCCATTCAATGGACCTTGGGAAAACAGGAGGGGAAGGTGCTTCCTGAAGGGGGTCTGCCTTTTAAGTTGCAGAGCTCATGACAGTGTATCCTCAGTGGGTGTGCAGCCAGTTTCCTGTGTAGAAAGTGGCTTAGATGGGGTGTGTCTCAAAATTCCAGTGGGTTTAGACTTAAGGAGCGTCTTCGGCACATATTTTTTAATAACCTGCATCCACAACAGTCTCAGATTAATACAATGGACACACTTCCCAAATACCTGAAAGGAAAGTAATTACAAAATGCTCCTATGGGTGTGATGCTTGTTCCAGAAGTCTTTCAAAGGGATATACAGTTTATTTTATTTGTTTGCTTGTTAGGCGCTTATACAGGAAGTAAATACTGTTTCAAAGCACCCACAGGGCAACAGGACAGGGACAAGGGATTGTGAAACAATTAATACAACTAACTACATAAAGAAATATTAAATATAATGGGTGGGAGGCACAAACATACTATGCCTTGTGAGCGTTCAGAATGTGCAAGTGAAAAAAGGAGGGGGAATGGGATATGTGCTATGGTGCTCATGGGTGAGCAGCAGGTGAAGTGCAAGGTAGGTTAAGTGCGAGCATCCAGAGAGGAAGGTGAGCCGATGCAAGTGCTGATAGACAAAGGCTGGAGGCGATTCAGTGTGGGAGTCAAGGGCCCTGAGGATGCATAAGGGCCCTGTACACCAAACAAGCAACTGAGATTAGCAGAAGAGTGGGTGAAGGTGGAATGAGGAGGTAATGAGTAAAGTCTTGTAGGAGCATCTAGAATTTAAGAAAGTCCTGCTCAAGACAAATTGGGAAGGGGGAGGCTGTATCAAAGAAGGGAGACAGCTGAGGAAAGCAATCAACCGCCTGCCCTCTGTTTAGCGAAACGCTTTACACACAGTTGGTGTCAGAGGAGCGCAGGGGTCTAGAGCGGGAATATTTATAAAAGAGTTGCAGATAGTGCGGTCCCTGTCCCCAGACAGCTTTGTGGGTGACAGTGATTTGAATTTTATCCGTGAAGCAACCAGGGGCCAGTGAAGACTAAGGAAGGAGAGATGCGTCCCTGCACATGGAGGAAGGCCAGAGTGAAGGGAACAAGTCGGGATCAAGGGTCCCAATGGGAAGGATCTCAGTTTTGCTGGCATCGAGGCAGAGGTCATTGGAAGTGCACCAGGCCGGTATGGCAGAAAGGCAGTCGGGGATGATGGAAGGCGCAAGAGAGTTAGCAGGAAGTTTGAAGAAGAGTTGTGTGTCATCAGCATAACACTGGAAGGTCGGGGAGAAGGAGTAGATGTGTAGTGCCAGCTGAGAGAGGTAGATGCTAAAGAGCCCAGGCGAGAGGATAGAGCCCTGGGGGGACAACACACATGGAGAAGTAGTAGAGAAGAAGGTGCCCAGGATGACTTTAGAGGAGCAGTAAGGAAGGAAGGTCAGCCAGTCCAAGATACCAAGGGTGTCGTGGAGCCTTTGTATGAGGATGGAGTGGTTGACAGTGTCAAATGCAGTGGAGACCAAGAAGGATGAGGACAGCTGGGGAGTTGGATTGCAGGGATGCAAGCAGTTCTTCATGGGTGTTCAGAAGAGCAGTTCCCGTGCCTCTCAATGCTTTGAATCCAGATTGATGGTCGTGGAGACCACCAACTAGTTCAGTGGGAGAGTTGAGTTGGGACATGGCCAACTTCTCCAGGACTTTCCTCAGGACGAAGGGGATGGAGATAGGACGGTAGTTGGCTGGACAGGTAGGGTCTACTGTTTTTAGAAGGAGGGGGAGCACAAGGAAGTGCTTGAGGGAAAAGGGGAAGAGCCAGTAGCAAAGGAGTGATTACAAAGATCAGCAAGTGCAGGGGCAAGAGAGAATGTTACCCTTGATGGTACAGGATGAGCAAGGGGAAACCTGTTTTGAAGAGACGTTCATGGAGTAAACAACTCTGGTGACTTCATCAGGTGAGACAAGGGCAAAGCAGGAAGGAGGAGGGTGAATGGCCAAGGAAGAGAAGGTGGTGAGGGATGGGTTGGGAGTGTGTAACAACTCTGTTCAGGATGTCCTGAGTTTTGGAGGTGAGCTGCGAGTGCGTTGCAGAGGGCCTGGGAGGGAACAAGAGGAGGATACCGTGGAAGGGTTGGCTAGTTCCCTGCCGATTTTGAAATACTTAAAATTATAAAAAAATCCTAGGTTTCAGAGCAGGTATTTCAACAAATGTTTAAAAAGCAATGGCATATAAATCTAAGTTCTTAAAACTTTATAATGGAGGAGAGGTTATAGGTCAAATGCTCAAATGCATTTGATCGAATGACAATATGCTCGAGTCAATTTGACCGACAAAAAAGGGTCAATTTTTTTTTGGGGGATTGGGGGGGTCCTCCCAAACCCAAAACCCATTTTTTGGTGTTAAAACACAATTTTTTACCTATACTAGAGCAAAAAAATATATACTTTTTAAAAAGAATTCGACCTTTTTGTTTTCGGTCAAATTGACTCGAGCATTTTGTCATTCGATCAAATGCATTCGAACATTTGACTGAACACCTGGAGGAGATGGGCGCACAAGTATTGAGACTACTCACCTCCCTTACTCCAAATTTCGGACTTGGCAGGTCAAATTGGGGGTCAGGGGGTTTGGGGGGGTAGTCGGAGAGAAATGGAGGCCCACCATCGGATCCAGTAGAAAATGCACAGGAGTGTGAATTCAAGCAAGTTTCCGGTTGGGTCCAGGAGCCGAGTGCAACCCTTTCCAGTGAAGAAATGCAGCGGGCAATGAGTTCTTCAGGACGCTACCAGATGGGAGCGGGCCATTTTCCTCAGCGAAAGCCACCGCACACGGGCCACAGTAGGCATCTCAACAATCACAAACAAAGAAAGCCTCCCAGAAAATTGAGTTGGGATGCTGAAACTTGGCAGGAAGGCAACTTGTATGACTAGCTGGAGACCCCTGAAGTTCCGGCCCAACGCTTCTGGCACGGTAGCCCAAAACAGATCAGTCCACAGGGTGGTCCAGGGACCCTTCCGAAGGTTCCAGGGTGCAGGGTCATGAGAAGGCGTCAAAACTGGTTGGGACCTCCAGTCCAAAGGGTCGAAGCACCAGTCTTCCGAGATCAGGCTGTCCAGCAGGGCTTCACTGGGACCGCAGCAAGACTGGTCACCAGACCTCTTCAGAATTCATCCTCGGGGACTTTGTCATCTGCACAGCTACACAAGATACTTGGCTGTGCTTCTGAGCTGCTGGAATGGCTGCAGGACCCCCCCCCCCCCCTTTATCGCAAATTCAGGCGAGTGATCAATCTCAGCCCTCCAATATCTAGGTCTGCTCCACAAATGCACACCAACAGTGGTCCAATCAAGGACCACTGTGTGGCTCACTCATGTATGCACACTAGCGATACTGGCACCAGTATGCGGATTGGGACCAGACAGTCCCAGCCCATTTTCTGAGCTAATACACAAACACGGCATGCAAAACAGCAGCTTTCCCAGGCAAATGCATGACTTCCAAAGGGAATTCCTGACCTCAGAAGGCAGGAAGAAGGCCAAAGAACAAGTGAAAAATCTCGTGGTACACCCATCATGCGCCACTAGCCACACAGGAAATGTGAATGTGCCAACTAAGAATATAGCAACAATTGTAAAAATGTAACTGCTGCCACTCGTTTGCCTTCAGGTACATTTAAAAGTAACCAAAAATCCCTTTGGTGCAAGTCTAGGGTGATACAAAAGTATCCCCACTGCGCTGCATTGGAAGATGCTGTGTGCAATATGGAAATGTTACCCAAACATCTAACATGTCAAAAGACAAGAGGGAACCAGTTTCCCAGTACCAACAGTCTGAAGGACTAGTCTGTTTCCCCAGAGCAAACAAGCAAAAGACCAGTGTAGTGAAGCTAAAGGCTTCACTTCTTTTCAGAAAGAAAGGACAAGGAGTAAAACAAAAGCAACATGTTTAGGGTCCATAGAATATGGAGGAAAAGTTGCCTAAAAGAGAAGCTTTCCTAACAGGCACAACTGCAGGGGTCCTTAAACACAGTGAGATCCTGGGTACCACTGTAGCTGGCAGAGAGGTCGTGCAGCAGGGTCACACCTAATGGTCACTCGGGATGGTTAGTTGACAGAGCTAGTCACTGTCTTGGAACACTTGCCTTAACCTCAAAACTGGAGGACTCTAGAAAGGACTGCTCTCCCAGCAGGGTCTAAAGGAAAGCTTCATGGGTTGCAGTCCAAAAGATGATTGCAATTAGTTGGGGGAGACCCCTTCTATTAAAGGTAAAAGTCCACATGTGATTGGACTGAAGCTAGCCTGCCTTAGTGATCCAATCCTCGTTCTTGAAAGAAGTGGGCTTTGCCCTTCTGACATCACAGCCAAAGTGCTTTGCTGCAGAAGAAGTGCACGAGAGGCAGACAAACAAAATGGCAGAATCTTCCCCAAACTGTACAGATGTCTCCCTGGCTACACATCTTTCCTTAATCAATAGAATCAAAGGCTTTTAAACATGTAGCACCCTGGTGTGAGGCCTAAACCTTTGTGAATGGGTGTGCGCTTTGATTCATGTTCCCAGGCCAACCTCCTGTAGAGTGACTCTCCGTGGGGAAAGGGCGTTAGCTGGCCTTACAAAGAAACAGAGGCAATACCCCCAAGGTTAATGTTCTGCCAGTGGGCGCCTCTTCTGGAACAAATACACAATCCTTCCACAGCTGCACTAGGCTCACAGGGCTGACATGTGTGAAATCAAATTCAACGTGGCACCAAGCCATAACTCAGGCATAGCTTTATTTAAAGTTTACCTGCCACCATCATGGGCTACTTATGATCATCCTAGTTTTCATACAGAGCTGTAACTTAAATGCAGCGACTGCTCTGCAGATACTTGGCTGTTACTGCAGCTGCCAAATGGTCAGCTGTGACCACTGAATCTGCTCTTTGCACTGGTAGAACAGACGCTGCAAATCAGGATATTGATGCAACAGGACACAGGTACACACTCTGCACAAATGTCAAAGCAAGCGCTCTGCTCGCTGTGCTATCAGACCGGCTACAAAATACAGCCTAAGCAAAGGAACCTGTGGGCAAATATTGTCACAGTACAAAGCAGACAAATGTATCATTATGAGAAGATGGAAAACACTTGATTCAAGTAAAGTGTAAAACAGTACTCTGATGCAAAATGTTCAGTCGAAACACTTTACAGCAACCATAAAATAAATGAAAAAATACTCACTGTATTGACTAACTTACTCCTAGTCCATAGTCCCCCTTTCCTCCATTCGGCACCGGTTTCCCTCACTAGGGATGGAAACGGAACCTTTTTCAACCAAAAAAGTCTTACCTCTTTAAACTCCCCTGACTCTGTCCTTTGGCGCCACTCCTCAGTCACCTTTTGACGCTGTCGGCTAGATTAAACTGCCTAACTACATTCCTCTTTTTAAGGGGGAGGATAGTGGGATGTATGGAGGAAAGGGATGAGTACGTTAGTCACTACAGTGAGTAACATAATTACTCCTACATCCCGTCCCCTTTAATCCATACTGCATGGGCAATTACCACTGACTATAGTCCAAGGGAGGTTAGACGTTGACCACAGGTTCCTCATGACTGCTTGCCCAAAGACATGTCAGAGCATGCACTGCCATCTAGACAATGCTTGCCGACTGCTGAGGGTGGTAGCCTAGGTAGCCGGCCTGCTGATTGTTTTGCCATGGCACATGCCTCTGGAAGGCGACCGCTGTGGCCTTGGCCCCGACTGCATGAGCGTGAAGATTTGCTGGTACATCCTTATGCTGGCCCTTGTAGACCTCCATAGCCGCAACCATTCACCTAGCTATTGAGGCCTTTAACGCCCGACAACCTGGCCTTGAACCACCAAAAGTGATGAATAATGCATTTGAATTGAGAAAGCTTTTCGTCCTGTCCAGGTAGAACTTCGGGGCTCTCCTGACATAAAGACAGTGCAATAATTCTTCTGCCTCGTTCTTTGGGTTGGGAAAGAACATTGGTAGGACTATGTCCTCGTTCCGATGAAACGAAAACACCACTTTCAAGAGAAACGAAGGGTGGGTGCAGAGAACCACCCTGTCCCGATGGAACGTGGTATAGGGTTCCAAGGCCACAAGGCCATGAATCTTGCTTATGTAAGGCCCACCAGAAGAGCGGTTTTAATTGTGACCATCCTGATGACTGACGCCATGGACTCGAATGGTTTATGCGCCAGGGCACCCAACACCACATTGAGGTCCCAGACGGTGTGTGGACGTTTGACAGGGGTGTACAACTATGTCAGACCTGTTGGATGCCTCTTAACCACAGGGTTGGAAGTGGAGAAGGAGCCTTAGCTTACAGAAATTCGGGCAATCACTGTAAGGTAGGTACGGCACGTGTCCACCTGCACACCCGACTCTGCCGATGTGCCGAGAACTACAGCAACTGATCCAGTGTGCATGCCAATGGGTCTACACCTCTTTCCTTGGCCAACTAGCACAACCTGGTCCATTTGCTCTTTTATTGGTTTCTGGTGGAGTCACTTCTTGACTTCTGTATTATCTTCAGGTTGTTCCGAGACAGCTGAAGTTCCTGCAGGGTTACATTATCAGGAACCATGCTGCTAGAGTTAATTTCTACAGAACCAGGTGAACCACTGCCCCCCGCACCTCCTCCTGGGAGAGGAGGGGGGCCCCACCCGACTGGAAGATGCACCAGGGCCTGTGGCCTGTGTCGTAAGCCTCATGAGGTCCGAAAACCTTGGTCTGGTCGGCCACTGTGGGGCTATCAGAATTAAACGCAAGCGCTGAGCTTCTTGGAGCTTGCAGATGACGTGAATTAGTGGGGTTGGTGGTGGGGTGCGTAAACCCACATCCCGTCCCATTGCAGGTGTAGGGCATCACCCAGTGAGTCTCTGCCCCTGCCCAGCCAGGAAGCAAACTGCTGGCATCGCCCGTTCTGTTCAGTGGCGAATAGGTCTTTGTGGGGCTGGCATCACCTCCTGAAAATCTCCAGCAGGACCGGTGTGTCTAACTGCCACTCTGAGTTGTCGACACCCAACCTGCTGTGCCTGTCCGCCTCTAGATTGGACTCCCCCGCAAGGTGGATTGCAGACAGCCATACGTTGTGGGATTAAGTCCATTCCCAGATCTCTATGGTAAGTCTGCACAAGGGGGGATATCTGGTGCCCCCTTGCTTGTTGATGCAATACATGCAAGTAGAGCCGTCTGTCTGAACGCAAACAGCTGTCCTTGACCACTGTTAGGAAGGTCCTGAGAGCCAGCTGTATGGCAGTTAGCTCAAGCAAGTTGACGTGGCTCTTCCTGTCCTCCTTTGAACACAGACCATGTACAGTGTGGTCGCAGAGAGTGGCCCACACCCCTATTCAGGGAGGAGTTAGTCATGATGGTATGGGAAGGGGCTGTTTGAACGGACTGCACACAATAAGATTGGTGTCTTGCCTCCACCATACCAAATCCTGGTGGAGTTCTGCCAGAATGGTGACTGAAGCTGCCTGGGAGCAAGTCTCCTGGTTCCAGGAGGCTGTGAAGTGCAACTGAACCCTCCTCATTTTGAGCCTTGTACGCAGAACGGCCAGCAGGCACGCCACCTTAACTCCCAACAGATGCTGGTACCACCAGGTCGAAGTTGGCGACCTGCTGAGAAATTTTCAGTAGCCGCCTTCATCGCTCGCATCCTCTCAGTCGTAGGGAAGATCCTCTGCTCCTTGATATCCCACTTCAGACCAAGTAAGACCAAGGCTTGGGTCGGCTGGAGCTAAGACTTTGTGGTTCATGGAGAACCCCAAATAGTAAAGGATGTCTATAAATCTGGGGGCAAGATTCCAAACCTCCCCAGGGGATTCCGCCCAGACCAACCAATTGTTGAGGTATGGGCTACACCTTGTGGCCTTCAGACCAGAGCAGCGCTGACACTGCGTTCATGAGCCTTGTGAATACCAGTGGGGCTGAATTGAGACCATATGGAACGACCTTGTACTGGAAATGGCAGCCCATCACTCGGAACCGTAGGTAGGAACGATGGCGTTGCCAAATTGAGATGTGCAGATAAGTATCCTTCAGGTCCAGGGAGCACTTCCAGTCTCCCCCACACAGACTCTGCCATCATAAACCTCTCCATACCCATCTTGAACTTTTGGAGGGGTATCGAGAGGTTTATGAAGAATAGATTGAGAACCACTTGCAGGCCTGCCTGATTCTTCTTCTGTATTGCGAAAATTTGTGAATAAAACTCCAAGCCTCTCAGAGAGGGGGACTTCCTCTACTGCCCCAGTTATTACAAGTGTATGAATCTCTGCAAGAAGAGCTGGTCTCCTGATCTGAAGGAGGGGTGGTGAGACCGAGGGGTTTGGAGGGAGACAGAACCCATGGGAGACCACTGATGGGGTCCATGGATCCGCGAAGTAATTCCGCCAGGATTGAATGTGAAGAGCAAGCCTCTTAAAAAAAATCCCTCACTTGACTATGCGGTTCCAGCTAACCATCAGCCTATTTCACTCCCCGCTTTTTTCACGAAGCTGCGCAATGCTCTAATGGCTCCTCTTATATCTGCTTTTCTTAAAAACCCAATCGGTCTTGATCCTTTTCAGTCTGGTTTTCGACCGGGACGGGGTACCAAGAGTGTCCTGGTGGCGGTAATGGATGATCTTATATTGGCGGATCAGAATGGAATGGGTGCCCTGCTATTGTTGATCTGTCGGTGGCTTTCGATACTGTCGACCACTCCATCCTGTTTCCCCCAACTACAGCTTGCCTCTCGGGAGCAGTCCTGGCATGGTTTTTCTCTTTTCTATCTGACCAGGGCCAGTCACTCACTTTCTCCCTTCCTCTCAACATCTCATGTCCGTTCCTGTGGTGTCCCCAAGGGTCTGCCTTGTCCCTGCTGTTATTTAATATCTACATTCAGCCACTGGTTGCTCTCATCCGCTCCTTCGACTTCAGGTGCTATGCCTAAGTGCTAAGACTCACAGATTTTGGAGAGTCAGGATCTTGACCAATCTAGGGTGTCGGCGGGGCTATGCGAGTGCATGACCACTGTGAAGAGCTGGATGCAAAGCAACTGGCTCAAGCTGAACAGGGACAAGACTAAGTTGATGGTGGTGCGTTCTACTAGTGCTTCTCTTTGGACACACTCTTTCTGGCCATCTGCTCTGGGGTATTTTCCACTTGCCCATCAGTTAAGAACCTGGTTGTCGGTCTCTCATCAACACTATTAATGGCCATGCAGGTGAGGGCCGTTTGATGGGCTGCTTGGTTCTCCGCTCTTAGAAGCCCCTGAATCCACCGAATGTTCTTTCTAGGTCTGATCGGGTTTGCCCCAGACTGTACGGCTTGGATGCAGGCTTTGCCAGTATTGCCAATGACTTTGCTGTTTGAGAACTTTTCTTTTTCTTGTTAAGTTCCTTATCTGGATAAATGGAACAAATCCACCCCTTGAAATGGGTGATCTAGGATACGGTCTTGAACGTCTGGGTTAAACCTGGTAACTGAGTCATGGTGTCAGTCTCTCATCAGTGGCCACGCAAATGGCCCTACCGGCTGTGCCGATATGGGCCACTGACTATTCCATCATCATGTCCTGTGGTACTAGTCTGGCTCTGGCCAATTCTGCCTTGAACGAAGCTTGTCTGTGAACAGGCAGAATTGGAAGGAAGTCTGCAATTTCCCTCCAAAGTCTCAGATTAGAAGCGGCCAGCATTGAGTTTACTTGTCGCAGGTGGAGGCCAGCGTTGGAATACATTTTCTTTCCATAGGTCTCCAGAGTTTTCTCCACCTTGCCCAAGAACACCCTAGTAGAGGACAACAATGCGGACGCCTGCAGTTTGCCATACATGGAAGCTACTGCTATTAGTGAGGAATGTGGCTTAGTGTGAACAGATCGTGTATTGCCTTCACCCTGCCTATACATTGCATCCAAACGCTTGTTGGTGGGCTGTGTTGAGTGGGGCTTGGACCAGTCCTTTTTTGCCAGAGCTTCCAAATCTTTGTGGCTAGAAATGCCCGAGCTAGTAGCTGAATTGATGACCAGTACTTCGAGGACCCCCATCTCGGGTTGTTCCTTCTGAGGCAGAGTGATGCCAAGATATTCTGCCAATCCCACTAACCTGTCTGGGAGCCGGTGTAGACTGGGAGAGCACCGGGACTAAGGGTGGAGCCGCTGCAGCTGAACTGAAGGCTGTGGAGGAAGCATCTCATTAATACTTTTCAGGATGCTCCCATTTGAGGAGACTTCATCAGAGTGAGAAATTTCTCAAAGAATCATTCCTCGCACACTGGGGATGCATGCTCCTGTGCAGGGCCAGCCAGCTTAACGAGTGTGGAGGGCGGAGCTCTTCCCACGCCATGTCTGCACTGCGAGTAACTAGCCTTGGTGTAACGCACTGACAATGAGGCACTGCATCATGTTATCCGTGGCAAAAGCATGGGGGACAATTCCACCCTTCGAGTGAAGTCTGGCCCTTGAGGCGAGTTGGAGTGGCATGCGCCCGCACGCAATGGCATTTTGTCTGACTGAGCTGCTATTTTGTCCCAGACCGACAAACGCAGGATCTGCATGTCCTTCGAGGTACTGGCTCTGGCCTCTACTGGTTTGCATAGGTTCGGGCCTTCTCTGAACTTCAGGTGTGGCCCTTGTAGGCTTACCGCCCTCTGCCATGGAGCCGGTAGTGCTGCTGCGTGCAGGTGCCCCTCGGGCCTAGGCCCGGTACTAGGGCAGAGGTGCTGCTGCGTGCAGGTGCCCCTCGGGCCTAGGCCCGGTACTAGGGCAGAGCCACTCAGAAGATTCCCTGGTACAAGAGCCTTCTGGACCCTCAGTGCTGGGATCAGGAGGATCTGTGGATCCCTAGGCAGTTAAACCAGAAGCTCGATGAGCCTCAGTACCCCGAGTGATGACCGGACCAGAGTGGCCCATTCCGCTTGGCTGCTTCCCATGGAAGGAATTAACTTTGCTGGGTGCTTTTGAAAATAGAAAACTTAACCTTAGTTTCCCTGCACACATTCTCCTCAATGTGCTCCGGTAGAGATATGACGAACAGCCCCATTGACCGCGCGAGCCAGATTTTGAGTGACCGGGGATTAAGGGTGTTTCACACCGCTTAGCCGTCCCAGTCAAACTTTACCGAGACCGTGAAGGCAGAGCGCATGTGGGTCCGACGCCGGATAGGATCCGTGGCAGGAAGGGCAACTACTGAGGCCTGCCAGGGTTGACATGCGCCGGGGAGGGGCGAGGCACCGGAGGCCAGTCTATAACAAAGAACGTAGGAATTTGACAATACAAGAAAGAAAACTGGGACAAAGCTCCCCAGGGAAAGAAAGACATGTGGAATTAAGAGGGATAAAAGAACTTGACCACCAGCGTAGGAGAAGCAGGTCTGCTCCCATCGATGCAGAAAAAAGAGGACTGGGGACGTGGCGCCAGAGGGCGGAGTCAGGAGAGTTCATGCTCCTAGGGCCACACCCCTGCACGCAGCTACATTGTAAGAGTTGACATTTTTGGATGAAAAGGGTTCCATTCCTGTCCCTAGCGAGGGACGCCCATGCAGTATGGAGGAGTGTGCAAGGGATGCAGGAGAATTCCTAGCACTTCATAAATCCAGTTCTAAGGTAGTCTGGGGCATGATGAACTAAGGTCACCAGTTCCAAAGTTAAACTGTTCAGGGAGGTTCATTATGGGATTGGACGACGCAAATGGTAGTATCAAAGTTCAAAAAGTTGTAGTGTTCAGGTAAGTAACTCAATCCCACCACACTAGGATAGGTCTGGGAAGGGATCCTTGACTAGGTTACCACCAACCTAAGTCAGGAAAGAGAGGCATAGGGCCAGGACTTTAAGTCGATTTAACTTTAGGACAGTCTGGATAAAGAAACGGATAGGTTAGCTTACCCCTCTGGCTGATTTCTATAGAGATCACTGCAGAGGTTCCAGATTCAGTGTAGGAGGGGGGGGGGGGCAGGCTTCTGTGCTGTGTCTGGTCTAGGGAGGTCAAGGTCACAGGTGCAGAGGTCACTCAGGATTTAATATCAGTTGGTCGAGGTACTTGAATCTCATTGCCATGGAACCAACCAGCTGAACATCCTAGTGAAGAAAAGATAGACCTTTGCAGAGCAGGCAAACTCCAGGCGCCTGCAGGGAGCAAAGACGACTGATAGCACCAGGAGTAACCAAGGTCCGGCGGCACAGGCGGTCTTCATAGCACTTAAAAAGGAGCATCCTCTGCACAGTTTCTGTTGATGCAAGAAGGCTGAAAATACAGGAACAGGTGTTGCAGTCCAAGTTGAAGATATTCCAAGTTCCAAAGATGCACTCCCAACAGTGACAGCTGCAGCGAGGTCGCCCAGGAGAGAGCTGGACAGTCCACTGGTTGGTCTGAGGACACTTCCGAAGGCATGCATCGTCAAGCACGAGTCGAGACTTGACTTCCCTCCCTTCCAGGGGTCAAAGCACAGACTAGTGTCTTCTTGCGATCATGCCGAGGAGCAGGGCTTCACCAGGACTGCACTCGAATTGGTGATGTCGGATGCAGGAGTCGTCCTTGTGTCATCAGCTGGCTGGACTTCTTTGTAGGTGTCCTGGGTCCAACGATCTGTAGAATGACTCCAGGAATCTTCCTTTATCCAGGATTCAGACTGGAAGCTCGCTTGGGTCCACCAATTAGTAAGGATCTCCACTGTTGAAACTGGCAGTGGATAGCCAATCATGGATAGCCAGTGGCCACTGAGAAACCACAAGGTTTCTCACCTGCTAGTCCCTGGGGATCTGTCCACCAAATGGCCATGACACGGCCATTGCTTTTGGATCCAGTTCCTGGGGTAGACCAGTGCGTGAGGATCACCTGGGTGAGGGGTCTTCGGGGAGTGGGACACTGGATGGCGAGACACAGTATCCCTCCCCCTGTAGCACCTTAATTTTTTATTAATTTAATACTGTTTATACAAACATTTTAAATACAAATTGACACATTACAGCATCTTTCATCAAAAATAATGAAATCAATCATGTTCCAATAAAGTCTCTAAATGTGACTATACCGTGACAGCTTTATTCCAATGGAATACTTTCCAATGTTCTCTCCAAAAGTCTCATTGATGCAGGGTTAAACTCACATCAAGTCCAATCTCAATCCTATTCCACCATTCATACGCAGATAGCACAATCATTTGGTCAACAAAATTTCCCACATAGAACGTTCTCAAAGTTCTAAATGCAGGAGAGTCAATAGGTGCTGTGAGCTTTCACATACTTTGAGGCTCTTGCAATATCTGCACCACGGGGTGCTTTATGGATCTTTTTTCCAGAGGAATAGAATTTCCCCCGTCGGAAACGTATTAAGTGAGAATTTCATGAACAATTCCCGGTAGCACCTTGATGGAAATTGTTTTAGGTAGCCCGGCACATTATTTAGGGTTTGTTTTTCAAAAAAGCTTGGAATGCACATTCAGTTGGCAGATTTCTTGGCTTGCGTTTGTATCCAGTCGTGGTCTTTCAACTTTGTTTTGACCATATCATAATTATTTTTCAACATATCCTTTGTTGCCCCAATTTCCCGGAGCCTGTTAAGCACATAGCCTTCCATTGTTCCAAAAATGCTCCTTTTCTTCCATTAATTTCTGTTCTTAGGATTTCGAAGGGTGGGGAATGATCCTCTGATATACATTTCTTTAGTAGCAAGAAAGATTTCCATAGCACCTGAGATTCACGTGACTGAAGTCTCAATTAATATCCGATTATGCTAATCAATAGCCCTCTAGGTAGGCCCAACACTTGTCTCCAAAAGAGACCTAGCACTGGCCATGTCGTCCAGGATAAATTTAGTAAAATTTCCGCTCCATAGGCTAGCACCGGCACTACCTTCTGTTTATAGACTGTAATTGCTGGGATTAATGTGTATTTCCCATATTTATTGATAATAGCTTTAGCCTGTGCCGTCAAACTTTTGGTTTTCACAAGTAGTATGTCCAGCCATTCTTTTTCGTTTATGCCACAATTAAAAAGAACGCCTAGATAACAATAAGTAGACTTGATTTAGTCGTCCTCTAATCTGCCAAGCAAAGGTTCTGTTCGCTCTTATGTGTTTTGCTTGCATTGATCCCAATTCCAGGACACAGGTTTTCTTTAGGTTTATCTTTAAGTTATTAGCTATGGTGTATCCTACAAATGCATTCAATCTTCGTTGCAGTCCAATCCTGGTCTGGTCAATAATGACCACATCGGCATAGAGGATCCATGCAATGTGCTGGTTGGCTATTTTAGGGGGAAAGTCCGCAACCGATTTCTGAGATTCAGCAAGATCTGAAAAATACAGATTGAACAGTATGGACCCAAGAGGGCAATCTTGCTTTAACCCTCCATACGTTGATATTTTAGGTGTAACTTGACCCTGGTTGTTCAACCTAACCTGAATAGTTGTATCAAAATAGAAAGTTATAACGGCCTCTAACAGGTCAGGTGGACACTGCCAACATTTCAATTTGTGCTACAACCTACTTCTATCCATGCTATCAAATGCCTGTTCGAAGTCGATGAATGCAAGGAAGTACTTTGTTCTTTTTTGCAAGGATCTCAGCTTAAAAATGTGAAGGATAAAGAGGTTTAGAGTTGTACCAATACCCTTAATAAATTCTGCTTCACGAGGTTCCAAGTGTCCACTTTCCTTTGCCCAGGTGGTCAATTCGCGTAGAAGGATCAAACTAAATAGTTTACTCAGAGCATCAGAAAGTGCTATTGGCTGGTAATTTTTATGATTTTCTCGTTCCCCTTTTTTGAATACTGCAACTATGACTGCATTGGTCCATGAGGATGGGATTTTTTTCTGTTGCATAATTCTGTTGAATATCGTTATGAAATTAGCCCAGAGATCTGGATTTTCTTTCAAAGCACAATTGGTTAAACCATCTGGGCCTGCTGCTCGTGACACGTTTAATTTGCCAATCATTAGCATGAAATCCTCAGTATCCAAAACAATATAATTTCTTCGATATTTAACTGCACCTTCGGTTCCTTCTGTTATGCAAGTATACATTTGTGTAGTGAGCTATCCAGTTTTGCACGTACACATTCGAAGTGAGTAAACTTACTTGGGATCTTCCATTGTTTAATAACTCCCACAAGTAACTTGTATTTTGCCTTGCGATTGTCCTCATTACGGTTTCGTCATCTTATGCTCAGAGTGATTTAGTCGCTATTAGACAGTTTATATTTTTGCACTCTTGTTTTTAGAGTAGATAGCATATTGGAGTCCTGTTTACTCCCAAGGGTCCATATGTCCGACAGTAGGTTCCTCTTAGCTTCCACAACCAAGTTATTGTTTTAGTTTAGTTTAGTTTAGTTTAGTTTAGTTTAGTTTATTATTTATAATGCGCCGAAAAGCCCAAGGGTAACAAGGCGCAGCAGATACAAGAATTTGCAAGACTTAGTTACAGACAGTAATATATGTACAGGTATGAATACAGTAATAATATCAATCAGCGGTAAATATAACATATATACAGTTAGCAGTTGTGTATCCAGGATGTGGGCCAGGAGGTTCTAGATGATGGCTGTCTTCAGCCAGGATTTGAACTTTGAGCGAAAGTTTTGGTAGGGTAGGTCCATTCTAAGAGTGGGTGGTAGGGAGTTCCAAAGCTTGGCTGCTTTCACTGGGAAGCTATTCCCACCTATAGTTGCACGTTTGTAAGAAGGGACGGATAGGCAGTCTCTGTAAGATAACCTCGTCGGTCTTATGGATGTTAGTCTGTGAAATCTGTTAATCAGATAGGTAGGGGCTGCATTATTAATGGACTTATGGGTGAGTGAGGCAGTTTTCAAGGAGATTTTATCTATAATGGGGGTCCAGTTTTGTTGTTTGCTATATGTAGTGATGTGGTCTCTTCTTGAGATGCCCAGGGCCGCTCTAAGTGCGTTATTCTGGAGAGTTTGTAATTTGCCAGTGACGGCTTTGGATGACCCAAGGTAGAGGGCGTTGCAATAGTTCAAGCGGGAGAGTATAAGGGCTCTGGCCAGGGTCAGACAACTGGCCTCGGATAAAAAAGGTTTAGCTGTCCGGATCAATTTACAAGTATAGGACGTGGAGGAGGCTAGTGAGTTCACTTGTCTGTTAAAATTGAAGTTAGAGTCCAAGTAAAAGCCCAGTGTTTTGACTTCATGTCCAACCCTGATAGTATTACCATCAATTATAAATGATGAGTATGCCGGGCTCAGGTTCTTTAGGCTAGTTTTAGTACCCAGTGTGATGAGTTCCGTTTTATCATCATTCAGGCATAGACCGTGAGTGGCCATCCATGCCTGGATGATGATGTAGACCCTATTCACCAAGGCCAAATCCTTTGCATAATCTCCAGAAAGCGGAAGGAGGATCTGGGTATCATCTGCATAGTTAGTGTAGGTGATACCGAGATGATCCAGATCATCGAAAAGGGGCTTGGTAAATATGTTGTACAGTGTCGGGGAGACACAGGAACCCTGAGGCACACCGCAGGTGATGGGTATAGGGTCTGCCGCGTCTGTCGGCGAGAAGACCCTCATAGTTCTGCCATCAAGGAAGGATCTGATCCAAGTAATAGCCTCTGGGGAAAAATGGGCAGCCGAGTGGAGATGGGAACAGAGGACAGCGTGGTCGACCAGGTCGAATGCTGCGGAAAGGTCAAGGAGGAGGAGTAAAGCTGCTTGACCATTGTCTTTGAGCAGATCAATCTGTGTTTTAAGGTCGATGAGAGCTGTTTCGGTCCCATGTTGGGGTCGGAAGCCTGATTGTCTGGCTCCTAGCAAGTGGTGATCCTCCAGGTGCTTCTGTATTTGTACATAGGCGACCTTATCCAGAATTTTCAGAAGGAATGGTACTGTTGTTATAGGCCTATAGTTAGTTGGTATTGCTGGGTCGAGGGTGTTTTTTTTTAGTAGGGGCAGTACCCAGGATTGTTTTAGATTAGTTGGGATGGAACCGGTGGAGAAGGAAGCATTGATTAATTTAGTGATAAAAGGGGAAAGGTCACGGGCAGCGTCTTTTATGAGCTGTGCTGGGCATAAGTCTCCTTGGCAGTTAGATGGCTTTAATGACATGATGATTTTTTCAACTTCAAGTATGGTCACTTTAGTGAAGTTAAATCGTAAATGTTCAGTTGTGGACCGTTTCTCAGGTTTAGGCAGGGCAGGATTGTTCAAGGAGGCTTTTTTACAAGATATTGTACAAGGGAACAGGTTCAAATGAGGGTTTCCCACTACTTTTTGTTGTTTGTTTAAAGCTTGATAGCAGGCCTGTGTGTTCTATGGTATTGGCCCAATTCCTTTGAGTTTTGCTCAATAGATTTGTGATGTTTTTAAAGTCTCTGACTTTCATTCCAAGCCTGTTACGCTCTTGCGTGACTTCTATGGAATTATTTGTTTTTTGCACATTTTTTTTTATTAGAACCTGTGCATGTTAGCTCCAAGAGATTATCACTGGTTGCCATCCCTTTTATGCATAATTGTAATACAGTTTCTAGGAGATTTCAGGAAACAAAAATGTAGTCCAGATGACCTTTGGTTTGGGAATTTGACCATGTAAACTGTCCATTTATATAACCTTTAGTCTGCCCATTTAGGAGATGTACATTTCTAGCTTCAACACTTTGTCCATTCATATTAATAGTTTTCCAAACAATGTTTACCCAAGACATCTCCTTCTGAACCAAGTAGCCTCATTGAAGTCTCCACATATAATTACTGAACATTTCTGATGTTAGGTGACTATTGTCAAGTTCCTTCATGACCATGGAGAGAAATGTTTTAAAGTTACTCTTTCCTGTGATTAATTAACGTTTGCAACCCATGACACATCTCCGTTGAGTTATTGACTGTAAGGATTTGCTAAAAGAGGTTTGCGTTCCTAGTCTCTTTTACAACAAGGCCAGATCAAATTTTGATGGGTGTGAGGAGACAAGAGAAGGGTTGACCAGACTCTTTTTTGCCGGCTTTATATAACAGGAATACTCATCACAGATAGGGGTTTGTCTGTGCCATGATTCCTGAATGCAGATGATATACTTCTCAAGGCCTAAGGTTTCATTATTAAAAAAGGTGATAGAAACCCTGGGAGTTCCATGATCCCATGCTCAGGCCCGTTTTCCCCGTTTTCCCTGTTTTCTCCCGGCTCTAATACTCTGTTCTGCTAAGGCCGAGACACGAGTCACGTTCCTCCTTGCTGTTTCGAAGTCTCCTATATCGACTGGACTGACCTTGAGATGTCTCAGTTGCAAAGTTGACTTGGATCTGTATGGAAGACTGCTCTCTCCTTTCCAGTTTCCAGTCAATTTCAGTTGTTAATGGCAACGATTGTGTCATGTGTAGATTGTTTCTTTACTTTCGAAAATGTTGGCTCATTTGTTCTTTTCAAGTTGTGATTCCCATCTTGAGGTCTCACAGTTTCTTAATTCAATACCTAAAGATAGGAAATAGTTTGCCAATTCTAATAGGCTCTGCATTATTAGCAGAGATTTCAGATGCAATATCACCCAATCAGTGCACCTTTTGTTCATGAATTGAACGATTCTAATATCTTCAAATGTGATATATCTAAGCTTGGGACTATGATGTAGTAATTTCGGTGTCCGGTCAAAGGATCGAATG
This sequence comes from Ambystoma mexicanum, assembly GCF_040938575.1. Taxonomy (NCBI): domain Eukaryota; kingdom Metazoa; phylum Chordata; class Amphibia; order Caudata; family Ambystomatidae; genus Ambystoma; species Ambystoma mexicanum. Next base: position 889,329,295 of record NC_090929.1, read on the forward strand.
CAAAAGGATCGATGCAATAGGACCGAAAACAAAAGGGTTGCAAAATGTAAACAAAAAAAAAATATTTTTCGATCCTTTTGTTTTCGGTCTTTTTGATTCGATCCTTTGACTTATAACCGTAATTTCACCACAGTTTAACGATTTAATATCAAATCGTTGCGTGAATGAAGAATCCTTACAATTACAATCAGATTGAGTGTCCATCCCGTCATCTGTTTTGGGATTTATTCTTATTTTTCCGGCCATGCTTTGTTGATTTTTTTGGCTGACATGGGATTGTATGTTGCCATTTGTCTTAGATATGTACCCTTTCTGCTCTAAGGTTAAGAATCCCTATTTAAATGATCTTGGAGCTTGGTCTGGGGTCATATATCCCTGTCGAAAATGCCCAAGCTGGATAAGTTGGACTCCTCAATATTAATTAGGATTTGTTTTCTTGAATTGCAATTTCAGCTATCAACTCAGATGTTCCTTCATAACTTTCACTCATGTCACTTCTGGTATTTGACGTGCCATTTAGATTTGCCGGGTCTGATGCAGAATCCTGTTATCTGCAATTTGTTCACGCATTCATTTACTACAGTTGGTTGGGAATGCTGATTTTTTTGGAGTTTTCTAAATCAAGCAATGGTTTCGGTAAGTCCTTTTGGACAGTGAGTTTTCATTAAGCTCACTTGTAGGAATTATTATATTCTGCAAGAAGGCTCTAGATCCATTTGTCTTAAGCTTCTGTACAACGCGTACATTCTTGGACCTTTTCTGCTGTGGACCATCCACAATGATCCTTCGAGTAGCTTGACTGGCCGCAGTCGGGGCGATTGCCAGTCCCTTTGCATCGGATTTCTTTTGAAGTATATCTACAGGCAGGAGGTTCCTCTGAATATCACTTGCTCTGAATATCTACTGTTTCCACTGAAGCGATTGTTTTTTCCTTTGTAGGTTTTTCAATTCCTGCATCTTGTGCATTTGAGATTGAAATAAATCAGAGATACCCATTTCCATGTCAGACCGAGGATCTTTATCATTTTTATCCAAAGGGTCAGGAGAGGTTATACTTATTTGTCCTTTTTTGGTCTCAGTGGACTGATCTGTCGTTTTTTTCATTGGGTCTACTTTTTCGTTGAATAGTGACATTTGTTTCATGTTGTTCATCAGTTTTGTGATTATTTTGATTTGACAGACTTATTTGAATCTCGAACCAAGTAATTTGTTTGTAAATTAACGTTTTGCTCTGATTTTGTTAGTTGGCGCATCCATTTACAGTTTTCTAGAACTGCTGTCACTAGAGCAACTTTGTCCGATTCATCACTTCTTGCTAAATCATAGCCTATTTTGCCACATTAAGGACTTTCTCTGCTTCATGATTCAGCCTCACGTCAACCTTATTCACTATACCTTCCAAGTATATCAATTTGGTCAGTGACATCGCTATCAATGTCGCTTAATCTTTAAGCGTGTAACGAATTGCCTCAAAGTTTAAAGGAATGGTTTGGGCAAAAATTTTTATTGCAAAAAAAGATGGGCAATAATACAAACAATAGATAGGGACTTAAAAAAAAGTGCCAATGTAAAATTTTGAGCAAATTAAGCTCAAAATGTACAAAAGTAAGCACATGGGGGCATCCATTTTGTGAAATTGATGCACGCCTGTGCTTGCTTTTGCGGCACTAAAGGAAAAGCCAGCCAGCTGTAGTAAACAAAAGCTACCACTGGGTGGCTTTTCCTTCATTGGTGCCGGGACTCGGAGGACGTAGACCGGAGACTACAGACAGAAAAGCTGCAGGTGCATCTCGGTAAGTGCTATTTATTTTTTAAAAAATAAGCACTAGCTGCGTTTTTTTTTCTAAGTTTTCCGGGCTGAAGGAGCCTGGAAAACTTAGAAATAAACTGCATCTTTAAAAACGTTGCATTTATGTTTGCGTTAGCTTTTGAAGCTACCACAAACAAATACAACGTTAGAAAGAAAAACCGCAGCGTTTTCAAACGCTAAGTTTCTCAGGCTCCTCTGAGCTGGAGGAGCCTGAGAAACTTAGAAAGAAAAACCGCAGCGTTTTCGAAACACAACCGCGTTGTGTTTCTGCCTAAAGCTGCTTTCCCATTTGGGGCTCTCGGGCTCCACATGGGGAGCCCGAGAGCCCCAAATGGGAAAACAGCTTTAGGCAGAAACACAGCGGCATGGAACACAACCACGTTGTGTTTCTGCC